>NC_045959.1:95993203-96658603 GCF_010909765.2 Amblyraja radiata | reverse complement strand
CGCCCAAGAGTCGTAGCGTCTTTCTGGTCGCCGCTGGATTTCAACATATTGAAAACAGTCAGAGACAGTCGGCGACAGTGTGTTTTACGCAATGAGCAGAGCTTGACTTCATCCTGACGTATGTGCTGTCGTAGTTGTCGCCAGGTGACTAGGTTGTCGCCAGTGCTGACCTTGGGATTTGTTTTGTTGTTAAAGTAAATGATTCTATGTTGAAGGGGGGTCCAGTCGCCGGTTTTTAGGCGACTGCTACGACTATGAACAGTCGCCTAAAAATAGCCTAAGTGGGACAGGCCCATAACTTCTGCAAGTTTTAAGGTAGAAGGGTGGTACAAAAATTAGCCTGAGTTTATTGAAGACCATTTGAATATCAAAAGCAGACTGGGAGTAGCTACTTACAGTTAAATCTACATCTGGGTGAGTGGATTTTATATTGCAGTAAAATAGTGAGAATTCTGGGCCACATATACTTAAGAGTGAAACATAAGGAAGACAAGTTCCAGGAACGCTGAATGGCAACGAATATCAAGAGTTTTATGAGAAAAAGCAAAACGGCAGGATAAAATTAAGGAACATTTTTTCTGCCAGTGAAATTTTGTGGGTACAGCAGGCAGTGGAGAAAGCGAATGGCATGTTGGCCTTTATAACAAGAGGACTCGAATATAGGAGCAAACAGGTCCTAATTTTGGTTTTGGTCCCCTAATTTGAGGAAGGACATTCTGGCTATTGAGGGAGTACAGCATAGGTTTACAAGGTTAATTCCTGGGATGGCGGATATGCTGAGAGAATGGAGCAGCTGGGCTTGTACACTTAGAGGAGTTAGAAGGATGAGAGGGTATCTCATTGAAACATATAGATTGTTAAGGGTTTGGACACCTAGAGGCAGGAAACATGTTTCCCGATGTTGGGGGAGTCCAGACCAGGGGCCACAGTTTAAGAATAAGGAGTAAGCCATTTAGAACGGAGACGAGGGAAACACTTTTTTTCACAGAGAGTGGTGAGTCTGTGGAATTCTCTGCCTCAGAGGGCAGTGGAGGCAGGTTCTCTGGATGCTTTCAAGAGAGAGCTAGATAGTGCTCTTAAAAATAGCGGAGTCAGGGGATATGAGGGAGAAGGCAGGAACAGGGTACTGATTGGGGATGATCAGCCATGATGACATTGAATGGCGGTGCTGGCTCGAAGGCCGAATGGCCTACTCCTGCACCTTATTGTCTATTGTCTATAGTCTATATTAAGAGCAGGATGGTGACTCGGGAAAGGGTCGGATGTGGACCAGAGAAGTAACCTCTATATGCAGCCAGATAATATGGGTGAGATCTGGAATGAGCGGTTCTCATCTGTATTTACTGAGGAGAAATCCCCAGGACTAGCTGAGATGTATCCGGGTTGCTATGGGAGGCAAAGGTGGATGTTTGATGAAGCCCGGAGGGAGAGATTTAAATCTTCACTATCCACACGTGAGATGCCAGATGACTGGAGGAAATCAAAAGTGGTATCTTTATACCACATTTGGGCAGCAGGAATTTCAATGAATAGGGAATGTATTGGAAAAAAAATTCCAAGGGGCAGGATGAGTCTACACATGGCAAAGAAGGGATTAATCAGGGATCAGCGTGCCCTTGTTGGTGGGAGATTCTGTTTGACCAATTCTGTTTGACCAAAGTTTTAGAGATACAGCATGGTATCAGGACCTGCATGGCCCACCGAGTCCATGCTGACCATCGATCACCATTCTCACTAATTCTATGTTATCCCACTTTTTCATCCCCTTCCTGCACACTTTTGCAGCATTTGCAGAAGCAATTGACATACAAACCCGCACATCTTTGGGATGTGGGAGGAAACAATAGCACCCAGAGGAAACCCACGTGGTCACAGTGAGAGCGGGCAAACTGTACACATATAGCACTAGAGGTCTCTACCAGTATCCCACTGCCGGCTCACATAACAGTAAGGCCTTGACAAGATTTCAATTGGAAGGCTGGTCCAAAACATTAGAGCCCGAGGCAAATTGGGCAAATGGATCCAAAGATAGCTTGGTAATAGGAGGCAGAAGGCGATAGTGGACAGTTCCTATTGTGATTGTAAGCCTTTAACTCATGGCATACAAAGAGAATGGTCCCAGAGACCGTTACGGTTTGTCATACACATTGATGATTTGAATGAAAATGGAGAAAGTACGATTAGTAAGTTTGAAGGAGGCAAAAAAATTAGCAGTGTTATTGAGAGTGGGATGGAGAGTGATGTTGATCAGATGATACATTGGGCAGAGCAATGGCACAAAATTTAATCCCAATAAGTACAACGCGAATGCATTTTGGAGGTCTAATAAGGATGAATGATATATTACTAAAGTCTTATCTTGACACTTCCTGGTGTTCTGTATATTGATTTTAGAAAAACGCTGCCACTTACGGCTGATTTTTAGACATTTTAGAGTCACCCTCAATCTGCGCGGTACAAGAGGAGTTTTTCCCATCGATTAAAAATAAAAAGAGTTATTAAGTGTTTAAAAAATGTTGAGATTCTCGGTCCTGAAGGCCACGCCCCCTTCCGGAGGGACTATAAAACCCAGAAGTGTTGAGTGCCTCAGCCAGTCTCTGCAAGATGGGGGAGCGAGGAGGGTCACGTCTCTCATTCTGAGCTGTGAATAACACTGAACAATGTCTACGAAACTGTGAGTGGTTTACGATGAAAAATAAAAGAGTTATTAGTGTTTAAAAAAATGTTGAGATTCTCACTCCTGTCAATCACACCATGATTGGAGGCCACGCCCTTCTGGTGGTGGGGGGGGGAGGGACTATAAACCCAGAAGTGTGGGCCTTGCACCCTGCTTAAAATGGTATGAAACTTCACTTGAATTTGGTGGCCTTGCACCCTGCTTGAAGTGGTAAGAAACTGCACTTGAATTTGGTGGCCTTGCACCCTGCTTGAAATGGAATTTCAAGGAATAGCCGTGAGTCAACTGCCAGCCCACCGGCCGTGAGTGAGTGAGCTGCCAGCACAACAGGCTTGAGTGACTGAGCCGCCAGCCCAAGAATCCATTTGGATCACAATGTCCATACTAACCCTCTGGAAACCAGTCCCTTGAGCCCACAACACCCATACTAGCCCCCCCCCCCCCACCACTGGCCACCAATATTGGAATTGGAGAGGTGGAATATTGCGTTGTGGGACCAGCCCTCCTGTGTGATGCTGGGACCCAACGGGTCCCACTTAGTCTAGTATTGTATAAAGGGATTATTAAAAAAGAGGGTATACAAGTCTATAATCTCTAAAAGTGGTAGCATACTCAAATTGGGTTGTACAGTAGCATAGATAGCAGAGTTGCTGCCTCACACGACCGGTATATCTTGCTTTAATCCTGCCATTCGGTGCTGTACATGTGTTTAAAAGTTCTCACCACAACCAAATAGTTTTCTCTGCGTTGTCAGGTTACACCCGCGTGCTAACAACAGGTAGGTCAGTACATTATTTGGCCACTGTAAATTATGGGGTGTTGATCGAAATGTGTGTAGAATAAAATGGAATTAGTATAAATTGTGTGTGTTTTGTGCTGTATGATAAGATGGTGATGATGGTGGCTTGCAGCTGGGCAATATCCTGGGCATGTGGAGAGAGAAAATCTGACTAGATCTGAAGCAGAGGAAACAAGTTCCTTGAAACTGTGGAATTCAATATAAATCTTATGGGAACGTTATGGGGAGAAGGCAGGAGAATTGGATTGGGAGGGAGGGGCCATGATTGATGGGCCGAATGGCCTAATTCTACTCCTATTCCTTGTGATCTGTAATGTTAACTTTTTTTCCTGTTTCATTTTAGATTTTCAAATTGGATTCATATTTTTTTATTTTATACACATTTAGAATCTGACAACCCCATGGATACTACATTGCAATTTTATCAATTCCTTGAAAACTTACATTATAGTAATTGGATTGTTGTATCAAATTAACGCTTCCATCTATATTACTAAAAGTCTGTTCTTGACCGGTTTTGGCGATCTGTGCTGCGATTTCCGAGAGAACGCCGCCACCTACGGCCGTCATTTTTGGCCACCTCGCTCAGAGCCCCCCTCCGCCGCATGTGTGCCTGAGGATTTTTCCAGTCGATGAAAAATGACAGAGATATTAATGATTTTACAAAATTCCCCATTCTCTCTGCTGCCCCCGCTGGCGGCAGGGGGGATGGACTATAAAACCAGGAAGTGGTGTGCCTCAATTAGTCTGCAAGCTGAGGAAGGCAGAGGGTCACGTTTCTCTGAGCTGTGAATAACACTGAACACATGTCCACACAACTGTGAGTAAGTACCCTTAATGTGGTTTGAAAATGAACAATATGGTTAAAGTAAAAAAGCACTGCCTGCAAATGGTTGTTTGGGGGGTTTGGGTTGAAATAAAAAGGCACTCTCTCTCCCCCCCTCTCCTCTCCCCCCCCCTCTCCTCTCACCACCTCCCTCTCCGCTCACCCCCCTCTCCTCCTCCCCCCCTCTTCCTCTCCCCCCCCTCTCCTCTCGCCCCCCTCTCCTCTCCCCCCTCTCCTCTCCCCCCCGCTCTCTAGCTACCCCCCCCTGCTCCTCTCCCCCCCTCATCCTCTCTCCCCCATCCCTCTCATCTCCTCTCCCCCCCTTCTTCTCCTCTCCCCCCCCTTCGTCTCCGTCTCCCCCCCTCTCCTCATCCCCCCCTCTCGCTCTCCACGCCCCTCTCCTCTCTCCCTCTTCCTTGCTCCCTCTCCTCCCGTTCCGATTCCCTCACCCCGTTCCCTCCCCTAAACCCGCCCTCACACCCCTGCCACTCACACACCCCTACCCCCTTCCCTCACCCTCCCTGCGCCCCACCTCTCCCCCGCCCCTCACCTCTCCCCTCCCCTCACCTCTCTCCCTCCCCTCTGCCCCCCTCCCCTCACCTCTCCCCCCTCACTCTCACCCTCTCTCTCTCCTCCACCCCCACCTTTCCCCTCTCACCCACCCTCCCTCTTCTCCTCCTCGCCACCCCCTCTCCCCCTTGCCCCTCTCTCTGTGTCTCTGCCCCTTCTCTCTCTGCCCTCACTCTCTACCCCCCCCCCCCTCCCCCCCTCTCTGGATGTGACTGCAAGTTGGGGTCTATGCATCAGTAGATAGGGTGGTTATGGGGTAAAAGGAGCAAATTAATAATATTAATATAATATCAAGGGGGGTAATTAGCGTGAGTGCGGGGGGGGGGGGGGGATAGTTAGTGTGTGTGACGCTGCATGCCGCCTCCCCCCCACAACCGCATGTTGGGGGAACAGACCCAACGGGTCTGCACTTGGTCTAGTATATATTATAAATTCCAAATAAATTCCAAATAAGGGTTTTGAAATGCACAGGAATACAAGTATATATTTCTTCAAATCCATGCTCACTTTATTCCTCATTTAGAAAGCTGTGCTCCAATTAAGAATAATAAGCATTTGAGCAAAAAACATAGGGCTAAAAATATTAGTGAGTGGATATGCCATGACTCTTCATCCCAGCTTCTCAAGGGTTATTAGTGGCACCCATATCCTGAAAAACGAATAAAAAGTAGAGAGAAAAGAGGTCGCAACCAATGTTTGCATTCATCTTTGTTCGGAAATATTTTATTTTAAAATCATATTCCTCTCTTTTTATCTAATTGTGGTCTACCACATCCTCGGTTGTCCCCAACAAAAACACAGTGACTGAAAACATGTTGGCAATTAAACCAATTATTACCCCTAGTGCTTGAATATGAGTTGGAATGACCAATTTATACTTTTAACAATGAGCAGAATTCAGGTCCGACATGTGATGCAGAGAGACACGAAAAGCTGGAGTAACAGTGGGTCTGACAGGATCTCTGGAGAAAAGGAATAGGTGACGTTTCGGGTCGAGACCCTTCTTCAGGAATGTGCTGACCAGAAGTCAAGACTGGCATGCTCCATTAAGGAGGAAGGATACTGTAGGTGTGGTAAGGGAAGGGAACCTTGGGTGACAAAAACAATAATTGAGTCATCCAGCATGGAAACAGGCCATTTGGGAGATCAAATGCAAGCGAAAATATGCATTTAATGGCAAGCCCCTTAACAGCATTGATGTACAGAGAGATCTTGGTGTCCAAGTACAACGACCCCTGATAGTAGCAAGGCAAGTAGATAGAGTGGTGAAAATGTTGTATGGTGTGTCCATCTTCATTGGTTGGGGCATTGAATATAAAAGTCAAGCAATCGTGTTGCGGCTTTATAGGACTTTGGTTCGGCCTCGTTTGGAGCATTACGTGCAGTTCTGCAGGAAGGGTATGGAGGCTTTGAAGAGAATGCAGAATGCCTGTTTGAAGTAGCATGTTTACCACATGCTACTTCAATTAGAAGGTGTTGGCTATAAGGAGAGTTTGGACAAACTTGGATTGTTCTCTCTGCAGTATTGGAGGCTGAGGGGAGACCTGATGGAAGTATATAAAATTATGAGAGGCAAAGATATGGTAAACAGTCAGAATCTTTTTTCCCAGGATGTTAATGCCAAGGACCAGAGGGCATAACTTTAAGGTGAGAGAGGCAAAGATTAAAGGAGATGTGTGGAGCAAGTTTTAACACAGAGGGTAGTGGGTGCCTGGAACGTGCTGCAAGGGTTGGCGGTGAAGGCAAATATGATAGTGGCTTTTAGATAGGCACAAGGATTTTTACTGCTTTTAATTCCATAATTTCAGGTTGTGCAGTTTTTTGATTTTCATTTCCAGACTCTTCTTCAGATCTGCCTGTGTGATAAGTATTTGGCCATTATGAATCCACGATGGTTCCACAGGTGTGTCCCCTGGTGGCCATGTCTGACACACCCACTATCGTTAATGCTGACTTTAAAGCCTCAGATTCATCAGCTGCCGTTCGTGCATCGGTCCACCTCGCCCGTCCTTACTGCTGTAGTCACGGCCCCAAACCCAGCCTTCAGGGCGCCCCAATTTCTGGTCAACACATTTCATCTGCTCCACTGCAAAATTTTCCAAAGATATGTCTACTTTCAAGTTCTCCTCCTCTCTCCGACAAGAGTTCTGACCCATCCTCTCTCGCTGCTCCCCCTCTGTGACTCCTTCTACTCTACAACGATGTTCCCCGACTAGTCCTACTGTCCTCCTGACTAAGTATTAGACTGTCTGCGTCGTTGTCACCTTCCCCATAGCTAACAATGAACCATTCTACATTTCCTCATCATCCTCTGCCTTGATCTGTCATTTTCACACCTTACCCTTCCATCTCCCTCTCCTCTGACTCTCATTCTGAAGAAGGGTCTCGACCTGAAACATCACCCATTCCTTCTCTCCAGAGATGCTGTCTGTCCCGCTGAGGTACTCCACCATATCTTTGCTTAAACATCTCCTTGTAAGCCAGCATCTGCAGTTGCTTCCTGCACATTTTCCTCCGTTGTTATATTGAATTTCTGCTTGACATTGTTCTGTTATTGTATTGAGCTGCGATAGGTTTCTGCTGGGCTTGCGAGATGACGTTTTGAAAATGTGCAGTTTGCTGTCCGTGTGGGAGGAGATGATGTGGGAGAGTCGCGGGAAATCATCGCTAATGGCGATGTGAGAGTTTCACCCAGTGTCAACAAGGGGACTGTGAACCCGAGAGCAGGGCACTGCCCCAGCCCAGCCCAGACTAAACCAACCCGGACAAACCCAGCCCAGACCAGCCCAGCCTGGATTAACCCAAACCAGCCCAGCCCAGACCAACCCAGCCTGGACCAACCCAGCCCGGACCAACCCAGCCCAGCGCAGACCAACCCAGCCCGGACAAGCCCACCCCAACCCAGCCCAGACCAACCCAACCCAGCCCAGCCCAGACCAACGCAGCCCAGCCCAGACCAACCCAGCCCGGACAAGCCCACCCCAACCCAGCCCAGACCAACCCAACCCAGCCCAGACCAGACCAACTCAGCCCAGCCCAGACCAACTCAGCCCGTCCAGCCCAGCCCAGCCCAGACCAACCCAGCCCGGACCAACCCAACCGAGCCCAGCCCAGCCCAGCCCAGACTAACCCAACCCGGACAAACCCAGCCCAGCCCAGCCCAGCCCAGCTCAGCCCAGCCCGGACCAACCCAACCCAGCCCAGCCCAGGCCAGGTCAACCCAGCTTGGACCAGCCCAGCCCAGCCCAGATCAACCCAGCCCGGTCCAACACAACCCAGCCCAGCCTGGACCAGCCCAGCCTAGCGCAGACCAACACAGCCCAGCCCGGATCAACTCAGCCCAGCCCAACCCAGCTCGGACCAACCCAAACCAGTCCAGCCCAGACCAACCCAGCCCAGACAAAACCAACCCAGCCCAGCCCAACCCAACTGAGCCCGGACCAGCCCAGCCCAGCCCGGACAGGACCGAACCAGCCCAGCCCAGCGCAGACCAACACAGCCCAGCCCGGACCAGCCCAGCCCAGCCCAGCCCAGCCCAGCCCAGCCCAGCCCAGCCCAGCCCAGACCAGCCCAGCCCAGACCAGCCCAGACCAGCCCAGCCCAGCCCAGCCCAGCCCAGACCAGCCCAGCCCAGCCCAGACCAGCCCAGCCCAGACCAGCCCGGACCAACTCAGACCAGCCCAGCGTGCCCACGCACCCAACATGTCGTACCTGCGCACAGCTCACTCACATATCTGACCCCCGTCCTTTCAAAAGCAGGTTGAAGAGAGCTACTAATACTCGGTCATACCTTTAAACACCACGGAGAATATGAGACAAAAGTAATAGAAACAACAGAGAAAAGGCCTTTATCATTGTTCAGAATTATTTTGAATTAAGTGTATGTTGGGGGGCTTTATTATCTTTATTATGGTGTGCGAAGAGTCAGACAACTTTGCATCATGGAAAGGCACATCGTGCTGGAGTAACTCAGCGAGTCAGGCAGCATCTGTGCGGAAAATGGACAGGTGACGTTTCGGGTCTGAAAAAGTCTCTACCTGGAAAGTCACCTATTCATGTTCTTCAGAGATGCAGCCTGACCCTCTGAGTTACTTCAGCATTTTATGGCTATTTTATAAACTAGCATCAGCAGTTCCTTGTTTCTACATAAACTTTACATCATGGTTAATATGGAAATTACAATGCTGCATTTCAGTGCACTAACGCTCTCGGGGGAATATGAAAGCTACTGCTGGCCTACCTCCACAAAACCCTGTGAAATATGATGACATTGTTTGTGAGATTTGACAGTTGCAACTACACAACATTGATTGCTCTCTCGAAAATAGCACCCTGTACGCACCGGCTGCCTTTCGCTCAAAAACATGACACTACCCATTTGACATTACTCTTGCAATGAATTACATTGCACAGTTTAAACAATATGATGCATTGAAACTATTTTGGGCAGTTCAAGCAGATGTTTTACACCTTTGTGATGAATTGAACAAAGCCGCAAAATTCCTGCATGATTTCCTGCCTGGATTATTGCCATGTCATGCTTGTATTAATGAGTGGATTTCATGTTGGCAATTCAAGGCAGAGCAAGGTTGCACGTTTGAACATTCTACCATGATGGGTAATGAGGGGGATGAAGATACCTTCCTTTCTCAACTTGTTGCCCTCATTGAACAATATTTGTTTTGTGGCCAAACGGCATTTCATGTCAAGTTGAGCCAGTTTTCTTGTCATGTGTAAATGTACGGGTACAATGAAAATCTTGGATGTAACAGCGGCTCAGGCAGGTGGGCTCAGACAAAATGCGGACCATAAATTATACAAGAAAAAGTCAAAAGCATGGGTACGCAGTGTTTTCCTGCATGCTGCCTTCAAACTGGTGCATCTTTCCAGTGCCTTTCTTATCCCAAGTTTTCTTGTATTTCTGTATGTCAAGGTCCATTAGTTCTTAACCACTGATAGATAGATCCTCAGTATATTTAAGTCTGAAGAAGGGTTTCGGCCCGAAACGTCGCCCATTTCCTTCACTCCATAGATGCTGCTGCACCCGCTGAGTTTCTCCAGCATTTTTGTGTACCTCAGTATATTTAAGTTTGGTTTATTCCAGTTGAAAATATGCATATAGGAAGTCTATAGAATGCATAATTAAAAGCAGAATTTAGAAATGTATGGTATTATTAAAGGCAACCATCATGAACCAGTTAATGTTATTTCATGTTTGACATATATTTCTGAAGACGTCATAGATTGTTGGGCAGCAGTGTGTCTTTTCCAACAAAGGAAGCTTGCTGGAAAAACATTGAAATCATGGTCCATGTAAAGATGTAGCTGTACAAACAGTACACATTTCACAGAAAAGTTCACATTAATTGACATTTTCACATTAGAGAAGCAATGAAAGAGGTAACTAGGTGAGGCAGAGGTTCATTTGCACCCTCTCCAACCTCATCTACTGTATCCGCTGTTCCAGGTGTGGACTCTTATATATCGGCGAGACCAAGCTCAGGCTCGGCGATCGTTTCGTTGAACACCTCCGCTCAGTCCGCCTATACCTACCTGATCTGATAGTTGCTAGACACTTTAATTCCCCCTCCTATTCCCACACCGACCTTTCTGTCCTGGGCCTCCTCATTGTCAGAGTGAGGTCCAGTGTTAATTGGAGGAACAGCACTTCATATTTTGCTTGGGCAGCTTACACCCCAGCGGTATGAATAATGACGTCTCTAGGTTCAAGTAACTCTTGCTTTCCCTCTCTCTCCATCCCTCCCCCTTCCCAGTTCTCCGACCAGTCTGACTGTCACCGATTACATTTTATCTCTGTTTGCTTTGTTGTCACCTTCTCCTAGCTAACAATGATCTATTCTACATTTTTCTTGACCTCATCTTTTTTGATGTCTTGTTTTAACACTTTACCCTTCCTTATCTCTGTTTCTCCCTCTTCCCTGACGCTCAGTCTGAAGAAGGGTCTCGACCCAAAATGTCACCCATTCCTTCCAACCAGAGATGCTCCCTGTCCCACTGAGTTACTCCAGCATTTTGTGTTTATCTTCAGTTTACTTCACTGTTGGGTCTACTTTTGTTCAACTCGTACATTTCACTGTGACACTCAGCTTTAAAATAGTCAAAGTTGTATACAGGAGAGAGATCAACGAATTTGAAGTCCACCCGCAATGGCCATTGTGAAGCTATATTTCAGGGACCGAGTACAACACATTGTGTTTAGTTCATAACATTTATTGTGCTATTGATGGAATGCATTTCTAGAATTTTTGTTTCAAATAAATCACCAGTAGCTCTCAACTTTCAATGCAAGAAAAGAGATTTGACTTAACAAGTAATCATACCTCACAGGCTCTTATCTCCAACATTGGTGCTGATATAAAATTGTATCCTCTGAGTCAATGCTGTAAAAAGCCTAGGGACTGTCCTACTTGCGCGTCATTTAAGCGTCATCATTTACGCGTCATGAAGCACGACGTGATGCACGCATGGTGCGCATTATGCGCGCATGGTGCGTGGTGACGTAGGCAGAGACGCACGGTCACGCCCGGCGCCCCAGGATACTGGTATGTACAAAATCTCCGCACTCCACCTGCGTGACGCGCAGATGACGCCCAAGTGGGACAGGCCCTACCTCTCATTCATGAGATAGACACACAATGCTGGAGCACAATGCTCAGTGGAACAGGCAGCATCTCTGGAGATAGTCACAAAAGAGTGGAGTAACTCAGAGGGACAGGCAGCATCTCTGGAGAGAAGGAATGGGTGACGTTTATGATATCTCTTTAAAAAGTTTATCAATTCTATAAATGTTACACATGGAGAGGGAATTGGTAGTAATCAAGAAAAGGGAGAATGAATAAACAGAGATTTACGACATTAACCATTTCTCAATCTTCTTCAGACTGGAAAATAGTGAGTTCAGGGAGAGTTTAGTTTAGTTTAGAGATACAGCGCAGAAACAGACCCTTCTGCCCACAGAGTCCGCACCAACCAGCGATCCCCGCACATTAACACTGTCCTACACAAACTAAGGACAATTTACACATACGCCAGGCCAATTAATCTACATACCTGCATGTCTGGACGGAGTTTGTACGTTCTCCCCGTGACCTGCGTGGGTTTTCTCCGAGATCTTCGATTTCATCCCACACTCCAAAGACGTACAGGTGTGTAGGTTAATTAGCTTGGTATGAATGTAAAATTGACCCAAGTGTGTGTAGGGTCATGTTAATGTGCGGGGAGTGTTGATCGGTGCGGACTTGGTGGTCCGAAGGGCCTGTTTCCGCGCTAGATTTCTAAACTAAACTAAACTAGACTAAATCAAAGGAAGGAATGGTTATAAATACAGATGAGGAGCTGAATGGGGATGTAAAATAAATTTGCTAAACTGGAATAAATTAAATTATACAATGATCTAATTTGGAATGGCTAAATCATTTAAACAGTTCTTTTAGAATTTGCATTCTTCTATCTTATGTAATTCCTGCCTACTGGGATTGTTTTACTGGGGATGTAAATGTGGCAATTTGTAGCATAACTTTGATTTTGGCCATCATTTTCTTATCAAAGCCAGTGTATGTTCTTTTAAATTAATGAAATGTACTACTTTGTAAGCAGATAAATATTTCAAAAAGATCTTCAACACCAGTTTAATCACTGTTGCAATTTATATCTTAATGACTATTTGTAGTTACTGCCTGGGTAACTCTGCTTCACAGTAACTTGTGAGGAGCATTTTTAATTTAACTGCAGCAATTTACGTGAATAAGCTTTCCTGAGTCAATAGCGCCAACATTTCTCTATCAGCTGCCAAGCTTTGTACGGTCTATAAAAGCCAATACGATTAAACTAGTAGAACCAACCTGGCTTGATCAGTTTAGGTAGTTTCACTTGATTTAGTTTGGTCAGTATAACTAGTTTGACCTGACTTAGTTTGGTCAGTTTAGGTAGTAGTTTGACTTGATTTAGTTTGGTTTAGTTGAGGCTGTTTGACTTGTTCTGGCTCGGTTAAGGGCCTGTCCCACTTTCCCGAGTTATTCACGAATTCTCCCGAGTTTTCCCCTTGATTCAAACTCGCAGAATGTTCGTAACGGGTCCGTAGGAGTCCATAGATATATTGTAGCGGCTTGTTATGCCAGCCGTAGGTACTCAGGGCATCAGGTAAGTCGGGACGTTTTTTCCAGTCTGTTAAAAAATGTCCACGAGTAAAAAAATAGTCGGGAGGATGCCCCGAGTACCTTGGGCTGGCATAACGTGCCGCTACGATATATCTACGGCCGCCTATGGACTCGTTACAAACATTCTGTGAGTTTAAATCAAGCTGAAAACTCGGGAGAATTCGTGAATAACTCGGGAAAATTCGTGAATAACTCGGAAAAGTGGGACAGGCCCTTTAGTAGAGCAGTTGACTTGGTCTGGCATGGTCAGTACAGCTGTTAGCCTGGTTTGTCGCAGGCAGTTGAGGCTTTGGCAGCATTGTGTGGCAGATTGGTTCCAATAGCAGAATCACTTCAATTAAGCAAGTAGAGATGGTTTTGTCAAAACAAGTTGCTTAGCTTGGTTAATAGAGCTAGTTAGGCTCCATTAGTAAAGCCAGCTTTGCCTGCTCAGTGGAGGTTGCTCCATCTATAGTTTCAGCTTAGTTGTCAGCAGACTATGGGCTTGTGTAATTGATATATAAGAAATTTGCGGTAGACAAAAATGCTGGAGAAACTCAGCGGGTGAGGCAGCATCTATGGAGCGAAGGAAATGGGCAACGCTTCGGGTCGAGGCCAATTGTATGGGAGAGTTATAGAAACTTAGAAAATAGGTGCAGGAGTAGGCCATTTGGCCCTTCACGCCAGCACCACCATTCAACACGATCATGGGTGATCATCCCCAATCAGTACCCCGTTCCTGCTTTCTCCCCATATCCCTTGATTCCGTTAGCCCTTAAAGCTAAATCTAACTCTCTCTTGAATACATCCAGTGAATTGGCCTCCACTGCCTTCAGTGGCAGAGAATTCCACAGATTCACAACTCTCTGGGTGAAATTTATATTGTCAGAGATGTCAACATGACACAGTCAATGAGGAAGTACAGTTTGTTTTCCATTATCTTGGATAAATTTTGCCTTTAACCAAGTTTGAAGCAGCTTTACTTGAACATTGGCCCCATAGCAGAAGCGTCCACGTCACGGGGCTGGAAACTGGAAGTATCCTGAGCAAATTCTGCTACCACCATCATCTATTGCGACAAGTGATGGCTCCCACTGATTGTCGCCATAAGCTTGCGTCCTTGTCAGGACAGACGATGACAGTGATGTCAACATTTGAAACATGGAAGATGGACACGAAAGAAGAAGACTTGAACATTGTAGGGCCATCTGTCTGAATGTTGTCCTTGAAAGCCTTCTCTTCCCCCTCGCTGCTCCCCTTGGTTTCAAATTGATTTGGTTTCTTTGCTTTCCTCTCACTTTGTCTACTTTTGTTTCTCTTTCAGTTTCTTTGGCATTAGGCGTGACCTCTATACAGAGTCAGAAGATGTGCAGGAGGAAGTAAATGAGACCCAGATTCAGAATTTAACCAGACCAGACTGAAAGATAACTCTAAACGTCAAAAGCTTGGTGCTGTTTCTGTATGACTAAACTCTGAATAAGATTTGAATAATAAGGTAATTTTTATGAATAAACCATGTCAGAGTTATTTTATGAAAAATTGGTGACTGCACTTTCAAATTAAGTAGAGGGACTTATCCTTTCTTGAAGTGACTGATTCATAGTGATGCACCCTGCTACACCACCCACATGACAGTTCTTGACGTATGAACTTGGAAAGTCAGTCTTACTAATTTGGCACCATGTGAAACCACCAAGAAATTTCTGAATTTGTGGAATTTTGAGCTAGGTGCTTAGCTCTATTTTGAAATTGATTGTTGCTTAATTTCACATAAGCGATGTTTAAAACAAAACTAATAGAGGACTTTAATCCCGATATTTTGCTGTGGATTCAGTCAGGTTGAAAAGCTGGAAGAACCATATGTGACCATAAGCCCCTGGAATTTCTGTGTCATAGTTGTGATATAAGAATCCATCCACTATTTTATCCACAATGTTAAGCACATCTAAACAAAGAGCAATTTATGGCAAGTAAGATGAAAAAATGCGCTCCTTTTAATGTACAACAGAAACAGTCAGCTTCATACTGATCTTTTGACTTCTGTCTTTCAACACAATCACAGTTCCTTTATGATCTTTCATTTCATGTTTCCAATAAACATTTATATGGCTTTAATTTCCTCAGTGCACATAAATTCCCAGCTGAGTTATATTAATACTTTACTTAACCCATTAGCATCTGTGTTTGAATGGTATAGAATTGAGGTGGCCTGGAATTTGCTGTGTGGGGCCCGCGGTCTGCCTGCTATCTGGATACCCGACTGCCATGCACTAACCTGCTCTGGATAAATATGGAAAGCACAAATTACTGGTTGAGTGTCCTGGACCTAATTGGTAATACCCTGTGCAGTTTCAGGGCTTTGCATGTGTACTGTGGACACATGGGTGGCCGGAAGAGCCCTTCCTGTTAAGCTGCTGTGAGAACCTTTGAAATATGTTAAAGCACTCACTTTTGACATTCAAAATCTAGGAAAACTAAAATCACTAATATGTTAAAATGATAATTAAAAAAAAAGAAATCACCTAAAAATATTTCATTTTTAAACATTATCACAAGCATAAATAAATAAAAATGTATGTCAATTTTTTTCATTGTAGCTGTAAATTTACTGTCAAAATGCTTGAGCTTCTGTTTTCTATGCCAGGTTGATCCTGATGTGGGAGTCTTACCAAGTTTCCATTTCATGCTGAGTCTAGCAGCAGAGCACATTGACAGATTTTCGATCAAAGATCTGACCGCATATTAGGATTGCTCATTCCCGATGTTGGATGGAGGCATCCGTGAATATGATAAGCTTAGTGCACAAGGTAAATGAAACCCATTGGTTTAGTTTACTTTAGAGATACAGCATGGAAACAGGCTCTTTGGCCCACAATGTCTACCATCGATCACCAGTTCACACTAGTTCTATGTTATCCCACTTGCTCATCCACTCCCTACACGCTACGAGCAATTTACAGCGGCAAACCTGCACGTCTTTGGGATGCGGGAGGAAACCGGAGCACCCGGAGGAAACCCACACAGTCACAGGGAGAACATGCAAACTCCACACAGACAGCACCCGAGGTGAGGATCGCACCTGGTTCTTTGGCGTCATGAGGCAGCGGGTCTACCAGCTGCGCCACTATGCCGTGGTTCACATTACAAAGTCCATTCAATAAACTGAAAAGGAACGTTTTCATCATTCCCCCTCCTCACCTGATTAGTTTATCCTTGCTGCTTCCATGGGAAAAACAAAAAATCTGCAATGCTGAGCAGGGCTGGATTTACCTATAAGCTAGACAAGCTTAAGCCTAGGGCCTCAAAATCTAGGGGGCCTCCGGCCAAGGCAGGACACCTACCGTTCAACTCTGGGCGGGCCCCCCTCTCTATCTCTCTCTCTCTCCATCTCCCCCCGCTATCCGTGTCCGGGCCGCCGGACTCCGCTCACTCCTCATCTGCCGGCACGGCAGGCCGTCTTGCACATGCGCATTGCTGCGGCCTGCACGTCCTCCCCCTTGCACATGCGCACAACCATGGCCGCCCTGCGCATGCGCACTGCAACGGCAACTGGTCAGCGCTGGGCACTTTCTCCCTCGCTTTGAATGTGGGAGATTTGGCCGCCATGGCTGTCCGGTCGCTGCCTCGCCGCCAGCGCTGAAAACCAACGCGGAGGGGGCCTCACAAGCAGAACAGCTTAGGGCCTCTCTTCATCTAAATCCGTCCCTGATGCCGAGGCTTGCATTAAGTTCTGTTCACTAATACTCCCGTTCTTGCTGATCTACGAGGGATACCAGTTAAACAAAACCTTTTTTATTCAAAATCTCTTCCATACTATGGTTTCCCTTCCATATTATCAAGTTCTGTAATTTCAAGTAACCCTTACTTATCTTCTCACTACATCCCTTCCCCACGCTCTTTACTCAGAGAGTGGTAGCTGTGTGGAATGAGCTTCCAGTGAAGGTGGTGGAGGCAGGTTCGTTTTTATCATTTAAAAATAAATTAGATAGTTATATGGATGGGAAAGGAATGGAGGGTTATGGTCTGAGCGCAGGTATATGGGACTAGGGGAGATTATGTGTTCGGCACGGACTAGAAAGGTCGAGATGGCCTGTTTCCGTGCTGTAATTGTTATATGGTTATTATATGGTTATTCTAGTTCTCTGACCTGTCTGACTATCTTTCTGATATACCTTATTGGGTACATGAGTCTTATTCCCAAAATCTCACTTGTTGCTGAATAAACTAAGGATGCCATTGGTTCAGTTTTCAAGGGATGCCATTTAAACATTTTCAGGCTTCATGCTCTTGTTCTCCATTAGCTTTACATTTACACTTTATCGTGACCACCTCTTGCCCTAAAACTTAAAAGATCTCCACAGTCCTGCAACTCTGGCCGCTTTCATATTGCCTATTTCCTTTTCCCTCTAGCACGGACACAAAGTGCAGGAGTAACTCAGCAGGTCAGGCAGCATCTTTGGACAACGTGGATAGGTGACATTTCAGGTCAAGACCCTTCTTCCCCTCCATTTGCAGTTATCGCTTCAGGTGCATGAACCTTAATTGGAATTCCGTCCTTAAAATCCCCACCTTTCACCTCCTTCAAGTCATGCCTGAAAACAGGACTTTTGGGTTACTTGTTTGAGTTTAGTTTAGAGATACAGCACAGAAACAGGCCCTTCGGGCCCACCAAGTCTGCTTTGATCAGCGCATTAACACTACCCTGCATACACTTTTACAATTATACAAAGACAATTAACCCTCAAATCTGTACGTCTTTGGAGTGTGGGAGGAAACCAGAGACCTCGAAGGAAACTCCCACAGGTCACCCCCGGGGAGAACGTACAATCTCCATACAGACAAGCACCCGTAGTCAGGATCGAACCCGGGTCTCTGGCGCTGTAAAGCAGTAGCTCTACCGCTACACCAATGTGCCAGCCTGTTCTTTAGTCACTGAAAGCAAGGCAGTTTCTCATATTTCCTTCCAAAAAAAGAACAAGGCCATTTGGTCCACCATGTTTATGCATGCTACCAGGGCAGTCCTATCCATTGAACTCCCCATTGCATTCCCATAACCTACTTCCGCTCACTTGGTCATCACCCTGATTCTCCTACTCCAAATACACTGGGATAAACACGAGGTTTGCTAGCGCTACTCGGGAGGCTTTTAACTAGAGAGGCAAGGGGCTGGAAACCATAGAAGTCGGCTAGAAATTGGAAGGAGTGATGGGAAAGTAGAGGTTAGTGCCAGTAAGTCTCAAAAGGAAGAACAGGCAGGGAGAAGGGAGGAAATATGGTGACTTTGATGGGCTGAAGTGTGCTATTTGAATAGAAGGAATATTGTGGGGCAAGCTGATGAACTTCGAGCTGGATCAGTGTTTGCGACGATGATGTTGTGGCCATTGTGGAGATGTGGTTGCATGAAGGACATGACTGCCAGCTCAGTGCCTCGGGATTTTGATGGTTCAGGAGTGATCGAGAGGGAGACAAAAGGGGTGAGCAGTTGTGCTACTATTGTCATTGCGGTACTTAGAGAGGACCTACTGCAAGGTTCATCTGCTGAGGCAATATGGGTGGAGTTCAGAAATGTAAAAAAAGGTGCAGGCACTCTGACGGCCCCCCAATAGCAAGCGGGAGATAGTAGAACCGATATGTCAACAGATTACGGAAAGGTGCCTACGCAATATGATTAGTGGGAGGCACGGTGGTGCAGCGGTATAGTTGCTGCCTTCGTGCCAGAGACCTGTGTTCAATCCTGACTAAGGATGCTGTCTGTATGGAGTTTGATGCTCTCCCTGTGACTGCGTGGGTTTTCCCCAGGTGCTCCGGTTTCCACCCACATTCCAAAAACGTGCAGGTTAATTGGCTTTGGGTGTAAATTGTCCCTAGTGTGCAGGATAGTGCAGGTGTATTCCATCTGCCACGTCTTTGGCCAGTCTCACAACCTAAGTCCTCTGTAGACTCCCTGCTTCCTCCGCACTACCTGCCCCTCCACCTACCTTCCGCAAAGTTGGCCCCAAAGCCAGCAATCGCATCATCCAGATCATTAACATATGGCGTGAAGAGTAGCGGCCCCAACACTGACTCATGCAGAACTCCACTAGTCACTGGCAGCCAACCACATAAGGTCCCATTTATTCCCACTCTTTGCCTTCTGCCAGTCAGCCAATCTTCTATTTGTACTAGTACCTTGCCTCTAATACCATGGGCTCCTATCTTGTTTAGCACCCTCACTTGTGGTCTTCTGAAAATCTAATTAAACAACATCCACTGATATTCCTTTGTCTATCCTGTTTTTCACCTCTTCAAAAAACTCAGACAGATTTGTCAGGCAAGATCTCCCCTTAACAAAACCAGGCTGACTTTGGCCTATTTTTACTATGTGTTGATGAAATGAAAATCCTCATCCTTAATAATGGACTCTAAAATGTTACTAACCATAGAAGTTAGACTAACACCTAGAATTTTCACTCCCTTCTTGAACAGTGGAGTTACATTTCCCATTTTCCAGACCTCTGGAATCATTCCTGACTTTAGTGATTCTTGAAAGATCACTACTAATGCCTCCACAATCTCAACAGCTCCCTCTTTCAGAACCCTGAGGTATAGTCCACCTTCAGATCTTTCAGCTTCCCAAGCACCTTCTCCTCAGTAACAGTGATGGCATTCACTTCTGACCCCCAACTCTCTTCAATTTCTGGTACATTGCTGGGATCTTCCGCTGTGAATTAAAAGCTTAATCAGTTCACCCGCCTTTTCTTTGTTCCCCATTGCTACTTATGGCGGCACAGTGGCACAGAGGTAGAGCAGTTGCCTTACAGCGCCAGAGACCCGGGTTCTGTCTGTACGGAGTTTGTACGTTCTCCCTGTGACCGCGTGGGTTTTCTCCGTGTCCTCCGGTTTTCTCCCACACTCCAAAGACATACAGGTTTGTGGTTTACTTGGCTTTAGTAATATTGTAAATTGTCCCTCGTGTGTAGGCTAGTGTTAGTGTACGGGGTGATTGCTGGTGGGCGTGGATTTGGTGGGCCAAAGGGCCTGTTTCCACACTGTATCTCTAAAGTCCAAAGTTCTCCAGCGGTTCAATGTCCACTATTGCCTCTATTTTACTCTCTATATATCTGAAAAAAACTTTTGGTATCCTCTTTTGTAATATTGGCTGGCTTACCTTCACATTTCACCTTTTCTCTCCTTATTGCTCTTTTAGATGACTTCTGTTGGTTTTTAAAAGCTTCCCAATTTTCCAGCTTCCCACTAATTTTTGCCAAGTTAAATGCCTTCTCTTATGCTTTATGCTCTTTGACTTCCTTTGTCAGCACAGTCATTTAATTCTCCCCTTAGTATGTTTCATTCTCTTTGGATGAAAAGATCATCCATCTCCCAAAATACTCCCAGAAATTCCTGCCATTGCTTCTCGCGTTCCGTTCGAATCAACTTTAGCCAGCTCTCCCTCATGCCTCTGTAGTTGAATTTGAGTTTGAGTTTAGTTTATTGTCACGTGTAACGAGTTGCAGTGAAAAGTTTTTGTTGCATGCTAACCAGTCAGCAGAAAGCAAATACATGATTACATATATCGAGCCATCCAGTGTACAGATACATGATAAAGGGAATAACGTGAATAACCTTTACTCAACAGTAATAACGATTTATCCAATTTCAGTTTCTCCCTCTCAAACTGCAGGTTGAATTCTATCATATTATTATCATTGCCTCCTAGGGGTCCTTCAGCTTAAGCTCCCCAATGTAAGCTTCTCCAAGAAGACATATCGTAGGCATTCTACAAATCCCAGTTACCAGTGTTCTTGCATGTTGAAATAGGGTTGAGGAGAGAGACCAGGTTTATGCTCTTGAGATGGAGAATCATTGTGATCATATAGAATGGGAGAGCAAACTCAAAGGGCCATTCTATTCTTGTTCCTATTTTCATTGTTTCCATCTTATGCTGAAAGTCTTCCTCTCATATACATAGAGATATTTTGCAATTTTAAATGCAACATATGAATACAAATTATGATTTCATTCACACAATCCTCCACTTTAACCTGTGTGGAGAAATTACACAGCAATATCATACCTGTGAGCACCCTCATTTTTCCAAAGTAAATTTATCAGATGTGAAGTAGAAAAACATAAACATTATGTATTCATTGAAGGTAATGTGCAAACAGACCCTCTGAGGAAATTTCCTGGCCATGCAGTGGTATCATTTCGGAGGACCATTATTGTATTCTTTCAACAAACTGATTTTAGCTTTAAATAGGCACAAAATGCTGGACTCAGTGGGTCAAGCACCATCTCTGGATAAAATGCATTGGTGACGTATTGGAACGAGACCCTTCATCAGACGTTTTTGACTTCAACCTTCACCCGTGCACTAGTTCTATGTTATCGCAGTTGCGCATCCTACACATTAGGGGCAATTTACAGAAGCCAATTAAGCTATAAACCTGTACATCTTTGGAATATGGGAGGAAACCGAAGCACCCAGAGAAAAGCAGTGCAGTCACAGAGAGAACGTACAAACTCCATACAGGTAGCACCCATTGTAAGAATCGAACCTGGGACCCAGGTGCTATGAGGCAGCAGCTCCACTGCTGGCTGATGTTATTGAGTGGCAGTAGACTAGGATAGCTGCCTGTAGGACACTTGTGAAGGCTTTACTGACGTGCATGCTGCTGAGTGGGACACAGGGAGAGAGAAAGATGAACAGTGAGAATCTATTTTACACATCCCTTACAAACTGTTTGGATAGCAGACAATGGTTGAGGTCAGAAAGTAAAATTGTCATTTGCCGTCCTGGTTCAGAAACTGTGTAAAGACAACATCAACGAGGGCGATCTAAAGGGCCTACCCCATTGCGGTGAATTAATTGGCGAGTTTAGAAGAGTTTGCCCTTGACTCATACTCGCAGCATGGTCGACACGAGGTCCTTGGAGGTCTTTGTAACTCTCCTTCATGCTCGAGAGTAGTCCCCGCGTACTCAAGGCTTCAGCTAGGTTGCGGCGTATTTTTCAACATGCTGAAAAATGCCCGAGAATAAAGAAAGGTCACCATGGAAAAAAATCGACACTTTTTTTTACTCGTAGGTTTAGTCGAAGTAGGTCGTAGTAGGTCGGCATGTTATTCGTAGGTAATCGAGGGTAGTCGAAGGTAATCAAAGGTAGTCAAAGGTAGTCGTAGATAATCTTCAACATAGTCGAAGGGAGGTCGAAGGAAATCGAAGGAGGTCGTCTTCACTCTCCACTGTTCGGTGTCCAATTTTCCCGGTTAGTCGTAGTTAGTCGAAGCTAGTCTTCAACATAGTCGAAGGAGGTCGAAGGAGGTCTTCTACATAGTCGAAAGAGGTCTTCTACATAACATTTTTTCAAACTCTCCTAAACTCTTCTAAACTCGCCAATTAGGTCACCGCAGTGGGACAGGCCCTTAAGACTAATCAAATGGAAAAAATAAAATAATCAAAGTCATGGAGTCATAGAGTGATACAGCGTGGAAAAGGGCCCTTCAGCCCAACTTGCCCACACGGGCCAACATGTCCCAGCTACACTAGTCCCACCTGCCTGTGTTTGGTCCATATCCCTCCAAACCTGTTCTATCCATGTACTCTGTCCTATCCAAAGGAAAGCAAAATTAAAAAAAGGTAGATGCAAAGCTGTGTGAGCAAAGATTTCTTAGAAATCTCAAATTCATTCAAATAATTCATACTAATTGTGCACATCCAGTAATGACGATGATCCATCTATGGTGTGATCAAATGGTGAAGTTGGGATGTAAATTGGGAAGTATAAAAAAGGAAGAGGTCTGACAAACTGACTCATGCCAACTGGTATGTATGGATGACTGCTGTGCTGTAAGGTTTTCCACACTAAGTCATGACGTTGTATACTGGGAAACATAAGATAAAATAAACAGTAAATTAAAATACCATTCACCCAAGTGTTTCAGTTGTCATGTGAACATTACTGAGAAATGTGTGAGCTGGTTGACATTTTAACAGTTAGTAATATAAATATTCCCAGTTTTATTTTCTGGAAGGCTGCTTTATCATTGCTGCCTCACAATTGTGGTTTAGCCACATCCTTAGGATGCAGCCAGTCTGTTTATTGATATCCTGACTCTTTTATGAACATAACATATGGTTTCACCACGGACTACAATAGTTAACGTTCATATGCTAATATTGACTTAATAAAGCAAATCGTTCTTTTAATTACTTCTCATATATATATATATGTTGTCATCAATAACGTTTTGCTTGGTTTGATTAACAAAACAAATGCACAAAGGTTTTGCGAGGCCTCATATTTAATCAGAACACCACATTTGCGACAGGAAAAGCATTACAGTGCTGTAATGCTGAGGCTTCGTAAGGCACTGGTCGTACCGCATTTGGAGCATTGCGAGCAGTTTTGGGCTCCATATCTGAGGAAAGTGTGCTGGCTTTAGAGAGGGTCCAGAGGCAGTTTACGAGCATGATCCCAGGAATGATTAGATTTCCATATGACGAGCGATTGTCGACACTGGGCCTGTATTCGCTGGAGTTTAGAAGGATGAGGGGACACCTCATCAAAACTTACCAAATAGTGAAAGGCCTGGATGGAGTGAATGTGGAGAGGATGTTTCCACTAGTGGGCGAGTCTAGGACCAGAGGCCTTAGCCTACAGGATAAAAGGACGTAAGTTTAGAAAGGAGATGAGGAGTAATGGAGTCAGAGGGCGGTGAATCTGTGGAATTAAACAGCTGTGGAATCTGAAGAAGGGTTTCCACCTGAAACGTCACCCATTCCTTCTATCCTGACATGCTGCCTGTCCTGCTGAGTTACTCCAGCATGTTGTGTCTATCTTCGGTGTAAACCAGCATCTGCAGTTCCTTCTTATGCATATCTCATATTTTAGCTTTGTATGCTCAAAGGATATGCTCCAGCTTTTCAATTAGAGACTGACTAAATGTACCAAGGACTTGAAAGAGGGGAAAGAGGAGGGGTTATCCCTGTGAGAGGCAAGGTGCAGGGTGCAGAAATGTAATTGTGTAACTGGAGTAGAAGTCTCAATGGTGTGCTACATACTTTCAGCACAAATCTTAAAAGCAGTTCCACATCTGGCTTTACAGTTCAGTTTAGTTTATTGTCACGTGTACCGAGGTACAGTGAAAAGATTTTGTTACGTGCTATCCCGTCAGGTTTCCGAACAGTGCTTCTTAAACTATTTCAGTGTCATTCACCTTTGAGTCTTTATCACAAAATTTCATTCACCCTCGACACCCTCACACCTTGTGTATAATTTTATATATAATTTATTTTTTCATATGAGCAAAAAAACATAAATGAACTAATTTCTTAAGTGTTTACTTGATTCAACTTTTTGAACATCCTAAAAATATGTAAAGAAAAATAAGAAAAAAACAAAAACAGAAGTTAATTACCACTGTAGTTGGAAAATCATTCTATTAGAAACATTCCAACGTCTAAACACTGGGCTTCAGCCCCATCCTACCCTTTCGGGCTTTGATTACTAGTTGTTTTCTTGGCAAACTAGTTCAAAAAACCATGGAGTATGTGATTTAATATATTAGTATCCAACTAACATAACTTTCTATAACTCTTCCCGACGAAAGCTTGCAATACCACCAAATATCAACTTGCCATATTTGGTATACTTCTCTCCAGAAGTTGTGCATGTGTATATGTTACAAAGCATCATCACAATATTGCCTGTTGCTCAGTTCTGAATATCTGGCGCCCTCCCAACCTCCCATCATCCCAACTAGGAGTGGCAAAAAAATTACCACAAGAAAATAGCTAACAACAATCTAATTTAGATTGCCTAAAAACGAGGCTCAAATCTCCTTAATATAGCTAGAATTCATGTTGCTTGATGCAAATAAGTGCTGGTAGATTGAAGTACAGTGAATATATATAGAATTCTAGTTCTAGCAGAAAAGTTGCTAAATTGGCAACACAAAGTAAAGTTACAGTTCAACTGTTGCCAACGGCGATCCTCCAGTGTTGCCATTTATAAAGCTATGATCCCACTAGCTCGTCTGGTCTTCCCTAAAAGGTTATATTACAGTAAATTTGGGAAATAACCTGCTACTTTGAAATTAGAAAACCAGAGAAAAAAACATCTCAAATTTCCAGCTCCACTGCCATTAAAACCAATAAGAGCTTACTAACCACTTAAATGGCAATGCCATTTTTAAGTATAGAAAAAATACAATAAAAATCTGAATAAATTAAGTCATTCACCCTTCATTCACCCCTCTAGTTTAATTCACCCTAAAATAATTTCATTCGCCCTTGGGTGAACCATTCACCAGTTTAAGAAGCACTGGTTTAGAACACTGCAAATAGACACAAAATGTTGGAGTAACTCAAGGAGCATCTCTAGAGAGAAGGAATGGGTGATGTTTTGGGTCTCGCCAGAGATGCAGCATGTCACGCTGAGTTACTCCAGCATTATCTTCGGTTTAAACCAGCATCGACAGTTCAATCCTACACATTTAGAACACTGCAACATTAGTTAAGCACAATAACGGTACACATTGGAGGTATCATAGGTACCTAATCATTTTTCCCCAGATAAGCTAATCCATGGCTGCATGTGGGGTATCAGTGGATCAGGCTGCTGTCCTCAAAAGTGATACCCAGGTCACAAAAGCAGGTAAACATGATCCAACAGGTAGGATCACCGAGCCACAACAGCACCAGATCGGTTGGTTCAGATTCACACCACCACAGGGAGGTCTGTGGTAGTGTCTGAAGACACTAAATATCAGTAAGCTGATATGAAACCTTGCAGATAACCAGCACACATCCTCCTTCCCCAAGATAAATGGCAGGTCAGTATTCAAAGATGTGCTGCCTATCTGGTAATTCGCATTTGGAACATTCATACATCGCACACCAAATGCAACAGGATATCCAGGTTGCATTTCTACAAAGTGACCAAATGCCCTTCTGTTCTCGCATGGATAATGATTTTTCTCGTTGGGAAACTGTTTTGTCCATGCACTGCACACTGTGACAGTTTTCTGCACAGACTCGACAGTTACGAAATAAAGGTATTGTTTCAAAATCCTGTTGTCTTACCTACACTCTCTTAGCCACTTGAAATGAGTATCAATTTTTTTCAATTCTTTCCACACAGCCATAATCCCTCAGTAAATCCTGCTGGAATGTGAGATATAATTCTGTGACTTTGTACATTCAATGTCAAGCCTTGCCTCCCTGGAATGTAAATCAGAATTCTGGACACTCACACACATGCCTGATGTCCTCTTGGTGGATGAAGGTCCACACCCAGAAAGATAATTAATTGAAAGCCTTTGCTTTCTCACAGTTCTCTCAGAGTTCTATTGTTGTTTTACAATAC
Source organism: Amblyraja radiata (assembly GCF_010909765.2). Taxonomy (NCBI): domain Eukaryota; kingdom Metazoa; phylum Chordata; class Chondrichthyes; order Rajiformes; family Rajidae; genus Amblyraja; species Amblyraja radiata. Next base: position 96,632,229 of record NC_045959.1, on the reverse strand, counting down.
AAATAACAAAAGGATCGCTTTCCAGAAATACATAACAATTTGGAGCATCATTTACATGAACTTTTTTGAAACTTGTGCAATATGGGTGAAGCAGAGGGAAATCTGACGGAGGACAGCTTCAACATTCGTGAATTATCTTTTCAGATATTAATCAATCCAAGGATTATCAAACGATTGGTAACTGCAGAAAGAATTGTCATGTATGGGAAGGAACTGCAAATGCTGGTTTACACCAAAGATAAGACACAAAATACTGGAGTAACTCAGAGGGACAGGCAGCATCCCTGGATAGAAGGAATGGGTGATATTTCGGGTCAAGACCCTTCTTTAGACCGAGAGTCAGGGGAGAGGGGAACGAGAGATATAGGCGGGTAAGGTGTGAAAACGAGGGATCAAAAGTGACGAAGATTAAGGAAAATGTAGAATAGATCATTGTTAGCTTGGGGAACTTACAATCCAGCAGTATAAATATTGATTTCTCGAACTTCAAGTAACCCTTGCTTTCCCTCTCTCTCCATCCCTCCCCCATCCTAGTTCTCCGAGCAGTCTGACTGTCCTCCTGATTACTTTACATTCTCTGCCTCGCTGTCATTTTACCTTATCTAACAGTGATCTATTCTATATTTTCCACGATCTTTGTCAATTTGATCTCTCGTTTTCACCCTTCCATATCTCTCGATTCCCTCTCCCGACTCTCAGTCTGAAGAAGGGTCTCGACCCGAAAGGTCATCTGTTCCTTCTCTCCAGAGATGCTGCCTGTCTCGCTGAGTTACACCAGCATTTTGTGTCTATCTTCAAAAGAATTGTCATGTTGGCAATGAATCAAAACCTAACTTTGCACGATCAAGATCTGCAGGATGGCAATGTTATCCTGAGGCAACAAAAGAGCAGCTGTAGAAAATAGAGATGTTTGTGGGATTAAAATGATAAATATTGTTGCATGTACATCAATGGCAAACTATAACTGAAGTTGATCTTCAGAATGTCCACAGAAATGCCACTAAGTTCATTGAATAAAGTCATTAAGCGCCTTGAGTATTAGAAAGGCGCTATATAAATCTCATCCATTATTATTATTATTATTATTATTATTATTATTATTATTATTATTATTATTATTATTATTATTATTATTATTATTATTATTATTATTATCATGGTTATTTGCCAAAATGAAAGAGCTTGAGTACAGTTACAGTGGCAGTCTCTCAGAGAAATATCATAACCAAAATGAGAAGGGGGTCAAAATAATAATGTCCATTGCACAGAGAAGATTTGCACCCTAGAAGAAAGCTATTTATTCCCCCTACTTTTCTACTAGAAAACAAAAACTTATCTTTCTCTTTCCTGCAGCTCTGAAATTAAATAATTATGAATCTTTGCACTTTGACCATGTCAATCAAGAGGTATTAATTGCAGATAGACACAAAAAGTTGGAGTAACTCAACAAGTCAGGCAGCATCTCTGGAGAAAAGGAATAGATGATGTTTCGGGCCGAGATCCTTCTTCAGACTGAGAGGCAATGGAGTGCATCCATTAATTGTACTAAGTTTGGATACAAATAGAGAAGAGTTTTATGAGTGTGAAGAGAGTTTCAATGCACAACAAAGAGAAATTAATTTCCTATAATAATCAGTAAGAAAATTGCTGCAGAAAATATTTTGCATTCCTAACATTCAGCAAGGAGATGGACTCCATCCATTATAAACTAAGCTCCAAAGATACAGAGTAAAATGCAATCTTGGCTGAACACATTTACAGCACCTGAAGGTATAGCGTGAGTAGAATAACAAGCTGTTTTAGTCAAATGAAATCAAGCTGCCAAAGTTATTTAATGCATGTTGGTGTACCTAGCAGGGAGCTTTTCAGTAGGAAAGATCAATCTGAAAGAAAGAAAGTTATTTTAACTTATAACAGCACTGAAAATTCAGGTCTTGGCTCCAATCTTAAAACTGACAAGTGCTGCGCTGTACAAACTGACAACAGCATGGTGAGCTGAAACATCCCAGCAGCTCGCAGATGGAGAAGAGGTGTGCAGATGGGAGAAGTAAGTCTGAATTATGTTTAAATTCAGCAGCAGATCATTGGACTGAAAATAACTATGCAAGGGAGTAATAAAAGAAAACAATAGTGGAGGCTGTTTAAAAGAAATTTGGTCTAAAATGCCAAGGATAACACACAAAGGATCAATGAATGGAATTGCAAAGGAAATTCGACAGAAAAGAAAGATTTGGTCTCCATTTATCGAGTTATTACAAGCATGTGGTGCAAAATAACCATAGAAATTAATTGTGTCATAACCGATTGAAGGATGGGTAAAGATACGAAGGAGGCATATCCCTTTCAATTTCTCTCTTTTGTTTTTCCTTTTCTCTTTCTCTCTCCTCTATTCTTTCTCTTTCTGCTTATTTCACATCACCTTCTTCTTTCCTTTTTCGAGCTATATAATATTCTCTATCTCTATATTTCTTGCTTTTCTTACTCTTTTTTTTCTACTATTAAATTTAAAATAAGAAGTTGTACATGTTGTTATTTATGTCTTATAAAAATATTTTAAAAAAAAGAAAGATGGTAGAATTCCAGGTGTCCAAAGATGAAAATGCTGCTGGTGGAAATGTATTACCTTTTTGTGCTCTGTAAGCAGAGGTTTGTAGTTCTCCAGTATCTCTGTAAATGCTTCATCACAGTCTACATCTGCAATGTCCATGTTACACAACTTTTTCTTTACATCCATCATATTTTCTTTGTAATGCAGCAGAAATGATTGTGCATCAATAGTTTCTTCTGCATCCATCTCTCGTGGAAAGTGTTGTAGAAGCATAGACAATAGGTGCAGGAGTAGGCCATTCGGCCCTTCAAGCCAGCACCGGCAGTCAATATAATCATGACTTCTTCTTCTTCCTGCGTATGGCGTGCACAGCCTAAAGTTGAAGGACAACTTGTTCTATTTGATCTTATTTGATTGTGCACGCCGGGTTGATTGCATTCGTCGAAACAGGGCGGACCACGTGAAGGTTGCAATCTTCCACCCCATCATGACTGATCATCCAAAATCAGTGCCCCATTCCTGCTTTCTCCCCATATCCCTTGATTCTGTTAGCCAGAAGAACTATATCGAACTCTCTCTTGAACACATCTAGTGAATTGGCCTCCACTGCCTTCTGTAACAGAGAATTCCACAGATTCACAACTCTCTGGGTGAAAATGTTTATCCTCATCTCAGTCCTAAATGACCGACTCCTTATTTTTAAACTGTGACCCCTGATTCTGGACTCCCTCAACATCAGGAACATTTTTCCTGCATCCAGCCTGTCCAATCCCTTAAGAATTTGATATGTTTCTAAAAGATACCCTCTCATCCTTCTAAATTACAGCGAAGTCGAGAGAGGTCTTGAGTGTCGTTGAGAGAGTTCAGGAGAAATGTATTTATTCACGCAGTTTTTACACGCGAAATGCTTTGAAACAAGAATAAATCTTAACCAAAGGATCAACAATGGGTCCAATATATATCACTCATTCAAAATCACCACAGTAGCCTTCCTGTCATCTACTTCATTACTGTTTGTGGCAGCTTGCTCTCTGCACATTGCCTGATGATGATTTTTCCTGCATTACTACTGTAAATGCACTTCAGATGTGCTTTTCTGGTTGTAAAGCACGCCGAGATATTTGGAGATAATGAAAGGCATTACATCAATGTAAGTTTGTTCTTTCTTACTATGTTCAAAAATTGAATTAATTCTGTTCAGTTTGCCAATGATTTTCCACAGGTAATTATATATATTATACTGTGTAGTGACACAACATTCGCCACCTTTACTTTCCATTATTTTAAAAGTTTATTCTGTTGCAACTTGCTCCAGTTTCTAAGCGGTATTGAGGTTTTTTTTTTTGCATTCAGGAGTGCAGGTATCTTCACACCTGAAATTACAATATGGAAAATTTAAAACCCTGATATAACCGTGAGCCTGTCGATCCCACTGTGCTGGCAAGGGTGGCACGGTGGCATAGAGGTTCAGCTACTGTCTTACAGCACCAGAGACCTGGGTTTGATCTTGACTACGGGTGCTTGTCTGTACGCTATGTGTCCCAGCTACACTAGTCCCACCTGCCTGCGTTTGGCCCGTATCCCTCCTTTAAATCCTACAAAGAAACCAAACATTTAACATTGTTAAATAATCCTTAAATCCGTCCAAGTACTTTCTGTTGATCATCTGTGAAGACAATTCACTGTCCCATCTTTTCAATTGATATCTATCTTAAATAGGCACTGTACATTGTACATACATCCTCATACTATACTATGCAACTAGAAAGCCCCTAAGGCTGCCACACTAAGATTGTCTGCAATGACTGCCTTGGTTCAGTTGCAAGATGATAGAATGACTTTTGCAGGATAAGAGCATTCCGCTCTATTTTTGTGTCCACTCTTGTTTGGCTCCTGGTAAAGCCGAAGAGCGGAATTACAACTGTAGAATAAAACCATGAGCAACTGCCCTCATGCTAATTGCCTCCTCAAAATGGGAACTATTGTTTGAATCTGTCAGGAAAGCCTATGCAGTATACTCCCGAAAATCTCCCACTTTGTCACTGTTTGTTATTTCCTCCACAATCTGGCATGTTAATCATAATCATAATCATACTTTATTAGCCAAGCATGATTTGCAACATACAAGGAATTTGACTTGCCATACAGTCATACCAATAAAAAGGGATATATTACGGGCATGTTACTGCATAAGAGGAGAGGAGGAGAAGGAAACAAGAGTTAGTGAACAGTCTGAAGAAGGGTCTCAACCCAAAGCATCACCCATTCCTTCTCTCCAGAGATGCTGCCTGTCCCGCTGAGTTACACCAGCAATTTGTGTCTATCTAAGAAATTCCTTCTCTGGATTCACAGTAATGGTTCACCTTATCATCGTATCCCCAGATACTAACGTCACAGATGGGGAGATAATGTATGCCCGAATGCACGAGGAACGTTAACATTTCAACTTGGAAAGAAAGTGGCAAGGTGCCATTATATTGCACCAGTCCTTAATAATGGCCAACTTCGTCAACAGGAAATGACTCAATTTCCCCATCATATTTAACAGCATGATCATTCCGCCACTGGTAATATATTGCCAATTACCACTGACCAGAAATTGACCTAGATCAGCCACTTCATTATTATAGTTGCAAGAATACGTCAGAGGCTGCATACAATGTTACAAGGAATTCACTGACCTTGCAAAGACTTTCAGCGTCCATGAAACACAAAATGGATTTCTGAGTGTTCTCTACAAATCCAAAGATATTGAAAGTTGCATTCTACCAACCTCTCTGAATTTAGTGCCAAAGACCTAAGAACAAATCAATTCAGCACAAAGACTGCTACATTAATTCCCATTAACTATGTTGAATTCTCACTGCAGTCCAACATGCAACTACTGAAGACTTCATCTCAATCAGACAAATTATAGTTATGAACTGTATCAGAAAGGAAAAGGGCCATTGTCCCGATATCGTCGGCATCAGAGACACGCAGTACTTCTCTTGGCTCCAAACTACCGCTCCAACATTTGTTAAAAATTCATCCAATGATTCAAGCATCATTCCCCGCTGAGAACCATTGCTGAAAACTCACGCCCTTAAGTTTGTGACTCCCGAAATAACATGTGTTTAGTGAAAATACAATGTTTATGCACAAAATTCCTTGCATATTGAGGGCATAACAGTTTACTGTAAGCTACGGTCCATCCCAACCACAGGCCTGGCTCAGCCGCTTAGTTTAGATTAGTTTAGAGATACAGCATGGAAACAGGCCCTTCGACCCAGCGAGTCTATGCCGACCAGCAATCCCCGCACATTATCATTATCCTTCACACACTAGGGACAACTTACAATTATACCAAGCCAATTAACCTACAAACCTGTACGTCTTTGGAGTGTGGAAGGAAACCGAAGATCTCGGAGAAAACCCACGCAGGTCACAGGGAGAACGTACAAATTCTGCACAGACAGCACGTAGTCAGGATCGAACCCAGGTCACAGTCACTGTAAGGCAGTAGCTCTACGTGCCGTCCTTACCTGCTACAAGAGGAGGATGGCGGTCGCCGGACAAAAGGCCTGGTAAGAAGAACCGAAGGGTTTTACTTTCTGCAGCCTCAAGTTTGGCTGCGGGAGACGTCCCCTGGGGATTAAGGACTGAAGAGGGCTGTTGAGTGAGGACAACGGTTGTCAAGACAACCAGGTTGGAGGCGACGGCTGCAATGGACCTTTGTGGACAGCTGCAGCTGGGATTGTAAAATGGCACCTTTAGCATACAGACTCAGTAGGCCAGTCTTTAAATTCTGGTCTAACTAGGGGATTGTGCTAATGTATGGTGATAGCCTTGCTGAGTTGTAAGCACAATTTCACTGTAGTTGTGTACACATGATAATAAATAAACCATTAATTTGTTATTGCAACACTTGAGAATTCAGTCATAACCAAGGCATAAGATTTGGATGTAAGATTTTGGGTGGCAGAGTGGCGCATCGGTAGAGTTGCTGCCTTACAGCGCCAGAGACCCAGGTTCAATGCTGACTAGTAGGTGCTGTCTGTAGGGAGTTTGTACATTCTCCCTTTATCTGGCTGGGCTTTCTCCAGGTGCTCCGATATCCTCCCACATTCCAAAGACGTACAGGTTTGTAGCTTGGGTTCTGAAGAAGCTCTGAAGAAGGGTTTCGGCCCGAAACGTCGCCTATTTCCTTCGCTCCATAGATGCTGCTGCACCCGCTGAGTTTCCCCAGCAATTTTGTGTACCTTCGATATTCCAGCATCTGCAGTTCCCTTTTGAACAGGTTTGTAGCTTAATTGGCTTTGGTAAGTTGCAAAAACATTTGTCCATAGTGTGTAGGATAGTGTTAATGTACAGGGTGATCGCTGGTTGGCATGGACGGTGGGCTGAAGGGCCTGTTTCCGCACTGTTTCTCAAGTCGATTCCAAAATGGTGCTCATATTTAAAGATGAGCTGTCTGATCTGACTGGTTGCATCATAGCCTGGTTCGGCAACTCGGATGCCCCAGAACAAAGAAGACTGCAAAAAGTGGTGAACACTGCCCAGTCCATCACGGATTCTGACCACCCCACCAACGAAGGGATTTACAGGAGATGCTGCATCAAAAAGGCAGCCAGCATCATCAGAGACCCACATCACCCCGGCCACACACTCATTTCACTTCTTTTCAAAAATAAGTTATCGGAATCTGATGTGCTACTGCAAGTTAAAATGTTATTGTTCTGTTTTGGGACATACGACAGTAAAACACTCCTGACTCTCTTGTCTCCAGTTTGGTTTGTGATGGGTGGGCTGAGGATGTAGATCAAAGACAAATTAGTCTGCAGATGCTGGAATTTGGTTAAAAAAACCCCAAATGCTCAGCAGGTCAAGCAGCATCTGTGGAGGCAAAAGGTGGAAGTCTATATTTTGGGTTGAGTCCCAGCATTGAGGCTCATAATTGCCAACGGGCCACTCCATTCAACAGGGTGAGACTAATACCTCACCATACCAGGAGTGAGTTATGACAGCTAGCTCTGGACAATGTGGTACAAGTTCTCCTGCAATGTCCCAAAAGGAATAAAAACTGAAAATTCTGGAAACACTAAGCAGACAGACAGGCAGAAACAGTAATGTTCCAGGTCTACAAACTTCTCAGGTTCCTGCAGCCTAAAGGAGAATACGTGGGGACATTGCCAGAGTGACACGTGACTGGATGTGCCAAGTCAAAATTCACCATTTGGACCCAAAATAGCTGGAAACAGTATTTACACAGGTTGTATCAATTTTCAATTGCATGGAAAATACAGTGTTGTGCAATCCGTCTTTCTGGGTAAAGTGGCTTTTCGACGTTCCGAGGACATGGAAAATGTTGGACACATTTAAGATTTTTTTATTTTAGCTTGAAAAGTAGCAAATTATTAATCACAGAGCTCTATTTTTGCAATCATGAATAAATATAACCAAAGAAACCTATTAGTGTGGCATACTTTGAAGCTGGCAGAATAAGCAGTATGTTGCAGGATAGGACCCTGGGTGGGCCTTGGTCATAGTGGTTAAAATACCTCTGTTTGATGGGTCAGTATGGCATATAAGAGAACATTTAACCCAGACTTTGGAAAATATTGCTAACAAATGCAACTGTATTGGTTTTCACGAACAAAGATGATAGAACTGCCCTGAGATTGCTTTTGGAAGAATATTGTACTGCTTGAATAATTCCCAACAAATATTTCCTTTACCTTTGGAAGAAAGAGTACTTTGGGGTTTTCTAAGTGTTTTAAACGTTTTCCCTTTTCACTTACTGTTAGTAAAGTGTGTGGCTTCCCATTTTATTACGCATCATTTCATCAATTTACACAAGTCTCTGTAGACCTCTGTCCTTCTAACGATTCCCGCCATGTGTTTTCCATTTTAACACTGATGACTTCCGCATGTGCAGCTTTTGATTTGTTGTCCTGCAATGAATGTTGTAGTATGTTTTTGTACTTTTATTAAGCTCTACACTTTAAGGGCCTGTCCCACTTACGTGTCCTTGGCACGCAAATTACGCGACCTTGTGGTCGCGTTGAGGCACATGGGCATCGTATGGCCGCGCGGGGCCGGTCCCACTTAGAAGCGTGGAGGGGTATGTAGTTGTGCGCGACATCGCGCGGGGCTCCGAAATTTTTGTAGTGAACGAAATCTTCACGCGCCAACGGCCTGTCGCGGATCTGACGGCCAAAGTGGGACAGGCCCAATACCCTGGCGTGACGCAACGTCTCACCTCCAACAGCAGCAGAAGCAGGCAAACGACCGCCGAACTCGGTCTGGGGCTCACGGCCGTTGCGGTCCGGATCCGCCCCCACTCCTACTCCTAGAGTGGGGCAAAGAAAATTGAAGATAGACACAAAATGCAGGAGTAACTCAGCGGGACCAGCAGCATCTCTGGATAGAAGCAATGGGTGACGTTTCGGGTCAAAACCCTTCTTTTCAGACTGAAGAAGTCTCGACACAAAACATCACCCATTGCTATTCTCCAGAGATGCTGCCGGTCCCGCTGAGTTACTCCTGCATTTTGTGTCCGTCTTCAAATGACGTCACCCGCTCCAGCCGGCTGTGTGTACGCATGTAATCGCGCCCGACCTTCGCGGGACCGTTGCGGCTCAACGCGACCACGAGGTCGCGTAATTTGCGTGCCAAGGACACGTAAGTGGGACAGGCCCTTTACAATAATTTTAACTTTGCAGTGATTATTCCTCACTCTGACACCAGCATGTCGTCCCAGGCATAAGTTCTCAGTCAACAATTTGTTATCCCCAAACTCTCACTTGTCCAGAAATCAGACAGAGAAGGCACTGATTCATTCATGTGTTCACACTACTGTGATAGACTCTAATGCAGGCAATGCAAAATATATACAAACTAAAGCTTCAAATTTGTCTTGTAGAAGGATAGGTTCCTGCTATCAATATGGTTTCCTTCCGCCTCTGCCAAACAGTGACAGTTAGTCTGTTAACAGTTTATTTGCCATGACATAAGCCTCAGAATTACTCTATTTCAATACCATTGCCAACAGTTTCAATATAGGTCATCAAAAGCAGTAGTTGCTTAGTGAGATGGAAGTATAACACATTTTTAATTCATATATTATTATAAAAATATTAATTGAATATATAACATTATTAATATAACATCAATAGTGTTATTGTAGAATATTATTGTTAAAATCAGTATTATTGTTATTTACAGTAAAAGGCACTATTATTGTTTGTTTTTTGTGCATATATATATATATATGTGTGTGACAATAGACAATAGACAATAGGTGCAGGAGTAGGCCATTTGGCCCTTCGATCCAGCCATTCAATGTGATCATGGCTGATCATCCCCAATCAGTACCCCGTTCCTGCCTTCTCCCCATATCCCCTGACTCCGCTATTTTTAAGAGCCCTATCTAGCTCTCTCTTGAAAGCATCCAGAGAACCTGCCTCCACCGCCCTCTGAGGCAGAGAATTCCACAAACTCACCACTCTCTGTGAGAAAAAGTGTTTCTTCATCTCCGTTCTAAATGGCTTACTCCTTATTCTTAAAATGTGTGTATATTTGAAAGTTATTAAATCGTAATGAAATACCACAGTATTGAAAATGGTCCTACCTATGATCCTTTTGAGCTAATTTGTGATCAAAATTTGACCAAAATTTAATACTTTCAAATTTTGAAAAAAAACCAAAGAGAAAAAAAAACTATTTATAAGACATATAAGACATACGGGACATTTACTGATTTCTAAGCACCCTTACAAAATGTCGGCACCTAACCCACCACAAGGCCCGTAGTTCATGCCAGAGTCATTATACTCACCTTGTTTGAATTTTTTTTAAATCGCAACGAGTGCCCAATTATAGCGCTATAAAATAGCGTTGACAACCTAAGACAACGGGAGGGACTACAGAATGAGACATCGCTAAAATAGGTGAGCAAACTAGGTTTTTATTTCATGATTTTAAGCTCTATTCATTATTAAGTATTTCAATGGAAAGCTTAAACACAAAATATCAACAATAAAAAACATAAACAAAAAATATAAAATGTTTACTCTGCTTTTAAATAATTCATTTCACATTGTTGTGCTGCAAAAACTTGGGGCATCATAAAACCATCTTATCGGGTAATAAATGATAAAAATCATGAGCTTAATCAGAATTTGGCTTATATAGTTATTTACTTGCAAAATTAATGTAGTCTTTCTGGTATAGGGGGGTTGCAGGTAAGGTCATCGGGTCAAAGGGCGTGATGCACGGAGCAGCTCAATCCATGTGGAGTACATGGCAGCTTCCGGCATATACTGTAAATACACGAAACGTGTACTTTCTTACCCGTTAAAAAACGCAGAAATGGTAATATTTTGCACTGTAAATAATTGTGGCAATTGGGGTAAGCGTGAGAGACATTTATCCTACTTCAGAATTCCAAAAGTGAGGAGAAATTATGGTAAAGAGAAGCGAGAGCTGAAGGGACAACAACAGCTAAAGTGGTTGGCAAACATTGGCCGTGCAGATATCAATTATTGCATTTGCTCACTGCATTTCATCAACAGTAAGACATTATTTGTGTTTTATCTTGATTCCTTTGGTATCTAAAAAGTTTCAGAAGTGATAAATCTGGCTGTAAAATTTTTAAATCGCCTATGGTTCTGAAGTGGGTTTTTACATGCAGAAAGAAAACACTTCTGAAGCTAAATTTATCATTAAAAACATCTCCAGACTTACGAGTGGTGTGTGGAAAAGTAAGTTTTCTATCATTATGGTATTGAGATGTATATTTTGGCAAATAATAAAATGTCTTGAAGCTTAAACACCCACTCCCTTTCAAAGATATTGTCAATTTGCTGAGGTTGATTATGTCCAATTAACAGCTACCAATTATGCCATTCCTTGACTTGCATCTGAGTAAAATGTAATTCGAAACCAACGTATTGTTTGCGATTTTTTTTATGATAAATTTTGCTTCCACAGCCAGATTTATTACTTCTGAAACTTTTTAGATACCAAAGGAAGAAAAAACACAAAGAATGCCTTACTGTTGATGAAATGCAGTGAGAAAATGCGATAATTGCCAATGTTTTCAATCTTGATATCTGCACGGCCGATGTTCACCAACCACTTTAGCTGTTGTTGTCCCTTCAGCTCTCGACTCTATCTACCGTAATTTCTCATCACTTTTCGAATTCTGAAGTAGGATAAATGTCTCTCACGCTTACTCCGATTTCCATAATTATTTACAGCGCAAAAATTGACCATTTCGGCGGTTTTTAACGGGCCCGCTACGCTGGAAACAATGGTAAGTGCTTACCTGCAGTTCATCGCGTGTACTCCAGTCGGCGTTGCGTGGCAATAGTACGGGTCATGGTTCGTGACCTCGACTGCCGTGCAACCTCCCTATAAATCAGCCTAAGGATTTGATGAAATCCAGCTTGAAAAATGTCACAAAAAAGGCAAGAGTGACATATCTGATATTTTTCTTTGTAAAAATAGATTTATTTATTTTTGCTTCATCTCATTATTTTGGCTATACACCATGATATATACTACTTAAAATACAGGATTTGAAACAATGGGAATATTACATAAAAAACAGGAAAATAGCCTGGAAATTTGGACACCTTCAATTTCATTACTGAATGTTGTATTTACGGAAACACCCATGTATGTATTTGAGAGTATTGTACTTTTATTCAATATTCCCTGAAAATCATTCTCCGGAGTTGAATCCAGTGCAAAAGTAGAATGCGTGGCAAAGAAAAGCCTTTTTGGCCCAATGGAGACATGCTGTTCTTTATGCCTCATGGAAAGCTATTTACCTCAAATTTTATAAAGCTACATATCCTTACTATTTTCAGTAAAGACATTTGTTCTGTATTCCTTACATTCCTTAAGTAAACAGTATCTTAAATTTATAGCCTTTAGTTTTGAGCTCATAAGTAGAAATGTTTTCTCCAGGACTATCCTGCTGAAGCTTTTCACATTCTTATAAACCGCCACAAGGTTACTTCTCAAGAAAAGATAATCACCTGTTTGGTCTCTTGTGATAGTTTCCCCTGTAAGTTAATGCCATTTTTGTAGATCATTTATGCAATTAGCCATTTCAATATATATCCTTTTTGTAATACAGAGACCAGAAGTACGCACAATACTCCACGTAAAGTCCAACCAAGGGTCTATTGTACGACCAACATTTTTTCCACTGACGCCAACGGAATGACATTTCAAAGGGAGACTGCAATATGCAGATGCTGCCATATAGCTTGTTTACGCCTACTGACCAGGAATGAATTTCCAGACACATACTCATCGTGGCCTGGTAATAATATCTAACAGCAAGAATATGCACACAATAAGCTAAGTAATTAGGAATTGCCCATTACACTGAGAGCAGGAAATATATTGTCAGTTCACCTCCCATGAAACTAACCTGAAAAACTTTGATTTTGCTGTGCTATGCACCTTTGTTCATTATGGCCACTGCTTCGATAAAAAGGAGCTCCCATGAATGACAATGTGATGAAAACATATTTATTTTTAACCGACACTAAGGCTTAATTAAAAACCTGGAATTTAATTTAATTTCACGGTAAAATGAGACCCCTCCACTTGCAGATCACACTTTGGTTTTAGGTGTCAGGGCAAAAAAATCCATGCCATTTATAATCTCCACTAAACATATGTGCAGCCACCCATTACATGGTATTACAGTACTACACAGCTTTACACTAGCAAGGCAAATTTTTTATTTGTTTTTCCTCTCTCTCTCTCTCTCTCTCTCTCTCTCTCTCTCTCTCTCTCTCTCTCTCTCTCTCTCTCTCTCTCTCTCTCTCTCTCTCTCCCTCTCTCTCTCTCTCTCTCTCTCTCTCTCTCCCTCTCTCTCCCTCTCTCTCTCTCCCTCTCTCTCTCTCCCTCTCTCTCCCTCCCCTACTTGTCCCGCTGAATTACTCCAGCATTTTGTTTCTATCTTCAGAGTAAACCAGCATCTGCACCTCCTTCCTACAGAAGAACCTATCTATCTATCTCTGCCTTAAAAATATCAATTGACTTTGCCTCCACAGCCTTCTGTGAAGATTCTCCTCTTCATTAACAACCCTCCAGATAGAGTTTGGAGAAGGCTGCAGCCTTGGATGATGATGATCAGGTGTTGCACTTCCGAAGGTTGAGTGTAAGGTGAAAGTATACAGTAAATGGCAAGACCCTTAACACGACTGATGTACAGAGGGATCTTGGGGTCCAAGTCCATATCTCCCTGAAAATGGCAACATAAGTAGATAGAGTGGTATAGAAGGTATTCTATGCCTAAGGTCTAAGGATAGAAGAGTACTCGGCTTGTACTCGCTAGAATTTAGAAGATTGAGGGGTGATCTTATTGAAACTTACAAATTTCTTAAGGGGTTGGACAGGCTAGATGCAGGAAGATTGTTCCCGATGTTGGGGAAGTCCAGAACAAGGGGTCACAGTTTAAGGATAAAGGGGAAATCTTTTAGGACTGAGATGAGAAAAACATTCTTTACACAGAGAGTGGTGAATCTCTGGAATTCTCTGCCACAGAATGTAGCCTGAAGTCGCGGTCTGCAGAGCTCCAGCTGGTGCGGCGTCTACAGCCCGGCATCCCTCGTGGGGGACCCGGGGGAAGAAGAAGCCATCACTGCCGGCCCGCGGCCAACTTCTACCGCGGGTGCGGCATGGACTTACCATCACCCCTGGAGGGGAGCTTCGACCGCCGGCCCTGCAGTCTATGGTGCTTCTGGCTGCGGCGGGGACTTTAAATCTCGACCGCCGGCCTGCGGCCTACAACAATCTAAAGCCGCGGTCTCCGGTGAGGAAGAGCCGATCCTGGACTGACTGGACTCTGGTCCTGTACACGGGGGGGGAAATGGAGGAGGACTGGCCAAATTTTTGTGCCTTCCACCACAGTGATGAATGCTGTGGTGGATGTTTGTGTTACAGTTTTATTGTGTGTTCTTTATTATTGTACTGCTGCTGACAACCCAAATTTCCACCGACCCTGGTTGTGTGGCAATAAATTATATCTATCTATCTAGTTGAGGCCAGTTCATTGGCTATATTTAAGAGGAAGTTAGATGTGACCCTTGTGGCTAAAGGGATCAGGGGGTATGGAGAGAAAGCAGGTACAGGATACTGAGTTGGATGGCCTACTCCTGCACCTATTTTCTATGTTTCTACGTTTCTATGTATCTGGTATCTTTCCCTTCATCGGTCGGGGCACTGAGTATAAGAGTCAGGAAGTCATGTCGCAGCATTGTAAGACTTTGGTGACCTCGCATTTGGAGTATTCTGTGCAGTTCTGGTTGCCCCATTACCTGAAGGATGTGGAGGTTTCAGAGAGGGTGCAGACGAGGTTTACCAGAATGCTGCTTGGATTGGTGAGTATTTGCTTTCAGGAGAGGTTAGACAAAATTGCTTTATTTTCTCTAGAACATTAGAGCTTGAGGAGAGGGCATAACTTGTGGGTGAGAAGGGCAAGGTTTAAAGTGTGGGAATTAGTACTAACAAAATAAGAATGCTTGTAAAACGGGATCATAAAACCTTTTTAGTGTTATACATTTGAAAATTGGTTTAACCTGGAGAAAATCATACCAATCCATAAATATATCAGGCATTTCTGGTTGGCATCTACACTGCCGTGAATCTAAACCCATACCAAGGTAAATTACTCTTCAATTACTTTTGAAATTGTCCAAAAAGCAACCCACTGTTCAAGCACAATCATGAATGGACAATAAGTGTCAATGATAACAACTTGCCATGGATTAATTAAATCAAATGTGGGTCTTCAACAAGACTTCTGCAATGTAGTCAGCACAAACCCCAAATGAATAATGCTCATGAAGTAGTTGCATCATAAGGCAAGGACAAAGCATCCTCCTGGGTTCCTCTCAGAATACTGCCCTGTCGCTTTATCTTTATCAGCATTTGTCTAAACAATTACCAATGTCAGAAAATAAGTACAGCGTTTGATAAACAATTTTACTTTCAATAGGAAACCAAAATTCCACACAGCTGCCAAAGAATAAAGACACAGTTTTGTTTTTAAGGGGCCTTCCATGACTTTAGGACATCCCAAAGTGCTTCACACTCAATGATGTACAAGGGCCACTGCATCAACGGAAGGTATAAGGTAATCTGTGGAATGCCTTACACAGGTTGTACAGGTTTGTCTTCCTTCCCAAGCTTCCTTATTGATCCTTCTCTGGCTTCAGGTTGCATTTCGTTCAGTCTGGGTTGTCATATTAAGTTATCCAGATGTTGTACACATTATTAGCAATACAGCAACACAGCAGATTGTGTGGGTATGAGATCTGAGAAAGTCCTCTTCTCTGGCAGTTGATGAAGAATGTTAGCATTCTTATGTAGCTGAATACAGGGGGAACTTCAGAAGGTTTTTGAATTAAAGTTCTTAAGATGTGGGTCACATTGAAATTTACTTATTCACATGGTCCACTTCTGACTCTTGCCTTCACATTCTTGGCAGTTCTATCACTACCTTAGGGGATAGGGTTAGTGACCAATATTCATTATAAACACATCAATTCCATAGCTAGCTTAACCCCACCTCCTCCTACTCCATTCCATTTTCCCATTGTCTCTGTTAAATTTGATCTGATGGTGAGACTTTCCATACCAGTGCATCTGAGGTTGTCCTCCTTTTCCCTTGAACACGGCTTTCTCTTTCTCCTGGTAGACACAAAATGCTGGAGTAACTCAGCGGGTGAGGCAGCATCTCTGGAGAGAAGGAATGGGCGACGTTTCGGGTTGAGACCCTTCTTCAGATTGATGTTGGGGGGCGGGGGGGGGGGTACAATGATAGAAGTTAGGCGGAGACAGTTAGACTAGTGGGAGAGCTGGGAAGGGGTAGGGGATGGAGAGAGAAAGCAGGGGCTATCTGAAGGTCAATGTTCATACTGCTGGGGTGTAAACCACCCTAGCAAAATATGAGGTGCTGTTCCCCCAATTTGCGCGGGGCCTCACTCTGACAAGGAAGGAGGCCCAGGACAGAAAGATTAGGAATGGGAGGGGGAGTTGAAGTGCGGGCCACGGGGAGATCTGCTAGGTTAAGATGGACTGAGCGGAGGTGTTCAGCGAAACGATCGCCGAGCCTGCGCTTGGTCTCGCCGATGTAGAGAAGTTGACACCTGGAACAGCGGATACAGTAGATGAGGTTGGAGGAGGTGCAAGTGAACCTCTGCCTCACCTGGAAAGACTGTTTAGGTCCTTGGATGGAGTCGAGGGGGAGGTAAAGGGACAGGTTGCATGGGCAAGTCCCTACGGAGGGCATGCCTATCCCCATCCTTCCACTCTCATCCTCTTTTACTACACCAACACCATAGTCATAGAGTGATACAGTGCAGAAACAGGCCCTTCACCCTAACTTGCCCACACCGGACAACTTGTTCCATCTACACCAGTTCCACCTGCCTGCGCTTGGTCCATATCCCTCAAAACCTGTCCTATCCATGTACCTGTATAACTGTTTGTTAAATGTTGGGATAGTCCCCGCCTCAACCACCTCCTCTGGCAGCTTGTTCCATACACCCACCACCCTTTGTGTGAAAAAGTCACCCTATTAAATGTTTTCCTCTTCACCTTAAACCTATGTCCTCTGGTCCTCGATTCCCCTACTCTGAACAAGAGACTCTGTGCATCTACCCGATCTATTCCTCTCATGATCCTCTGTAAGATCAGTCCTCATCCTCCTGCACTCCAAGGTATAGTCCCAGCCTTCACAACCTCTGCCTATACCACAGACCCTCAAGTCCTGGCAGCAGCCGCGTAAATCTAAATATATGGATAGGGTTCCCATTATTTTCAACTTCCATCCCACCAGCCCCACATTCAAGGATCATCCTCAATAATTTCCATTACCTTTGATGGGATTCTGCCACCAGATACATCTTATCCTTTTCTCCCTTTACAGTATATGGAAGGGACTATTAACACTGTGACTCCATGGTTCACATTCTCAACTACACTAATCACTTGCAATATTTTCCTATGCAATCTCAATGCAATGCCTGTCCTTTTATCTCTTTCCTTTCCACTATCTAGGAACTCAAACAACCTTTTTTTGGTGAAGCTACAATTCACTTGTACTTTTTTTCAAATGTCGTGTATATTGGATCTGGTATCCTCAATAATGAAGATAAGAAACGTAGATTTGGGTGGTCACTTTGCAGAATACCTCTGTTCAATCCACAAGAAACATAGAAACATAGAAACATAGAAATTAGGTGCAGGAGTAGGCCATTCGGCCCTTCAAGCCTGCACCGCCATTCAATATGATCATGGCTGATCATCCAACTCAGTATCCCGTACCTGCCTTCTCTCCATACCCTCTGATCCCCTTAGCCACAAGGGCCACATCTAACTCCCTCTTAAATATAGCCAATGAACTGGCCTCGACTACCCTCTGTGGCAGGGAGTTCCAGAGATTCACCACTCTCTGTGTGAAAAAAGTTCTTCTCATCTCGGTTTTAAAGGATTTCCCCCTTATCCTTAAGCTGTGACCCCTTGTCCTGGACTTCCCCAACATCGGGAGCAATCTTCCTGCATCTAGCCTGTCCAACCCCTTAAGAATTTTGTAAGTTTCTATAAGATCCCCTCTCTATCTCCTAAATTCTAGAGAGTATAAACCAAGTCTATCCAGTACATTACATTTTCAAATGTCGTGTATATTGGATCTGGTATCCTCAATAATGAAGAAAAGAAATGTAGATTTGGGTGGCACATTATTTTCTATCAGTATACTTTGCAACCCTGAATGGCCTGTCCCACTTGGGCGTCATCATCGTGACGTCCATGTGATGCGCGCATGGCGTGCATTACGCGCGCATGGTGAGGCGTGGAGGCTTAGGCAGTGACACGCGTCGCACGCGGTGCCCCAGGATTTTAGGATTCACGCAAATGTCGCCCAAGTGGGACAGGCCCTTGAGGAACTAAATAATTTCAGTCCTCCACCTCTCTTCACAAATGTGGGTGGACCGTTCTGTTAAATTTATTTAAATTTTCTCTTCAGTCTATTGTTTTTAAGTAATTGTTACGTTGAAAATTTTGGTCCACTGATATTCATTCTGATCTTCACGGATATTCCCTATGATCTTCTCTCCCTCCCTCTCTCTTTTGCAATTTAACAAACTTGTTTTCTCACTTATCCTGCTCTAATGAAGTATCCTTGACCTGCAACATTGTTTCCCTCCCCACTGTGGCAGATTGACCCGCTGATGGCTTCCAACATACTCAGTTTTTGCTTCAAATTTCCAGCATCTGCATTTTTACGCTCCAATAATTGAACTTTATTGCCTTGGAAAGATGGCAGTGGATCTTGTTTTGAAAGTATTTCGATACAACAGAGAGGCTTGCTGAGTCACTTCAGAGAACAATTAAAACTCAGCTGCTTTGATGTGGGACTGGTTCTACATGAGGTAAACTAATTAAGGATAGTAGGTTTCCTTTTCTCACGTACTTAAGGAACAAGTTGAGCATTTTATGACAATCTGACAAGCAATGTAAAAGATGAAAACAAAAAATTGAAAAACGGATTGGAAAATCATAGTGCAGAGAAATTATGAAGGGAATAGTTTAGTAGGATGGAAGAGAATTATATTAAAATGTCATCTCAAAGGATGTCAAACAGAGAGTCAGGCCGTTTCCTATATATTTCTGAAATACTGAGGTGATTCCAGATTCCCTGTTCGAGGCTCAAAGTTGAGAGTTGTCTCAATCAATATCCTAAAGTTCCGTTCATGGGCAGTGGGCAGGTGCTATGGACCTGCCCGGGAAGGTAGACGCTCCCGCCCCCATGTGTTTCGGGCAGATGGGTCTCGTCAGCCTGGGAAGGCAGTCCACCTAGGAGAGGGAAAACTCTGATGCCTTGTGGCCATATCCAGTCATGGAAAAGGCTCCAGGCGTATACTTCAAGAAATTCCGGAGTCGGATCCCCTAAGCCAGTTCCTCATTGTCTACAACCTGGCTCTGGCAGCTCCTGCGACGGCACTGGTGCCAAACTGTAACGGCCCTTCTGTTCCTTTGGATCGATCAGCGACGTGGAGAGGGGGGACGTGCTGCTTGGGCAACAGCCTGTCCTCCATATGACATTGCCCAGGCTTGCATCCCCCAATCGGTCCTGACCAAGGGGGGCTTACTACTACTAGTTCACAACTTAGTTTCAGCCCGTGCACAGCTTCCAGCACAAAAGGGAATGCAGTGTCTTATGTACCTCACAGCTCATCAAGGAGATCTAGAGATGATGAAAATTCTGGAAATCCTAGTCGTTCAGTTTTAGCAAGCATTACGATGCAGCGACGAGAAGTAAACAAAAATCAGAGCAGAAGAAAACGTGCAAATAAATTAAAAAAATATTTTGCAACCAAACCATTCCAGCCTTGATATGGAAGTATTTCTGCTCAATGTTATCTTCCTATTGTAAGGTTTTCATCCAAATGCATTCCCTATTCCCGATAAAAGGTTGAAAAAGAATATAAGTAGGTAAGTAAGTTAGTTTATTGGCCATGTATTCACATACAAGGAATTTGCCTTGGTGCTCTGCCCACAAGTAACAACATGACATAGAGTGACAGTTACAAATGACTCAGAAAACACTAAACATTAATAATAATAAAACATTAATGATAAAACATCATTGATCAAGCAGGTGAACCAACAAAATCCCAGATCAAAGGGAGGCTACAGAATTTTGGCTGTTGAGTAGAGCAACTACACGTGGATAAAAACTGTTTTTATGTCTGGCTGTGGCAGCTTTGACAGTCCGGAGTCGCCTTCCAGAGGGAAGTGATTCAAAGAGTTTGTGGCCAGGGTGAGAGGGGTCAGGGATGATCTTACCCGCTCGCTTCCTGGCCCTTGCAGTGTACAGTTCATCAATGGAGGGAAGGTTGCAGCCAATAACCTTCTCTGCTGATCGGACGATTCGCTGCAGCCTCCAGGTGTCGTACTTGGTGGCTGAGCCAAACCAGACCATGTTGGAGAAGGTGAGAACAGACTCTACGATGGCCCTGTAGAATTGGACCATCATTACCTGTGGCAGATTGTGCTTCCTCAGCTGCCGTAGGAAGCACATCCTCTGTTGTGCCTTTTTGACTGTGGAGTCGATGGTAGCCCCCCACTTAAGGTCCTTGGAGATGATGGTTCCCAGGAACTTAAAAGACTCCACAGATGTAACTGTGGTGTTGTTGATGGTGAGTGGGGTGAGGGGAGGGGGAGCTCTTCTAAAGTCTACAATCAATTCCACTGTCTTAAGAGCATTGAGCTCCAGGTTGTTGCGACGACACCAGGACGCCAGCTGCGGCACTTCCTGTCTGTAGGCAGATTCCTCCCCATCCCGGATCAGGGTTGTGTCGTCTGCAAACTTGAGAAGCTTGACAGAGGTGTCTGTGGAGGTGCAGTCGTTGGTGTAGGGAGAGGAGAGGAGAGGAGAGAGTACGCAGCCTTGCGGTGCTCCTATGCCGAGCGTTTGTGGGTCCGAGGTGCTTTCTCAGCCTCACATGCTGTTTCCTGACAGAGGGGTTCAGGCACAGTCAACTCGGAAAGTTTGGAGTGTAGTAGCTCTGGCACAATGGTGTTGAATGCAGAGCTAAAATCAACAAACAGGATCCTTGCATAGGTCCCCTGGAAGTCTAGGTGCTGTAGGATGAAGTGCAGGCCCAGTTGACGACTGCATCATCCACAGATCTATTGGCCCGATATGCAAACTGCAGAGGGTCCAGCAGGGGGTTTGTGATATTTTTCAGCCTGGCCAGCACAAGCCTTTTGAATAATCTTTGTAGGGTTGAGTATGTATATTTACTCCACCACAAACCTGGTATTCAGAGTCAGAAAGAACATATGGTCTTTTGTCCAGATGGTAAAACTTTGCGCAAACAATATGTAGGAAAGAACTGCAGATGCTTAAATTGAAGGTAGACACAAAATGCTTGAGTAAAGGGGCTGTCCCATTTGGTCGACCTAATTGGCGAGTTTAGAAGAGTTTCGGAGAGTATGAAAAAATGTCATGTTGAAGACCTCCTTCGACTATGTAGAAGACCTCCTTCGACTATGTTGAAGACTAGCTTCGATTAGCTATGACCAACTTCAGGAAAATTGGACACCGAATAGTGGAGAGTGAAGACGACCTCCTTCGATTTCCTGCGACTTCCCTTCGACTATGTTGAAGACTATCTATGACTATCATCGGCTACCTTCGACTACCCTCGATTACCTACGACTAACATGCCGACCTACTACGACCTATTACGACTAAACCTACAAGTAAAAAAAGTATCGATTTTTTTCATGGCGACCTTTTTTTTACTCGCGGGCGTTTTTCAACGTTGAAAAATACGGCGTGACCTAGCTGAGGCCTCGAGTACACGGGGACTACACTCGAGCATGAAGGAGAGTTACAAAGACCTCCTACGACCTTGTGTCGACCATGCTGCGAGTTTGAGTCAAGGGCAAACTTGCCAGATTAGGTCACCCAAGTGGGACAGCCCCTTAACTCAGCAGGACAGGCAGCACCTCTGGAGAGAAGGAATGGGTGATGTTTCAGGTTGAGACCTTTCCTCAGACTGAAGGGTAAGTAGGGTCTCGACCCGAAATGTCACCCATTCCTTCTCTCCATCTGTCCCGCTGAGTTACTCCAGCATTTTGTGTCTACCTTTGCTTAAACAATGAATGGTTTACCACGTGAAAATCGGAGCAGGTTGCCCAAAATTACTCATCTTAACTACAAGATCCTATCAGACTTACTGAGGATCTTTGTGTTAATGGCCCAGAAACAATTGTTGATGTGAAATATCCAGATAGGTTGTGGGCTACTGTGGACATAAAAATGATAAGTCAATGGAATCTATACCCTCTCACTTTCCAATGAGCCTATTTCTACTGGTGAAGTGACATTTGGCTTTTACACACAGATGTCTGGCTAAAACATGTTTAGCATTGGAACGTATTCAACTTGCTGACAACTTGCTACCAATCTGAAAAAGAGACCAATCCATAAAGATGCATTCCCCATGGCAGCTGGACACTACGGATGTCAAGCAAAAGTGTAGTTGCAGGGGAGGGGGAGAAAAAACCTTGATTTACTCAGAAGCACATGGAAGTTCTTATCAGAGAGAAACATGCTGTGAGACACAAAGTGCTGGAGTAACTCAACGGGTTACCTGCTGAGTGACATTGCTTTGTGATATTGTTTTTTAGATCATTATCTATAGTTCCTGATGTCAATATGCTGAGAGGAAGTTCCTGTGCGCCAAGTGCTCCAGGAGACCAGACACATCTGGAGGTACAGCTGGAGGAGAATCAAGCAAAGCAGAAGTACATTACAGATGGACGGCACCAGGGAGCGCAGCGGAAGAGTTGTTGCATTACAGCGCCAGAGACAAGGGTTCGATCCTGGCTATGTGCTTGTCTGTGGGAGCAAGGGCGGAAATCCCGGGGGGAGGGGGGGGGGCACGTCCCCCCCCCCATGTTTTGAGAGGTGGGGGACAATTCCCCCCATGTTTTGTAATCCGGATTTTATAATTCGGTGAAAAAAAAATCTATTAAAAATCTCCACTTTCCGCGAGACAGTGAGGGGTGGGACCAATGATCAAGAATGCCGATTGGACAAGAGAGACATCGGTCAGCAGGCAATGGGGGGACACACATGATGATTCAGCGAGATGATTGGAGGAGGCAGGTGTCGGTCAGAGGCGGAAATAGGGGGGTGGGACTGAGGGTAGAGCGCGGTGATTGGAGGTGGGAGACGTCCTGGTGGAGCAAAGATCATAGAACGGAGCTTGAATCGGCCTGTTCGTTGGGCCTTTCATCGACCGGCACGGCTTGAAATCATCCGCGGGATCTTCCATCGCCCCGCGGTCAAATTGCTGCGTCGAGGCGATCGAGGCTCCTGATGTTGAAGCCCCCGCCGGGCGATGGAAGATCCCGCGGCCGATTTTAAGCCGCGCAATGAAAGGCCCCGCGAATGGGCCGATTGAAGCCCCACGATTCAGAGCAGATGAAGCTACTGTTGCTGGAGTTCAGAGTCGGTCACCAACCAGGTCAGCCCCTGATGTTACCGTCCACAGGGCCCATGGCTGATGCCTCCGAAGCCGTGTGTGTGTGTGTGTGTGTGTGTGTGTGTGTGTGTGTGTGTGTGTGTGTGTGTGTGTGTGTGGCCACCAAGTTATTGTGTCCCCCCCCCAAGTTTTGATAGCGATTTCCATTCCTGTGTGGGAGTTTGCAAGTTCTCCCCGTGACCACATGGGTTTTCTCCTAGATCTTTAGTTTCCTCCCACACTCCAAAGACGTGCGGGTTAGTAGGTCAAGGCTTGGTAGAAGTGTAAATTGTGTGAGAAACTCTGGTCGGTGCAGACTTGATGGGCCAAAGGGCCAAAGGGCCTGTGTTCGCTCTGTGTCTCAAAACTAAACTAAACTAAACTAAAGGTAGACAAAAGTGCTGGAGAAATTCAGCGGGTGCAGCAGCATCTATGGAGCGAAGGAAATAGGCAACGTTTCGGCCCGAAACGTTGCCTATTTCCTTCGCTGCATAGATGCTGCTGCACCCGCTGAGTTTCTCCAGCACTTTTGTCTACCTTAAACTAAACTAAATATGCTCAAACAGTATTTAGAATGAGCTGCAAATGTCTAAAAACAGATGTAGCAAGCCATTTCAGTAATTAGGTTGGGAATTAATTCATTTATGTTTTAAGATCTGTTGTCGGCCTGCAAAAAATTCCAAAGGAATGGGCTCGTCACTGATGGGCATAAGTTTTCCTCTCGGTCAGTGTGAGAGGCATTGCCAAACTGATGCCCCAGTAATACTTTTCTGCAGCCACTGGTGACTGGGAAGCCACTGAACTACCCATTGAATGAGCATCACAGCAGCTGATGCTGGAGAAAGCATTCACTTTTAGCTATAGCGCCATTGGAAGTGCCTTGAGCGGTCTGCAGTTACATCCGAGGTTCCCCAATAACTCTACCTGGTGTTAGCAGGGTCCCTTTAAAAATGAAAATACATATGCAACTAGATAGCATGGAATATTCCAAGGTGTACTATGAATGGTTGAAGGTTGTGCCCAGAGGTTTCAATTCATGCCAGTAGGGGTGGAAAGACCATTGCACAAATATTGACATGGTTCTTCGAACTTCATGGTATTGTAGCGCGATGATAATCCCGAAATGAAGGCGAGGAGCCAGGTGTTTCTGGAGGTATTTTAAATGCTGTCCTTCTCCTGACCAGACGAGTCTGCAAGAGGGAGATTGCACCTAAACCCCTGCCCTTTATCCCTGTAGCTAAGGGCCGCCCCCGGACTCATCTATTCCCGTGCCGAGGGGTTCGATAGTGGAAATGGCCCAACCCTTGGGAGCCGCCACAGTATAATATTTCTTCAGTACTTTCAACAAAACTGTTTTCTTCAGTGGAATCATCTTTAACATATACTTATTAATGTAATTTACAGAAAACATGTTATCTGCAAGTAACCATGAATGGCTGTTGCGGGTCTGTACAGCCTATACTATCCACAGATCAGTACATTAGTGCAGTGAAGAAAGCGAATGGCATGTTGGCCTTAATATCAAGAGGAATCGAATATAGGAGCAAAGAGGTCCTTCTGCAGTTGTACAGAGCCCTAGTGAGACCACACCTGGAGTATTGTGTGCAGTTTTGGTCCCCTAATTTGAGGAAGGACATTCTTGCTATTGAGGGAGTGCAGCGTAGGTTTACAAGGTTAATTCCCAGGATGGCGGGACTGTCATATGCTGAGAGAATGGAGCAGCTGGGCTTGTACACTCTGGAGTTTAGAAGGATGAGAGGCTATCTCATTGTAACATATAAGATTGTTATGGGCCTGGACACATTAGAGGCAGGAAACATGTTCTCAATATTGGGGGAGTCCAGAACCAGGGGCCACAGTTTAAGAATAAGGAGTAAGCCATTTAGAACGGAGACGAGGAAACACTTTTTCTCACAGAGAGTGTTGAGTCTGTGGAATTCTCTGCCTCAGAGGGCGGTGGAGACAGGTTCTCTGGATGCTTTCAAGAGAGAGCTAGATAGGGCTCTTAAAAATAGCAGAGTCAGGGGATATGGGGAGAAGGCAGGAACGGGGTACTGATTGGGGATGATCAGCCATGATCACATTGAATGGCGGTGCTGGCTCGAAGGGCCAAATGGCCTACTCCTGCACCTAATATCTATTGTCTATTGTCTATTACTGTTCAAATCTTGCAGCAAAGAGCACAAATGTTAATTTTTAGATTCTCTTTTTACATCACTGGAATAGAGTCTTAACTTTTGAGATTTGCTCACAAATTTGCAGAAAATGAGATAAACGTCAGGAGATAATTTTTTAACCCAGCAGATCCTTGAATTGTGGCTACTTACACCGGAACCGATAACTATAGAAACTCTCACAATTCTGTAAGGCTTTGGGAGGCTAAGATGGGAAAGATTGTTTCCATTGGTTGTCGAATTGATAATAAGGGGTATGAATTTAGGATTATCACCAGAACAAAATGGAAGCTTGAAGAGAATTATTTTCAGATGGTTACTCCAACATTATAACATTATAACAGAAAATGGAAAAAAGAAAAATGGGACAGAGTAGACAGCTACATAGGAAGGAACTGCTAAAATCGGCACATTCTCCACCTGTGGTAAAATGGTGACATTTTGAAGCCATGATGAAGCTTTCTATTTTTTTTAACTCTGAAAAGCTTTGCGATAAATTCAGTTGTAATACATTACTTCAATAAAAACTCCATAAAGATCTGACTATCCTGACATGAGTTGATTGTCAAAGGCTATTGAACCATCCATGTTGTTCAACTATGAGTGTATTTATGATTACTACCCCAGGTGTTTGGGAGTTAGCCAGTACAGCTGGACTGTTAGGTATTACATTTATAATCCTACGTTGGCCTGACTTGATTCTGTTCTATTTTCCTGTTTGCACTGCAATAAGATGAAACTAAATGAGGCGTTTTGTCAGCTGTAGTACACAGTGGGAAACAGGCATTCCAAGAACCTTTCCAATGAATATCCAGTCTGTTAATACTAATCCTTTAGTTTTATTTTTTTGCTTCACCAAACTAAGATGCATGGAAATGGGAAAGAAAATGCTCCATTAACAAACAAGACCTGTGCCAATCTTGAGAATAATCTGTATCTTTCCATATATGTGTACATACCTTCCGTTTCTCCATTCCAAACTATCCTGCCTTTCAGTAATATAAGACGGCGGTGTTGTATTCTGAGTGTATTATAAATAGCTTCAAAATTGAATCCATCACTCTACTGTTTCTTTCAACACTTTGTGTCACACGGTGATCGCAGGCTAAGCAGGCCTGCGATGGTAAAGGCTTGGATAGAGTGGATGTAGAGAGGATGTTTCCACTAGCGGGAGAGTCTAGGTCTAGAGGTCATAGCCTCAGAATTAAAGGATGTTCTTTTAGGAAGGTGATGAAGAGAAATTTCTTTAGTCAGAGGGTGGCGAATCTGTGGAATTCTTTGCCACAGAAGACTGTAGAGGCCAAGTCAGTAGATATTTTTAAGGCAGAGATAGATATATTTTTGATTAGAACAGGTATCAGAGGTTATGGGGAGAAGGCAGGAGAATGGGATTAGGAGAGAGAGACAGATCAGCCATGATTGAATGACAGAGTTGACTTGATGGGCCGAATGGCTTAATTCTACTCTTATCACTTATGACCTTATAACATCACTGCAACAGTTGCAACAGCCCTTAAGCAATGCTAATGAGCTCTTTTACAATGCATTATAATTACATGTCTTTGAGAATGAGCATGTGGATCACCCAATGTGCCTTCAAGTACCAAATTGACTTGCAGCCCAACCAGTATTATTCACATCAAGTGTTGAATTAAGAATAAAAATCTAGATATTGCGTCTGTTCTTCAGGAAAATGAACATGGCCCAACTGAGTGTTCTAATGGATATCTTTTTAAATGCAAGAGAGTGCACTCAACTTAAAGTTCACCCTCACTTTTGCATCGTGTTTTTAATTAACACAGCCATAAACAGTACAATACTGGGTTCAGTACATTAAACATTAAAATCATATTGCTGACAGCTGGACAAAGCAGAGTGATGAACAACTTATTTCTTGGTGCAGCTTCACAGAGTAACCCATGTGGCCCAGATGCAACAAATTAAGGCTCGTCCCTGTGTATAAAAGGATAAAAGAAATATCTCCAAACTTTTGGGGTATTTGAAAACACTTAAGTGAATTTCATCAGGATTAATGGCCCATATCTGTGAATTATTTTTATTTTTGCAGGAAACTGGATCCGTTTTTAATGCTTTTGTAACAATACTCAATCTCCTTTAGACTTTTAAAGCAACAGTATCAGTAAGGTATTAAAACTATCACATGTATTAGGTTTCATCTGATCCGTCAATACTGCATGTATTTAGCATAATTTCAAGTCGGAAGGTGGGTGGATCAGCAAAGTTCGTCCGTAATTACCAAAAACGGACCTTCTAATCTGTCTAGTCCTCGCCTTACTCAGACTTCCGGACAGTGTGTCAATGGGCAACTGTAGTGCGTGGGTCTCAAAAGGAAGCACGGTCCAGTGTTTTGAGAGGCACCTTTAATTATGTTCCTCCCGGTTGTAGGGAAGTCCAAACGAGTGAAAGATGGCACCCAAACCCCTGCCTTTAAACCCTCTGGCTAAGGGCCGCCACCGGACTGAACCACTCCTGTGCCGAGGGGTTCGACACTATGATGGCACAACCCTTGGGAGCCGCCACAGGACCCCCCACCCCACAGAACCAGAGGCACGAAACGCACCGGCTGGGCGCACGACCCGGCCGGCCCGCGTGCGGAAGTCAGCCGCTCGTGGGGCTTGCGGAGGCATAGGTGGAGGGACAGGTCGAGGGACCGGCGGGAGGACAGGTGGAGTGACAGGCGGAGGGAGCCGTGAAGGGGGGCGCCCTCGAGGCCGAGGTTGGGCAACCAGCACCGGCTGGTCAATGTCCAGGTGTGCCGGCTTCAAATGGTCAATCGACACTGCCTCCGGCCGGCCCCCCATGTCCAGGACAAAAGTCGACTGCCCGTGTTCCAGCACTCGGAACGGGCCCTCGTACGGCCTCTGGAGTGGCGTCCGGTGGGCATCACGGCGCAGGAAGACGTAAGGGCAGTCCCTGAGGGCTGATGGCACGTGTGGGCGAAATGTCCCATGGCGGGACTTCGGGACTGGTGCGAGCCTGCCAACTCGCTCGCGAAGGCGCTTTAGGGTGGATGAGGGCATTCCCTGCTGCCCCGGCGCCGACGGCACGAACTCCCCGGGCACCGTGAGTGGCGACCCGTACACGAGCTCCGCCGATGATGAGGCCAAGTCCTCTTTGGGAGCAGTCCGGATGCCCAGCATGACCCACGGCAACTCGTCCATCCAGTCCGGGCCGGAGAGTCGTGCCTTCAGTGCTGCCTTCAGCTGCCGGTGGAATCTCTCCACCAGACCGTTAGCTTGCGGGTGGTAAGCCGTGGTGCCCCACAGGTTGAACTGGGCCTCCGCCTGCTGGAACCAGATGAGCGGCCGGGTGGTCCAGAAGTTGGGCAGTTTCACGGAGACCGCGTCCAGAGACAGGGCTGGGCCAGCCTGTGAGGAGGTAGGGTTTTCTCTTCTCTCCATCATGACGCCAATGGAGCGTCGGGGGTCACCAATGTAGTGCGTGGGTCTCAAAAGGAAGCACGAAGTCCAGTGTTTTGAGAGGCACCTTTTATTATGTTTATCCCGGTTGTAGGGAAGACCAAACGAGTGAAAGATGGCACCCAAACCCCTGCCTTTAAACCCTCTGGCTAAGGGCCACCTCCGGACTGAACCACTCCTGTGCCGAGGGGTTCGACACTATGATGGCACGACCCTTGGGAGCCGCCACACAACCATCCATTCCAGTGATCCAAGCTCCAGGGCTGCTGAATGAAGGAAGTCTCTGGCTGACTGAGATCTTAGCAATAAATGAGGTCTGTGTCTTGGTCTGCGATTGGGTAGTGGGACAAAGGGTGAGAGTAAGAGAAGGGCCATTTGGGTCGGAAGGAACTGCAGATGCAGGTTTACACCGAAGATGGATGCAAAATGCTGAAGTAACTCAGCGGGACAGGCAGCATCTCTGGAAAGAAGGAATGTAGGTATGTTCCAAAACTTACCTTCAGCGGCGCTGCAGTTCTGCCGCTGCCCGTGTGCGCGAATTTGGTGCCTTTGAGAGGGGGGCGGGTTTAAAACGCCGATTTCTCTAGGCTATTGAAATCGAGGTTGTTCAACCTGCTTAGTTGCTGACGAAAAATAGTTGCGAAATTCGTTCGCTGCAGGTATGTTTAAACTAAATTGGATTATTTAATTACTATAGTAGATTAAAAATCATCCTCTAAAGCCGCGAATACCGACAACGGGACAGATCTCATGTTGGGGACAAGGCAAGGTAGGCTGTTTATTTTTACATTAAAAAGTGCTTCTTAAGATCCCTTTATTCAAAATTTTAAGTTGCGAGAAGGTGACTTGGGGCCCAATCCGAACCGGCAGTGTTTTTCATGCTGACATGGGCTTCAAAATCACTGCAATCGCAACGTTCCAAACCAGCGCGTTCCACAAAATCCCACTCGCAAGCTGATTTAAATGGCCATTAATTTACAGCAATTAAACACTAAATTCCTTCCATTTGGCCTATAAATTAATGACAATGAGATTTAAAAATCATGTTTTATTGTGAATTCTTGTGTGAATGTTCTTTGGACACTTAGGCTATTTAAAAATGTAAATCTTTTCTTAAGAAATGGATAGATGTTTAGATCTAGTAATTGAATTTTGGAATTAGCTACAATTGGGTAACTAACTAATTATATGCTTTAATTTCAGGTCATCCAAGTAAGATTGTTTAATATTTGTTTCAGAATGCTTCAATCTATAATAATTGAAAATGTATTTCAGTTCTCTTAATTTTTAAGAAAGTTATGGGCTTTTGACTGTCCTCGATCACAGCTTTTGAGTTGTCAATGGAAAAGCAATAGGGAACAAGATGCTAATTTCAGAGTATGAAAATGGCCATAACTGTTTTAATACTGAAGATATGGAAGTGAATTAGGTGTCAAATTAAACTTCGTTTTATGCTTTATCTGATGGGATAAATTGCAGACTTGATTTTTAAAATCTCAAAATTTTGTAACATTGCTAATGAATGGATGACGTTTCGCGTTGAGACCCTTCTTTAGACCTCCATTTAGGCTCAGAATGAGGGGTAAGCCATTTTGGACTGAAATGAGGAGAAATTTCTTCACATAGACGGTAGTGCATCTTCAAAATTCTTTAGTATGGAGGGCTCCAGGGGCTCATTGAGTTCCTTAAAATTAAAAAAAATCATAGATTTCTAGATATTAAGGAAAGCATGGGTTAAAGGGATAGTGTAGGAAGATGTTGATGTGAAATAAGTTGGGGGGGCCGCATTTAGAGTACTGTGTTCAGTTCTAGGCACCCTTATAGGAAAAATGTTGTCAAGCTAGAAAGGGTACAAAGAAGATGTATGAAGATGTTGCCAGGACTAGAGGGTCTGAGCTATAGGGAGAGGTTGAGTAGGCTGGGACTCTATGCCTTGGAGCACAGGAGGATGAGGGGTGATCTGATACAGGTGTACAAAATCATGAGAGGAAAAGATTGGGTTGATCCACTCTCTTGTCCAGGGTAGGCGAATCGAGGACCAGAGGACATAGGTTTAAGGTAAAGGAGAAAGATTTAACAAGAATGTGAGGGGTAACTTCCTTACACAAAAGGTGGTGGGTGTACGTAACGAGCTGCCAGAGGAGGTAGTTGAGGCTGGGACTATCTCAAAATTTAAGAAGCAGTTAGACAGGTACATGGATAGGACAGGTTTGGGGGAATATAGACCAAATGCGGGCGGGTGGGACTAGTGTAGCTGCGACATGTTGGCCGGTGTGGGCAAGTTGTGCTGAAGGACCTGTTTCCACACTGCATCACTCTATGACTCTATGCACCATGACCTTGATGATAAGAGTAGTAGACCTGCAAAGACAAATGGTCTATTCCTTCCCCTATTTCTTCCGTTTAGCTATATTGACAATAATTGTTGCTATAAGTTGAAGCAAAAAATAACAACTACTTATTGTTAGCTGGAAACAGAAATGTGAAATGTTTGTGTTTCTCTCTTATGAGACAGTAACTGGTTTATGTATTAATATTCTCAATGTAGGTTCTTTTTTAAATGATTAACTTTGACAAAGTGTCTGAGCAGTAGCAACGCTATGCCAGCAATACCAGCAGATATTATTGCCCTAGAGGGAGTGCAGAGAAGGTTCACCAGACTGATTCCTGGGATGTCAGGACTGTCTTATGAAGAAAGACTGGATAGACTTGGTTTATACTCTCTAGAATTTAGGAGATTGAGAGGGGATCTTATAGAAACTTATAAAATTCTTAAGGGGTTGGACAGGCTAGATGCAGGAAGATTGCTCCTGATGTTGGGGAAGTCCAGGACAAGAGATCACAGCTTAAGGATAAGGGGGAAATCCTTTAAAACCGAGATGAGAAGAACTTTTTTCACACAGAGAGTGGTGAATCTCTGGAACTCTCTGCCACAGAGGGTAGTCGAGGCCAGTTCATTGGCTATATTTAAGAGGGAGTTAGATGTGGCCCTTGTGGCTAAGGGGATCAGAGGGTATGGAGAGAAGGCAGGTACGGGATACTGAGTTGGATGATCAGCCATGATCATATTGAATGGCGGTGCAGGCTCGAAGGGCCGAATGGCCTACTCCTGCACCTAATTTCTATGTTTCTATGTTTCTATATCACTGCTGATGTCCATCACACAGTGTGGGATTTGTACCAAGTTTAGTATGCACAGTATAACTTTAACAAAGGATGTCACACTAACATTCTGACACATTTACAAAAATTCATGGTCAGAAAGTGGACATAGTATTATCTCTTCTTTAGTATTATAACTGTGATTCGGCCTTCAAAGTGGTGTACCATCTTAGAGAAAATAACAAGACACATGCATTTGACATCTGCCAGAGTATGCAGACCAAATAGATCATTGTGATCATAAATTCATAAGCGATAGCAGAATTAGGCCATTTGGCTCATCAAGTCTACCGCACCATTCAATCATGGCTGATCTATCTTTCTCTCTTAACCTCATTCTACTGCTCCCGACAACCCCTGATGCCTGTACTAATCAATAATTTATTTATCTCTGCCTTAAAAATATCCATTGACTTAGTCTCCACAGTCTTCTGTGGCAATGAATTCCACAGATTCACCA
The DNA here is from genome assembly GCF_010909765.2 of Amblyraja radiata. NCBI lineage: Eukaryota > Metazoa > Chordata > Chondrichthyes > Rajiformes > Rajidae > Amblyraja > Amblyraja radiata. Next base: position 96,599,389 of record NC_045959.1, on the reverse strand, counting down.
CCCTCTGACTAAATACATTCCTCCTCATCTCTTTCCAAAAGGAACGTCCTTTAACTATGAGGCTACGACCTCTGATCCTCACTTGTGGAAACATCCTCTCCACATCCACTCTATCCAGGCCTTTCACTATTCCACTATCATCAAGACTGGTCTGAATTCAGCCAATGTCCTCTTGTAATCTTGAGCCATTTGACATCTGTTAAGGGGCAGGAAGGAGCTCTATTTAGGAAAAGAAAATGCTTCCAATGTTTAACATGTCAAGTAACAACTTTGGAGAGGATTCAGAATTAATGTGTTGGACTGATGATGCTACATCCAAGCTGTTGATGGTTGCACTTGTTAGCTTGTCCCTTGGAACTGGGCACACCTCAGGAAAGTGCAGGCTTAGATTATCCTGAGAGGGAGAAGGGAGAACAGGTATGAAGGAAGGCCATATCATTCCAGGATGTTCAGGGAGTAATTTTCTGAAGAACGTCACAAAGGGAAAGAATTTGATACCCTACTGATTGACTGTGTAGTTCATTACCAATATCTGTCGACATTTCCATTGCCATTTGATGTCAAACTGATGGAGCAGGAACTTTTATGTGCTGTCAACTCTGCCAACTTCTACAGTTGCGTCGTAGAAAATATTTTATCAGGATGCATCACAGCATCGTTTGGGAACAGCTCCATCCACGTCCGCAAGAAATTGCAGACTTGTGGGTGTAGCCCAGACCATCGTGCAAACCATCTTCCCTTCCATGGATTTTATCTGCACTTCATGCTGCCTCGGCAAGGCCGCCAGCACAATCAAGTATCAGTCTCACCGCGGTCACTCCCTTTTCTCCCCTCTCCTATCAGGCAAGTGGTACAGAACTTTGAAAATGCACATCTCCAGATTCAAGGACTGTTTCTTCCCAGCTGTTATCAGGCAACTGAAACCAGCCAGAGTGCAGCCCTGTCCTCCCATCGACCACATTGGAGACCTTTGAACTATCTTTAACTTCATCAGAGTTTCTTGCACTAAACGTTATACCCTTTATCCTGTATCTGTAAACTGCGGATGGCTTGATTGCAATGATGTACAGTCTCTTCATTGACTTGATTGCACACAACAAAAAGCTTTTTCGCTGTACCTTGGTACACATAACAATAATAAACTAAACCTAACCTGAGTGGGGCCACAACAACCTCTTGCGCAATGTCAACAAATCTGAGGAGCTAATTGTTGATTTCACAAAGGAGAAGTTGGGAGGCAATGTGTCAATTTTCATTGGTGTGTAGGCAGTGGAGAGAGTTAAGGGCCTGTCCCACCAGCATGCGACTGCATGCGGCGAGCGCGACCAAACGTGGTGGCTTGAGGCGGTCCCACTTCCAACCTCGGAGCCGTCTGGAGTTGTGCGGGGATGGTCCCAACATCATACTCACCAATCAGCTGGGCAGGAGGCGGGCCGACTGAGTTTGGACGTCGCACTGCTTCGGGCGGTTACGTCATCACGCAACGCCACGTGCTAGGTGTTCGCCATCAAGACGCTGCGTACAGACGCTGCGTATGGCGTAGAGACGCTGCGTACGCCCGTCGAGGCGCTGCATACGGCCTCAATGCGGCTGCAGGCCGACAGGCCGTTGCCGCGAGGGATTTTTGGACAGTGCTATCGAAGTGGGACCGGCCCCGCGAGGCCGTATGGCTCAAGCGACCACATTAGGTTGCGCTAGCCGCATGCAGTCGCATGCTGGTGGGACAGGCCGTTTAGTAGCTTCAAGTTTCTGGACAATCTCGGATGATTGTCATGGGCTCAGCACATGAATGTAATCACAAAGAACGCATGTCAGAACCTCTACTTTCTGAAAAGTTTAACGAAATCCAGCATGTCATTGAATCTACTAACAGACTTCTACTTTACATTCGACTTTACTTTAGTCTTTAGAGATACAGTATAGAAACAGGCCCTACGGCCCGCCAAGTCCAAGCCAACAAGCGGTCATCCCATATACTAGCACTTTCGTAAGATTTTCATTGTATCTTTACCTTATACTTGTGCATGGACATGAACCAGTTCATTCCTACCAATTCTGCTCAAAAAGAGTGGCAATTGGTCGAAACATGATTTCTATTCCAAATGTTCAAGCTGCCTGTCCAATCATTTTTTCCCAAATATCCTGCTACCATTTCTTTAATGATAGATTGAATTGGTTTATAGTTTCCTATTTACTTTCTGTCACCTTTCAAAAATGGCACGTGCTATCTTCCAATAAGTATGTGATTTCTGACGATGACAACCCATGCATCAACTATCTTCATACACTTCAAAATCCAGAATGAATCTCTGCAATTCCAGATTTCTACCAACATTATATTCTTGCTTTTTCGTGGAAATGAGATTCTGGAGATGGAGTTCTGTTTATTTTCATATAAAGGCAAAAACTATGTGTTTAATTTCTCTGCCGTTTCCTTATACTCCAATATAATGTCTCCTATCTTGGTCTGTAAGGAGCCCACTTAATTTTAGCTATTTTAGAAACCCTTTCAATTATTTATAAAAGTGTTTACAACGATATCATGTTTCGTCCTAGGCCCGTCTCTTATTCTACTTATCGGCGCCTTGGTCCTTCTTTGAAAACTATGAAAATTTCCCAATCTTGGCAAAGTTATGTTTTTTGCTATGGCTTCAGATTGAACAAAAACAGCTTGAATCTTTGCATAAAATTCTGCCATATTACGATTACTGTCTTCTCTTCACAGATGCTGCCTGAACATACAGTTTTCTTTGTATTTTAGTTTCAGATTTTCAGCGTTTGTTGTTTAGTGCTTTGCATGGAAGGAAAGTTTCTGCCTTACTAATCGGGTCAGAAGCTGAGAAACAATTCAAAGATTGCAATCTAGACAGCTTGTTTTTGCACAGCTGTACATGAAGAATGAATTCCAGTAAATTACCAGTAACTTCAAGCCCAATTCCCCATTCGCAGAGTCCTCAATTACCAGGCATAATTTAATCCTCTTGTCCACAATGCACAAATAAGAGCCAACGCCAAATAAACATTCAAATCAATTTTCTAAACAAAATAAAGTCTTGTTGGATTATAGTCCAAACAAAACCATTGTTGTGCATTCCTTCCTGCAAGTCTTCCATGTGCCTTTGCTCATTCTTGTGCTTCCATGCCATGTGACTTTATTGGTTTCAGTAGAGTTACCAACGGCTGCTGACTGTGAAGACTTGCAGCTGACTCTGTAGACCAATCTTGAGCAACATTTGGGTGGGACGGCCCTGATTACAACAAGTTGGCATGGACAACCAACAGTGTAGGTTTGGTATTTTTACAATCAATGGAAATGTATGGATGGAGTGACTGGAGTTTGACTAGAATTATGTCATTGCGACACTGAACACAAGGTTTGCTTTCCAGAAAACCAGTCCAAGTTTCTGACAGCCTTCCTCATGCAGAAAGCTTTCTGCAAGCCTTTTACTGTAGGCTCGCAATGCGGTTGACTCTTAACTGCTCTCCAAAAGGGCCTAGTAAGGAGGGGGCACGGTGGTGCAGCGGTAGAGTTGCTGCCTTAAAGCACCAGAGACACAGGTTCGATCCTGATTATGGGTGCTGACTGTATGGAGTTTGTACGTTCTCCCTGTGACCACGTGGTTTTTCTCCGGGTGCTCCGGTTTCCTCCCACACTCCAAATACTTACAAGTTTGTAGCTTAATTGGCATTGGTAAAATAAATTGTAAATTGTCTCTAATGTGTAGGATAGTGCTGGTGTATGGGGTGATCACTGGTTGGTGCAGACTCGGTTTCTGTTCAGGTTTCCTAAGTGGGACAGGGGCATTATGGTATAAACTGAAGCAGTCCTTTTGGAGACAAAATCCATGTTCACAATGAAAATCCAGTCCATTATGTGGTGTGTAGCTACCACTGTGCTGAATGGATTCGACTGCAAACAGATCAAGCAGCTCGGGAACCCATGACAAACTGCAGGCCACCAATGGAACAGATCTATGCTCTGCAGACATGCCACATCCAATAGTGGACAGTTAAACAACTCATTTGAGTAGGAAGCTGCACAAATATCCATGTCCTCAACCGGGGAGCCCAGCGCATCAGTGCAGAAGAGGTTGAAGTATTTGCAAGCACCTTCTGCCAGATGTTACAATTTAATGATACATTTTGGCCTACTCCAGCAGTCCTCAGCAAGGCAGATGCCAGTCTTCAGTCAATTCGATTCATTCCATGTGATACCAAGAAAGAGCTAAAGTCTACTCCGCCATTCAATCATGGCTGATCTATCTCTCCCTCCTAACCCCATTCCCCTGCCTTCTCCCCACAACCCCGGACACCTGTACTAATCAAAAATCTATCTATCTCTGCCTTAAAAATATTAATCGACTTGGCCTCTACAGCCTCCTGTGGCAAAGATTTCCACAGATTCACCACCCTCCGACTAAATAAATTCCTCCTTAGCTCATTCCTAAAGGAATGTCCGTTGATTCTGACGCTATGACCTCTGGTCCCAGACTCTCCCAATAGTGACAACATCCTCTCCACATCCACTCTATCCAAGCCTTTCACTATTCGATACGTTTCAATGAGGTCCCCCCATTCCAGCAAGTGCAGACCCAGTGCCGTCAAACGCTCATCGTGTGGAAGCTGGTAGGGTGAAGGGTGAGGACAGTGAACTCTATCCCTGTTGTGTCTATGGGAAGGGTCGGAGAAGGGAGGGAGGTGTGAGGAGAACTGCAGGATATGGACAAGACAAGGGTGGCAGCTCCATCCAATGGAGTGGGAATCATAATCTTACAGAAAAGAAAGATGACAGTGGTGACTCGAGGTCAATTATTTAGTTCAGTTTAGTTTATTGTCACGTATCAAGTGTCAAGGTATAGTGAAAATCTTTTGTTGCATGCTATCCAGTCAGCGGAAAGATTATACATGATTACAATAGAGCCATTTACAGTGTATAGATATTTGATAAGCGAATAACGTTTAGTGCAAGGTCAAGCCAGCAAAGTCCGATCAAGGATAGTCCGAGGGTCACCATTAAGGTAGATAGTAGTTTAGTTTAGTTTAGAGATACAGCGCGGAAATAGGCTCTTCGGCCCACCGGGTTGTGCTGACCGGCGGTCCCCGCACATTAATACTATCCTACACACACTAGGGACAATTTTTACATTAACCAAGCCAATTAACCTACATACCTGTGCGTCTTTGGAGTGTGGAAGGAAACCGAAGATCTCGGAGAAAACCCACACAGGTCGCGGGGAGAACGTACAAACTCCGTACAGACAGCACCCGTAGTCGGGATTGAACCCGGGTCTCCAGCACTATTTGCTGTAGAGGCTGTCCCACTGCGGCGACATAATTGGCGAGTTTAGAAGAGTTTAGGAGAGCTTGAAAAAGTGTCATGTTGAAGACCTCCTTCGATTATGTAGAAGATATAAATTTCACAGTAGCTGAACACAAGATCTGATAAGTCTGAATGAAATATATATATATACTAGACTAAGTGGGACCCAACAGCATCACACAGGAGGGCTGGTCATCCAACGCAATATTCCACCTCTCCACCAATTCTAATATTGGTGGCCAGTTGGGGGGGGGGGGGGGGGGGGGGCTTTCTGGAGCGCTAGTAAGGGTGTTGTGGGCTAAAGGGACTGGTTTCCAGAGGGCTAGTATGAAAATTGTGCGCCAAATGGATTCTTGGGTTGGCGTCTCAGTCAATCCAGCCTGTTGTGCTGGCAACTCACTCACTCACGGCTGGTGGGCTGGTAGTTGACTCACGGCTAATCCTTGAAATTCTATTTCAAGCAGGGTATAAGGCCACCAAATTCAAGTGCAGTTTCTTACCACTTCTAGCAGGATGCAAGGCCACCAAATTCAAGTGCAGTTTCATACCATTTGAAGTAGGGTGCAAAGCCACTAAAGACAGCGAGTCGTGACCTCTCCCTCCTCCATCTTGCAGACACTGAGCCACACCCACATTTCCGGGTTTTATAACCCCACCCCACCCCCACCGGAAAAGGTGTGGCTTTCATGGAGTGATTGACAGGAGAGAGATTCTCAACATTTAAAAAAAAACTAATAACACTTTTATTTTTCGTTGATAGGAAGAATTCTCTGCACCTGCTCAGCGGAGGGGGACTGAGTAAGATGGCCGAAAATCACAGCCGTAAGTGGTAGCGTTTTATCTAAAATCAATATACAGTGCAAACAGGAAGTAAGTGCATTTACAGTAGTGCCTTTTAACTTCAAGCCAAAGCACCCAAGCCACCATTTGCAGTAAGTAGTGCCTTTCAACTTCAAGCCAATGCACCCACGCCACCATTTGCGGTAAGTAGTGGCTTTCAACTTCAAACCACACCCAAGCCACACCCAAGCCACCATTAGCAGTAAGAGGTGCCTTTCAACTTCAAGTCAATGCACCCAAGCCACCATTTGCAGTAAGTAGTGCCTTTCAACTTCAAGCCACCATTTGCAGTAAGTAGTACCTTTCAACTTCATGCCACCATTTGCAGTAAGTGGTGCCTTTCAACGTCAAGCCAGTGCACCCAAGCCACCATTTGCAGTAAGTAATGCCTTTTAACTTCAAGCCATTGCATCCAAGCCACCATTTGTAGTAAGTAGTGCCTTTCAACTTCAGGCCAAAGCAACCAAGCCACCATTTGCAGTAAGTAGTGCCTTTCAACTTCAAGCCAATGCACCCATGCCCCCATTTGCAGTAAGTAATGCATTTTAACTTCACGCCATTGCACCCCAGCCACAATCTGCAGTAAGTAGTGCCTTTCAACTTCAAGCCAAAGCAACCAAGCCACAATTTGCAGTAAGTAGTGCCTTTCAACTTCAAGCCAATGCACCCATACCCCCATTTGCAGTAAGTAATGCATTTTAACTTCAAGCCATTGCACCCAAGCCACCATCTGCAGTAAGCAGTGTCTTTCAACTTCAAGCCACACCCAAGCCACCATTTGCAGTAAGAGGTGCCTTTCAACTTAAAGCCAAAGCACCAAGCCACCATCTGCAGGAAGTAGTAGCTTTCAACTTCAAGCCAAAGCAACCAAGCCACCATTTGCAGTAATAGTGCCTTTCAACTTCATGCCACCATTTGCAGTAAGTGGTGTATTTCAACTTCAAGCCACACCCAAGCCACACCCAAGCCATCATTTGCATAAGTGGTGTCTTTCAACTTCAAGCCACACCCAAGCCACCATTTGCAGTTAGTGCCTTTCAACTTCAAGCCAAAGCAACCAAGCCACCATTTGCAGTAAGTAGTGCCTTTCAACTTCAAACCAAAGCTCCCGCCACCATTTGCAGTAAGTAGTGCTTTCAACTTGAAGCCAAAGCACCCAAGCCACCATCTGCAGGAAGTAATGTCTTTCAACTTCAAGCCAAAGCAACCAAGCCACCATTTGCAGTAATAGTGCCTTTCAACTTCAAGCCAAAGCTCCCAAGCCACCATTTGCAGTAAGTAGTGCCTTTCAACTTCATGCCACCATTTGCAGTAAGAGGTGCCTTGCAACTTCATGCCACCATTTGCAGTAAGTGATGTCTTTCAACTTCACCCAAGCCATCATTTGCAGTAAGTAGTGTCTTTCAACTTCAAGCCACACCCAAGCCACCATTTGCAGTAAGTAGTGCCTTTCAACTTCAAGCCAAAGCAACCAAGCCACCATTTGCAGTAAGTAGTGCCTTTCAACTTCAAACCAAAGCTCCCAAGCCACCATTTGCAGTAAGTAGTGCTTTCAACTTCAAGCCAAAGCACCCAAGCCACCATTTGCAGTAAGTAGTGCCTTTCAACTTCAAGCCAAAGCACCCAATCCACCATTTGCAGTAAGTAGTGCCCTTCAACTTCATGCCACCATTTGCAGTAAGTGGTGTCTTTCAACTTCAAGCCACACCCAAGCCACACGCAAGCCACCATTTGCAGTAAGTAGTGCCTTTCAACTTCAAGCCAAAGCAACCAAGCCACCATTTGCAGTATGTAGTGCCTTTCAACTTCAAGCCACAGCTCCCAAGCCACCATTTGCAGTAAGTAGTGCCTTTCAACTTTAAGCCACAATTTGCAGTAAGTAGTGCCTTTCAACTCCAAGCCACACCCAAGCCATCATCTGCATAAGTGGTGTCTTTCAACTTCAAGCCACACCCAAGCCACCATTTGCAGTTAGTGCCTTTCAACTTCAAGCCAAAGCAACCAAGCCACCATTTGCAGTAAGTAGTGCCTTTCAACTTCAAACCAAAGCTTCCAGGCCACCATTTGCAGTAAGTAGTGCTTTCAACTTGAAGCCAAAGCACCCAAGCCACCATCTGCAGGAAGTAATGTCTTTCAACTTCAAGCCAAAGCAACCAAGCCACCATTTGCAGTAATAGTGCCTTTCAACTTCAAGCCAAAGCTCCCAAGCCACCATTTGCAGTAAGTAGTGCCTTTCAACTTCATGCCACCATTTGCAGTAAGAGGTGCCTTGCAACTTCATGCCACCATTTGCAGTAAGTGATGTCTTTCAACTTCACCCAAGCCATCATTTGCAGTAAGTAGTGTCTTTCAACTTCAAGCCACACCCAAGCCATCATTTGCAGTAAGTGGTGTCTTTCAACTTCAAGCCACACCCAAGCCACCATTTGCAGTAAGTAGTGCCTTTCAACTTCAAGCCAAAGCAACCAAGCCACCATTTGCAGTAAGTAGTGCCTTTCAACTTCAAACCAAAGCTCCCAAGCCACCATTTGCAGTAAGTAGTGCTTTCAACTTCAAGCCAAAGCTCCCAAGCCACCATTTGCAGTAAGTAGTGCCTTTCAACTTCAAGCCACAATTTGCAGTAAGTAGTGCCTTTCAACTTCAAGCCAATGCACCCACGCCCCCATTTGCAGTAAGTAATGCATTTTAATTTCAAGCCATTGCACCCAAGCCACCATCTGCAGTGAGTAGTGCCTTTCAACTTCAAGCCTAAGCACCCAAGCCACAATTTGCAGTAAGTAGTGCCTTTCAACTTCAAGCCAATGCACCCATACCCCCATTTGCAGTAAGTAATGCATTTTAACTTCAAGCCATTGCACCCAAGCCACCATCTGCAGTAAGTAGTGTCTTTCAACTTCAAGCCACACCCAAGCCACCATTTGCCGTAAGAGGTGCCTTTCAACTTCAAGCCAAAGCACCAAGCCATCATCTGCGGGAAGTAGTGCCTTTCAACTTCAAGCCAAAGCAACCAAGCCACCATTTGCAGTAATAGTGCCTTTCAACTTCATGCCACCATTTGCAGTAAGTGGTGTATTTCAACTTCAAGCCACACCCAAGCCACACCCAAGCCATCATTTGCATAAGTGGTGTCTTTCAACTTCAAGCCACACCCAAGCCACCATTTGCAGTTAGTGCCTTTCAACTTCAAGCCAAAGCAACCAAGCCACCATTTGCAGTAAGTAGTGCCTTTCAACTTCAAGCCAAAGCAACCAAGCCACCATTTGCAGTATGTAGTGCCTTTCAACTTCAAGCCACAGCTCCCAAGCCACCATTTGCAGTAAGTAGTTGTAAAGGAGTGATGTCTGACACACTGTAACCTTTACTGGTAGTTTATTATAGCACATGGCACACACGTCCCAGCACTGACTGCATCCAGTCTTCAGGCGTACTGGAACCTAGTGGGAGGAACAAAGGGAGGATACTACAGTTATACTAATATGATGGGGCGTGGTTAGTGGTGATGAGGTAGCTACATTATAGGTTGCATGCATAAACCATCTACATCCTTCCCCTTACAATTTGAACAAGTTACTACAGTAGCAGGTTTATTATACAGTACCTGCAAAGCTAAGCATATTCTCCGTAACGAGCCGGAGGTTTTACAATCCGACCCGAGCGAGTGCGCACAGCACCTTCACCCTCCCCACCCGAAAGAATAGGAGGAGGGACAGGAACAGAAACAGGAGGGGGAGAGAAGATGGGTGGGGAACCCAGCTTGGAGGGGGAGCGGAGAGGCACAGGTGAGCCAGGTGAGAATGAAGGGGTAGAACGAGCTGAAGTTGGAGAGAGAGAAGACCTTGCAGGAGACAGCAGAGCCTGGGGTGCAAACCCGGGAGGAGCAGGGGGGGGTACCCGAGGCAAAAGGACCGACCGTGGCATGCAGGGAGCAGATGGTACGTTAGTGGAAGAAGGCTCGACACGCGATGGAGGGGTATACGGAATCGCAGGAGGTGGTTTGGGCTCGTTAACCGCCAACAGGTGCTGGCGGCTGCGTCGGTATACAGTCCCTTCAAAATCCACGAGGTAGGACCGTGGCGCGCTGTCAAACCCGACGACGGTGGCAAGTCGGGAATAGCCGGTGGACGTCTGTAAACGGACGACCTGTCCAGGCATCAGTGGCGAAAGAGGGCGGCAGGATTTATCATGTGATCGGCGCTGGATCTCGTGCTTCTGGGCAATACGTTTCTGGACATCAGCAGGCTGCAGGACTTTGGGCATCAGGGACTGCTGGGCAATAGGCATCGGAGGGCGGACAACACGGGACATAAGTCGCTGGGCAGGGGATCCCATGGTACTGTCTCTGGAAATGTTCCGAAGGTTTAGGAGACCCTGATAGAAATCCCCGTTCGAGAGGCGGGTTTGTTCAAGCAGGTGTTTAGCGCTGCGGACCGCCCGTTCAGCTAGACCATTGCTCTGCGGGTACTCCGGGCTGCTGGTGAAATGATTAAAGTTCCACTTTGCAGCAAACGCTCGAAACTCGGCGCTGGTGAACTGGCGTCCGTTGTCTGTCTGCAGCCGGACAGGGGAACCAAACGTGGCAAAGTGGCGGCGAAGCTTGCTGATCACCATCTCGGAGGTGATGGCGGAGGAGATCCACCTCGAACCAATTCGAGTAAGAGGCTACTAGCACAAGGTATTGCCTCCCACGCCAGTCGAAAATATCGGCAGCCAGAGAAGACCAGGGCATGTCAGGGGCAGGCTGCTGCAAAAGCGGCTGTCGTTGCTGATGCGGGGCAAGCGAGTTACAGTCCGGACAGGAATCCACCCTGGCCTGGATGTATTTAGCCATGGCCGGCCAGTAGTACTGTTCCTGGGCATGCGAGATAGTGGCATCTGCCCCGGGATGACCCATGTGGGCGGCGTCAAAATACAAGCTATGCAGCGAGGCAGGGACGACCACTTTGTGTCCTTTGATAATAATGCCGTCACGGAGTACTAACTCATCGCGGACCAAAAAATAGGGGTGGACGCTGGCAGGCAACGAATTCCGTTTGGTGGGCCACCCGCGCTTGATGACAGCAGCAAGCTGCTGCAGGTCAGGGTCATTTGCGGTATGTTGAACTAAACACTGTAGTTGCTGAGAAGGGACAAAGTTAACGTTCAGTACCTGTAAGTCCGACTGCTCGAAGGGGTGCCGGTCGCATGAGGCCCGGGACAACGCATCAGCCACATGCATCTCGGTGCCCCTCTTATATATGAGTTAAAGCGCTGTAGCTGCAGCATCATCCGCTGGAGCCTGGCAGGAGCGCAGTGTATTGGTTTGTTAAGTATCGTTACCAGTGGCTGGTGATCCGTCTCAACGGTGAACCTGGTGCCAAATAAGAAGTCCTTGAACTTTGAACACGCGAAAACCACCGCCAGCAGCTCCTTCTCTATCTGAGCATAGCGCTGCTCTGTGTCCGTCATGGTCCGAGAGGCATAGGAGATGGGCAGCAGCGAGTCATCAGCGTGGGGTTGCAGGCAGGCAGCACCCAGACCAAATCGAGAGGCGTCGCAAGTGACCACGATCGGACGCCGTAGATCAAAGAACTTCAGGGTAGGTGTGCTGACCAGCCTCGTCTTTAGCAGGTCAAACGCCTGCTGGTGGTGTGGAAACCTTGCCCAGGCAATGTCCTTTTTCGTGAGCTGTCTCAGGGGTGCGCTCAACTCGCTGAGGTCGGGGATAAACTTCCCCAGGTAATTCACCATCCCCAGGAAACGCTGCAGACTGACAACGCATGTCGGGGCGGGCAGCTCTGAGATGGCGCTGGTCTTTTGCGGGTCTGGCTTCAACCCTTGGGCCGTGAGAATGTGGCCGACATATGTGACCTCAGGCACCCGGAACTTGCACTTTGACCGATTAAGCTTCAAATTTATCTGCCGAGCACGGTCCAAAATCCGCCGGAGGTTGTGGTCATGTTCGGCCACATCCCTCCCATAGACCAGTATGTCATCCACAATAATCGCGCAGGGCAGACCTGCAAACAATTGTTCCATTGAACGCTGAAATACCTCGCTGGCGGAGTTGATGCCGAACGGCATCCGTAAAAACTTAAACCTGCCGAAGGGCGTGCTGAAAGTGGTCAGGTCCGTGGAGCGTTTGTCCAGGGGTATCTGCCAAAACGAACTTCTGGCATCGAGGACGGAGAACACAGTGGCCTGTCCCACCTGGGCGGCAACATCTTCGACAGTCCTCATGGGGTAGTGGGGCCGTTTAATCGCCATATTCAAGTCCTTGGGGTTGATGCATACCCGTATCTCATTTTTTCCTCTTGTGGAACAGCTTTGTTGCCATTACGTTCACTTTTGCCCCCGTGTCAAGTTTAGCAGAGAAGGACTTATTGTTTACGGTTATGTTCACAGAAGGATCGGGGAGGCGAGATCGGCTGTGGAGGAGAGTGTAAATACTTACATCTCCCGTGGAATAGCTGAGCTCATAGTCGGGGGCAGCGTCAACAGAGGGCTGAGAATCCATCTCGCTATCAACTTGCAGAAGGTTGTTTAGGAGTTGTCTGGGAGCTGAGGGCACTTTCCCACGGGAACGGCAGGCAGCTGCAAAATGGTTTCTTCTCCCGCAGAAATTGCAGGTCTTCCCAAGGGCTGGGCACTGTGATTCTGTGGAGTGCACGTAGTTGCAGTTTGGACACTTTTTAGATCTCGGGTCCCGGGGTGTACGAGCGGGCCGCGGTGGAGGGCGAAAGTTGTCCTTCATCCGTCGTTGTCCAGCAACACCAGTTAGATTTATGGCTCGGTTGTCAGAACCCCTCTGTCCATGAGGAGGGGTGACCACTTCGGCAATGCGGCACGCATGCATTGCCTGAGTCAGGGTTAGGTCAGGCCGTTGCAGCAGGTCGGCGCGCAGCTTCTGATCAATCATGCCAGTGACGAGAATGTCTCTGGTGAGCTGGTCGCGCATGGTTTCAAATCGGCACCGCTGGGCAAGGTGCCGCAGGTCGGCAATGAAGCATTCAACAGGTTCATCCGGCTGTTGCTTGCGTGAGAAGAACCTGGCCCGCTCCAGTATACGGTTGGAGGGCAGGTCGCATATCTCGGCGAACTTGCGCAAAAGACATACCGGGTCGTCGGCCGATTCAGCTGGCTCGACCGGCTGGTCGTTGTCATCCAGGACCGCTGGTTCATAGACAAAGGCTTGAGCTCTCTTCATTGCGTCGGGACCGGCCAGGTTGAGCAAGAGCAATGCTTTGACCGCGGCTGGGTCGTTCCGGTGCGCAATATTAACGTAGTGAGTGTAGTCCATCACAAAAGTCGACCATCGCTCCGCAATGTCAGCGTCGAAGACAAGGGGAGAAGGCTTTCGGCATGAGGATGCCATGTCGAGGGAGACCCAACACTGGGCACTAACGGGGACAAAATAAATGAAAACCGGTAAACGGGAAACGCGAGTTTTAAACTTCTGACACCATGTAAAGGCTGATGTCTGACACACTGTAACCTTTACTGGTAGTTTATTATAGCACATGGCACACACGTCCCAGCACTGACTGCATCCAGTCTTCAGGCGTACTGGAACCTAGTGGGAGGAACAAAGGGAGGATACCACAGTTATACTAATATGATGGGGCGTGGTTAGTGGTGATGAGGTGGCTACATTATAGGTTGCATGCATAAACCATCTACAGTAGTGCCTTTCAACTTCAAGCCACAATTTGCAGTAAGTAGTGCCTTTCAACTTCAAGCCACACCCAAGCCATCATTTGCATAAGTGGTGTCTTTCAACTTCAAGCCACACCCAAGCCACCAATTGCAGTTAGTGCCTTTCAACTTCAAGCCAAAGCAACCAAGCCACCATTTGCAGTAAGTAGTGCCTTTCAACTTCAAACCAAAGCTCCCAAGCCACCATTTGCAGTAAGTAGTGCTTTCAACTTGAAGTCAAAGCACCCAAGCCACCATTTGCAGTAATAGTGCCTTTCAACTTCAAGCCAAAGCTCCCAAGCCACCATTTGCAGTAAGTAGTGCCTTTCAACTTCATGCCACCATTTGCAGTAAGAGGTGCCTTGCAACTTCATGCCACCATTTGCAGTAAGTGATGTCTTTCAACTTCACCCAAGCCATCATTTGCAGTAAGTAGTGTCTTTCAACTTCAAGCCACACCCAAGCCATCATTTGCAGTAAGTGGTGTCTTTCAACTTCAAGCCACACCCAAGCCACCATTTCAGTAAGTAGTGCCTTTCAACTTCAAGCCAAAGCAACCAAGCCACCATTTGCAGTAAGTAGTGCCTTTCAACTTCAAACCAAAGCTCCCAAGCCACCATTTGCAGTAAGTAGTGCTTTCAACTTCAAGCCAAAGCACCCAAGCCACCATTTGCAGTAAGTGGTGTCTTTCAACTTCAAGCCACACCCAAGCCACACGCAAGCCACCATTTGCAGTAAGTAGTGCCTTTCAACTTCAAGCCAAAGCAACCAAGCCACCATTTGCAGTATGTAGTGCCTTTCAACTTCAAGCCACAGCACCCAAGCCACCATTTGCAGTAAGTAGTGCCTTTCAACTTCAAGCCACAATTTGCAGTAAGTAGTGCCTTTCAACTTCAAGCCAATGCACCCATACCCCCATTTGCAGTAAGTAATGCATTTTAACTTCAAGCCATTGCACCCAAGCCAGCATCTGCAGTAAGTAGTGTCTTTCAACTTCAAGCCACACCCAAGCCACCATTTGCAGTAAGAGGTGCCTTTCAACTTCAAGCCAAAGCACCAAGCCACCATCTGCAGGAAGTAGTGCCTTTCAACTTCAAGCCAAAGCAACCAAGCCACCATTTGCAGTAATAGTGCCTTTCAACTTCATGCCACCATTTGCAGTAGTGGTGTCTTTCAACTTTAAGCCACACCCAAGCCATCATTTGCATAAGTGGTGTCTTTCAACTTCAAGCCACACCCAAGCCACCATTTGCAGTTAGTGCCTTTCAACTTCAAGCCAAAGCAACCAAGCCACCATTTGCAGTAAGTAGTGCTTTCAACTTCAAGCCAAAGCACACAAGCCACCATATGCAGGAAGTAATGTCTTTCAACTTCAAGCCAAAGCAACCAAGCCACCATTTGCAGTAATAGTGCCTTTCAACTTCAAGCCAAAGCTCCCAAGCCACCATTTGCAGTAAGTAGTGCCTTTCAACTTCATGCCACCATTTGCAGTAAGAGGTGCCTTTCAACTTCATGCCACCTGTTACATATGCTACATATTCATTGTAGCAGTCCCAACCTCCTGCACTACTTTGCACTACTTTGTATCAGGCACACTCACCACACACACACACACTGTGATTAGGTATGTAAGCACTTTCAGTATCACTACGCCACACAGGCAAAGGAGCTGAATAAAGGAGTAAATTAAGGCAACTGAAACAACCTGAATTGTGTCGTTATTATCAGGAAATCAAACCCGAAGACACAACATGGTGGCAGCGGTGACTTTCGAGTAAAAAACCGCGCTATTGTGAATCGCTATTGTGAATTAGGAACAGCGGCTGCAGAGAAATTGATTTTTTTTTGTGCACCCGCCTAACAACACAAGATGGCGGCCTCCACAGCAGCAATGAGCCTCCACCCTACGATGAACTGGGACGCCGATGATGTGGTGGAGGCGTTCAAGAAATTCAAACAAAAGAGCCAGCTGGCATTCAAAAGCTTCCTGAAAGGAACTGCAGATGAAGAGAAGGTCAGTTATATTTTACTATGGCTCGGGGAGAAGGGTCTAGACATTTTTAACAGTTGGAGCTTAACAGAGCCCGACTGCAATAATCCGGGAATAGTCCTTGAAAGGTTTGCGAACCATATGGAGCCCAAATCAAACCACAGAATCCATCGGTATGAGTTCCAAGGGCTAAGACAAGACCCACAAGAAACAACCGACACTTTCCTGTCGAGACTAAGGAACGTGGCCAAGAAATGCAGATTTGGTGATGAAGATGACAGAATTGTCGACCAGCTAATATGGGGGTGCGCCCACCAAGAGGTCCAAAAGTCCCTAATAGGGAAAGACACCCTCAACCTAAAAGACGCCGTAGATGCTGCCAGAGCTTTCGAAGCCACAAGGAAACAAATGTCCTCCCTCTGCCTTCAAGTTGGCTCATCTCAGAGCAGCACCAGAGTGAATATAGACGCTCTCTCAAAACGTGACCCTGGCTCCACCTTAAAGGCTCCAAAGCAGACATTTTCTAGGCATGCAAACAAACAAGCAAGCCAAAGAAGCTGCTGGAACTGCGGTACAGAGCATGCATTTGATGATCGCAGGGAGTGCCCAGCATACGGGACTACCTGCAACTCCTGTGGGAGGCCTAACCACTGGAAGAAAAGGTGTAGGTCAACAAAATCATACAGCACCAAGCCAAAGCAGCAATGGTCAAAGAACGATAGAAATACGAGAAGGAAACAAATACACGCACACGTCCAACAGGAAGAGGAGATAACCTCAGATACCTCTGAGGAAGAATTCCTTGCCGTTGGGACCATTGACGTCCACGAAATGGGAAACAACAAACCACATAGCAACAGAGATGAAGCATATACTATAATACAACTACAGAAAAAAGTGGGAAAGAAAAGAACAACGATTAATCTAAGGCTCAAAATTGATACTGGAGCCCAGAGCAATATCTTACCAGTCAATCTTTACGGAAAGATATTCCCTGAACACATGACAAAAGATGGCAGCGTCAGGAAAGGAATCCTTAGAAGTAGCGATGTAGTCCTAGCTGCATACGGAGGTTCCATAATCCCACAGCTAGGCAAAACAATCATAGCAGGAACATACAAAGGGAAAGAAGTGAAATGCCCCTTCTACATCACTAAATCGAAAGGACCTGCTATTCTCGGCCTGGACACGTGCCAAAGACTGAAGATTGTGTCAATCAACCATGAAATCAAGACAAACTCCTGCAGAATTGACAGAAACGTACCCATCAAAAACCGGCCGCCCATCAGGAACAAAGAAGAATTGATGGACATGTACCCAGAGTGTTTTGACGATACCGTTGGTTGTTTTGAGGAATACGAATACCATATCACAGTAGACCCCAGTGTGAAACCAGTGATCCACCCACCCCGCCGTGTTCCCCTTGAACTGAAAGAGAGGCTAAGGGAACAACTAAACGAAATGGAAGAAAAGGGCATCATCACAGCAATAACTAAACCAACTGATTGGGTAAATTCAATTGTTATCAAAGAAAAGCCAAACGGAAAACTAAGGATATGCCTTGATCCCAGGGATCTGAACAATGCATTGAAGCGCGACCATTATCCAACTCCAACCCTTGAAGAGATCACACCAGCACTGGCCGGTTCCAAGGTGTTCAGCAAGCTGGATGCTAGCAATGGATATTGGAACATCAAAATAGACCGGAAGTCATCAATGCTCACCACTTTCAACACGCCATTTGGCAGATTCAGATTCAACAGGCTCCCATTCGGGCTGAAGGTGAGTCAAGATGTCTTCCAGCGGAAAATAGATGAAACATACAAAGGCTGTAAAGGGGCAATCGGGATAGCAGATGATATCCAAGTATACGGCAGAGATGAAAACACGCATGATTACAACCTCCATGAGGCTATGGAAAAAACTCGAAGAGCCGGCATAAAGCTCAATGCAGACAAATGCATAATCAAAGAAAGGGAGTGCAAATTCTTTGGACTGATTTACTCTGCAGAAGGAGTGAAACCGGACCCTACAAAAGTGGATGCTATCAACCACATGGAGGAACCCAAAGACAAGAAACAGCTAAGAAGTTTCCTAGGGCTCATACAATACATGGGAGTCTTCATACCTAAGCTTGCTAATCACACAGCAAATCTCCGTGAATTGATGAAGACGACGCTGAATTTGATTGGTGTGCTTCACATAGCCAAGATTTTGGGAAATTAAAACAACTCATCAGCAAAGAAACGATCCTGCAGTACTATGACAGACAGAAACCTGTAACACTCCAAGTTGATGCCTCCATGAGAGGAGTTGGAGCAGTACTGATACAAAATGGCCGACCTATTGCGTATGCATCCAAAGCACTCACTCCTACAGAATCAAGGTACGCAAACATAGAGAGAGAACTCTTAGCAGTAGTCTATGGCTGCGAGAAATTTCACACTTACCTATATGGAAGGTATTTCGACATCGAAACAGACCACCGCCCTCTAGAACAAATCGAAAAAAAAAACCTCACCAAAGCACCAGCCAGACTACAGAGACTATTACTGAGGCTACAGAGCTACGACTACAACATCAGATACAAGCCAGGAAAAGACCTGCTGCTAGCTGACGCCCTATCCAGACTATCAACACATGACAAACAAGAGATGGAAGGGCTGAGCATAAAGATCCACCACATTGTGAGTGTGACAAGCGTGAAAGCTGGAACAGATCAAAGAGGAAACAGCCAGAGATGAAGAACTCCAGCTCCTCACCCAAATGGTAATACAGGGGTGGCCAGAAAAGAGACAACAAGTTCAGCCTATCCTCCGCGAATACTGGACCATCCGTGATGATATTTCGGTAGAGAATGGAGTCCTGATGGCCGGATCACGAATCATCATACCCAAGTCCATGAAAAAAGAAATCCTCGAAAAGATCCACCAGGGACACTTAGGAATGGAAAAGTGCAGACTCCGTGCTAAATCCGCTGTGTACTGGATAGGCATGTACAAGGACATAGAAAAGCTGGTATCTACATGCCACATATGCCAAAAATACAGGAATTCACAACAGAAGGAGGAAATGACACCCAGTGATATCCCAAGCCGGCCATGGCAAACCATCGGAGCAGACCTGTTCACAGAGAACCAGCAATGGTATTTGATGATGGTCTGCTACTACTCCAAATTCCCATTTGTGAGAAACATAAAGGACTTGAAAGCTAAAACAATTGTGTCAATTGTTAGAGGGTTGTTTGCAGAGCAAGGAATACCTGAGCAGATCGTATGTGACAATGGAACCCAATTCACATCTCGGGAATTCAGAGAGCTGGCCACCGAATACGGGTTCAAAATCACAACATCTTCACCACATTACCCAAAGGGCCATGGGTTTATTGAAAGGCAAGTACAGACAGCCAAGAAAACACTAATAAAATGCCGAGAGGCAAAGGAGGATCCAAACCTGGCACTTTTATCCTTACGGGCAACTCCACTAAAGGCTGACATGAAGTCTCCTGCAGAAATGCTAAATGGCAGGAAATACAAAACCACCCTGCCAAGCAAAATCCAACCCCCTATCGACCAAGAAGAAACAAGGGCAAAATTGGCAGCTGCCCAGGAGGAGGGGCTGAAACAATACAACAAAAATGCACAGTACTTGCCTGAACTATTTCAAGGCCAAAACGTACATGCTCAGGATCCAACAACAAAGAAATGGACCCCAGCACAAATCACCAACAGGGCTGGAACCCCAAAATCATATATCATAGAGACAGAACCGGGCAGGCAGTTGAGACGAAACAGAATTCACATCCGCCCGACACCTGAAATGTCAACACCTGCAACTTCAAAGACAACACCAGCAACTCCTAGGACACCACCCACAGCAGCAGCAACACCTGCCATTGATGACAACACATTCTCACAAACTGCTACCTGTGAGTCATATAGTCAACCAGCACCAACCAATGGCCAGGAAACAACTCAACAAGTTACCAATACATCGAGTGCAACAGTGCAGGCAACAACCAGATCTACTAGATCCAGGAGCAACATCTTACCCCCAGCGCGTTATCGCTAGCACTGGAAGGGACAAGTCACGCCAAGACATGACTCTTGACTGGCTACGCACTACCTGAAAGAAAACAAGCTGCCATTATATATTTTGTTGTGTAGTATAGTAGAAAGCAGAATGCCATGAATGTGGGCAGAATAATCCCACGGTATCTGCTACAGGATTGCCACCCTCGCTCTGGCAATCCTCTAGTGTCACTAATTTTTGTTCCTTTCTTTTGAGAGGGGGGGATGTTACATATGCTACATATTCATTGTAGCAGTCCCAACCTCCTGCACTACTTTGCACTACTTTGTATCAGGCACACTCACCACACACACACACACTGTGATTAGGTATGTAAGCACTTTCAGTATCACTACACCACACAGGCAAAGGAGCTGAATAAAGGAGTAAATTAAGGCAACTGAAACAACCTGAATTGTGTCGTTATTATCAGGAAATCAAACCCGAAGACACAACACCACCATTTGCAGTAAGTGGTGTCTTTCAACTTCACCCAAGCCATCATTTGCAGTAAGTAGTGTCTTTCAACTTCAAGCCACACCCAAGCCATCATTTGCAGTAAGTGGTGTCTTTCAACTTCAAGCCACACCCAAGCCACCATTTGCAGTAAGTAGTGCCTTTCAACTTCAAGCCAAAGCACCAAGCCACCATTTGCAGTAAGTAGTGCCTTTCAACTTCAAACCAAAGCTCCCGCCACCATTTGCAGTAAGTAGTGCTTTCAACTTCAAGCCAAAGCACCCAAGCCACCATTTGCAGTAAGTAGTGCCTTTCAACTTCAAGCCCAAGCACTCACTCCACCATTTGCAGTAAGTAGTGCCCTTCAACTTCATGCCACCATTTGCAGTAAGTGGTGTCTTTCAACTTCAAGCCACACCCAAGCCACACGCAAGCCACCATTTGCAGTAAGTAGTGCCTTTCAACTTCAAGCCAAAGCAACCAAGCCACCATTTGCTGTATGTAGTGCCTTTCAACTTCAAGCCAAAGCTCCCAAGCCACCATTTGCAGTAAGTAGTGCCTTTCAACTTCATGCCACCATTTGCAGTAAGTGGTGTCTTTCAACTTCACCCAAGCCATCATTTGCAGTAAGTAGTGTATTTCAACTTCAAGCCACACCCAAGCCATCATTTGCAGTAAGTGGTGTCTTTCAACTTCAAGCCACACCCAAGCCACCATTTGCAGTAAGTAGTGCCTTTCAACTTCAAGCCAAAGCACCAAGCCACCATTTGCAGTAAGTAGTGCCTTTCAACTTCAAACCAAAGCTCCCGCCACTATTTGCAGTAAGTAGTGCTTTCAACTTCAAGCCAAAGCACCCAAGCCACCATTTGCAGTAAGTAGTGCCTTTCAACTTCAAGCCAAAGCACTCAATCCACCATTTGCAGTAAGTAGTGCCCTTCAACTTCATGCCACCATTTGCAGTAAGTGGTGTCTTTCAACTTCAAGCCACACCCAAGCCACACGCAAGCCACCATTTGCAGTAAGTAGTGCCTTTCAACTTCAAGCCAAAGCAACCAAGCCACCATTTGCAGTATGTAGTGCCTTTCAACTTCAAGCCAAAGCTCCCAAGCCACCATTTGCAGTAAGTAGTGCCTTTCAACTTCAAGCCACAATTTGCAGTAAGTAGTGCCTTTCAACTTCAAGCCAATGCACCCACGCCCCCATTTGCAGTAAGTAATGCATTTTAATTTCAAGCCATTGCACCCAAGCCACCATCTGCAGTGAGTAGTGCCTTTCAACTTCAAGCCACACCCAAGCTTTAGAACCAATAGACATTTTTTGCCAGGTTTAGAACTAATAGACATTTTTTTTGCAAGTTTTAGAACCAATGGACATTTTTTTGCCAGCTTTAGAATCTATAGACATATTTTTGCAAGCTTTAGAACCAATAGACATATTTTTGCAACCTTTAGAACCAATAGACATATTTTTGCAAGCTTAGAACCAATAGAGACATTTTTTTGCAAGCTTTAGAACCAATAGACATTGTTTTGCAAGCTTTAGAACCAATAGAACTTTTTTTGAACGCTTTAGAACCAATAGACACTTTTAATGCAAGCTTTAGAACCAATAGAGACTTTTTTTTGCAAGCTTTAGAACCAATAGACTTTTTTTGCAAACTTTAGAACCAATAGACATTTTTTGCAAGATTTAGAACCAATAGATATTTTTTGCAAGCTTTAGAACCAATAGACATATTTTTTTGCAAGCTTTAGAACCAATAGACACTTTTTTTGCAAGATTTGGAACCAATAGACACATTCTGCAAGCATTGTAGAACCAAAAGAGACACTTTTTGCAAACATTTTAGAACCAATAGACACTTTTTGCAAACATTTTAGAACCAATAGACACATTCTGCAAGCATTTTAGAACCACTAAGGACACTTACATTTGAGTTGACATGTGTTCAGTGTTATTCACAGCTCAGAGAAACGTGACCCTCTGCCTTCCTCCATCTTGAAGAGACTGTGTGGCACACCACTTCCTGGTTTTATAGTCCCTCCCCCCTGCCGCCAGCAGGGGCAGCAGAGAGAATGGGGAATTTTGTAAAATCATTAATATCTCTGTCATTTTTCATCGACGGTAAAAATCCTCGGCACACATACGGCGGAGGGGGGCTCTGAGCAAGGTGGCCAAAAATGACGGCCGTAGGTGGCGGCGTTCTCTCGGAAATCGCAGCACAGATGGCCAAAACCGGTCAAGAACAGACTTTTAGTAATATAGATAGATAGATAGATAGATATAGTGTAATTGGGTGAAATATAACTGATTTTGAAATGGTACCGCCCTCCTAGGTTTAGAGTAATAAAGGGAGCGGAGCTAATTGTACAACATCAACTTCGGAAGTCGAATCCCACAGATGGGTGGGACACTCACTACAGTGTCGAATACTCCAGACACTGTAACTTTACTTGTTCAATGTTTTAAAAATCACAATATGTCACTACTATGTGGTTTTTTTTCAAGGACAATCGCAAAAGGGATCTACCAAGGAAGTTAGTAATATAAGCGCCCCCCAAATATACAGAGTCCTGAGGTATGGATGCACCGTAATAAATAAGGGTATTAAAATCAGAGAAAATGCAAGATGATAAACAAAAGAAAATGGGAGGAATCACACTGTGTAGCTGGAATATAAGGGGTATTAATGAACCAATTAAAAGGGGCAAAATACTAGCTCAGTTGAAATCATATAACACGGACATTACTTTTCTACAAGAAACGCACCTTAAACATCAAGATCAGATGAGATTGAGGGCGAATTGGATAGGCCAAACATTTCACTCCTCATATACTTCGAAATCCAGAGGCACCGCAATTATTATTCGCAAAGGAATACCATTTAAATCAAAGAACATTATATCAGATAAGGAAGGGGGATATCTTATAGTTACAGGAGAGATCCATGCTACGCCAATCACTTTGGTAAACATATATGCGCCCAATTTTGATAATCCTCGATTTTTTAATAAAATCCTGAATACAATCGCAGAATTTAACTACCATAATGTTATAATTGGAGGAGACTTCAACTGTGTTTTAGATCCGTACTTAGATAAATCGATGCAAATACAAAGAGGTAAT
This sequence comes from Amblyraja radiata, assembly GCF_010909765.2. Lineage (NCBI taxonomy): Eukaryota > Metazoa > Chordata > Chondrichthyes > Rajiformes > Rajidae > Amblyraja > Amblyraja radiata. The sequence goes on along the minus strand of NC_045959.1, from coordinate 96,575,915 downwards.
ATGAAATCTAAAACTAGTGAACTCTTAAATACATATATAAAAAATACAAATATAGCAGACGTCTGGAGGATCGCGAATCCGACTGGAAGGGAATACTCATTTTATTCAATGGTACACAAAACATACTCACGTATAGACTACTTCCTAGTGGATACAAAACTAATCCCTTATACTATGAACCCTAAATATCACACCAATACGATTTCAGATCATTCCCCGCTAACTTTTGTTTTAAAATTAGAAGGAATGTCTACAAACAAATCGTTCTGGAGGTTTAACTCGCAAATTCTGAAAGACCCACAAGGGAGTATATATCTATAAAAACAGATGGACCTATTTTTTGAGACAAACGATACACCAGGTATATCGCCCACTTTACTATGGGAATCCTTCAAAGCATTTATTAGAGGAGTCATTATCTCGTATCAATCTTTTCAAAACAAAAAGAATAAGAATGAACAAAGACAATTAGAAGAACAAATCAGACAACTAGATATAGATAATGCTAAAGATCCAACTATGGATAAACATAATAAAATGTTAATACTGAAATTTAAGCTAAATAAATTATTGTCAGAGAATGTTATAAGATTATTCCAAATTACAAAACAAGAACATTTCGAATTTGGGGATAAACCCCATAAACGTTTGGCACGCCAACTGAAAAAACGGGAAAAAGATCATGCGATTTTAAAGATTAAATCAGATAGAGGGGAATTATTAACACTACCTAATGATATCAATAAAAGATTTGCTCAATTTTACAAGAATTTATACACATCGAAAACGCTAATAGACAATAATAAAGTTTCAGAATTTTTGGACAATTGTAACCTTCCAAAACTAGAACTGAAGGAACAAGAGGAACTGGGAACACAAATTACATCTAAGGAAATAGAAGACACAATAAACACACTTAAGAATGGAAAAACACCAGGACCAGACGGATTCAGTAATGAATTTTATAAATGTTTTTACGACATAGTTACACCACGTCTACAGAAAATGTATACATACGCTTTTAAAGAACAAATCTTACCTGAAACACTAGCAGAATCAACGATCACATTAATACTTAAAAAAGATAAAGATATAGAAGAACCAGGCTCATATAGAGCTATTGCTTTGTTAAATACGGATCAAAAAATATTAGCGAAAACACTAGCTAGAAGACTAAGTCAATATGTTAGTAAATTAATAAATGAGGATCAAACGGGATTTATACCTAAGAGACATTCATTTAATAATCTGAGACATCTGCTTAACATAATGCACTCTCACAAACCTCAAGAACAAGAGTTATCTATCATTTCATTGGACGCAGAAAAAGCGTTTGATCAAGTAGCATGGCATTATATGATTAAAGTATTGCAAAAATTTCAAATGGGAGAGAACTTCATCGCATGGTTAAAATTATTATATAACAAACCCACGGCTAGAATATTAACTAATAATATACTATCTACGAAATTCCAATTAACAAGGGGCAATAGACAAGGATGTTCATTATCACCGCTGTTATTTGCTCTGGTAATTGAACCTTTAGCTGAAAAAATTAGAACACACCCGGATATTTACGGTTATAATACAAAATATTCAAATAACAAAATATCCTTATATGCAGACGATGTACTACTGTATATCACAAAACCCCAAATCAGTATACCAAACATATTAAGTCAAATTGAGGACTTTGGATCTTTCTCAGGATACAGAATAAACTGGAACAAAAGTGAAATTATGTCGATAAAACCGAAAGACTCAACACATCTCTTGAAATTCCCCTTTAAAATAGCCACAGAAAAATTTAAATATTTAGGGATTGAAATCACTAGAAACTATCACGCTATGTTTAATGCCAATTATAGCCCCTTAAGAAACTAAATAATCTAATCAAATTCTGGAAAAAGCTCCCGATGTCTTTAATAGGTCGAATAAATGCTATAAAAATGATATTTTTACCACAAATCCTATATTTATTTCAATCAATTCCAATATATCTTCCAAAAAAGATTTTTCAAAAAACTAGACTCAGACATTACAAATTTTATATGGGATTATAAATCCCACAGAATACAAAGAGCACACCTTAGTAAACCAAAAGAGATGGGTGGTCTAGCGCTCCCTAACTTTATGTACTATAATTGGGCAGTAAATATTAAAATTATGATTCACCTGCTGGACAACTCTGCCCAGTAGGTGGACTGGATTGTAATGGAGAGAGAGGACTGCTCTCCGTGTAATACAGGAGCGACTCTTCTCTCACCAATGAATCTGAATAACAAAAATTATAATAAAAATCCAATGATACATAGCACAATTAGAACTTGGAAACAAATAAAACAGAATCTAAAATTAAGAAATCTATCTCTTTTAATGCCAATAGTCAATAACCCGTCGTTTAAACCTTCAATTATAGATAAATCATTTACACAATGGGAAAGGATGGGAATCAAAACGCTCGGAGACTTGTATGAATTAGGAAAATTATTATCATTTCAACAATTACAACTGAAATATAATTTGAAAAATAATCAATATTTTAAATATCTTCAAATCCGTGACTATCTGAAAAAACACACAAAAGACTATCATAACATGCCCCCAGACATATTGGATGAAGCCATGAAGACAAAGGCTGAATCAGCAAATCTAATATCATACTTATACAACATTATTTTAAATATAGAAATACCTACAACTGATGGTATTAGAAGAGACTGGGAACAAGAACTAGCTATAAAAATTTCAAAAGAGAGCTGGGATAAACACTTACTATATGTGCATAAATGCTCGATCAACGTACGACATACTCTAATTCAATTTAAAACATTACATAGACTATATTATTCAAAAACTAAAATAAATAAACTTTTCCCCAATGTCTCACCCATTTGTGATAAATGTCAGTCACAAGAAGCTACCATAGCGCACTCTTTTGCTTTTTGTGTAAAGATCCAAAAATTCTGGAACGAAATATTTGAAATATTCACAAAATTAATTAAAATAAAACTTGTACCAAAAGCAGAATGGATCATTTTTGGAATATCGGAAGGTAACCCCGAACTAAACGTGTTTCAAAAGAACTTACTTAATTACGGGCTAATAATGGGAAAAAAGCTTATACTCAAATTTTGGAAAAATGCTCCAATACCAACAATAAAAATGTGGATTTCAAACATGTTCGTAACACTACACCTGGAAGAGATGAGACTCCTCCTAGCAGGCAAAGCAGACCACTTCCAAAAGACGTGGTCTGCATTTATGGAACTATTACAAGCATAAGGTGCAATAGTAATTTAAAATATAAATGGTACCAGGATCTGGTAATGGGGGGTATAAAATAAAAAAAAACACGGTTGATATATCCTTTTTTGCGGAGTTTTGTGTTATAATAGAGCGATTGTGTAAAGACGTGTGGAAATGCACTAAGTCTTCACTACTGTTTTATTACTAAACACACACACATTACTATTCATACACATTCCTGCCCTAGCTGTCCGTGGTCTGTCACCAGAGCTAGAGAGCGATCTGGAGGTGGGGAGGTTACAATTATACTGGTGATATGGGGAGTGGTTAGTAGTGGTGAGGTCACTGTGTTAAAGGAACATGCACTAGTCTACATCCTTCCCCTTGGAAACAAAGCAGTACAGCAGTGACAGGGCGACCACGACTCATACGCTACAAGCAGTTAAACACAGTCAGGCAACAGTGAAACAAATTCACCGTAACGTACAGGCGGCTTGACCAACCGCCCGGAGCGGGTACGCAACCCGCCCTCCCCCTCCTCCGCAGGAACAGCAGGAGCAGGAGCAGGAGCAGGAGCGGGCGAACGAGCCGGAGAACGGGCAGGAGAGGGAAGGTGCGGAGACCGGGGAGGGGAATCTGGCACAGGGCCGGGCACGCGAACAGGCGAGGGCGGGCTGGCAGCAGGGGAGCGGGGCACATAGAGCTGAGAGGACAGAGTTCGGGGCATGCGAGGAGCGGCAGGCAGAGAGGAAGAAATCGGGGGGGCGAAAGGGGCAGCAGGAGGCGGAGCGGGCTCATTGACCAGCCGCAAATGCTGGCGGGACCGGCGGTAGATGGTACCCTCGTGGTCGACGAGGTAAGACAGCGGTGAGCCGGCAGAGCCGACGACAACCGCCAGACGGTAGTGGCCGGAGGGGGACTGCATCCGGACGACCTGACCAGGGAACAGACGCGGAAGGGGGCGGCAGGACTTGTCGTGGGAGCGTTTTTGTATATCTTGCTTCTGGGCAATGCGCTCCTGGACGGCATCAGGGCAGAGGACAGAAGGCACCAGGGACCGCTGGGACACGGGAATCGGAGGGCGCGTGGTGCAGGACATGAGCCGCTGAGCAGGCGAGCCCAGGGCAGGGTCACGGGAGATGTTGCGGAGTTTGAGGAGGGCCAGGTAAAAGTCCGACCGGGAAAGTCTGCAGTGCTCCAGCAGCTCCTTGGCACTGCGGACGGCGCGCTCAGCAAGGCCGTTGCTCTGCGGGTACTCGGGGCTGCTGGTGAAGTGACGAAAGTTCCAGGTGGCAGCGAAATCGCGGAACTCCGCACTGGAAAACTGGCCACCGTTGTCCGACTGCAAACTCGCAGGGGAGCCAAAGGTTGCAAAGTGGCGGCGCAGCTTGCCAATGACAGCAGCAGATGTGAGGGAGGACAGCTGGTCCACCTCGAACCAGCTGGAGTAGGAGTCCACAAGGACCAGGAAGTGCTTGCCATGCCACACGAAGATGTCAGTGGCGACCGCCATCCATGGCAGATCGGGGGCAGGCTGTTGCAGAAGCGGCTGCCGCTGCTGATGGGGAGAGAGGCTATTGCAGGTGGAGCAGGAGGAGACCCTCTCCCAGATGTCATGGGCCATGCCGGGCCAATAGAACTGGCTCTGGGCCTGGGACAGAGTGGCCTCGGCCCCGGGATGGCCACTGTAGGCGGTTTGAAAGTAGTGGTCCCGCAGCGCCGCAGGCACCACAACCTTGTGGCCCTTCACCACCACTCCGTCGTGCAGCACAAGCTCGTCCCGGACCAGGAAGTAGGGCACGGCACCGGCCGGCAAGGACGAGGGACGGTCAGGCCAACCACGCCGGATGACGTCGGCAAGTTGTTGCAGGGCAGGATCTTTGGCAGTGTGCTGGACCAGGGACTGCATCTGCTGTGAAGGCACAATATTAATGTTTAACACCATCAGGCCAGACGATTCGTACGGGTGTCGGGCAGTGGACGTCAGTGGTGCGCGGGACAGCTTATCAGCCACGAACATGTCCTTGCCCTTGCGGTACACGACCCGAAACGTGAACCGCTGGAGCTGCAGCATCATTCGCTGCAAGCAGGATGAGGCGACGTGGATCGGTTTATTCAGGATCGTGACCAGCGGCTGGTGATCGGTTTCGACAGTGAAAGTGTTGCCCAGGATGTAATCCCTAAACTTCGAGCAGGCAAACACTACGGCGAGCTGAGCATAACGCTGCTCAGCGGGGGTCATGGTGCGAGAAGCGTAGGAGACAGGCAGCTGCAGGCCATCGTAAAGCTGCTGGCAGGCGGCACCAAGACCGAACTTCGAGGCATTGCAGGTGAGGACAATTGGTGGCCACTGAAAGTCGAAGAACTTGAGAGTGGGGGTACTAACCAGTCTGGACTTCAGGATGTCAAACGCATTCTGGTGCTTCGGGAACCAAGCCCAGGCAGTGTCCTTTTTGATCAGCTCCCTCAGGGGTGCACTCAGCTCGCTGAGGTCGGGAATGAACTTCCCCAGGTAGTTCACCATGCCCAGAAAGCGCTGCAGGCTGGGCACGTCGGCGGGTGCAGACATCCCAGAGACCGCAGCCGTCTTCTGCGGGTCGGGCTTCAGCCCCTCAGCAGTGAAGACGTGGCCCACGTACGTGACCTCTGGGATGCGGAAACGGCACTTCTTAGGGTTGAGCTTGAGGTTGATCTCACGAGCCCTGTCCAGGACTTGGCGGAGGTGGAGGTCGTGCTCAGCGACGTCCTTCCCGTATACCAGGATGTCATCGACTATGATAGCACACGGCAGACCGGCAAACAGCTGTTCCATGGTGCGCTGGAAGACTTCGCTGGCAGAATTTATCCCGAATGGCATGCGAAGGAAACGGAACCTGCCGAAAGGTGTGCTGAAGGTGGTCAGGTATGAGGAACGTTCATCCAGCGGTATCTGCCAGAAAGAGCTTTTGGCATCGAGGACTGAGAAGACAGTGGGCGGGCCAACCTGTGCAGCGACGTCCTCCACCGTCCGCATGGGGTAGTGCGGGCGCTTGATGGCAAAGTTCAGGTCCTTGGGATTTATACAAATGCGAAGCTCACTCTTATCCTTCTTTGCAGCAACAACCATGATGGAGACCCACCGGGTGGGATCACTCACCTCCTTGAGGATGCCCACGGCCACCATGTGGCGCAGAGTCGACTCCACCTTGTCCTTCATGGCAAAGGAAACGCGGTGTGGAGGGCGGACCACAGGCTCAACACCCGGGTCGACAACGATCCTGTAACTGCAGGGCAGCCTGCCCAGCTCGTCGTCGAAACGATCAGGATACTCACACAGGGGGTCCAGGAGGGTCCGCACCTGGTGTATATCGTGGTGAAAGGAGACCAAACCGAGGTCCTGGCACGCACGGGCGCCCAACAGCGTGATGTTCTCAGTGTCCAGCAGATAAAAAGTGAGGGGCCGAGCGGCCTTCAAAACCTTGCAGATAAGAGTTGCCTTCCCGACTGGTACGAGCACGCCTCCCCCGTAGGCATGTAGACGGGAGTTGCCGGGGGTGACCTTCTCCCCAGACCTTATCTGTTTGAAGAGGCTCACTGACATAACATTGGCCACAGCCCCCGTGTCGTCCTTTGCTGGGAAGGTCACCCCATTCACAGTAACACGCACTGAAGGATCCGTTATCAGCGCAGGTGCACCCAACAGTGAAAAAATGCTTGAATCATCATGGGAAGAGCTGGTATCAGAATCAGGGAGTTCGACCGACTGGTACTGTGAACCGAGCGCGCTATCAGCCTCCCCAAAGTTGTTTAGCATTCTTCTGGGAGCAGGAACCGGTTTCCCACGGGAGCGGCAAGAGGCAGAGAAATGATTCAGCTTTTTGCAGAAATTACAAGTCTTCCCCAGCGCGGGGCAAACATTAAACTGATGTGATGCAAAGTTGCAGTTGGGGCAACGACGCGGGCTGCCACCCGAGGGGGCGGGGTAACCACGCTGGCGCTGCGGGCCATCTACCCGCCGGTGTCCAGAAACAATGGCAACGTTAACGTCCTGAGCTGCAGGCTGCACGGAGGCGACAGCCGCCGCCATGCGAGAGGCGTGCAGAGCCTCGTTCAAAGTCAGATCTGGCTTCCTTAGAAGTTCAGCCCGCAGTTTCTCGTCCTGTAGACCAAACACCAAGACATCCCGGGTCATATGATCGGGGGTCAGCGCGCCCAGGCGGCAACGCCATGCTAGATGCCGTAGCGCGGCAATGTAGGTGTCAATGTGCTCACCGGGTGCCTGACGCCGATTGAAAAATTTAAACCGCTCTAGAATGCAGTTGGTGGGAATGTCGCACAGACCGTTGAATTTAGCCAAAAGACAAACCGGGTCCTGAGCATCCTCACCAGCATCGTATTCAAACGACTCCGCTCGCTCCAGGGCTTCCGGGCCAGCCAGGTTGAGGAGCAGGTGTGACTGTGTCGCGGGGGTGGCACCAGGATGGGCAATCGCAATGTAGTGCTCAAAGTCGCGTCGGAAGACAGCCCACCGATGGGCAATGTCGGAGTCAAAAACTAACATATCAGGCTTGCGACAAGAGTTGGCCATGGTAAAACAATAAGGGGTAGGGAACTGGGCAAAAAGTAATAAAACCCGACAAACAGGAGGCGCAAGGTACTACTATGACACCATGTAAAGACTCGTGGAAACGCACTAAGTCTTCACTACTGTTTTATTCCTGCCCTAGCTGTCCGTGGTCTGTCACCAGAGCTAGAGAGCGATCTGGAGGTGGGGAGGTTACAATTATACTGGTGATATTGGGGAGTGGTTAGTAGTGGTGAGGTCACTGTGTTAAAGGAACATGCACTAGTCTACAGATAGTTTTTCCTTTTTTTTCTTTTCTTTCTAGGGTCTATTTCCTTTCTTTACTTCCTTCTCTAACTTCTTCCCTAAGGGGCTTTCTTTTCCCAACACTCTCCTGCACCTTCACGATTCTTGCTCACTTTCCTTACTTCTTTTATTTCTACCTTTTTTAAAGCTTGAAAAACGAAGTGGTACAACAAATGTAATAATATATATGTGATGTGTATTACTGTAATTTACTGTACTTCTAATAACATTTCTTTTTTTTTTTTTTAATTAAAAAAAAAAAAAAAAAATAAATAAAAAGACTATGTAGAAGACCTTCTTCGACCATGTTGAGAGCTAGCTTCGACTAGCTTCGGGAAAATTGGACACCGAATAGTGGAGAGTTAAGACGACCTCCTTCGATCTCCTTCGACTTTCCTTCGACCTCCCTTCGACTATGTTGAAGACTATCTATGACTACCTTCGACTACCTTCGACTACCTTCGATTACCTACGAATAACATGCCGACCTATTACGAGCAAAGAGTAGGAGTAAACGGGTCCTTTTCAGAATGGCAGGCAGTGACTAGTGGGGTACCGCAAGGCTCAGTGCTGGGACCCCAGCTATTTACAATATATATTAATGATTTGGACGAGGGAATTGAATGCAACATCTCCAAGTTGCGGATGACACGAAGCTGGGGGGCAGTGTTAGCTGTGAGGAGGATGCTTGGAGGCTGTAAGGTGACTTGGATAGGTTGGGTGAGTGGGCAAATGCATGGCAGGTGCAGTATAATGTAAGGTTATCCACTTTGGTGGCAAGAACAGAAAAGTAGACTATTATCTGAATGTTTAGGAAAAGGGGTGATGCAACGGGACCTGGGTGTCATGGTACACCAGTCATTGAAAGCAGGCATGCAGGTGCAGCAGGCAGTAAAGAAAACGAATGGTATGTTAGCATTCATAGCAAAAGGATTTGAGTATAGGAGCAGGGAGGTTCTACTGCAGTTGTACAGGGCCTTGGTGAAACCACACCTGGAGTATTGCGTACAGTTTTGGTCTCATAATCTGAGAAAAGACATTCTTGCCATAGAGGGAGTACAGCGAATGTTCACCAGACTGATTCCTGGGATGGCATGACTTTCATATGAAGAAAGACTGGATAGAAGGTACACAAAAAATTGTGTACCTTCGATTTTCCAGCATCTGCAGTTCCTTCTTAAAAGACTGGATAGACTTGGCTTGTACTCGCTAGAATTTAGAAGATTGATTGTGGATCTTATAGAAACTTACAAAATTCTTAAGGGGTTGGAAAGCTAGATGCGAGAAGATTGTTCCCGATGTTGGGGAAGTCCAGAACAAGGGGTCACAGTTTAAGGATAAGGGGGAAATCTTTTAGAACCGAGATGATAATTATTTTTTTCACACAGAGTGGTGAATCTGTGGAATTCTCTGCCACAGAAAGTAGTTGAGGCCAGTTCATTGACTATATTTAAGAGGGAGTTAGATGTGGCCCTTGTGGCTAAAGGGATCAGGGGGTATGGAGAGAAGGCAGGTACAGGATACTGAGTTGAATGATCAGCCATGATCATATTGAATGGCGGTGCAGGCTCGAAGGGCCGAATGGCCTACTCCTGCACCTGTTTTCTCTGTTTCTATGTTTCAATGACCTACTTCGACTAAACCTACGAGTAAAAAAAGTATCGATTTTTTCCATGGCAATCTTTTTTTACTCGCGGGCATTTTTCAACATGTTGAAAAATACGCCGCGACCTAGCTGAGGCCCCGAGTACGCGGGGACCACTCTCGAGCATGAAGGAGAGTTACAAAGACGTCCTAGGACCTCATGTCGACCATGCTGATAACAGCTGGGAAGAAACTGTCCCTGAATCTGGAGGTGTGTGTTTTCACACTTCTATACCTTTTGCTACGTCATCTCTGCAGGAATTCATTAGAATGGTGTTTTAGGCCCAACCATCTGCAGCTGCTTCATCAATGACCTTTCTTTCATTGTAAGTAGGAATGCTTGTTGTTGACTGCACAATGTTCAGCGCCATTTGTGAGTCCTCAATGGCCTGATTGTAATCATGTATTGTCCTTCGGCTGACTGGATAGCATGCGGCAAAAGCTTTTACCTGTACCACTGTACACATCACAATAAACTAAACTGAAGTAACATTTGTGCCAGGCAATCACTAAATAAAACAAGACAAAACGCAACAATCACCCAATGACATCCAATGGAATTACCATCACAGAATCCCCCACCATCAATATTCTGGGGGGTAACAACTGACCTGAAACTGAACCGGAGTTGTCATATACACAATGTAACTACAAAAGCAGATCAAAAAGTACACAATCTAGTCTATCTCATTACTCCCCAAAGCCTCTCTACAAAGCTCGTCAGGAATGTAATGCAATACTCTCCACTTAACTGGATGAATGCACTCCAACAACACTCAAGACATTTGACACCATGCAGAACATATAACCTGCTTGATAGACTACACATTCATAGGCACTTACTCAGTCCGCCACCACTGTGCAGCAGCAGCTGATGGTACCATCTACAGGATGCATTGCTACAACTCACCATGATTCATTAAACTACACCTTCCAAACCATGGTGACTACCAACTAGAAGGATATGAGCAACAAAAGCATGGGAACATCCTCATCTGGAGGTTGCCCTTCAAATCAGACATCATCCCGACTTGGAAATGCAGTTTTAGAGTCATATACAGCATGGAAACAGGCCCTTCAGGCCAACTCACCCATGCCGTCCAAGAACCCCATCAGAACTAGCCATATTTGACTCATATCCTTCCACACCTTTCCAATCCATGTACCTGCCCAAACATCTTTTAGATGTTGCTCATGTACCTGCCCCCAACTGCTTCTTCAGGCAGCATGTTCCACACAGTACAGTACCTGCCTCTGTGTGAAAAATGTGCCCAAAGGTTCCTATTAAATCTTCCTCCTTCCACCTTACACCTACACCCTCCAGTTCTTGATTTGCCAACCATCGGAAAAATATTGTGCGCATTCACCCTTCCGTCGTTCATGATTTTATGCACCCTTCAAAATCTTTAACACGAAGGAATAAAGACCTACAGTTCTGTACCTCTAGTCCTAACATTATTGTTGTGAATCTTTTCTGTACTCTTTCAGATTAATGGCATCTTTCCCGTAGCAGGGTGACTAAAACTGAGCACAATACTCCAAGTGCAGCCTCACCAACGTCTTGTGTAATTGCAACATAAACAACCTAACATCCATACTATCTGCCATGACTGATGAAGGCCAGCATGCAAATAGTCTTCTTCACCGTCTCGTCTATCCGTGGCCCCACTTTCATGGAATGCTGTACTTGTACTCCTAAGTCCCTCTGTTCTATAACACCCCAAAGGTCCCCACCGCTCACTGAAAATCCGACCATGGTTTGACTTACCGCAGTACAAAACCTTGCACTTATCTGTATTAAACTACTTTTGCCATTCCTTCACCCACTTACACAGCTGATCAAGTTGATCTTCTTCACTGCCTACAATAGCACTCATTTTAGTGTCATGTGCAAACTTACTTACCATACCTTTGTAATTTTGCTGCTTGGCTGCTAATATTTTTTTCATTTTTCGTTTGGGAGGCAATGATGAGTGTTGATGCTCCAGCTGAACAAGATCTGCATCAATGGTTTAAACAGGGATGTATACAAGTGCGATATATACAAGTTTACCTATGATACAAAGCTAAATAGCCGTGTGTGCTGTGAAGGAAGTGAATAGGGATAAAGATGCACTTAGTTTAGTTTAAGGATATAGCGCGGAAACAGGCCCTTCGGCCCACTGAATGCACACTCAGTTAATATGCAGGAAGATAAGAAGGCAAACAATATATTGGCTTTCATTGCAGGAAAATTTGAGAATAAGAGCAGAGATATCTTGCTCCAATTATATTGGGCAGTTGTGAGACAGCATCTGGAATCTGTTTCAGTCTCCCTACCTGTGGAACGCTATAATTATGATAGAGGGACTGTAATAAAGTTCACCAGATTAACTCCTGCATTTGTCATGTGCAGAGAGATTAAGGGAACTGCATTTACATTCTCTATGTTATTAACATTGTATTACTACATCTGTTATTATTCCATTCTTTCAATCTGTCCAAATCAACCTTGAGCTTTCCTCTATCCTCCACACACCCAGCTTAGTGTTCTCTGTAGACCTGGAGAGTTGGAGTACATTTAATTCCTTCATAAATATTAGCTTGGTCCCAGCATTGATCTGCATGGCACTTTTATGTCTGGTTACTCTGTCCCCTCTCTTGCAAAATGGACATTAGAACAGTGTATACTTGTCTATATATTTAATATGTCTTCCCTTTCCTAAATTTAAGTACATTAATTGAATAACATTATTTATTTCAGTGCAACATTAATTAAAATGTGCTTATTGTAGAGTGAAACTTGTTTATGACCATTTCACACAGATGCAGAAACTCAACCCGTCATTTCCAAGCATATGTCACAATTTCACACAGATTATATCAAATCTTGTGCAATTTTCTTTTTAGAGAATTACATGGAAACGTCTACCATGTTGTTCCAAGAATAAACAAACTTAGGTAGTCAAGGAAAAATGTGGTCTTCTCAATTTAGGTCCAGGCTAGGATATTTTCCTACATAATTTGTTAATTTCTTTCACCCACTATTATTTTGCAACAACACATAGATCACCTGTCCGACACCTCCAACACCATGAATCCTGATTTCCATCATTATTCCATAATTTTCCTATCCTACCCCTTTCTTCCAAGCTCAACAAAGGCCTCAGTCCAAACAATGGTCTGTTCCTTCTAACTTACACTCCTTTTCGTCACCATTCATACTGTTGAACTGCAGATTTCGCTCCACTTCTCATCCAGAATCTGTGATCCAAAGGTCATCCTCACCCAGCAACAGTACCGGCCCATCTGATGCTGAAGATATACAGTGTCCATCAATTACATCCAAGGCAATGGTTTCTGCTTCCCTGCCGCTGTGTTCATCTAATATACCCATTGGAGTGCACTTAAATAAATGTTGAGGCATTAAAGTATTGCCTCATTTTGCCATATTTGATAATCACAAAGAGAACTATTGAGATTGAGCTGCTTCGTGCATCACGCTGTTTGACCCGATGACCTTACATGCAACCCCCCTACTGCAGTCAAGAAGTTATCTGAACAAATTCACTGAATTAAAGTCGGTTAGTTCTGTGGTAATTTTGGTTCGTGAATCAGTTCTGAAATAGGAGGGAATTGATCTCAGTTTTCTATTGGTTACTCCGTTTTGGTATTGGAGAAACATGCTTCTGTGCCACTGTTTCAGAATTAATTAGTTTAAACACAATGGATCAAAAGTTGTGTGTGTTTACAATTATAAAGTAGACTGAATACTTTGGAAAACATTGCAAGTGTTGATGAAGGCAGTTGGGTAAATATTATTATAATAATAATAATAATAATAATAATAATAATAAACTTTATTACGGACTCGAGGTCCAGACAAGGGGCAACATTGCATTTAAAAAATGCATTGCATATTAAAATATCATAAAGTACATATAAAATCTTAGTATATCACTTATAAAAGCATCATAAATTATATATTTTTTAAAACACAATACATAAATTAAAAATCCAGATTAAAAGAATGATCAATGTCCTACAACGAGACAACGATACCAGTATCTCCACAGCTGGGATTCGTAGCGTGTAGTGCTAACCCTTATGTTTGACAAGGCCACAATATTTACATTTTTAGAGTCATTTATCCTGCAAATGAATTTATACATGTGATTTCTTAGGATAGCTTCTAAAGTACTGACTCCTGCAGCCACAAACATATTACTGGCACTACACCATCTAGGTTTCCTTAGCAGTGTTCTCATGGCATTGTTATATTCACCTTTAGTCTCTGCAAACTTGTCTTTCCATAGTTCAACCACAGGTGCGCAGTGTAGAGTGGTGTGCAGTATGCTCTAAATAGCGACATCTTCACCACATCTGCACACGCACCAAATTTACGCAAGAGAATATTCGCCTGTACATACAGCATGCGTCGTTGCCTATAAATATCCTCATCATCTGTCATTTATTCTGTAATAATATGCCCTAGATATTTTAAAAATAGAAAATAGGAGCTACAGAGGGTAATTTGTCTACGATAGCGACTCCTCTTCTAATTACCATCTTCCCACTCTCACTCCACAACTTTTATTGCCCTTTATGTCCACTCGTTTATTGTGCGACGTTTATGTGAAGCGTGATACTTATTTGATGCACATGGGATGAAAAGGACAACAGTAACTGAGACACAAACATCGGCTGGAGGATAAAAGACGGCAATGAATGTGGTAATATAGGCATTTCTGAACAAAGGATTGGTTTTCTTTTCGTATACAAATGTCTGGGCCTTGAACAGAGTCATGGAGCTGGACAGCACAGAAATAGGCCCTTGTGCCCAACTTATACATGCTGACCAATTTATTAACCCACTTGTTTGCGTTAAATCGCTATCCATCCAAACCTTTCCTATCCGGTGCCTTTTAAAGGTCGATACTTTACCCACCTCTACCACGTACTGTGGCAGCTTATTCCATATAAGCACCATGTTCTGAGTGCAAATGTTACTCCTCCGGTCCCTTTTAAATATGTCCACTCTCACCTTAAACCTATGCCGTCTATCTTATGATTTCCCCACCCTGCGAAAAAGACTGTGGATTTTCACCGCATCTATGTCCTTCATAATTTTATAAGGTCAAGTCTCAGCCTCCCATGCTCCAGGGAAAAGAGACCCAGTCTATCCAGGCTCCTTATATAATTCACTTACACAAACTCAAACTCATTCTTACACCCCCTATACTCCTTAAGGGATTCACTTGATCCAAGCTGCCTATTGCTGACATGTGTTTCCTCCTTTTTCTTGACTAGAGCCTTAATATCTCTCGTCATTCAGGGTTCCCTGCCAGTCTCCCCCTTCATTCTAACAGGAACATGCTGGCCCAGAGCTCTCCCTATCTCATGTTTTAAAAGCCAGATGTTCCTTCACTCACAAACAGTCTCCCCAATGAACTTTTGAAAGTTCCTATCTAATACCATCAACATTTGATATAAGGAGTGAATTGTGAAGTGTGCAGGGGATACAAAGCACTGTAATAAAATAGAAAACGATCTATTACCAAATGTAGCCAGACTTGTAAAATAGGCAGACACATGGGAGATATATTTTGATGTTTTAAAGTGTGAATTGATGCAGTTTTGGCAAAGGAACTTTGAGATGCTTCACAATTAAAATGACACTATTGAGGTGGGATGCAAAAGTACTTGCCTCATAATAGAGAGATGCATTTTCCATATGACTGATTTTCATCTAAACGGCCAATAATTCTTGGTTTTCCCAACATCCTTTCTGGAATAACAATGTTATGTTTACCACCTTCTCATAGAGGTGTATAAAATCATGAGAAGAATATATTGGGTAGATGCACAGTCTCTTGCCCAGAGTAGATGAATCGAGGACCAGAGGACATGGGCTTAAGGTGAAGGGGAAAAGATTTAATAGGAATCTGAGGGGTAACCTTTTCACACAAAGGGTGGTGTGTGTGTGGAACACGCTGCCAGAGGAGGTAGTTGAGGCAGGGAGCATCCCAATGTTTAAGAAACAGTTAGACAGGTACATGGATAGGACAGATTTGGAGGGATATGGACCAAACATGGGCAGGTGGGACTAGTGTAGCTGGAACAGGTTGGCCGGTGTGGGCAAGTTGGGCCGAAGGGCCTATTTTCACACTGTATCGCTCTATGACTCTATGACCTTCCAATGCATTCTGAAAGGCTAAAACCAAGGTAGCACTCCCTCCTTAACAATCTGGTGAGCTTCATAATTTGTTAGATTTTAGTCCCATTAATTTACCTAATATTATCTCTTTACTAATTCACCATACTAACTTGAATCCCTGAAGTTTCTTCAAGTTATATTAAGACCAATGTAAAGATACATTATCAACCTCCGTCCTTTCCACATGCCTATCCAAAAAAACCCATTAAAGATTCATGATTAACAGAAATAAAGTTTTTTTAAATTACTGTAGAGGATGAAAAGTTGTGACGGGTATATGGGCGCTTTAAAACAGATGTAGGTAATATTACAAATGAAAATAAGGAAATAGTTGCTGAATAATTATGTGGTGTCCATTTTCCCTGGAGAAGAAAAGTGTAACAATATACCTGACAATGGGAGTGATAATGAATCAAAAACTGGCACTCACTGAGTGTGAACATGAAAAAGAAAACTGTATTAGAAAAATAATGGCACTCTAAAGACTGACAAATCTCCAGTATCTGCTGATTTCTGCCCCAGGGTTTAAAGAGGAGTTGGTGAAGAAATTGCAGATGTTTTAACCATAATCTTCCAAAATGTGCTCCATTCGGGGATTTTACTTTTAGATTTTAAAACTGCAAAAATAACTCCATTATTTAAGATAACTGAGAGAACCAGAAAATTATGGACCTGCTCACCTCACATCTGTGAGAGGGAAGTTGGTGAAATGTATAATTAAGGATAAGGCGAAGAGTACTTGGAAGATAATTGGACTGATTGGAGAGATATTATGGATCTGTAATAAATGGGCCATGTCTATAAAACATAATTTCATTTTTTTGAAGTTGAAGTAATTGAAATGGGCATGACCGTAGATATTGTTTATATGAACCTTCAGAAAGCATTCAATTAAGTTCCACATAAGAGGCTGTTCCTAAAAGCTAATGGGTTTAAATGTTAAATATACAGGATTTGCCAGTATGGCAGCATTAATAATTAGAATAAATACATCTGAATTGCAAAGATAAACAAATTTCACTGTTGCAAATAACAAATAAACCATTGAACCATTGAAGATGTGACTATTGATTTCCCATGAGTACATGTTGGCAAGTGTTGCATTTTCAAACAAAAGGACTTTTTTTAAAAAAGATGAAAAACTCGGAACTGTTGTGGTAAAAGGATATTAATGCTCCATATGCATGGCGTATCCAAATGTAGTGGTCCTATACTTAAAATAATAAATTTGAAAAATGGAGTGCAAGCATGTAAATAGGGAAGGAAATGAGTGAAATGTCGGCTAATCCACACACAGTGTATAGACTTGGGCAATGTACCTAAAAAAACGTACTGGTGGACTGAGTACACTGCAGATTCATTAATTTCCAGTAATGGGGAAAGATCACACATTGCCAGTCTTGTATTCAACAGAATACAGAAGGTAAATGTAGATGTACTTTAAGGTTTTCATTATCTTGACAGGAATTAATAGGATCGATTGAGGGAACTGTTTTCCACTGATGCCTGGAGGAGAAGCCTAGTCATACAAGTGGGAAACTGCCAGCCACAAAAAGCAGTAAGTGCTCGCTTAATTAATATTTTTTTGTCCCAGCTAAAAGTATTAAAGGATTATGGAACCCAGATGGAAGGATGAAATCAGGAAATGGATCAGCCATGATCGTATTATTTTATGGATCACATCCAAGGGACTCAATGTCCTACTACTGTTCCTATATTCTTCACCACTCGAGCATTATGTAGGCTTAAATTTCAGCTACCAAAATACATAATAGAAGGGATTTATTTTCCCTTTTCTGCCAATATATGATGTAAAACTTACATTAAGGATCTGCAATACTCATCTCCCATCCCCTATTCCCCCATTTCCTTAAATCCCCACTCCCCCCCCCCCCTCCCACATCCCTCATTCTGGCATTACACTTTACTCCTCCTCTTTTTTCCTCATCTGATACCATTTTGCCTCCTTTTCACCTTTATCACTTGCTCCATCCATCTCACTTGTATCCATCTACTGCATCCGCAGTTCCAGGTGTCATCTACTGCATCCCCTTTTCCAGGTGTCAACTTCTCTACATCTGCGAGACCAAGCGCAGGCTCGCCGATCGCTTCGCCCAGCATCTCCACTCAGTTCGCACTAACCAACCTGATCTCCAAGTGGCTCAGCACTTCAACTCCCCCTCCCATTCCAAATCTGACCTCTCTGTCCTGGGCCTCCTCCATTGCCAGAGTGAGGCCCAGCGCAAATTGGAGGAACAGCACCTCATATTTCGCTTGGGTAGTTTACACCCTAGCGGTATGAACATTGACCTCTCTAATTTCAGATAGTCCTTGCTTTCTCCCTCCTTCCCCTCCCCATTCCTACCTCTCCCACAAGCCTACTGTCTCCGCCTCTTCCTTTCTTTTTCTCCGCCCCCCCCCAACATCAGTCTGAAGAAGGGTCTCGACCCAAAACATTGCCTACTCCTTCTCTCCATAGATGCTGCCTCACCCGCTGAGTTCCTCCATCAGTTATCTACCTTCACTTATATCCATCTATCATTTGTCAGACTATGCCCCATCCCCACCTTTCTTTTCCAGCTTTCTCCTCCATACTCCCAATCTGAAGGGTTCCAAATCAAAATGCCATCTGTCAATTCCCTCCACAGATGATGTCTGAGCTGCTGTATTCCTCCAGCACTTTGTTTATTGCTCAAGATTCCTGCATCTGTAGTTTCCTGTAAACTTGTGAGGCTTCCTTGCAAACCAAAGTGCATCGTCATGCCTTGTTGTATTAGTTAGGCATATCATGTTAATCTGTTAAAAGCAATGGATGGTTCTCTCTATAAAAGGAAAAAAAGTTACTGGTTATTTTTTTCCAGTTCAGAATAGTATAAGAATTCTAAATCTGTTACGCAGACTTTGCAAGACTCATACTTAGAAATCTGGGTTTTCCAACTGGTTGCTCTCCAATTTTATTGGTAATTAGAATTGCTGCACAAATCTTGTAAACTCTCAAATCAGGTTTACGTTGCATGATGTGTAGGAAGGAACTGCAGATGCTGGTTTACACCAAAGATAGACACAAAATGTTGGAGTATCTCAGCGGGACAGGCAGCATCTCTGGAGAGAAAGAATGGATGACGTTTCGTGTCAGAAGGGTCTCGACCCAAAAAGTCCCCCATTCCTTCTCACCAGAGATGCCGCCTGCCACAGTGAGTTACTCCAGCATTTTGTGTCTATCTTCGGTGCTTGATTCTCAGCTCACTGCTCATATTGAGCAATTGGTGTAGGAGAATTAGGTATCTTCCCGCAGTATGCATTCATTGACTGAGAATAAAAAGCTGGCAAGTGCCATGCAGCATTTAGTTGGTATGCTGTCATGGTGATGCTGTCAATGGAGCATGCAGTTTTTAGGTACACAATTCATAAAACTCTGCTTGTTAATGGCAGTTAGTGACCCCCTTAGGCAAGAGATGGTACTGCAGTTATTAATGAATGATTAATATTGTAAAAAAAACTGCTTCTCCCTTTCTCAAAGAACCAGTTAGTTTTTAAGTTTAGTCTAGTTTAGCGAACAGGCCCTTTGGCCTACCGAGTCCACGCTGATCAATGATCACCTGTTCACATTAGTTCTATGTCATTCCAATTACTCATCCTCTCCCTACACATCAGTGGGACAAGTTACAGGGGGCAATTAATCTACAAAACTGCACGTCTTTGTAATGTGGGAGGAAACCAGAGAACACGGAGGAAACCCTTGCTGTCACAGCGAGAAGGTGCAAACTCCACACAGACAGTACCCGCAGTCAGGGTCGAACCTGGGACCATAGGACCATCAGATTAGGAGTGGAATTTGGTCATTCAGCCCATCGAGTCTACACCACCATTCAATCATGCTTCTTAACCTACCTGATCTCCCCGTGGCTCAACACATCAACTCCCCCTCCCATTCCCAATCTGACCTTTCTGTCCTGGGCCTCCTCAACTGTCAGAGTGAGGCCCAGCACAAATTGGAGGAACAGCACCTCATATTTCGCTTGGGTAGTTTACACCCCAGCGGTATGAACATTGACTTCTCTAACTTCAGATAGCCCTTGCTTTCTCTCTCCATCCCCTTCCCCATCCAAAGTTCTCCCACTGGTCTTACTGTCTTCGACTACATTCTATCTTTGTCCCGCCCCCTCCCCTGACATCAATCTGAAGAAGGATCTCGACCCAAAACATTACCCATTCCTTCTCTCCAGAGATGCTGCCTCACCCGCTGAGTTACACCAGCATGTTGTGTCTACATTCAATCCTGCTTGATCTATTTTTCCCTCTCTACCTCATTCTCCTGCTATTTCCAGGTAACTTCTAATGCCCTTCCTAATCACGGGTCCCTGGAGTTGTGCAGCTGTTTTTATAATGTTTAATGTTAAAATTTACTTGATCCATGAGAAGGCTTAAATTTCTGAATGAGAATGCTATCCCATTTCCAAAACGAACCTTGATCTATATCTTAACCAGAGATTTATTTCAAACTCACTGATAAATAAACTAAACTAACTCTAAAAATTGGAGGAAGGAATAATGGTAATGCAATCTCTTTAGAGATCTTATTAATGAGTGAATAAAAATGGTTAAAATCAATTCAATAAGTTTTACTTCTGTCAGACAGTATAATAAAAGGAATCCAAAGAATTTATAAACATTCTTTGATCCTTGAGCTTTGAAAAATCTCCTAGTAATAATAATATGTGTGATTTCAATTTCATCTACATTGAGATGCCAGTGCAACTCTTGTGGCTATTTGTGCTGTCTGTCTATAAGTTCACAATTAGCTTCATATTACATGACTCTCAAAAGTTCATAAGTGATAGGAGCAGAATTAGGCTATTCGGTCCATCAAGTCTGCTTCGCCATTCAATCATGTCTGATCTATCTTTCCCCCTCATCTATCTATTCTCCTGCCCTCTCCCCATAGGCCCTGACATCCATACTAATCATGAATCTATCTATCTTTGCCTTAACAAACCATCCATTGACAGCCTCCACAGCCTTCTGTGACAAAGAATTCCACAGATTCATCACCCTCGGATCAAAGGAATTCCTCCTCATCTCCTTATGCACCTCTGAATGACTGTGGAAATCCACGTGCTCACATGGGTACTCCTGCATATGTTGCCTTTACAGATGTAAATGGATTTAAAAAAAAAAGTTAGTTGGAGAAACACGTAGCATGTAGAATTCAAAGAGCAGAAGCGGACCGTTGGGCCTTCATGACCAACGTTGGGGTGGAAGATTACAATCTTCACGTGGTTCGCCCTGTTTCGACGAATGCAATCAACCCGGCGTGCACAATCAAATAAGGTCAAATAGAACAAGTTGTCCTAAAACATTAGGCTGTACCCACCCTACGCAAGAAGAAGAAGAGAAGAATGACCAACGTTCAAGCTTCGTCATGAGCCTCCTCTCCCTTCACTTCATCTATCCCTAATGTCACATTCTATAATAATAATAATAATAATAATAATATATCTTTATTGTCATTGTACAAGAACAACGAGATTAAGATTGCAACCTCCATATCGATGCTATAAAATAAATAAAAAAGTAAAAGTACAAATAGGTCCATGTACACTGAGGTTAAAAATGACAGCAGCGGTCATTGTGTTGAGATAAGTCAGTTGTGCCAGTGATTATGAGGGCAAAGACAGATTATGGGGGGCGCTGAACAGACTGATTCAGTGCAGTTCTAGCTCTGGGAAAAAGCTATTTCTCAATCTGGAGACGTGGGCGAAAAAAGGCCTTATAACGTCTGCCAGATGGTAGAAGTTCAAACAGACAGTGGCATAGGTGTGAGGAGTCCTTACAGATGTGATGGCTTTTCTGAGGCAGCGTGCGTTGTGGATGTCCTCCAGGGCTGGGAGCTGTATCCCGATGATCTCCTGTGCTCTGGAGACGACCCGCTGGAGGGATCTCCTATCCGCTGCTGTGCAACTAAGATACCACACAGAGATGCAGTATGTTAGGATGCTCTCTGTGGTGTCACCAACATCTGTTGGGGCAGACCAGCTTTTTGTCCCTCATCACTGATCCAACTTGTAATTTCACGAAATGCTACAGAGCACATTGGCTGAAGGGAATGGTTGTAAGAGTGCACACTGTAGGAGGGCAAAAGCTGGATGGGGCTGGAATATGTCAACAAATATAGACCATGTAATGAGTTGGAGAAAAACAATCAGAACACAGATAATGGGACAAAACACAAGGGACCTTATATTAAACAAATGGTAATACATGAAAATATTCCAACAATGTAAGTGCTTTATCAGGAAGATACCTGTTTAAAATTAGATTCCATTGCTCTCTGGGGGTCAGATCTTTTCTTTCCATGCTTTTTTGTGTGGATCTGGAACGTGGAGCACTTGAGGAGACCTATAATTTTTATACTACGTGGTCGCAGCAATGGTACATTATTAACAAGGATGAACATGAAAGAACATCATTTTTATTTAAAAGTCTGAACTCAATTAGAGTCTCTTGGGTGGATATGAAACCAAAAATATTTTAACAAGCTTGTTAATTTAAAACCACCAGGATTGCATCAGAAAACCTCTCATCTACTAAGTTCCCTGGGGTTTTCTATACATGAAGGGGCTGCAATGAGGTTAATTCTGAAAAGGTTCCTCCCAAAACCTAATGTAAGTATTGAAGGAGACAAGTCAAAGCATGCTTCATAACTTTAGATTTAAAAAATCCCCATTCCAATTCTTAAGTTGGCTTGATATGTATATTTGTTTTTGTAATCAAATACAATTAAGCAATGACCAACCTTCGTAATTCTGCCATCTGAGCACACTATGCCATTTGTCATTGAAAAAAAAAACCTTATTAAAACGGCCACAAACTGCTATTTAGAGTCATAGAGTCATAGTGATACAGCGTGGAAACAGGCCCTTCGGCCCAACCTGCCCACACCGGCCAACATGTCCCAGCTACACTAGTCCCGCCTGCCTGCGTTGATTCATATCCATTCACATCTCCTGGCCGTGCATTCCAACCACTTACTATTCTCCGCATATATAAACAAAACCTGCTTTGAAACACTTTCCCCTTAAACCTAAGCCCTCGAGCATTTGACTTTGCATCAAACTCAGGGAGCTGGGGCTCTGCTTGACCCTGCGTAACTGGATCCGCAATTTCCTCGTTGGTCGACCACAATCAGTATGAATTGGCAACCGCACTTTCTCGTCGATTACCATCAATACAGGAGCACCCCTAAGGCTGTGTGCTCAGTCCCCTTCTCCACTTTCTCTATCCCCTGAACTGTATAGCCAGACAAAGCACCAAACCCATAATTAAATGAACAGACGATGCCACCACAGTTAGACGAATAACATGTAATAATTAGTTAGAGTACAGGAGGAAGTTTGATGGTCTGACTTAATGATGCCAGAACAACAATCTTCCTAAAACTAGGCGGCTGATTGATGACCTGACCAAGGATCCATGACTTGTCTTCATCAATGGGATGGCAATGGAAAGAGACAACAGCTTCAAGTTTCTAGTTGTACCATTATCTGAAGATTTAGCCTGGGCACAGCACACTGATGCAATGACAAAGACAGCTCATCAACTTCGGTGTAAACCAGCATCTGCAGTTCCTTCCTACCCACTCATCAATGCCACTACTTCCTTCGAAGAATGACAAGACTTGGTAGACACAAGGAACTGCAGATGCTGGCTTACAAACAAAGACAAAAAGGGGTGGAGATACTCAGTGGGTCAGGCAGCATCTCTAGAGAACATGGACAAGTGATGTTTTAGGTTGGGACCTTTCTTCAGAGATATGATATGTCACTTGAAAACTCTATCGAATCTCTACATGAGTACCGTAGAGGGCACATTGACTGGTTGCATCACAACCTGGTTCAATAACTCGAATGCCCCAGAATGAAGGAGGCTGTAGAAAGTGGTTGACATTACCTGGCCCATCACAGGTACTGACCTTGCCACCATTGAGAGGATCCACAGGAG
This sequence comes from Amblyraja radiata, assembly GCF_010909765.2. Classification (NCBI taxonomy): domain Eukaryota; kingdom Metazoa; phylum Chordata; class Chondrichthyes; order Rajiformes; family Rajidae; genus Amblyraja; species Amblyraja radiata. The sequence goes on along the minus strand of NC_045959.1, from coordinate 96,551,976 downwards.
GTGCAGTCTCAGTGAGGGGGCTAATATAATCACAGACACACACCACCCTGGCTATGCTCTCATCCCGCTATTACCATTGGAAACAAGATATAGAAGCTTGGGAATTGTGACCTCTAGGTTCAAGAACAGCTTCCTCCCAGCAATCATCAGGCTCTCGAACAATGCACAACACTAACCATAACCCTACCCAAGCAACTGTGATCTACCATGGTCTTGGTTTGGTTGCACTACATACAATAGTTTTGCACTATTATGGTTTGGTTACCTAGTATACAGATTATTAATTGAATGTATTATTGATTATTACATATTTACTTGTGTGTTATTGAATTAATGGGCCTGTTACGGTGCAGCAAGTAAGAATTTCAATGTTCCTTTGCTGGTACTTGCGACAATTAAACATTTCTGACTCTTGACATTTCTACCCTGGGAGAAAGACTCTGACTAGCAATGTTACAGAATTTTGAGATTTTAAAAATCAAGTCTGCAATTTATCCCATCAGATAAAGCATAAAAATAAGTTTAATTTGACACCTAATTCACTTTCATATCTCAAGTATTTAAAAAGTTATGGCCATTTTCATACTGGGAAATGAGCATCTTGTTCCCTATTGATTTTCTATGGACATAACAAAAAAGCTGTGATCGTGAACAGTCAAAAGCCCATAACTTTCTTAAAAATTAAGAGAACTGAATGAAATTTTCAGTTATCATAGATTGAAGCATTCTGAAACAAATATAAAATAATCTTACTTGGATGACCTGAAATTAAAGCATATAATTAGTTAGTTACCTAATTGTAGCTAATTTCAGACTTCAATTACTAGATCTAAACATCTATCCATTTCTTAATAAATGATTAACATTTTTAAATAGCCTAAATGTCCAAATAATATTCACAAATAATTCACAATAAAACATGATTTTAAAATCTCATTTACATTAATTTGTAGACCAAATGGAAGGAATTTAGTGCTCAATTGCTGTAAATAAATGCCCATTTAAATCAGCTTTCTAGTGGGTCCCTGTGGAACGCGCTGGTTTAGAACGTTCACATTGCGGTAGATTTGTGCCTCAAATGCCCAGAAAAATACTGCGGGATATAATGGGCCCAAAATGAGCTACTCGCAATATTAAACTTTGTATAAAGGGATCTTTAGAAGCCCTTTTTAATGTAAAAATATACAGCATACCTTCAGATATTTGCTTTATGAGACCCTGCGGTTGCTGGCGGTCGCGGGTTTAGAGATTGATTTTTAAACTACTATAACTATTTTACGAGGCCTTTAAAACTAATAATAGCTTTTGCGACGGGGTCTTCCAGCGATTTTTCGTTAATAATTAACTAGGCTGAACATCTTCGATTTGAACAGCCTAGAGAAAATCGCGTTTTAAACCCGCCCCCCTCTAAACGGCGCCAAAATCGCGCACACCCTCAGCGGCAGATTTTCAACAACGCTTCAGGTAGGCTTTGCAACATACCTACTCTGACTATCTAACCTATCTATGTCCCTCATCATTTTTGAATCACCCTGAAAGGTTAACTTCCGCGCATGTGTGCCAGCATCGTGCCACGTAACAATTGACGCCCAGTTTTAAAATATATATATAAATAAATGGCACTTCAGGCTCCTAATCCGTTCAGGCCCGTGGTAACAGCAAGACCAATAGCAGTGGCCTGGCTGCAATGGAAGAGGACCTTCCAGGACGACATTGTGCTTTTACTGATTTTAACACTGGTGATGACTGGAGGAAGGGCTAAGCTCAAGATGCTCTGCATGCACTTGGGAGAGCTCGGGCAGAAATATTTTGAAGCCCTACGACTACACAATGAAGCAGGTTTGCCCAATGTGTTGTGGGCGTTAGACAGGACAATGTCTTCACGGCCCACTTCCCGTTCTCACAGCTGCGACAGACCCCCGAAGGGGATGTGGATTATTTCATTACCAGATGAACTTTGGCGATACAGGAGTGTAAGTACAAAGACATCGCTCCAGACAAAGTCGAGGAAGCCATGCTTGTCCAAACTTTAATCGTGGGAGCTCAGGATGAGAAGACCCGGGAGAGCCTTCTCTCCAAAAAGCATGACCAGGGGAGCAGGGAGGTAGTGAAGAGGGGCCTTTAACACAGATCCCACCTCCCCAATCACCACTGATCCAGACAGTGCTGTAACAAGAGCTGCCTACAGAGAATGTCAACGTTTGCCAGCAGTTGCTGACACGCAGTTCCCAGCCAACAGCACATCAGCATACACACGGATGTGCCATCGCTGTGGAGAAAGCCAAGTTAGGTGGGCCGAATGCAAGCATCAAAAGTAGTCTGCCAGTTCTGCCAAAAGGTAGGGCATCTTGAGAAGGTGTGCTTAACCAAGAACCAAGCTTAACCAACCTTAGCCATGGGGAAACAACAAAAATCCAGGCATCAACTCCACACATGGAGATGGCCCATGCGAAGATTCAAATGCTGTTTCTCAAACCAGTGAGCCAGGCAGCCAGGACCAACCTCCTTACCTTGTTATACCTACGGTTGATAACCACATGGTGAAATTGGAGCTTGATACTGGGTCAGCTGTCACCTTGGTAAGTGAATCATCTTTGCCACACATTTCTCCACTACTCCCAGCTCAGCTATAAAAGGGTGACCAAAGCGGAACACAATACTCCATATGTGACCTCACCGATGTCTTGTACAACTGTAACATAACCTCCAAACTTCTATACTCAATATTCTGACTGATGAGGGCTAATCTGCCGAAAGTCTTCTTGATCACCCTATCTACCTGTGACGCCATTTTCAAGGAACTATGTACCTGCACTCCGACACTCCCCAGAGCCCTACCATTCACTGTGTCGATCATGGCCTGGTTAGACTTCCCAAAATGCAATACCTTGCACCTATCAATATCCTTGCAATTCCATCAAACATTCCTCAGTCCACCTGCACAACCGATCAAGATCCTGCAGCAATTTTTGCTACCATCTTCACTATCCACAATACCACCCACTTTAGTATAATCTGCAAATACTAATCATGCGTTGTACATTCTCACACTAATCATTGATGTAGATGACAAACAGCAATGGGCCCAGCACCGAACACTGAGGCCCACCACTAGACACAGGCCTCCAGCCCTAAAAACAACCTTCCATCATCACCTGCTTCCTTCCATGAGGCCAATTTTCTATCCAGTCAGCTAGCTCCCCTTGGATCCCATGCGATCTAACCTTTCAGAGCAGTGTACCATGTGGAACCATGTTGAATGCCTTGTATACATGTATAAAACGCCTACAGCTCTGCTCTCATCACCCGTTTTGGTCACATCTTCAAAAAACTCAATCCCATTCAGGAGACACCACCTCCAACATACAAAATCGCACTGACTATGCCTAATCATCTCTCTAAAATCATGTTTATCGTAACCCTCAGAATACTCTCCAGTGACTTTCTGACCACAGATGTTCGACACTGGCCTCTTGTTCCCAGGCTTATCCTCACAGCCTGTTTTTAATCCAGCCACCTTCCAGTTTTCTGAACCCTCACCCATATTTAATGATTACTCATAAATATTAGCCAGGGCTCCTGCAATTTCTTCACAAGCTTCCCACTGTGACCTCAGATATATCTGATCAGGCCTGGGAGATTTGTCTATCTGCATGCGCATTAAGACCTTCAGCATCTCCTCGACCATAAAACTGACTGCCCTCAAGACTTCCATTGACCACCCCAAGTTCCTTGGCCCTCATGTCTTTCTCCACAGTAAACACAGAGGAGAAATACTCTTTGAGTTGCTCATCTGCTATGGCTCCACATAGAGTCCACTGTTTTGATTCCTGAGGAGATATATTCACTGTCTGGTTACCCTTTCACCCTTAATGTATTTATAAAATCTCATTGTTTTGGCCTTAATATTATCTTCCAGAACTATCTCCTGTCCTCTTTTTGCTCTCCTGATTTCCATCTTTAGCGTGCTCCTCAGTTCATGAAACTCCTCCAAGGGTACACGATCCCAGCTGCTTATACCTGCCCCATGTGTCCTTCTTATTCTTGACAAGAGCCTCAATTTCTCTCCTCATCCAAGCTTCTATACGCCCACCTGCTTTGCCATTCTCTCCAACTTGAACATGCAGGTTCTGGACTCTTGTCAGCACACTCCTAAAAACATCCCACTTAACAAACCTTCCTTTTCCTGCAAACAATGTGTTCCAATCAACGAGCAACTTCATGTCTAATACCTTCAAAATTGGCATTGCCCCAATTTAGAGGCCCCACCCTATCTTCATCGATAACCATCTTAAACCTAATAGAACAGTGGTCGCTGGTCCACAAACACTTCAGCCGCTTGCCCCTTCCAATTTTCTAAGCTTTGCCCTCTCCCATGTAGGACCCGCTACATATTGCCTGAAGAAACTATCCTGAACACATCTGACAAATTCTGTCCTGTCTAAAATTTTTGCACTATGACAGTCCCAGTCAATATTAGGAAAGTTAAAATCCCCGACTATGACAACCTTATTAGTTCTACATCTGCCTGCAATCTCCTAGCATATTTGCTCAAATTCCCGTTGACTACTTTAGGGGCCTGTTGTTCACTCCCAACAAGGTGATCATCCCTTTCTTGTTCCTCAACTCCACCCATATAGCCTCACTGGACGAACAATCAATAACATCATCTCTGACCTCTGCCATAACATCCTCCTTAATCAATAAACGAACACCCCCCCTCCCCTATTTGACCCCCATCTATGTCTCTCCTGAAGCATCTGTATGCTGGAACATTAAGCTACCAGCCTTTTTCATCTCTCAACCAAGTTTCTGCAATGGCTACCACGTCCCAGTCACACATACCTATCCACACACTGTTCATTCGCCTTACCCGTCAGGCCTCGCGATTTAAAATAAATGCAATTCAAACCAACAGTCCTTCCTCGCTCCCTGTCTTGCTCATGCATATTCGCTCCACTGAAGTTTCTTTCATCAACATCCATACTGACACAGCCTCTCACCTGCCTCGGTCCTGCATAGGATCCCACAGTATTTTACGATCATAAATAACATAAGGCAAGGTGTAAAACAGACCGACTGGTTTCCCTCCATGTTCTACAAAATTTCTCTTTCACTTTTTGACCAGGCGGAGATTCCAAAAGATAACCAAGGTCTTTTGAACCCCACACAAGAACCGGCATGCATGAGGAGAAATAGGGGTGGCACGTTGGCACAGAGGTTGAGTTGCTGCCTCACAGCGCCAGAGCCCCAGGTTTGATCCTAACTACGGATGCTGTCCCTGCAGAGCTTGTACGTTCTCCCAGTGACCACGTGGATTTTCTCCGGGTGCTCCGTTTCCTCCCACATTCCAAAGATACCCAGATTTGTAGGTTAATGGCTTCTGTAAAAAATGCCTCTCTTGTGAATGACGCTATGGTGAATGACCGATACGGGTGATCGATAGCGAGAGTGGGCCGAAGGGCTTGCTTCCGCGCTGTATCTCTAAACTAAACTAAATAACAATGAACAGTTTTGGGAGCAGCTAGATACTCTGATTCATTTTATTTGTTTCTGCAGCTCTTCTAGTGTCCGATGCAGCACAATAGTACCACTCTGGGAAGCAGCGTTGTAGTTATGTGGGTTATAAATGGAGTGGATAGGGATTTATTATGACGTATATTGACAGACTACCTAACCTGATGCTTTCTACATAGTCCTCTAATTCAAAGAGATGATTGGTCAGACAAAGAATCCAGCCCTGACTCTGAACTAGATCATGCCACCAATAATATACAGTATATCTTAGTTTAGTTTAGTTTAGAGATACAGTGCGAAATCAAGCCCTTTGGCCCACTGACTCCGCACTGACCAGCGATCCAAGCACATTAACAATACCCTATACATATTAGGGACTGTGCCACTTTGCCACCCTCGTATCTTAATCAGATAGAACAATTACAGCTGCAAAAATAGTTTGGATAGTGAAATCCAATGAAAATTTACAGACAAGGGTGGCAACTTAAAGCTAGCGGCACGGTGGTGAAGCAATAGAATTGCTGCCTTACAGAGCTTGCAGCGTCAGAGACCTGGGTTCGATCCCAACTACGGGTGCTGTGTGTACGGAGTTTGTATTTACTCCCAGTGACCTGCGTGGGTTTTCTCCGAGATCGTCGGTTTCCTCCCACACTCCAAAGACGTGCAGGTTTGTACGTTAATTGGCTTGGTATAGATGTAAATTGTCCCTAGTGTGTGTAGGATGGTGTTAGTGTGCGGGATCGCTGGTCGGCGCAGATCCAGTGGGTCGTAGGGCCTGTTCCTCGCTGTATCTATAAATTAAAAAAACTAAAATTACAGCTGCGAAAATAGTTTGAATATTGACTCAACACTTAATGAAAACTACAAACAAGGTGGCAACTAAAAGCTAGTTATCAGTAAATATCATTAGCAGGAATTGTTTTGGAAATAACCCGAGCAAAATTGTCACTTTGAAAATATGGACTAATATTTTAATATATATGTTGAGACTAGTTTAAAACCTGGTGAAGTGCAGTAGCATTAATCAAATATTCTTATATAGCAATACATAAAAAGAATGCCTCACATGCCGAAGTTGTGTCAAGAGAGAAAAACCTTTAAATTGAGAAAATGTATATTTTGTTGGCAATAACACATTAATTTTACTCCTTCCGGCGATTCAGAGATGTTATGTGCATTCTTCGAGTGCACGATAATGCTCCATTTAGACATCCCGATGGTACAGTGTGTGGGAAGGAACTGCAGATGCTGGTTTATACCGAAGATAGACACAAAATGCTGGAGTAACTCAGTGGGTTGGGCAGCATCTCTGGAGATAAGGAATAGGGGACGTAATGGGTAGGAACCCTTCTACAGACAGGAGGTGAGATTAGAGTAGGGAAGGGGACTGGAAAAGTTAAGACGGTTGATGAACTTCGAAATGAAAATGTCCAGAGAGGGTAGAAAGCATCATCTGGGTACGGAATTGGACAGGTTTGCACCCTTCTTCAATATTTAATTTTGTTGGATTAACAATGCACTTTGATATTATTGCACTAACAGATGTATTTCTGAATTAATAGCACTACATAATATCATTGGACTACCAGGCATATTCCATTGACAGTTGTATCCTATATTGTTCGATTAACAGCATTATCTATATAACTAAAAGTCTCATCTTGACCACTTCCTGTCTGCGCTGTATATTGATTTTAGAAAAAACGCTGTCACATATCACTATGATTTTTGGCCATCTTACTCACAGCCCTCCTCCGCTGAGGCTGCCCTGATGATTTTTCCGATCGATGAAAAATAAAAAAGTTATGAGTGTTTAAAAAATCTTGTGATCAGCTGATTGGTCCTCTCGCCTGTCAATCACCACAATTAAGGTAACGCCCCTTGCGGGGGCGGGGGGGAGGGGCAGGTCTATAAAAGCCTGGATGCCAGGACGTGAGTCAGTCACTCTGGAAGATCACAAGGAAGAGTCCACAACTGTAATTCTAAGCTGTGAATCAACTGAACTGTGAGTCTGCAATGTACTTGCAATAAATGATTTGTTAGCCCTTAATGACAATGCAATGAGTTGTTTGGCAATTTGGTGGCCTGCACTCTGCTTGAAATGCTATGAAATTGAATTTGGTGGCCTGCACTCTGTTTGAAATGCTATGAAATTGAATTTGGTGGCCTGCACTCTGCTTGAAATGCTTTGAAATTGAATTTGGTGGCCTGCATTCTGCTTGAAATGCTATGAAATTGAATTTGGCGGCCTGCACTCTGCTTGAAATGGAATTTCAAGGAATAGCCGTGAGTGAACTGCCAGCCCACCAGCCCTGAGTGACTGATCTGCCAGCCCACCAGCCCTGAGTAACTGAGGTTCCAGCCCACCAGCCCTGAGTGACTAAGCTGCCAGTCCACCAGCCCTAAGTGACTGAGCTGCCAGCCCACCAGCCCTGAGTGACTGAGCTGCCAGCCTACCAGCCCGGATTGACTGAGCTGCCAGCCCACCAGGCCTGAGTGACTGAGCTGCCAGCCCACCAGGCCTGAGTGACTGAGCTGCCAGCCTTCCAGGCCTGATGGACTGAGTTGCCAGCCAACCTGGCCTGAGCGACTGAGCTGCCAGCCCAAGAAACCATTCAGCCCACAATGTCCATACTAGCCCTCTGGAAATCAGTCCCTTTGGCCCACAACACCCATACTAGCATTCCAGAAAGCCCCCCACCCCCCCTCTCCCCCACTGGCCACCAATATTGGAATTGGTGGAGAGGTGGAATATTGCATTGGGGGACCAGACCACCCGTGTGAACATCGGACCCAACGGGTCCCACTTAGTCTAGTTTAATATTATTGTCTTAACTGTTATATTTGATTTTAATAGGTCAACAGCATCAAAAGTTTTATTTAATTTTGCTCATTTCACAACACAATTTCAAATCATTGGATTCACACGATTATTTATTTTCACGGGTTTAATGGCAAAGCTCCTACGAAGCAAGACTAATATTTTTAACAACTCTGAAGCTGAAGGGCACAAGGTGGCTGTAATGAAATATATGCAGGGTTCAAGGATTCGGATCTATGAATGGAGGAAGCACATGGTGAAGAGCACAAGTGACTATTTATTAAAGCAAACACAAGTAACACACAGAAAAACGATCAACTATCAATAAAGAAGCAACTTTTTACCCCCCCCCCACCTGCGTATTTGAGTCTCCTGTCTGCACTAGCTGGCACCGGCACACACCGCCGTCCAAGCTCACCCTCTCTCCCTCTCTTTCTCCTTGGTGAAGCTCTTTTCTCTCCCCGAAGATGAAGCTCAAGCTTTCTTTGAAAAACATCTACTTGTTTACCCAAGCAGGGTATGAAATGTGGTGGTGCTAATTTAGTTGACAACTCCATTTCAGCTCACCATCTGTTTAACCCTTATGTCCCTGTCCCACTTAGGAAACCTGAACGGAAACCTCTGGAGACTTTGCGCCCTACCCAAGGTTTCCATGCGGTTCCCGGAGGTTGCTGGTGGTTGCCGGAGGTTGCAGGTAGTGGAAGCAGGTAGGGAGACTGACAAAAACCTCCGGGAACCTCTGGGAACCACACGGAAACCTTGGGTGGGGCGCAAAGTCTCCAAAGGTTTCCGTTCAGGTTTCCTAAGTGGGACAGGGCCATAACATTACAATGGCACCGGAAATGTGATGGCACCTGGATACTGCCTCAATCTACTATTTTACAAACTTGTACTTAAGTATGATTGTGCCTAACGCATAGTAAGATTGTCACTGAGCTATATGAGCTATAATTTTGGTCCCCTAATTTGAGGAAGGATATTCTTGCTATTGAGGGAATGCAGCGTAGGTTTACAAGGTTAATTCACGGGATGGCGGGACTGTCATATGCTGAGAGAATGGAGCAGCTGGGCTTGTACACTCTGGAGTTTATAAGGATGTGAGGATATCTCATTGAAACTTATAAGATTGTTAAGGGTTTGGACACGCTACAGGCAGGAAACATGTTCCCGATTCTGGGGGAGTCCAGAACCAGGGGCCACAGTTTAAGAATAAGGAGGAAGCCATTTAGAACGGAGACGAGGAAACACTTTTACTCACAGAGAGTGGTGAGTCTGCGGAATTCTCTGCCTCAGAGGGCAGTGGAGGCAGGTTCTCTGGATGCTTTCAAGAGAGAGCTAGATAGGGCTCTTAAAGATAGTGGAGTCAGGGGATATGGGGAGAAGGCAGGAACGGGGTACTGATTGGGGATGATCAGCCATGATCACATTGAATGGCGGTGCTGGCTCGAAGGGCCAAATGGCCTACTCCTGCACCTATTGTCTATTGTCAATATGCAAAAAGAATTTCACTTTCTGATACCCAGGTACATTTAACAATAAAGTACAACTGAACCATTGAACAAGACTATTTAATATTGCTGAACTCGTAGTACTGCTCAATATCAAGGATTGACACCAATTTTGGATTAACAGCTCTATTGTTGCTTAATTAACGGTAATTATTATTATCATTGGATTACCAGCTATCTTTAATATCATTGGATTTACAGCACTCTTTAATTTTGCTGGAGTAACTTTAGTTTTTATTATTGCTATTTTAAAATAAATGACAAACAGCTTTAATAGGCTTGGATTGACAGTACTCTCAATTTTACATAGTTTCATTAGATTATCAGAAACATTTAATGTCACTGAATTAATGACACTTTATATTTGCAGAGCAAGAGCTAATTAATGGGATTAGTACGGATGGGAATTTATAGCCATGATGGGCCAAAAGGCCTGTTTCCTTGCTGTATCACACTATGAGAAGGACGATATTTGGCCCATTGAATTTTAAAGCAATCTCACTTCCCCCATTGATTTCCCTGTAACCTGCTCCAACAGACATGCCCATTAACGCCTCCAATACCTACACTTGGCACAATTAGTTGTCAATTAACACGTAAAATTCCTTGGGATATGAGCAGGGCCGGCGTTAAGCCGATTTGACCGATTGCTCCCAATTGGGCCCCGCGCCTAAGCGGGGCCCCGCACTAATGTTCAGTATTTCGTACGGAAATACGAATTCTCTTTGTTAAATAAAGATTTTTTTAAATTCGCCATCCGGATTTTTTTTAAACGAACATGTATAACAACCGCTGCACGGCCATCATACACAAACGATTTGTTAACTAGTGCTGATAGCACTTCTTAACGGTAAGTACTTAACACCTTGTTATGCAATGTCATGAATCTGCATCTATCCGCATTCCTCAGTAAATGTTATAGTGTTTTGAACAAGTATTAATGACGCCGTGTTCCTTTGAATAAAATTCACGCGGCGTCATTAATACTTGTTTAAAACACAATTACATTTACTGAGGAATGTAGATCGATGACACGTTGAGAATTTCATTTAACTCACCATCATGAGTGAGGGCCCCGGACCGCGAGAAGGGGCTTCTTCCTGGTGTGCAGGTTAGTCATTCACCTGCCGACCCACGTTGTGTCCAAAGATCTTATAGCGGATCTTTGGTTGTGTCTCTCTGTCTTTTGCTCACTCCCTCCCTCCCTCCCTCCCTCTTTCTCTCGCGCTCTCTCTCCCGCTCCCCATATTGTCTCTCTCTAGCTCCCCCACTCCCTCTCTATCACCCTGTCCCCTCAGCATTCCCGGAATCATTGACGTTTTGCAGTAGACAAAAATGCTGGAGAAACCCTGCGGGCGAGGCAGCCGCCTGGCCCGCTGCATTCCTCCAGCACTCTGTTTTTTGTTTGGCTCTGAAGTTGAAGTTGGCTCAGCGGGACGGGCAGCGGCTCTGGGGAGAGGGTTGTGTTTCTGGTCGAGACCCTTCTTCAGACAATCACAAGTACCCTCATCGACGCGAGTTCAGTTCGGTCTGAAGAAGGGTCTTCTCTCCAGAGTCGCTGCGCTGCCTGTCCTGCTGAATTACTCCAGCTTTATGTCTATCTTCAATTTCAGAGAATTACAATTTCTCACGGGGGGCTTATAACGTCTCTAAACCCCTCTGTGACCCTCTGAACACCTCTAAAACCCCTCTAGCCCCCCTATTTCCCTATATTCCCCTCTAAACAATTGTAAACACACCTGAACCCATCTGAAGCCCTCTAAACATCTCTAAACCGTTTAAACCCCTCTAAACTAGGAGGCTGCAAGGTGACTTGGATAGGCTGGGTGAGTGGGCAAATGCATGGGAGATGCAGTATAATGTGGATAAATGTGAGGTTATCCACTTTGGTGGCAAAAACAGGAAAGTAGACTATTATCTGAATTGTGGCCGATTAGGAAAAGGGGAGATGCAACGAAAAATGCTCATGGCAGACCAAACGTGTTAAACAGAAATTGGTCAGATATTGAGCTTTACACAGTGAGAAATCATGTGAAATAATCACTGAATTTAATTTTAAATGAATGTATCTGCATGTTATACTGTTTAGTTTGGAGATACCACCAGATAGTCTGGTTGATACAACCAGATTAGTTTGGAGATACAACCAGATAGTCCACTGAGTTCGCACCGACCAGCGATTTTTGTTACAGTTTTGACAAATTTATTTGGCGGCCAATCAAACGCTGTCTCTAAGGGGGTTGCATCCAATCACCAACCAGCTTGCCTTAAAATTCCCGAAACTACACGAAATATAAACATACATAAATTTTTACTTTTCTAGAGTAGGGGCCCCGCCATCAGTTTTCTAATTGGGCCCCGCAATTCCTAGCACCGGCCCTGGATATGAGAAGGAAGTGGAAGATCCATGGGAAACCCCCTGCAGCCGAGGGTGCAAAGTTCACAGAATGGAGCCTGGGTTGCTGGAGCTGTGAGGCAGCTACATTGCCGATCGTGCAATTGTGCCACATTCCTCCACAATGACTGAGATCATTGTGGTTGATGTGGAAGCCCAAAGAGGAGCAGTATCTGAGTAAAATCCAACAATCTATTTAATGATCACAACTCAGCTGATTCTATTGACAACTAAAGGCTCCTCAGCAAAAATGTAAAGAATGGTGCATTCTTAAAGTTTTGCACAGATTGAGCTACTTTCAACTCCAAAGGGTTGTTTGACTGCACTGTTTCTTTGCAATAAATATTTGGATATTGTTACATTAAATTCATCCTGCACAATGATTGATGTTATTTTTCAGAGCGCTTTGCATGTAAGCATGTTTCATGCCATGGAAAATTAAGATCCATTATCCACACTGTGCTGTCAGGTACCAATTTCAAAATGCTTAATAAACACTATTCCGTTTTTGAGGGGACATTTCCAAGAATGCAGCATTAAGGGCCTGTCCCACTTACACAACTTTTTCGGCGACTTGCAGGCACCCGTCATAGTCGCAGAAGGTCGCCAAAATTTTTCAACATGTTGAAAATCCAGCAGCGACCAGAAAAAAAGTACGACTCTTTGGGCAACTACTCACCACCAAACAGGCATCACCACGACCATACAGGCGACAAGTTGCGAGGTGACGCCTGTATGGTCGTGTGTAGTCGCCCAAAGAGTCGTACCTTTATCTGGCCACCGCTGGATTTTCAACATGTTGACATTTTTCGGCAACCTGCTGCGACTATGATGGGTGCCGGCAGTCGCCGAAAAAATTGCGTAAGTGGGACAGGCCCTTAACAGTATTACCAATACTGTTAGGTTAAAAGCACTTTTTAATATCAGTGGTTAAAAACATGTTTGCATGTGGTTGATATAACATACTACTGTCAACCTTAGAATAACAATACCAATAAGCAGTGAATTGGCAGCATTATTCAAATTAAAATCAGTGGATTAAGAAAATTACCCAAAGCTCCAATACCTTTTAACCCTATGGAATGTTTCAATACAATGATCATTCTGAACATTTTGGGAAAATTGATTTGGTGCAAGAATATTTTAATTTTCTTATGTAGCAACTTCAGACCAGAGCTTTAGGAACATGTGGGAAATATCTTTTAATCTTTCTTTCTTTCCATCGTATCACAGATCTACCTTTTCATTCTCACTTCCCTACTCCCCATTCCTGCTTCTAGCTCACTTAAACATAATGCATCTCCATATATTTTCTAGTTAAAATGGTTATCAGATGAAAAAAAGATTCTAATTGTTAAATGAAGGCCTTGGACAAGTTTGTTCCTCAATTTCTCTTATCTCCCAGAAGAGCTTAAGGGAACCTTGCATTAATATCTCTCCAAATGGACAGTAGCTCCGGCAATGTAACAGGATTGCAATACTGTCCTGCAGTATTCCAAAACAGGACTACCAATTAGGTTCCCATGTAACAAGCTTTTTGGGGGGGAAGAGTCATATGAGCCTTTGGATTTGTTTGGTCAATGGGTCACATCTGGCTCTCAGGCCCTTGCCATGAGATACAGAACATTCCTGAGCTTTGCCATGACATCAATCTTCCAAAGGTTCTAGTTCAAGATCAACAACATCAGCCTAAGCTCACTGCAAAGATGTAACAGGTCTACATTCAATACTCAGGTCAAAAAACTCTCAAAGAACTAAGCATTAGTAAATACAGAAAATAATGGTGTGTCTATTATTTTTAGGAGATCTTGGCTTAGACAGTAATCACTGAAACATTTTGTTCTTTTTCTTGCAAAGTAGTAGCCAAAGCAAACTAACAGCAAGCACAGCAGCAAGAGATGCTTTGTTGTGTTTTAACAAAGAGAAGAGACCTTTAACCTACCTGGAACAGCTATGCTCCCTGCAGTTGGATGGTCCATTTCTAAAATGAGATCATTGTGTATAACCTAGAAAAAGAAATAGTGGTCTTAGCTACACGATGTGTCAATGTTTAAAAACAAATTGTGGCTATTTGGACAAATATTCATAGCTATTCTTACGATCTACTAAGAAAATATAATGGGCCTGTCCCACTTAGGCGATTTTTTAGACGGCTGTCATAGTCATAGCAGGTCACCGAAAAACCGGTGGCTGGACCCCCCTATGACAATGTCTACGACAATGTCTACAACAACCTACCACCAAGTCGACGCCCAGCTACGGCAAGCTACCGACAACCGGCGACCCATTAGGACGTCCACCTACGACCACACCTATGACAAACTACATCCTCCCGCGCAAGCTACGACAAGGTAAGACAATTCAGTCGGCAGTACCTGTCACTGGTTGACGTAGGTAGTCGCCAATGGAATTCACCAATGTCAGCACCCGCGACAACCTACGTCATCCTGGCGACAACCTAGGACAGCACCTTCATCAGGGGAAGTCAAGGTATGTTAATTGGCGTTAAGCCGACTGTCGCCGAAAAGTTTTAAGCATTTCAAAATCCAGCGGCGACCAGAAAAACGCTACGATTCTTTGGGTGACTGCGGAGACTACTCACGACCATCCAGGCGACACCCTGTCCACCATGTGGCGACAGCCTAGTCGCCTGTAGTCGCCTATAAAATCGCCTAAGTGGGACAGGACTTAAGGCCTCATATAAGATTCTACAATGCTAGGGAGAGTGGGTAATAACATTGCAGCCTTGATCCTCATTCCATGGAATCGCAAGCTGAGTTTCTAACAGGCAGCAGAAAATTGTGGAAAAAACTCAATTGAATAAAGTAGAAACAAGGAACTGCAGATGCTGGAGTAACTCAACAGGTCAGACAGCATCCCTGAAGAACATGGATGGGTACCTTTTCGAGTCTGGACCCTTCTTAACACTAATTGCGGGGCGGGGGGGGGGGGGCAGAAAGATAGAAGGAGGGGCAGGACAATAAATGGCTGGTTATAGGGTACAATGAGGGTGGGTTTTTGATAGGCAGATAGGAAGAGGTGTGGGACAAAAGGGTAGAAGAGTTACGAATTGTGGAGCCTGAGAGTGGATTGTAAGTGGAGGGAGAGGGGGAGGGGAGAAGGAGATATGAACCTTAGTGGGAGGGTGGCTGAAGAAAGGGGTGTGTTGGGGGAGAAAAGGGGGAGGGTGGAAAGGGTTATAGCAATTGGTCAATTCAATGTTCATACCATTGGGTTGTAAGCTACCCAAGTAGAAAATGAGGTGCTGTTCCTCCAGTTTACATTAGTGTCCGAAGGAGGGTCTCAACCTGAAACGTCACCCATTCCTTCTCTGCAGAGATACTGCCTGTCCCGCTGAGTTACTCCATCTTTTTGTGTCTGCCTCCAGTTTACATATGCCCCCACTCTGGCAATGGAGGAAGTCCAAGACAGAAAGCTCAGTATGGGGATGGGAAGGGGAGTTAAAATTGTTAGTGACTAGGAGATCTAATGGGCCTTGGCATACCGAGCGCAGGTTTTCAGCAGAACAGTCACTGAGTTTATGCCTGGTCTCAAGGGATGTACAGGGAGGACAATTTGGGAACACCAGATGCAGTAGATAGGTTAGAGAAGGTGCACCTGAACCTCTGTCTCACCTGCAACAACTGTTTTGGTCCCTGGATGGAGGAGAAGGAGGGGGTATAGGGGCAGGTGTTCCATCTCCCGTGGATGCAGGGGAAGGTACCTGGGGAGGGGGTGGGAAGGGTGGGAAGGGATGAGTGAACCAAGGTGTTTCGGAGGGAGCAGTCTCTGCAGAAGGTGGAAAGGGGTGGAGATGGGAAATTGTGACTGCTGGTGGGATCAGATTGGAGGTGACAGAAATGTCAGAGGATAATATGCTGGATGCCGAGGTTTAAGGTGTGGACCAGAGGGAGGAACTCTATGCTTGTTCCACTGCGGGACACAGTGGAGAGGCGGGTGAATAAATATTGGCTGTCGTATCAAGGTAGTTACAACAGTTAAGCAAATCCTCTAAAATGCCAACTTTGTATTTAAGTACTGTATCTAATAAACAATGACACCACACTTGCAACAAAAACAACACATTAATTTCACATATTGTTTGGAACGTGCTCATTAGTACACTCTCAGAGCAGAAATGTTATCACAGTTTTGAGGAACCGATACTATCTTAATTTAGAAGTGTTATTGTATTTATACAAAAATTCTGATTTATCAGATCCTCCACAATTCAGCGTTTTTGTAGTCTTTGCATTTTGGATTGAGGATGCACATTTTGCATCAGAATCATATATTTTTTTTAAATTTGGTATAATCGGTCTTCAAAATATTTAATGAAATATAATTAATGTTTTTGCCAATTTTTTTTTCCTGGTTTTTGCATCGTGTTCGTAATTAAATAAATTATTTTTGATCCAAAAAAATAATAATAATAACAGCCCACGAATGGCCTCTTGACAGGTCACTGCTGTCAATGACCTTTCCAACAGGTTTACAACTACTTTCAACAACTGACTTGTCTTCTTACTGTCTTGGCTATCGCTGGTGACCCAGACACATTTAATAAATAGTTCAAATATACTTAAATTATCGAAAAATATATGAAAAATGTATTTCAGAATTCCAAACGATTAGATTCCCATGTAAAGACCTTTTTTTTGGGGGGGGGAGTCATATGAGTCAATTTTACAATGAGAGAAGGCAATAATGTTATGAGTTTTGATCAAAATAGGTGAGAGAGTAAGGAAAGGAGAGTTATTAGGGTCCTTCTTAAAAAATGTAAATATTTAAAATATGAAAACAAAATAAAATAACCTTTTTTTTGACAAGTTTGTCAATCCCATTCTTGTGAATGAGGTGATTTTACTTGAACTAGCCCTCGCCAATTCAGGGCACGTCAATGCATTTTCTGCTGGACTTAGTGATAAATCTCGCATTTCAGCAGGTCAAAGACCCTTTATGGGAACAGTTCTAATCAAGTGTCTTTGATCTTGAACATTCGCCCTGTTTTTTTTCCTCTCTAATGCAGTTTGTCCTGTAGAGTAGCTCCAGCATTTTCACTTTAAAGTTTTGATTTTCATCGGGTGATTAGATATGTTGGAATCTGTTGATCACAGCCACGTTACAATGTACACTTGTGTAAACCACAGATGGAGTGACCACAAAGAGGTCAATGCCAAATGTTCCCCACAGAACCGCCCGCTAAAGGTGAATAGACCCCCAGTCCAATGTCAATCTTTATCTCGTTCCTCCCCCACCCAAGTCGTACCAGCTTCAAAGTTGTCTTGTTGTCTCATTGTCTACTCGTTTTCACGTCGCCCACAATGGCCTGTTTCCTTTATCATCATTACTTTTTCGCATTTCTTTTATTCATTTGGTCTATAGCCCTCTACATCGCCATCAATATCTTGTTTCTCTTTCCCCTGACTCTCAGTCTGAAGAAGGGTCTCACCTATTCCTTTTCTCCAGAGATGCTGTTTGACCCGCTGAGTTACTCCAATTTTTAGTGTCCATCTTGAATCTCTATCCCTGCAGACATTGGTTCTCCCATATACACGGTGACCATTTCATTCTCATAGACTGGAATTGGCTCCTTAAATCCCTTCATCGTTTTACCTTCCAGCTCTCCTTCAACATGCTCCATAATAAATGCATATTCAACTAAAGCCATCATTTTTGAAGTAAACTATCTAATGATTTTTAAAGGCTGAGGTGCAGATCATAAAGTAATAAATGGCAGTGTACTCTTTCCTATGGATGATGATTCTCAGATCAAAAAAAAAAATTGGGCAATTCCTCAAACATTGCAAATTGTATCCATTGCAAATTGTGGCCTTAAAAATAAATTATATAAAACTAGTGTATGGTCTATGCCTGCTTCATGGTCTTAATCAACTCTTAACGCACCCTGCTCTTTGTACATCAATGAAATGAAGATGAAAATATGGGCCCATAAAAATATTTTTCTAGGCGCTTCGGTTTTCTCCCACATTCCAAAGACGTACAGATTTGTAGGTTAATTGGCTTGGTATAAATGTAAATTGTCTCGAGTGTGTATAGGATAGTGATAATGTGCAGGGATCGCTGGTCGGTGTGGATTCAGTGGGCCGAATGGCCTGTTTCCCTGGTGTATCTCTAAACTAAGCTAAACTACTACCTGGTTCGAACAGTGAGCAAGCCAGATCTTTCTTGGTATACTAAGATCAATTGAAGCATCTGAATGTACAATGGATGATGTAAAACATGTAGCTGATTGGCAGAAATGATTTCAAAACAAATTCGACATATTACAACAAACATTTGTCACCAGTTTACCAAAAGGTGGAAAACTGATGGGTTCTTCTACGGACCTTTGCCCCATCAGCAGTGAATTGATAATCACAAAGGGTTTAAACAACATTGCTCTGCATCTCTATGTATTCCCACAACACTGTGCATTGCATCTGAGAATATGCCATGGCCTTAGACCAAGCTGACTGGAGTGCTCCTCGAATCAAGAGTGTGTAATGAAGTGCTGAGCAAAGTTGGTTGTGGCACCAACCAAATGCTGCCTCAGAAATGATTTGCATCTGCTTTAATGTGCCTGTCGTCACAGCAGGTCAACCCAAGATGCAACACCACTGGCTCCCCACCTTGCTCTGACATACACGAGGCACATCAACTACAGCTCGGTATTCACACAATCATCCCCTCCACAACTATCACCAAGCTCCAACATGTGGACCTTTGTACCTCCCTATCAAAACAGATTCTGCATCAACGGACTTCAATCAGTGTAGATCGGGAACATGGAAAATCTGTTTGAGTGGTGCTGCAACAACAACCCCTCTCTGTACACCAATAAATCAAGGAACTTGACTTCAAACAGGAGACCATGTGCCTGTTTTCAATGGTGAGTTGGTAAAGGAGAGAGTTCTGTGGTGTCTTGATAAAGTGGAAAGGAAAAATCTGGAGTGAAAAATCTCGACATTACTGTTTAAAAACTAAAGGTTACTTATTTAACAGCCCCATGGCAGAATGTCACTGGAAGTATCCTGAGCTAATTCTGCTACCACCATCATCCTCTCCCAGTTTGACCTGGTCACCCCTATTAAAATCTCCAAACTCATCAGCTCTTCGAAACCCACTACCTGCTCCCTCGACCCTCTCCCCACTCCCCTGTTGAAGTCCTGCCTCCCCGTTCTCTGCCCCTACCTCACTAATCTCTTCAACTCCTCATTGTCCCAAGGAATTGTCCCCTCCGCTTTCAAAACGGCTGCCGTTACACCAATCTTAAAGAAACCTGGTCTTGATCCCTCCTCTCTCATTAACTACCGCCCAATCTCAAACCTCCCCTTTCTTTAAAAAACCCAGGAGCGTATCGTTGCGTCGCAACTTCATTCCCACCTCCTTGTGTATAACCTACTTGAACCCCTCCAATCTGGCTTTCGCCCCCTCCATAGCACAGAAACTGCTCTCCTCAAAGTCCTCAACGACCTCCTCACCTCTGCTGACACTGGTTCCCTCAACATCCTCATCCTCCTCGACCTGAGCGCAGCCTTCGATACAGTGAACCATAACATCCTGCTCACCAGACTCAAAGACCTCGGCATTGAAGGCTCTGCACTCAGCTGGCTCCGTTCCTACCTTTCCAACAGATCCCACTTCATCTCTCTCCACAACCACACCTCTGCTACAGCCGCAGTCACTCAAGGCGTTCCCCAAGGCTCCGTACTCGGCCCCCTCCTCTTCATCATCTACATCCTCCCCCTTGGTCAGATACTCCGCCACTTCAATCTGGACTTCCACTGTTACGCTGATGACACCCAGATTTACCTTGGCACCAAATCCCCCCACAACCACCCCCTCTCCCATATCAACTCCTGTTTGTCAGCTATAAAAACCTGGATGCAACATAATTTCCTCAAACTCAACAGCGATAAGACAGAATTCCTCCTCAAAGGCTCCAAAGCCACACTCAGCAAAATCAATAACCCCACTCTCACCATCGACGGCACCACTGTCTCCCCATCTCCCCAGGCCCGCAACCTTGGCGTGATCTTTGATTCCACCCTCTCCCTTGAGCCTCACATCCGCCATGTCATTAAAACCTCCTTCTTTCATCTCCGCAACATCGCCAAACTCAGACCCTCTCTCACACCGCCTGCTGCTGAACGACTCATCCATGCCTTCATCTCCTCCCGACTGGACTATTGCAACTCACTTCTCCTTGGCATCAGCTCCACCTACATCAACCGACTCCAACTGGTCCAGAACGCAGCCGCCCGACTCATCACCCACACCAAATCCTGGCATCACATCGCTCCAGTCCTCAAAAAACTTCACTGGCTTCCCATCTCCCACCGGATCACCTACAAAATCCTGGTCCTCACCTACAAAGCCCTCCACCATCTGGCCCCCCCATATCTCACTGACCTCCTCTCCCCCTACCAACCCTCACGGTCCCTCAGATCCACATCAGCCGGTCTCCTCTCCATCCACAAGTCCAACCTCCGCAGTTTTGGGGACAGAGCCTTCTCCAGGGCAGCTCCCAGGCTCTGGAACTCCCTCCCCCAACTGATCCGCAATTCCGTGTCCCTCACCATCTTCCAGTCCCGCCTCAAGACCCATCTCTTCACCTCTGCCTATCCTTAGCCCCACGTCCCCGTCCCTTTTCATCTGTGCATTAATTGCCTCATACTGTGTTTTGTAATGAATTCTGTCTTTACTTTGTGTACTAGTCATGTCTCTACTATTTATTTCATTCCCCTTACATGTTTTTCCTCTACATGCTCAATTTTTGTAAGGTGTCCTTGAGACTCTTGAAAGGCGCCCATAAATAAAATTTATTATTATTATTATTATTATTGCAACAAGTGATGGCTCCCACTGATTGTCGCCGGAAGCTTGCATCCTTTTCAGGACGGACGATGACAGTGATGTCAACATTTGAAACATGGAAGATGGACACGAAAGAAGAAGACTTATTTAACACAGAAAACAAACTTTTTTTTCTGACAGAGGTTGTGAGTCATTGGAACTCTTTTTCTCAAGGGTATTGAAAGCAGAGTCTTTGATTAAGGCAACATAGGTATACTCTCAGCAAGTGAGTCAAAGGTTACCATGCATAGATAAGAATGCAGATTTGGCCATCCACTCAGGTCAGCTATTGAATGCCAAAATAATATTTACAGTATCAATAAGTCCTCAGGTATATCTTGTTCTTCCCACATGTGAGCCACTCGATCATTCATTTGTGATTGAAGCTCTTTATCACTGAGTTTAACCATCTTTGCTTGAGGCCTTGTTTTTTTAGTTGGAACATGAGCTTAAAGACTTGTTGCTCTGGAGTGCAACTAAAATGATGGAATTGATGGCTGTGGGATGGAGTCCGCAGCACTCACATCAGTGGGTCTCCAAAGTGTTCCTTCCCACATTTGTTCTCACACCTCGCTTCTTAGCTCTGGTGGGTTAAGCTCTTGGATGTTCTTAACAGCACTTCAGAACCCTTTCCAGCAACCATCTGTTCCTTAAGTCATTGGTTTTCTGCCGAAGCTGTGCCTTCAAGTTTCACAAATTATCCTTACGGCACAGAAGGAGGTAATTTAGCCCATGGTTGGATTCTGGGGGCAATTCATCAATCCCATACACCCACTTATTTCTATGTAATTGATTGAGCTATTTTCTTTCCCTTAAGGATTGGTGTTTCTTCCAATTCAGAAACTCAGTACATCTGCGATTAATCAGCTACATGAATGGATCCTTGACTTCCTGTACCATATGCCACAATCAGTCAGGGTAAAACATCCTCTACGATAATTTTCAATGTTGGTGCCCTTCAAGGATGAGCTCACAGCCCCTTACCATATTCCTTATACGTTCACGACTACGTGGCAATATTCTGCTCTAACTCTTGTCTGTAAGTTTGCAGATGACACCACCGTAGCGGGTCAGACCTTGAGCTATGACACAATGGAGCACATGAAGAAGAGCGCAAACCTAGTAACACGGCGCAAGACAATAACCTTTCCCTCAATGCCAACAAGACGAAGGTGCTGGTTATTGCCTTCCGGAGGTGAGGTGGAGTACATGCCCAATCCCATCAATGGTGCCGAAGTGGAGATGGTTGAGATCTTCAATTTCCTACACGTAAATATCACAAAACAATTTGTCCTAGACCAACAAAACTATGACCAAGAAAGCACACCAATGCCTAAACTTCCTCAGAAGACTACAGACGTCAGGCCACACACAATGATGGTCCAATTCTACACGGACATCATAGAGTCTGTTCTCACCTTCTCCATCATGGTCTGGTTTGGCTCAGCCACCAGCATGACATCCAGAAGCTGCAGCGAATCGTCCGATCAGCTGAGAAGGTTATTGGCTGCAACCTTCCCTCCATTGACAAACTGTACACTGCAAGGGCCAGGAAGCGAGCGGGTAAGATCATCTCTGACCCCTCTCACCCTGGCCACAAACTCTTTGAATCACTTTGCTCTGGAAGGCGACTCCGGACTGTCAAAGCTGCCACAACCAGACATAAAAACAGCTTTTTTTCCACAAGTAGTAGCTCTACTCAATAACCAAAAATCTGTAGCTTCCTTTTGCTCTGGTATTTTATTTAATCCACATGTTTAATCGATAATGTTTTACTATTAATGTTTAATGTTTTATGTATCATTCCTAAATGACACTGTATATCATGTTGTCACTTGCGGGCGGAGCACCAAGGCAAATTCCTTGTGTTTGAATACTTGGCCAATAAACTTATTCATTCATTCATTCATTCATTCATTCATTCATTCATTCATTCATTCATATCTCTTACCCATTACTACAGATGCGCTGTATAAACTCACATGCGGGGTTCCTCAGGGCTCCATTCTTGGACCCATTTTGTTCAACATTTATATGCTCCCCCTAGCTCAGATCATAGAGCATTTTAACATATCCTACCACACTTATGCCGATGACACACAACTATATATCGCAGTGTCACCACATGACCATAGTCCCCTACACTCACTGAGCCAGTGTGTCAAACATATCAATGAGTGGATGAACCAGAACTTCCTCCAGCTCAATGCAAATAAGACAGAAATTATTGTCTTTGGTCCCAAAAAAACAAGGCTAGAGGTGAGTGCTCAACTCGACTCAATTGCACTGAAAACCACAGACAAAGCCAGAAACCTTGGTGTAGTTATGGACTCGGATTTGAATTTTAACAGCTATATAAAGACCATTACCAGATCTGCCTATTACCATCTAAAAAATATTGCAAGAATCAAGGGATTTCTGTCCAAAGAAGACACTGAAAAACTTGTTCATGCATATATTTTTAGTAGGTTAGATTATTGTAATGGCATCTTTACAGGTCTCAATAAAAAATCAATTAAACAACTGCAGCTTATCCAAAAAGCCGCTGCCAGAGTCTTGACCAACACCAAGAAAATGGACCACATTACACCTGTCCTTAAATCTTTGCACTGGCTCCCTGTGTGTAAGAGGATAGATTTTAAAATTCTGTTACTGACCTACAAGGCACTGAATGGTCTAGGTCCAAAATACATCTCTGACCTACTTGTTGTCTATGAGGCGCCTAGACTCCTCAGGTCTTCAGAGACAGGTTTACTCCGTGTTCCCAGGGTCAGAACTAAAAAGGCTGAAGCAGCATTCGGTTTTTGTGCTCCACACCTGTGGAACAAGCTCCCTGAACACCTGAGGTGTGCACAGACTAAGCGCATTTAAATCAGGCCTAAAAACACTGTTGTTTACTATAGCTTTTCCATAACCCGACATGCAGGTAATCTTAACCGTCTAATTTAAACCCTTTTATGTGCTTTTTAAAATTGTTTTATTGTTTCATTGACGTTGTTTTATTATTCATACATTTGTCGTATTGCTTATTTTGCAATTTTTAATTTTTAGTTATTGACTATTTTATTTTTTCTTTCCTGTAAAGCACCTTGAATTGCTGTTTGCACGAATGGTGCTATACAAATAAATTTGCCTTTGCCTTTGTCTTAAAGAATCCTGTCGAGATGCATCACAGCTTGGTTTGGGAACAGCTGTGCTCATGACCATTAAGAAATTGCAGAGTTGTGGATGTATCACAGTCCAGCACAGTGACGAACCTCACCCACCAACTCTATCCACGCTTCAAGCTGTCACAGGAAAGTAGATATAATCAGGGACATCTTTCACCCTTGTCATTTCATCTTCTCCTCTCCCCCTTCAGACAGAAGGTACAAAAACTTGAAAGCACTTACCACCAGATTCAGGAACAACTTCCTCCCAGCTGTTATCAGTCTACTGAATGGTCTTTCCATAAGCTAGGGTGTAATTCTGATTTTCCAACCTACCTCATTGCAGACCTTAGATTTCTTCTCTGTAACTAATGTTTAACTATTCTGCACTGTTGTTATGTTTCTCTTTCCACTCCCTGTTGTACTTGTGTGTGACTTGATTGTACTCATGTATCGTATCTTTTGACATGAAACAAAGCTTTTGATGGTATCTGGGTACATGTGACTGTAATAAACCAAAACCAGTTCCACCAAGCGCAACAACACTTGATAAATAATGCCAACAGAATCGCATTCATCGTTCTGCAGTATGCAGACAACGCCTGCATTTGTGCACGCATGGAGCCATCTTCCACTTAAACAATGAAGCAAACAAGAGGATGCATCTTGCATTCAACAACCACAGCACCCTCTACTAACCTGGTCCCAAGACTAAACATTCATGATGAACCTTTAGAAAATGTGAACCACTTCTCATAACACTGGAGCCATTTCTCAGCAGAGGCAGATGATGAAAGTTGGGGAGAAGGCATGCGATTGGGGTTAGGAGGGAGAGATAAATCAGCCATGATTGAATGGCGGTGTAGACTTGATGGGCCAAATGGCCTAATTCTGCTCCTATCACTTATGACATGATTTCAGACTTTCATGTATGTTAGAGTTACCCAAAACTATGTTTCTATCCATTGTAGGAAAGTGATTTTAGGCTAAGTTGGGTAAAATACCACATGTCATGCATGTATGTCCATGTGCTCTACTTTTCATTTCTTGATGGGCTGGAGACTCATACTTTCTTCCCTATCATTGGGCTTGGCTACTTTTTCTGTTCAAGGGCAGCACGGTGGCGGCAAGACGGCGCAGCGGTAGAGCTACTGCCTGAAACCCAGAGCGTCAGAGACCCGGGTTCGATCCTGGCTACAAAGTTTGTACATTCTCCCCGAGACCTGTGTGGGTCTTCTCCGAGATCTTTGGTTTCCTCCCACACTCCAAAGACGTACAGGTTTGTAGGTTAATTGGCTTGGTATAAATGTAAAATCATCCCTAGTGTGTGTAGGGGTAATGTGCGAGGATCGCTGGTCGGCGTGGACTCAATGGGCCAAGGGGCCTGTTTCTGCGATGTATCTCTAAACTAAACTAAACTGAACTGTCAGGAGATTATATGAGTGATGGAAGGCAGCTGTGGCTGGGCATTGGAGGTATGGGTACCTACTTTCAGCATTTCTGGCATCATAACCCTGACGAGCTGGTCTGATGGGCCAGATTGCTTTTCCTGACGTACATTTTTGTGTATTTATATTTTAAAATGATCAAATTGCCATCTGAAGCAGGTAAGAAGTATAATGTAAATCTTTTAAAGGACAAATTGGGCAGAAATGCTCCACAGGAAATAGCAGATGTGTTAAGTTTATTCCTCATATTGTTTTCACAAATGAAGATAGTGGATGTGTTCCAGATTCCAACTAACTTGAGAATTAATAATTATGTGGTGAGGAAAACATGTGTTCATAAGAAATGGAAAGCAATAAATAAATACAGGACACCTTTGCCAGATATTATACATCCTCGAATTCTCAAGGAAATGAGTAAGGAAGCAGGTGAGATTCCAGTGAATGATTCTTAATTCCTTTGGGACTGTCTGTGGAATGGACAGATGCGGAGACTAAACTTGATAAAAAATGGCCTGAGGAAAGATAGGAGATCATTCAGTGCCTTCATTTGCCACATCTCCGTGTAGAAGATGTAACGAATAACAGAAACTTCTGTGAGAGAAGTACCATGACGGACGGCACAGTGGCACAGCAGATAGAGCTGCTACCTCACGGCACTGGAAACCCGAGATTGATCGTGACCTCAGGTGGTGTCTGTGTGGAGTTTGCACATTCTCCCTCTGACTACGTGGGCTGCCTCTGGGTGCTCTGGTTTCCTCCCACATTTCCAAAGACAAGTGGGTTGGTGGGATAATTGGCCTGGGTAAAAGTGCCCCAGTGTGTAGGGAGTGGATGAGAGTGGGATAACGTAAAACTAGTGTGAATGGGTGACCAATGGCAGCATGTGCTCGATGGGCTGAAGGGTCTGTTTCCATGCTGTATCACTAAATTACGCTAAGTAATCTGCCTTTCCCAGTCATTGGGTATACATGACGAGGTCATAAAACTGTCGGTTGATAGATTTCCAGGAATTCTGGTAAATTAAAGAACCTGTGATCCAGGTTCTTCAGTTTAGGTGAAATAGGGGACCCAAGAAAATTCCAGGGCATTGATTCAGAATTTTCCCAGCAGATCCCATTTATGAAAAAGTCCAGTCAGCTGTATAACTCAATTTTAAAGAGAAAAGGTCAGTGATCATCCACCACAGGTTTTGCCGTTCAGACAATGGGCGGCACGGTGGCGCAGTGGTAGAGTTGTTGCCTTACAGCGCCAGAGACACAGGTGCGGGTTTCGATCCTGACGGCGGGTGCTGTCTGTACGGAGTTTGCACGTTCTCCCTGTGACCTGCGTGGGCTTTCTCCGAGATCTTCGGTTCCCTCCAATGTAGAGGTTCACAGTTCAGCATTACTTCTGCCTTGTTCTCGTGTAGCTTTGACACATTGAAGGAGTGAGGCTTCAGCTGGGCAACAAAACAAGGCTATGGATTTACGGAGCCATTCTTAGCCTTCTTGAGTAGCTAATAGTGAAATACATATCAATATTCCAAATTAACAGGCAAGGTGATTCATGTATTTATGGACCAATTGGCAATAGAGAGACAGAAGTCCCAAATTATTTTATATAACTAGCAATTACGGTATGACATTTGCTTCTCTGCCCTTATAGCATTTTCCTGGAGCCAGATTAAGATCAGGCATGTCTCAAAGGATGGTTAACAGGGGTTAGGAATCCATGGGTCACTTTTCAGAAGATCTGTTTTAATTGTTTGGAGGCTAAAAATAAACAAAGTTAGTGACCAAAGGTTGTCTGGTAAATATAATTTACAATGATGCGGTGCATCTCTTCCTTTGAAGTATTCAGTATCAAAGCAGAATGCAGTTTAAAAAAATTTAAAGAGAGAAAACTGTTGTGTCAGGCAGTTAGTTTCAAACAAGGTGGAAATTGTGCTGTGCAAATGAAGGAAGTGGTTCTACAGGTTTCTTCTCCTCCTCCTCCCTCCTCTCTCTCTCTCCCCCCCCCCCCCCCCCCCCCCCCCCCCCCATGCCCATGCCCGTCATTCTTCGATGTTTGTTTTAAATACAGAAGATGCCAGGATGATCCTGAGTATGTCATTCATATTGAGATCCCTCGCGGCCTAACAACTTGGATTGGTGCGGCCTTTCCCGGAGACCGGCCCAGAGCTTCAGCAGCAGGCGCTGTGTGGACTTTAACATCGCAGAGCCAGAGGAATGGCTCCGACTGCCGGCCTGCTGACTTCAAAATCGTGAAGCCGCCATCTGCGGAGCTTCTAGCAGCAAGCGTGGAGTGGACTTTACCATCCCGGAGCCAGGGATCCCTTGCCAGAGCAGAGCTCCGACCGCTGGCCTGCCTGCGGCCTATAACATCGAGACGCCGCGGTCTCCGGTAAGAATGTGGACAATTCGGGCACTCCAAGTCGCGGAGTGGGTTCCATCCGTTCCAACGTCGGAGCTTTGATCATCCCAACGAAAGGGCTTGTACATCGGGCCGTCCGTAACGGCAACTGCGGAGGGTCAAGGCCCCAAACCCGGGTGAACAAAAGGAGGAAGACTGACTGAACTTTATTGCCTTCTGTCACAGTGATCATTGTGCTGGATGTTTATGTTAAGTCCTATTATTATTTTTAATTGTGTTGTGTTCTTTTAATTGTATGGCTGCATGGTAACTCAAATATCACTGTACCTTAATTGGTGCATGTGACAATAAATGTGAATCCGAATCTGATTAAGGGTTAAGTTATACAGCAGGTGGCAGGTTAAATGTTCTGTTGCTTTCAGTTTCAGTGGCATCCAAAATTGCATTGATATCAGATGTGCATCATTCAAGGCTATTGTAATAGTAACAATTAAGATTAACTGCGATTGCCCTAACTTCCTATACTACTGCCTTGAGTAATTTAAAATTGACAGAGGCTTATCTTCCCCCAATTCCCAGGAAATAAAAGATGTATCTATTAATTTTTCCAAAAGGGAAAAGAATACTATAGAGAAATGTAAATGGAAAGATATTTCCCACGTAATATCACAGCTGGGAAGCTGTGATCAATTGAACACATCCACTTATTCCCACTGACTGAGTGAATGTAGATCAGATATCCAACACTGCTTTTATTGGCAATGGCCATGTACAAAATAGTTAAGACTGTCTGACACAGATCCGGCTTCAACAGGACGCTTACATATTTAAATCCTTCTCTAGACTAATGAAAGGAGATAGTGTCAAAAATATTTTTTATGTAACTTAACATCAGAGGCTTCATTACAGATTGTCTCCAGCTGATTCCATTCACCGCAGTTCGAAGAAGAATCCCAACATGGATCAGTTTCTTTTTAATAAAGTTGAAGACATTGTTTTAGTGAATAATGCAGAATTGAACAGAGCAAAATGCTACAACCTCCATTAAGTTCTGAACTACATGGACTATTATTGTTATTATCGTACTATTATCGTTGTTTGTTTTTCTGTGTACATATGTGCGTGCGCGTGTGTGTGTATATATACATATATATATATATGGGTGTGTGCGTGTGTGAGCATGAGTATATATACACACATTTTTTTTCTTGTTTATATATTGTTTACAATGTACTATGCATATATATTCTCTTGTGCTGCTGCGTAAGAATTTCATTGTTCTATCTGGAACATATGACAATAAAGCACTCTTGACTCTTGAATGCTTTGATGGAATAGGGAAATTTGATTTTCTGGGAATTAACAATGTTAACAGCACATGATCCGTTCAGGTAAATTCATTTGAACAAGCTTATGACACACTGGTTTGGATTAATTTATCTTGAAGTTTAAAAATTTCTCTAGAATGGTGATAAAATAGGTAACTGTCAGCAACAGCTCTGACAGATGGCTGTTGCCGACAGATGGCAAGCATTTTTAATCCTCACATATGGCAATTTGATGTCAAAATAACCTTAGTTTAATCATCACAATATCAACTGAGATTTGTTACAGTTTTTCTATGGAGGAAAGGAGAAGTTACACAAGCATAAGTATGTGAGGCTGTAGGAGATAACATGAGCACGTGTGGACCTGTTTTAGCGGCATCTCAAAGTCCAGACAAACAATTTAAGACAATAGACAATAGGTGCAGGAGCAGGCCATTGGCCCTTTGAGCCAGCACTGCCATTCAATGTGATCATGCTGATCATCCCCAATCAGTACCCCGTTCCTGCCTTCTCCCCATATCCCCTGACTCCGCTATTTTTAAGAGCCCTATCTAGCTCTCTCTTGAAAGCATCCAGAGATCCTGCCTCCACTGCCCTCTGAGGCAGAGAATTCCACAGACTGAGGCAGAATATTCCACAAACTGAGGCAGATAATTCCACAGACTGAGGCATTTGAAATATTCCATTTATTTGCACCACATATTTTGTATCCTTTCATTACACTTTACTGCTCTTCTAGCCTACTATATTTTTGTTGTACTTAAAGAAGCCATTTTATTCCATCAAAAACATCTTGCCTTCGATTGTCGATTGTGATTAGTTATTTGTACAAGTAAATGTTCTGTCATAGGAGGCACAAAAGGTTGCAGATGCTTGAATCTAGAGTAAAGGGATGAGTGCTGGAGGAAATCATCAGGATGCAAGGTCCTCACGTGAAATGTTGAACAGATGCTGCTTAACCCCCTGAGTTCTTCCAACAGTTTAGTTTTCTCTAAATTTTATGTTGTTTTAGAAGATATGCTAATTATGCATCATATCCAATAACTGATTCATATATAAACAATCATCGGGTTCAACCCAGTTAATTGGGGTCAATTTATGCCTCAGCATTTCAAACTCGGAGAATGTCCGTAGCGAGTCCGTAGCGAGTCCGTAGGAGGCCGTAGGCGTCCGTAGATATTTCGTAGCGGCTAGTAATGCCAGCCGTAGGTACCAGGGGCATCAGGTAAGTCAGGATGTTTTTTTCAGCATGTTGAAAAATGTCCACGAGTAAGAAAAATAGCCCCGAGTACCTACAGCTGGCTATTACCGTAATTCTCCGAGTTCGAATCACAGGGAAAACTCGGGAGAATTTGTGAGTAACTCGGGAAAGTGGGACAGGGCCTTAATAAAAATGGTGGTCTCCTTATAACTTACTAAATGTCACTGCGATCTTGGAGTGTTACACTTAGGAGACTTCCTGCAACATGAATCAAACGAATAGCAAATACATGACATAATGTAATGTATTCTGCACCCTGCTCTCCAACCTCATGCACACCAAAATGCCCATTATTAGGTCATCTTTCAACCTGAGAAACTAAAAGCAGAAAAAAAGAGATCAAGGAGAATTTATTCAGGGAATCAATTTTAGAGGATCTCACAGTTACGAGGATGTTGCCAGGACTAGAGGGTCTGAGCTATAGGGAGAGGTTGCGTAGGCTGGGACTCTATTCCTTGGAGCCCTGGAGGATGAGGGGTGATTTTATAGAGGTGTATAAAATCACGAGAGGAATAGATCGGGTAGATGCACAGAGTCTCTTGCCCAGAGTAGGTGAATCGAGGACCAGAGGACAAGTTTTAAGGTGAAGTGGAAAATAGGAATCTGAGGGGTAACTTTTTCACACAAATGGTGGTGGGTGTATGGAATAAGCTGCCAGAGGACGTAGTTGAGGCAGGAACTCTCCCAACATTTAAGAAATAGGTGGATACATGGATGGGACAGGTTTGGAGGGATATGGGCCACACGCAGACAGGTGGGACTAGTGTAGCTGGAACATGTTGGCTGGTGTGGGCAAGTTGGGCCGAAGGGCTTGTTTCCATGCTGTATCACTCTATGACCTTAATTAAGTTCAAGTGAGTTTATTGTCATGTGTCCCTGATAGGACAATGAAATTCTTGCTTTGCTTCAGCACACAGAACTTAGTAGGCATTTACTACAAAACAGATCAATGTGTCCATATACCATCATATAAATATATACACACATGAATAAATAAAATGATAAAGTGCAAATAACAGATAATTGGTTATTAATAATCAAAGTTTTGTCCGAGCCAGGTTTAATAGCCTGATGGCTGTGGGGAAGTAGCTATTCCTGAACCTGGTTGTTGCAGTCTTCAGGCTCCTGTGCCTTCTACCTGAAGGTAGCAGGGAGATGAGTGTGTGGCCAGGGTGTTGTGGGTCCTTGATGATGCTGCCAGCCTTTTTGAGGCAGTGACTGCGATAAATCCCCTCTATGGAAGGAAGGTCAGAGCCGATGATGGACTGGGTAGTGTTTACTACTTTTTGTAGTTTTTTCCTTTCCAGGGCGCTCAAGTTGCTGAACCAAGCCACGATGCAACCGGTCAGCATGCTCTCTACTGTGCACCTGTAGAAGTTAGAGAGAGTCCTCCTTGACAAACCGACTCTCCGTAATCTTCTCAGGAAGTAGAGGCGCTGGTGAGCTTTCTTGATAATTGTATTAGTGTTCTCGGACCAGGAAATGCCCTTAATACTACTGGGAGCCAAGAATGTTAATATTTCACAATGTTTGCTGCATTCATTGCAAATAAGGCCTCAGATCCCCTCAGCTGTTTCTGCAATTTAGAGGATTATAAATTCTGTTTAGTCTGTACCTCCAGCAGAACATAAGAGAATGCTAACAAACTGGAATAAACAAATGTCAGCACAGTAGCAAACATAAAATCATGACTGCTTCAACTCTATATATCAAAAACAAATCAAATCTGTCCAGGGGACTTGGTCTTTGCAACTCCATCCTTCAGGCACAAACCGATCTCTGGCACATGGCATCAAGTCCGAACAGATAAATGTTGACTTGAATCAACAGTCTTAAAATTTAACAACATGTTGTTTTATGGACAATTACTGTAATTGTTTCTGTTTCTTTTGGCAGGGAATAAAACCAGTACGACATCATTCTCCCGTCGCATTATTTGAACAATACATTTTACTTACCCACTTTTCCTTAAATTAGATGACTCTGCTCTCATAAGGAAGGAATTATCAGTGTGATAAAAAGTTCAAAGTAGTCCAGGAATGCTACCAACAAGAAATGGAAAACTGCAAGTTTGCTCCTCGTATAAATGCTGCTGAATAATTTAGTTCTGTATGATAGTGTGGGCCCATTCCTGTATGACTCATCACCTCAGACATAACTGTTTTGGACAGACATGAAAACAGAGCACATTGAAAATGAATCTTTTCAGTCCATGTTGATAACATGAAGGAGGATGAACTCTTGTCACTACATTTCATAGATCAAAGAAAATTACCACTTGCGACTCAATCAGCTGTCATCAAGATTGAAATATTAAGAGTACAAGAAAGTAGATGTTGGAACACGTTTCACTTCATGTAGATTGTTATTTATAGTATTCATATCCTTTTTCTTAAGTGATCTTTTTTATTAATAGCACAAAAATTTTAAAAATGGGACTTTTTTACAAGAATTTTAATAGTCTCAATAGCATTTAAAAAAAAGTTTTTCAGCGTGCTTTAATGATTATGTTCATCAAAGACTTATGTTTATCTCCTTAACAACCAAGTTTGAGGCTGAGTTACACTGTCTCTCAAAGTACTTCTGCAAAACACTTCACGTTCGTCTTTGCTGAACCACAGTATGCCTTCCTTATCAGCTGAGAGCTGACTGCACCTGGTGTGCAATTGGAGTAAGAGGTGAAGCAACTAGTGAACTCAGGAAGCTCAGATCAATGCAAGATCTGGACCATCTAATCAGGACCCACTTTGCCTTTTGCTGTGGCCATAAAAATACTATCAATTAAAAAAATGTGCTGGAGGAACTCAGCAGATCAAGCAACATCTGTGGAGGAAAACGAACAAAACATGTTTCAGGTCGGGACTCTTCACAGATTGATGGAGTCGTGGTGAGAAAGCTGGAAAATAAATAGCCATGGGCCAAAGCCTGACAAATATATGGTGTCTGAAGGTCAGAAGGGTGTTGGCAAATGGGTAGAGATTGTGACAAAAACTATAGGTGAAATAGAGACAAAGGGTGTCAAGGAGGAGTGGAATGTTTAGTTCAGTTTAGTTTATTGTCACGTGTACCGATGTGCAGTGCAAAGCTTTTTGTTGCCTGCTATCCAGTCAGCAGAAAGACAATACATGATTACAATCGAGCCGTTTACAAGAGAGAGGGATATGTGTTGAAGGCGACATGGGGAAGGGGAAAGAGGGGGATATAGAAACATAGAAACATAGACAATAGGTGCAGGAGTAGGCCATTCGGCCCTTAGAGCCTGCACCGCCATTCAATATGATCATGGCTGATCATCCAACTCAGTATCCTGTACCTGCCTTCTCTCCATACCCCCTGATCCCTTTAGCCACAAGGGCCACATCTAACTCCCTCTTAAATATAGCCAATGAACTGTGGCAGAGAATTCCAGAGATTCACCACATAAGGCAAGTGGGAGGCGCAGTGTAGGGAGGGGTGTGAGATGAATGGCAGGAATAGGTCAAAGGAAGAGTTGACGAGGTGGTGGGATAAAGGTGTTGGGGGTTTACTTGAAACTGGAGGATTCCGTGTTAGTGCAAATAGTTTGTAATGGCCTCACTGGCAGTGGGGGAGGCTGAGGATTGAAAGGTTGGTACGCAATGTGAAGAGGGAGTTATAATGGCCGGCAACCAGGACGTTTCTCCTTTTCTGCTGCATCTGCTCCCAGGCTATGGCTTTCTAAATCCAAGATGTCTTATTTCCCCAGTTAACGTGGACCCCCCTTGCTGTTGTGGATGGAGCTCTTCCCCATACCTATTCTGATCCTGCTCTCACCTCCCCCCCCCCCCCCCCCCCCCCCCCCCGGTAAGAACACAGACAGAGTTTCTCTGGCCTACATCTTTCACCCCACCACCCAACACATCATTCTCCAATACTTCTGTCACATTCAGCGTGATCTCGTCACCAGTCACATCTTCCCATTCCCATCCCTTTCCACTTTCTGCAGAGACCACTCTCTCTGCAACTTCCTGGTTTGCTCATTACTCATCAGTTCAGTCAATTCAAAAGTTACAATTCAATACAACCTAAATAAGGGACTGAACTTGCTTCACATTTGCTAATTTCTAGTTTCAGCCGGTGCAGTGACTAACCAGATAATGTGAGATTAACTGGTCTGGATTCTAACAGTCAGCATAATTTTTAACTTGGATTGGTAGGTTTAAAAGGCCGAGGGAAATCTGACAAGTGAAACCAGATGAGTAAAGTTGAAATACTAAGATAAGACATCTTGTGGTGAAAATGGATTAGAATATTTCTTCCATGCTAAACAAACTACATTGTAAAACCCTCTTTGAACGTTGCTATCCATTACTTGCCTCACCCCCCATTCATCCTAATCACAGGGCCCGTGGCCATCACCGACAAGCATTGGAAATCTTCATCTTCCACCTCTGTTGCAGGAATACCCATGCGACACTTCCCAAACCCCATAACCATAACCTCCTTCTATTGCGGTCCTATGCTGTAGACTTCCTTGCACCTCAGACACAGTGTCACGTTCTCCTTTAAAGCACGGGCAATCATCTCACGCACGTTGGCACATTACGGAATACTTTGTGCAGGTCTATTTACACAACATCAATTCTCATCCTATCTATCTCCGAATACCACGGATAATGGAATTTCGAAATGAAAATGGAAAATAGGAGAATAATCAGCAAGTCAGGCAGCAGTTATGGAAAACAAAACTGAGTGTATTTTCAGGTTAATAAGGACATAAGGTTATGTGATAGGAGCAGAATTTGGCCATTCGGCCCATCAAGTCAACTCCGCCATTCAATCATGGCTGATCTATCTCTCCCTCCTAACCCCATTATCCTGCCTTCTCCCCATAACGCCTGACCCCCGTTCTAATCAAGAATCTATCTATCCCTGCCTTAAACATATCCAACGACTTGGCCTGCACAGCCTTCTGTGGCAATGAGTTCCCGATGGTCCCTCTTTGTTCTCATCAGTCCACCTCCCATCCCCTGCCGGGTCCGTCTTAGTTCTCGTCGGTCCGACAGCCTCT
The DNA here is from genome assembly GCF_010909765.2 of Amblyraja radiata. Classification (NCBI taxonomy): domain Eukaryota; kingdom Metazoa; phylum Chordata; class Chondrichthyes; order Rajiformes; family Rajidae; genus Amblyraja; species Amblyraja radiata. Next base: position 96,516,309 of record NC_045959.1, on the reverse strand, counting down.
CTGCGACCTGACCTCGGTCCAACATCTCCCCACTGCTCGTCCTTGGCCCGAGCCATCCCACTCCCCTCCAGTCCTTCACCATTCATGCCCAGGAGGGAGGGCGGGGGTGCCTCCCGCAGCCGAACTTGAAGGTCTGAGAGATTAGACCCCCCCCCCGCCCCGCCCCGGACCTCCTCCTGCTGACTCTCTGTCCAGCACCCGTCGGTGTCACTGACTCTCTCCTCCCCCTCCTTCCGGATCCCGGTCTTGGGGGACGAGCGCGGAGTTTCGCCGTGGACCCTCTCCAACCGTCTGCCTGTCGGGGTTTGGCCAGTGAGGCCCCGTGTCCGTCAACTCAGGGCTGTGTTCGGAGGCAGCTCCATTCGACAGACTACCGCAGGCCGATTGGCCCTTTGTTGTCCGGCCACGTGGCCCGACAGTCCTTTGATTGAAAAAATATCCGTGTGGGGCACTAGTGTTGAGAATTATTTTGGAGGAGGTGTTGTCTCACAGATTACACCTTCTTCCATTCCCACAGATCTTCCTGTCGACATGGACGCAGGAGTTGTTGCATCTGTCCTTTTATAGTATCTCATCCTTTCCCACCGTCTAATGTGCTAAACTCTCCTTCCTAATGAAACAATGATTTACTATTTTTTTCCAATTGAGTACATTAATTTGATGTTCATAAGTGGTCTCCGCTTCACAATTTGGAAAGCCAAATTGAATGTCAACTTTGCAGAATACTTTTGTACGTACAAATACGCTACAGTTAGCTAGAGCTACTGCCTTAGAGCGCCAGAGGCCCAGGTCCGATCCTGACTATGGGGGCTTGTCTGTCCGGAGTTTGGACCTTCACCCCGGGATCTGTGTGGGTTTTCTCCGAGATCGTTGGGTTTCTTCCCACACTCTGAAGACCTACAGGTTTGTTGGTTAATTGGCTTGCTATAAATGTAAATTGTCCCTAGTGTGTGTAAGATGGTGTTAATGTGCGGGGAACGCTGGTCGGAGTGGACTTTGGTGGGCCGAAGGGCCTGTTTCCGTGCTGTATCTCTAAACGAAACTAAACTAAGCTAACCTGCAGATATGACTCAGAGCTTCCAGTTACCTGTCCCCTTATTTCTCCAAGCAAAACACAAAATGCTGGAGGAACTCCAGTGGTGAGGCAGCATCTGTGGAGGGAATGGACAGGTGATGATTTGGGTTGGGATCCTTCTTCAGTCTGATAGGAGGAGGGGGACAAAGGTTGAAAAGGGAGGTTGAGGAGGACAAAGCCTAGCAAGTGATAGGTTGATACAGGTGAGGTGAGGGGGCGTGAGATTTGATTTGTGTAAGTGCCAAGGGCTAAAGCTGAATAGGAGAGAAAATGGTGAGGCGAGAAGGGATAAAAGGCAAAGCCAGAGGGAGAGATATGTATGGAAGGGTAGAATGAGGGGAAGGGGGGGGGGGTAAATGGGAAACGGGGGACTTGGGGATGGGTGATAAGCATTTAAAGAAGGGGAAAAGAGACAGGATGATTGTGAGGATGGGAGATGGTGGGAGAAATGTGCACACACTAGGGTGGGGATGGGGGACATGGGAGGGAGAGGCTCATTGCTCAGATTGATTAAGATGAAATAAATAAAAATACCCTCTGGGTAAAATGTATTTATATACAGTACATGTATTAAGTTCTAAATGGCCAAGAGTTTTCAACAATGTTGAGTTTGGTATCTTAAAATAAATGGATATATCTGTTCTTTATTGTGATAATAGTGCTTAATCACTTGCAGCAATGCATTCTCATGTGGCTCAAATCCTTGGACACTCAAGTTTCAGATCCAAATAACATTAAGGAAACTCGAGCATACACGGAAAAATATTATAATCTGCACCGGGCCTCACAAAATGCAGACTCAGCTGTGTACACACTATTATTGAACTGCATAAGAAATGTTTAAGAAAGAACTGCAGATGCTGGAAAAATCGAAGGTAGACAAAAATGCTGGAGGAACTCAATGAATGAGGCAGCATCTATGGAGCGAAGGAATAGTCGACGTTTCTGAAGAAGGGTCTCGACCCGAAACGTCATCTATTCCTTCCTTCCATAGATGCTGCCTCACCCTCTGAGTTTCTCCAGCATTTTTGTCTACCTATAATTGGACTGTAAGCACCTCTGGTCAGTATTGGATAACAAAAGTAACAAAGGTGCGTGTTTTCCCAGCCATGACAATCCATACCTTCTGTGTATGGTTATATTCAAGTATTACGAGGGCCAAAAAACACTTGTACATAAAACAGATTTCTAAACCACTGATCTGTAAGCAATTAATAGAGAGACAAATAGAAAAATGAAAAATGATTTACTGACATTTGTGTTAGGACATTCGTTCCATTTACCAAACACTAAAGATCTCCTTTGATGATCTAATGTAGAATACATGGAGGTACTAAGTCTGGGAACGATAAACTAGGTAGGAAGACAAAGGAAAGATGTAATCCAAAAGGCTGTCCCACTGCGGTGACCAAATTGGCGAGTATAGATGAGTTTAGGAGAGTTTGAAAAAATGTCATGTTGAAGACATCCTTCGACGATGTAGAAGACCTCCTTCAACCTCTTTTGTAGTCGTAGTAGGTCGGCATGTTATTCGTAGGTAATCAAAGGTAGTCGAAGGTAATCGAAGGTAGTCGTAGATAGTCTTCAACATAGTTGAAGGGAGGATGAAGGAGATTGAAGGAGGGCATCTTCACTCTCCACTATTCGGTGTCCAATTTCTCCGAAGTTAGTCGTAGCTAGCCTGTCCGGAGTTTGTACCTTCACCCCGTGATCTGTGTGGGCTTTCTCCGAGATCTTTGGGTTTCTTCCCACACTTCACCCCATGATCTGTGTGAGTTTGTACATCCCCACACATTAACACCATCCTACACACACGGGACAATTTACATTTATAGCAAGCCAATTAACCAACAAACCTGTACGTCTTCAGAGTGTGGGGAAAAAACCCAAAGATCTCCGGGAGAAGAAAGCAGAAAGGAAGAGGAGGAGCCTGAGGGCTGAGGGAGAGCTGAGAAGGGGAGGAGACAGCAAGGGCTACCGGAAATTCGAGAATTCAATGTTTATGCCGCTAGGGTGCAGACTGCCCAAGCGGAATATGAGGTGCTGCTCCTCCAATTTCCGGTGGTGCTCACTCTGACCATGGAGGAGGCCCAGGACAGAGAGGTCGGATTTGGAATGGGAGGGGGAGTTGAAGTGCTGAGCCACCGGGAGATCAGGTTGGTTAATGCAGACCGAGCGGAGGTGTTCGGCGAATCGATCGCCAAGCCTATGCTTGGTCTCACCGATGTAGATCAGCTGACATCTATAGCAGCGGATGCAATAGATGAGGTTGGAGGAGATACAGGTGAACCTCTGTCGCATCTGGAACGACTGCTTGGGTCCTTGAATGGAGTCTAGGGGGGAGGTAAAGCGACAAATGTAGCATCTCTTGCGGTTGCAAGGGAAAGTGCCCGGGGAAGGGGTGGTGTGGGAGGGAAGAGAAGAATTGACCAGGGAGTTATGGAAGGAGCGGTCTTTGCGGAAAGTAGACAGCGGGGGGAGATGGGAAGATGTGGCGAGTGGTGGGGTCACGTTTGATGTGGCGAAAATGATGGAGGACTATTTGTTGGAGTTAGAATGGGTGACTTCAATCTACATATAGATTGGGCGAATCAAATTGGCAGGGGTGCTGAGGAAGAAGATTTCTTGGAATGTATGCGGGATAGTTTTCTAAACCAACACGTAGAGGATTGAGTAATGAGGAAGGGTTAGTTAGCAGTCTTGTTGTGCGTGGCCCCTTGGGCAAGAGTGACCATAATATGGTTGAGTTCTTCATTACGATGGTGAGTGACATAGTTAATTCAGAAACAAGGGTTCTGAACTTAAACAAAGGTAACTTTGAGGGTATGAGACGTGAATTGGCCAAGATAGACTGGCAATTGATTCTTAAAGGGTTGACAGTGGATATGCAATGGAAGGCATTTAAAGACTGCATGGATGAACTACAACAATTGTTCATCCCAGTTTGGCAAAAGAATAAATCAGGGAAGGTAGTGCATCCGTGGATAACAAGGGAAATCAGGGATAGTATCAAAACAAAAGATAAAGCATACAAATTAGCCAGAAAGAGCAGCCTACCAGAGGATTGGGAGAAATTCAGTCCAGCAGGGGAGGACAAAGGGCTTAATTAGGAAAGGGAAAATAGATTATGAAAGAAAACTGGCAGGGAACATAAAAACTGACTGCAAAAGCTTTTATAGATATGTGAAGAGAAAAAGATTAGTTAAAACAAATGTAGGTCCCTTGCAGTCAGAAACAGGTGAATTGATCATGGGGAACAAGGACATGGCAGACCAATTGAATAACTACTTTGGTTCTGTCTTCACTAAGGAAGACGTAAATAATCTGCCGGAAATAGCAGGGGACCGGGGGTCAATGAGATGGAGGAACTGAGTGAAATCCAGGTTAGTCGGGAAGTGTTGTTAGCTAAATTGAATGGATTGAAGGCCGATAAATCCCCAGGGCCAGATAGGCTGTATCCCAGAGTGCTTAAGGAAGTAGCCCCAGAAACAGTGGATGCATTAGTGATAATTTTTCAAAACTCTTTAGATTCTGGAGTAGTTCCTGAGGATTGGAGGGTAGCTAATGTAACCTCACTTTTTAAAAAGGGAGGAAGAGAGAAAATGGGGAATTACAGACCAGTTAGTCTAACATCGGTAGTGGGGAAACTGCTAGAGACAGTTATTAAAGATGGGATAGCAGCACATTTGGAAAGTGGTGAAATCATTGGACAATGTCAGTATGGATTTATGAAAGGTAAATCATGTCTGACGAATCTTATAGAATTTTTCGAGGATGTAACTAGTAGAATGGATAAGGGAGAACCAGTGGATGTGTTATATCTGGACTTTCAGAAGGATTTCGACAAGGTCCCACATAAGAGATAAGTATGCAAAGTTAAAGCACATGGTATTGGGGGTTCAGTATTGATGTGGATAGAGAACTGGCTGGCAGACAGGAAGCAAAGAGTAGGAGTAAACGGGTCCTTTTCAGAATGGCAGGCAGTGACTAGTGGGGTACCACAAGGCTCAGTGCTGGGACCCCAGCTATTTACAATATATATTAATGATTTGGAAGTGTGAATTGAATGCAACATCTCCAAGTTTGCGGATGACACGACGCTGGGGGGCAGTGTTAGCTGTGAGGAGGATGCTAGGAGGCTGCAAGGTGACTTGGATAGGCTGGGTGAGTGGGCAAATGCATGGCAGATGCAGTATAATGTGGATAAATGTGAGGTTATCCACTTTGGTGGCAAAAACAGGAAAGTAGACTATTATCTGAATGGTGGCCGATTAGGAAAAGGGGAGATGCAACAAGACCTGGGTGTCATGGTACACCAGTCATTGAAAGTAGGCATGCAGGTGCAGCAGGCAGTGAAGAAAGCGAATGGTATGTTAGCATTCATAGCAAAAGGATTTGAGTATAGGAGCAGGGAGGTTCTACTGCAGCTGTACAGGGCCTTGGTGAGACCACACCTGGAGTTTTGATTACAGTTTTGGCCTCCTAATCTGAGGAAAGACATTCTTGCCATAGAGGGAGTACAGAGAAGGTTCACCAGACTGATTCCTGGGATGGCAGGACTTTCATATGAAGAAAGACTGGATAGACTCATCTTGTACTCGCTAGAATTTAGAAGATTGAGGGAGGATCTTATAGAAACTTACAAAATTCTTAAGCGGTTGGACAGGCTAGATGCAGGAAGATTGTTTCCGATGTTGGGGAAGTCCAGAACAACGGGTCACAGTTTAAGGATAAGGGGGAAGTCTTTTAGGACCGAGATGAGAATTTGGAAGCCGCGGTCTCCAGCTAGGTAGCAGCAGTTTCAGGTGGCCCAGCCGCTGAGAGGACTCTCCCGACGCCGGGGCAAGACCACCCGGTGAGAACGGCCAGGAACATCGGGCCTCCGTAGAGGCAATTGCGGTGGCCTCAATAGGCCTGACTTTGGGGTGAACTTGGGATAGGGACTGGACATTGTGCCTTCCCCCACAGTGGTGTCCATTGTGGGGGGATGATTTTTTATCTGTAAGGTAATCCTGTTAGTCTTTGTCCAAGATGGCTGCCGTGAAGGGAGAGTGGACGCTGGCGCGCTTTAGCTGCCGCTGCTCTCTCTTCACATTGTGTTTTTGATTTTGATTTTTGGACTGAATTCTGTTTTTAATTTGTGTTTCTGTGATGTCTTTATTATTTATTTTATTCTGATTATATGTTTATATTTCCTGTTAACCTATGTAAGGTGTCCTTGAGATGTCTGAAAGGCGCCCAATAAATAAAATGTATTATTATTATTATTATGATAGTTCACCATCACCCTGCCACGATAGTTCACCATCCTACTACCACTTTCACTCTTGGCTTTCTATCTCTGGCCTCCTTCTGGGCACTTTGCAGCCATCCAGGACACAGTGTCAAAATCTCCAGATTTAGATAGCTCGATCTCGATACTCAGAGCTGGTGACTTTGTCTTCCTGCCTTTTATTTCCTCCTCGTTTTCATTTCAAGAGTCAAGCCAGCTAGACATGTCCCCAGTGTTCCTGACAATGCAACATCACCAACACAAAAAGGAGCAGAATTGCCCTTGAATGACCATGTTATTTCATCCCGTTAGAGATATTCCCTTTGCATCACTCACAGCCCTGTCCCATCTTCTTAGAAGACTTGTTTTTCTCTTTCTCAAGTCTGGTGAAGTCTCAGACCTAAAATGTTTCCCTTTCCAGCAAATGCTGCCTCATATGCTGAGTATTTTCTGGCATTTTCTGTGTATATTATAGCACCTTGTTTATTCCATAAATGAGTGGGAAGTTCTTGTCCTGTTTTAAACCTACCGATACCTAAAAACAGAATCATCAGCTCTCAAACAGAAGCCATCCACTAATTCCCACCATGGCCAGAAATCACTCAAGAGCATTGCAGAAGTCTCTGGCTGTGAGTTTTCAACCACGAGCAAGGAATGTGCAATACATTCGGAGATGAAGATCTTGACATCTGATTGAAGATACAGGAAGCCAGGAAAAGCAGCTTCGCAACAGCATGGCCAGAAGCCGCTGCCACCCATCAGCCCCTACGGTATTCCCAACAACTCCTCGCCACCAGCAGGGCAAACTACAGGAGAAAGCCAGTGCTTTGAAACGCAGCACATTGCTTGAAAACTGCTATGAAGGAGCATGGCGTCATTCCCTGACCTTTGATGGGGTTTGTTGCTGAGTAAGCCTTTTCTTGCCATGTAAAAAAATGTGGCATCTTCATGCCAGCAGCCTGTTTAGCTTTAATTTTGATGATACAGCAAGGTAACAGGCCCTTTGGCCCATCAAGTCCATGCAGACCATTAATCGTGCACACTAGTTCTATTTTCGCAACCACTTTCACATTAATGGTAATTTACAGAGGTCATCCAAAGTACAAACCTGCGCATCTTTGGGATGTGGGTGGAAACTGGAACACCCGGAGGACACAGAGAGAATAAAAGTAAACTCCATAAAGACAGCAGCCGAGGTCAGGATCAAACCTGGGTCTCTAGCACTGTGAGGAGCTTTACCAGCTGTACCACTTGGTGGCTTTGATGGTGCAGCAAATGAGGGCTGTGGTCTGCATTCCACAGCAGCACAAGCAAAAACTGTCCACCATATCTTCTTAAACACCACTGTCAGCCAGGTACAGAGTGCAGACAGCAAGATGCTCGGTTTGATTGCTGGAACAAGCCTTGAGGCTATGACACCAGTGAAGTGATCTGTCCTCCAATAAATGACAAAGCCATCAAATATCTCAGTGCAGAGGAGAATCACTGGGTGTCTGGATGAAGAATCTGCTGTTCTCCCTCGGGTTTCCAGTCCTTGCTCTGCCAGCACTTTTATTCCAGCAGTCCACAGGCAACTCTCCACCCAACCCTCATCCCAAGTCATGTAGCCCACTTTGCTGCCTCTTTGTCAAGGGTGCACTCACAAGCTGTGTCAATCTTGTGCTCAAATGTCACTGTCATTGGATGCCTCCTCCAGACACCAACCTTTCTCTCAATGTCAGCAAGACAAAGGAGATAGTGATCGACTTCAGCAAGTGAAGCGGTACACATACCCCAGTTTGCATTGACGGCGCCAAAGTAGAGATGGTTGAAAGCTTCAAATTCCTAGGCGTCAACATCACCAACAACTTCTCCTGGACCGCCCATATTGAAGCAACAACCAAGAAAGTACATCAATGCCTCTACTTCCTTAGAAGGTTTATGAAGTTTGGCATGTCCCCTACAACTCTCACCAACTTCTACAGATGCACCATTGAAAGCATTTTATCAGGATGCATCACAGCTTGGTTTGGGAACAGCTCCATGCAAGACCGCAAGAAATTGCAGCAAATTGTGGACGCAGCCCAGATCATCACACAAACCAACCTCCCTTCTATTGACTCAATTTATACCTCACGCTGCCTCGGCAAGGCCAGCAGCATAATCAAAGACGAGTCGCACCCTGGCCACTCCCTTTTCTCCCAGACAAAAGGCATAGAAGTGTGAAAACGCACACCTCCAGATTCAGGGACAATTTCTCTCCAGCTGTTGTCAGCCAACTGAATCACCCTACCCCAACCAGAGAGCAGTGCTGAACCACTATCTACCTCTTTGGTAACCGTCGGACTCTCCCTGATTGGCATGGACACAGTGGCCGAAGGGATTTTTTCTGCGCCGTATCACAAAACAAAACTCGACAAGTTCTTAATTTTGACAAATCTTCTCATTGTATTGCATCTTTGGTGCACCTCAGTTACAGCTGAAACAATGAAGCTAAGAGAATGGGAGGATCACTATGGAGCATTATGAATGAACCTCCATCATCATGTGATATAAATATAGAATCCTAACAGCCATTTGAGATTAGTTGTTGTAGAAGGCATTAAGGCCCTGTCCCACTTAGGTGATTGTTTAGGCGACTGCCGGCAACTAGGCTGTCGCCACATGGTCGCCGGGGTGTCGCCTGTATGGTCGTGAGTCGTCTCCTCAGTCACCCAAAGAGTCGTAGCATTTTTTTGGTCGCCGCTGGATTTTGAAATGTTCAAAACTTTTCAGCGACATTCGGCGACAGTGGGCTTGTCGTAACTCCTCTTCTCCGGATGTAGGTATCGCCAGGTGAAGTAGGTTGTCACTGGTGCTGATTTTGGTGAATTCCATTGTCGTAGTCGCCGGCAGTCGCCTAAAAAAATCGCCTAAGTGAGACAGGCCCATTAGTTCAGTCGCTGGTTTTTCAGCGACCTGCTACGACTATGACAGTTGCCTAAAAAATCACCTAGTGGGGCAGGCCTTTAGGTGTCTGCAGAGGATAGGAAATGTTGGTCTTATCTTCTCTGCAAAATGGGTGTTCCGTTTGTAGACTTTACAAAACAACTTTTATTGTACTTATCCTAAGGATTTATCCTTCGTCTTGAACTCCAATATTCCAGCCAACTTTAATAAAATGGTATGGTGGTCCTTATATCCGCACAAATTTCCTCTCACACACCTAGTTTCCAGGCCATTGGTGGAGCTTCTTTTACTGGAGTCTTCCTTCGGAATGGATTAAAACATCTAAACTGCTCAATTTAATTATATGAAAATATACTAAATCATCACAGAAGAGAACATAACTACACATGTTCCCTTTCATAAAAAGTATAAATCATTGTGGATAGAACTGTTAACCGACAAGAATGAAAGCTTGCCCAAGTTAATCCACAATTAGGCAATCTGCAGCAAACGGCCTTGTTCCCAGGAGTATTTCACTTTCCTTCTGTGAGTAGTCGGTTAATAGAAACTCTGATGTACAAAATCCAAATGTGCTGTAGGTATCCTTTGCAGATGGGTTCAATACAGTCACAAAATCAATATTTGATAATTAAAGGGGCTGTACCACTTGGGCGACCTAATTGGCGAGTTTAGAAGAGCTTAGGAGAGTTTGAAAAAATGTCATGTTGAAGACCTCCTTTGACTATGTAGAAGACCTCCTTCGAACTCCTTCGACTATGTTGAAGAGTAGCTTCGACTAGCTAGGTCAAGCTAAGACTAACTTCTGGAAAATTGGACATCGAATAGTGGAGAGTGAAGACGACCTCCTTCGATCTCCTTCGACCTCTCTTCGACTATGATGAAGACTATCTACGATCACCTTCGACTACCCTCGATTACCTACGACTAACATGCCGACCTACTACGACTAAACCTACGAGTAAAAAAAGTATCGATTTTTTCCAATGGCGACCTTTTTTTACTCGCGGGCATTCTTCAACATGTTAAAAAATACGCCGCGACCTAGCTGAGGCCTCGAGTACACGGGAACTACTCTTTGAGCATGAAGGAGAGTTACAAAGACCTCCTACGACCTCATGTCGACCATGCTGCATGTATGAGTCGTGGGCAAACTCGTCAGATCTCGCGGATTAGGTCGCCCATGAGGGACAGACCCTTAACATGCAATTGCACAGGCTTACTCCTGTAAGGGTTTCAGTGGTGTCCGATTGTGACAGATAAATACATTTCTAATTGAAGCTGCTGAAAATGAATCAAGACAGAAATGCTTCCAGCACACTCACTGTCAGCAAAAATAAGGTAAGCAAGGTAGTGCTACAAATGATTAAAAACCAACACCAGTGATGAATGGACTGGGGACAGCGGCATGAAACAATCCAAATGTCACTGTGCAGGGAAAGGTACAATGTTGCTGTCCTAGTATCCAGTCTAGAGCCAAAGTAGCTCGAAATCTCACAAAACAGCTTGGAATGCGCAAATGGTAAACAAGTAAATCTTCTCATTAGAAATAGGTCTGGGCCAAGATACTTTCTGCATCGACCAATATTACAACCCATCTCCAACAAATCTTAAGAGGTAAATTGTCATTTACAACAAAGGAACAGTGTTGTTTGTTTATTTCTTAGAGTCATAGAGTCATACAGCGTGGAAACAGGCCCTGTGGGCCCAACTTGCCAACACCGGCCAACATGTCCCAGCTACACTAGTCCCACCTGCCTGTGTTTGGCCCATATCCCTCCAAACCTGCCTTATCCATGTACCTGTCTAACTGTTTAAATGATTCTTGTCCTTCCTTCCTTGAACATAAGACATTCTATTTGACACAGTTATTATTTATATTCTTTCATTAAAGGAGCAAATTATTTATAGATATTTCTCACATTAGAGAGTAGTTTCATTACATGACAATGGAATAATTTACCTTCAGTGTTTTGCAGCAATTTCCTTCGTTATTGTCTCATATAATCTATGTGGTATACATGTAGCATGGAGGGATTGACAAAAATATTGAGTATAAAATCAAACACAGATATTCAACGAAGTACATAGTGGATTAGTTACCATTTTCTATTAAAAAAAGTTCCATTTGTCTGAAGAAAAAAAATGGCAAGTTGACTTTAACAAGCTTTGATTTCTGAAAGCATTTCCAAGTTGATGTGCCAACTGCAACTACAAAGTGATGTAAGACTCATGTTAAATTCAAACAAGTTCCAGATCTTGCAATGAACTGCTAAACATGAGCAATAATCAGGAGACACACAGAAATGCAGATGTTAGAGTCTTGAGCAAGACACAACATGCTGGGAGAACTTGAGCGGGGCAAGGGATATCTGTGGAGCAAGTGGGCATGTGACATTTCGGGTCATCACCCTACTTCAGAGGAATTATCTGTTTTTGAAATCCTCACCACAATATCTTCTACTTGCTGTGAGGGATAATTCTGCAATCCTTTTCTTCACCAGAGCAAACTGTGCTTGAAGGAAATGTAGATCAGATATACTGTTATAAAACTCTCTGATCCAATCTTACTTTGGGAATGGTGCCTTCTTTCTGTGTGGAATAACAGAATTACCCCATAGCCTAAAGATATTAGTTCTGGTGAATGTGTTACAAATAACAGTTATCTTTTTGTTTTTGTGTTATTGAAAAACTGGATTAATATTTACAAAACCCTGAAAACAATGAAACTTAAATAGGACAAAATGGCCTCCTATTGCAAACACGCTAATATCACTATGAATGAATGAAAGAATGAATAAGTTTATTGGCCAAGTATTCACATACAAGGAATTTGCCTTGGTGCTCTGCCCGCAAGTGACAATGACATACAGTAACAGTTAGGAATGACACATAAAGCATTAAACATTAATAGTAAAACATTATTGATTAAACATGTGAATTAAATAAAATACCAAAGGAAAAGGAGGCTACAGATTTTTGGTTATTGAGTAGAGCTACTACTCGTGGAAAAAAGCTGTTTTTATTTCTGGCTGTGGCAACGTTGACAGTCCGGAGTCGCCTTCCAGAGGTAAGTGATTCAAAAAGTTTGTGGCCAGGGTGAGAGAGGTCAGAGATGATCTTACCCGCTCACTTCCTGGCCCTTGCAGTGTACAGTTCGTCATGGAGGGAAAGTTGCAGCCAATAATCTTCTCAGCTGATCGGGCGATTTGCTGCAGCCTCCGGATGCGGTGCTTGGTGGCTGAGCCAAACCAGACCATGATGGAGAAGGTGAGGACAGACTCTACGATGGCCGTATAGAATTGGACCATCATTGCCTGTGGCAGATTGTGCTTCCTCACTGCTGCTGGAGGTACATCCTCTGTTGTGCCTTTTTGACTGTGGAGTCGATGGTAGCCCCCCATTTAAGGTCCTTGGAGATAATAGTTCCCAGGAACTTAAAAGACTCCACAGATGTGACTGTGGTGTTGTTGATGGTGAGTGAGGTGAGGGGAGGGGGAGCTCTCTTAAAGTCTACAATCAATTCCACTGTCTTAAGAGCATTGAGCTCCAGGTTGTTGCGATGGCACCAGGCCGCCAGCTGTGACACTTCCTGTCTACAGGCAGATTCCTCCCCATCCTGAATCAGTCCAATCAGGGTTGTGTCGCCCGCAAACTTGAGAAGCTTGACAGAGGTGTCTGTGGAGGTGCAGTCCTTGGTGTAGAGAGAGTAGAGGAGAGGGGAGAGTACACACCCTTGCGGTGTTCCTATGCTGAGGGTTTGCGGGTCCGAGATGTGCTTTCCCAGCCTCACATGCTGCTTCCTGTCTGTCAGGAAGCTGGTGATCCACCGACAGAGGGGTTCAGGCACAGTCAACTCTGAAAGTTTGGAGTGTAGTATCCCTGGCACAATGGTGTTGAATGCAGAGCTAAAATCAACAAACAAAATCCTCGCATAGGTCCCCTGGCGGTCTAGGTGCTGGAGGATGAAGTGCAGGCCCAGGTTGACTGCTTCATCCACAGATCTATTGGTCCGATATGCAAACTGCAGAGGGTCCAGCAGAGGAGGGGGGGGGGGGGGGGGTCATGATATTTTTCAGCTTGGCCATCACAAGCCTTTCAAGGGTCTTCATGACCACAGAGGTCAGTGTGACAGGAGATGAAGATTGAATAAAATAATTAGGCCACGTCTAAACACAATGCTGGGTTTGCTTTGAGATTCCAAGAAAATGTCATATTTTTTACATAAACTAAAACAACAGCATCCATACAACAAGCTAACTCTTATGCAGGAGTTTTCAAATAATCTTACACCCATGTCATTTGGTCGACATAACTTGAATAGCAAGTACTAGTTTTGTTTATTTAAGTTTTTTAGTTTAGTTCGCCATTCCCAAAAGCCAACGATTCCGGTTGTGTTCAATTGCTACTCAAAAGTCTCCTTATTTATTCTTCCCTCCACTTAAAGTCATAAATTCTCGTAAACAATCAATACACAATCCCAAACATTACATTCTTAATGTCTTTACAGAGTCAGTCATGCCACACTATTTCATTGCTACAATGAAGAGAGAATGTCTTCATCGACTCTTACATAGGACTAGTTTGAATAGATCGGTGTTGATGAAGATGAGATCTCTGTTGATCTCCACAAACACTACCTGACCTGCTGAGCATTCCCAGCATTTTCTATTTGCATTTCAGATTTCCAGCATCAGCAGTTTTTTTGCTTTTGAAACCAGTTCTGTGCTATGTAATGGGCCTGACCCACTTGCATGAGTTATTCACAAATTCCTCCGAGTTTTCCCCTTGATTCAAACTCGCAGAATGTTCGTAACGAGTCCGTAGGAGGTCATAGGTGTTCGTAGATATATCGTAGCGGCTCGTTATGGAAGCCACAGGTACTCGTAGCTTCAGGTAAGTCGGGATGTTTTTTCCAGCCCGATAAAAAAGTAAAAAAATGGTCGGGATGAAAGAAATTGCAACTTTTTACTCATAAGGAGGGCATCGAAATAGTCGTGGGAATTCGTAGACATACTCGTAGGAGTTCGTAGGAGTTTGTGAACATAGTCGTGGAAGGTCGTAGGAGTTCATAGATTACAACGATCTTGATTTTTTTTTTAGGTCCTTTAAACTCGGCAGAGGTTTTGAATTAAGTCTTGAAAGTGGGACGTGCCCTTAAGCAAGACCCTGCACCTGTACTTAAAGAGTTGGCTGGTCTCACTAATCATATATATTGGTAGGCTCACAGATGGTCAGGCACTGGGATGCTACCCCCTTGAAAAGGGAAATCAGATGGCCTTTATAAAAATGAACGTGTTATCTTACCGGGTGAGGCTGTTATCAAAGTAGCATCTGTGCTTTATGCAGAATTGATAATATCATGAAAGATGAGGGAATACATTTTCAATCGGAATACTGGCATTGCCTGTACATGCTTTACAAGTCAAGAGCCCTTTTCAAAACTATAACTGAAATTTATGTGCATTCCATTTCCACAATGATTATGACAAATTTAATTGCTGCTGACCCTTTATATACAAACCTGACTTCTGACTGGAAAAGCAGAAATTTCTGACAACTATAAACTTAGTTTCGAATAACATGGGCTAAAATGCTGTCCTCCAGAACAATGTTGATGATGAGACACAATTATATTACAGGCACAACCAATGGCTGCATGTGAACTATCAGTATAAATGTAAGGTCATTTGTAGGAGAAAATATAAATAATATATTTAAGGCTTTCCGTGGGAGTGTGGAGAGTGCTTCAAATTAATACAAAGGAACAGGGAGGCCAATATAAAATTGCATGTGGAATAGAGGCTTGTTTGAATGTTGAGTAAATGCAATTGTACTGGGCCAGATTTTGCTGCCTCAAGGGCCTGTCCCACTTTCCCGAGTTATTCACAAATTCTCCTGAGTTATTCACGAATTCTCCTGAGTTTTCAAACTCGCAGAATGTTCGTAACGAGTCCGTAGGAGTCCGTGGTTATATCGTAGCGGCTCGTTATGCCAGCCGTAGGTACCTGGGGCTATTTTTTTCACTTGTGGATATTTTTCATCAGGCTGGAAAAAACGTTCCGACTACCTGATGCCCCGAGTACCTACGGCTGGCATAACGAGCCGCTACGAAATATCCACTGACTCCTACAGCCTCCTATGGACACGTTACGAACATTCTGCAAGTTTGTAAACTCAGGAGAATTCGTGAATAACTCGGGAAAGTGGGACAGGCCCTTGACGCTTAGGCAGCTTTCAACCCAGTGGTATGAACCTTGATTTCTCTAACTTCAAGTAACCCTTGCATCCCCTCTCTCTCTGTTCCTCCCCCACCCAAGTCATACTAGCTTCAAAGCCATCTTGATGAGTCTCATTGTAAATCATTTTCATCTATGCCACAGCGAACAATGGCCTGTTTCCTATATTATCGTTACTTTTTTGCTTATCTTTCTTTCATTTGTTCTCTATCTCTCTATATCACTGTCAATATCTCTCGTATCCCTTTCCCCTGACTCTCAGTCTGAAGAAGGGTCCCGACCTGAAACGTCACCTATTCCTTTCCTCCAGAGATGCTGTCTGACCCACTGTTACTGCAGCATTTTGTGTCTATTTGGGTAGAGACACACAGCTTGCAAAACCTGGCCCACTTTTATCCCTCTTTTAGGAGTAAAATGCATCCATTTAATAATGTATTGAACAAAATATTCTTGTCAAAAGAAACTGACTTGAACACACCCTGTCAGAATATGTTTAGCACTGCTTCACAGGGGTCGTTCCACAATCAGACACTCCCAGAGAAGGGTAAACCTTGGAACGAGTGCATTATAGAAAATGTTGCCCCAGTGGTTTTAACTCAATTGAAAGGATTCAAGTGTAAATCATATTCTATTAGCTTTCCAGTTTAATTGCTATACCTGCGTGTACCTTTAGCAAGTCATGCAACAAAACATCAAGATCCCCTTGCATCTCGTAACTCTGCAATCATTCTCTCACCATTCAGAAATATGCTTAATATTTATTTTTCCACCAAAATGGATAATTTCACATTTTTTGTATGTTATACTCAAACATTTGTTTGAGACTACAGGCTGGAATATTCCATCATAAGGACTAAGTCACCGTGTGCCATCAAAGAGGTCTTACAACCTTTATTCTGTGATTTTTTATTATTAAGGATAGTGAAATCAGAGATGATGTGTTGAAGACTGAGATCATGGCTGAAAATGTTTGGGGTGGGGAAGATATCAAGGGAAGAAAGAGGTTCATGGCAGTTGTTTGTAGAAGACCGGGTGATGGGGGGGACGTAGTTTACTTTTGTTTTTTTTAGTTTAGAGATACAGCGCAGAAACAGGCCTGGAAACACTCAGTAGGTCAAGATGTATTGTGGTGAGAAAAATAGAGTTAACATTAAAATTCATCAGAACAATGCCGAGTCCTGAATTTTGAGCATTTTCTCTTCATTCACTTAGCTTCTCTTGTTAGCTGTGGAGGATCACTCATCCCATGGAAATTTCATACCATAAGAATGTACATTTGTTGGCAATTGTGAATCATTTCCTTAAATGGTTATGTTTCCTTACCTATCAATTTTAAAATCTAGTTTTCCATTCAATCTCAGCTAACTTGTTCCTTTTTTGTACATAACCTGCTTTGTTAGGTTTCGGACCACAGATTCAGACACAACTTAATCACTTTGAAATTTCACAGAAAGTTCCGATTGGAATCCCATTCGATGCAGTTGAGGAAAGAATCCATTCTCCTCACGAGACTGTTCCCTAATATCACGAGGTAGACACAACATGCTGGAGCAACTCAGCGGGACAGGCAACATCTCTGGAGAGAAGGAATGGATGACGTTTCGGGTCGAGACTCTTATTCCCTAACATCACCATGTACATAGAACATGTGTGGTGAATCTGCAGAATATTAAGGGAATAAAGGGTAACTAAGGAGAGAATAAGGCCCCTCAGAAACCAAAGTGGTCATCTACGTGTGGAGCCACAGGAGATGGCAAAGTCTTCAACGAATATTTTCCTTCTGCTTTTACGGCAGAGAAAAACTTGGGAAGGTTAATGGCAAAGTCTTGGGAACAGTCTGTATGTTACAGACTGTGGAAATGTTGAATGCCATAAGACATGTAAAGCTAAATAAATCTCCCTGGCTTCACGACAATGTGGGAAGCTAGAGAAGAAATTGCAGGAGTCCTTGCTGAGATACAGTGAATCATCGTCAGACACGTGAGGTTTAGTTTAGTTTAGAGATACAGCGCGGAAACAGGCCCTTCGGCCTACCGGGTCTGTGCCAACCAGCGATCCCCGCACATTAACACTATCCTACTGGGGACAATTTTTACATTTACCAAGCCAATTAACCTACAAACCTGTACGTCTTTGGAGTGTGGGAGGAATCCGAAGATCTCGGAGAAAACCCACGCAGATCACAGGTAGAACGTACAAACTCCGTACAGACAGCGCCCGTAGTCAGGATCGAACCTGGGTCTCCGGTGCTGCATTCGCTGTAAGGCAGCATCTCTACCGCTGTGCCACCGTGACCGCCCTGAGGTGCCAGAAGACTGGAGTGTGGCTAATGTTGTGCCTCTATTTAAGAATAGCTGCAAAGAAAAACCTGATGGCTAGAGGACTTTAAGCTTACATATGTGGTAGGAAAGTTTCTGGGTAGGATTCTGTGGGTAAAGATAGACCTAGTTTTGAAAGGACAGGGATTGAATCAGGATAGTCAGCTCATTTTTGTGCGTGGATTTCCACAAATTCTCAGGTCGATGTTCACATATTTGATTGAATTTTTTGACGAAGCAACAAAGAAGGTTGATGAGGGCAGGGTCATCAAAGTAGTCTACGCGTACTTCAAGAAGGCCTTTGATAAGGTTCTGTATGGTAGGATGGATGCACTGGAAGATTAGATTAGAGCGAGCTAATTAGAAGTTGAAGATAGACACAATATGCTGGAGTAACTCAGCAGGACAGGCAGCATCTCTGGAGAGAAGGAATGGGTGATGTTTTGGGTCGAGACCCTTCTTCAGACTGGTTAGAGATAAGGGAAATGAGAGATTTAGACGGCGATGTGGCGAGATAAAGAACCTCCTCCCTCGACTCTATCAGGGACCCCGACAGTCCTTTCAGGTTAGGCAGAGGTTCACTTCCACCTCCTCCAATCTCATCCACTGTATCTGTTGGTCAGGGTGGAGGCTCTTATACATCAGCGAGACCAAACGCAGACTGGGCAATCGTTTCGTGGAACACCTTCGCTCAGCCTGCCTGAAACTACGTGATCTCCCGATTGCTGAACTTTAATAGTAAGATTAAACGAGAACTTACCAGTTTGAAGTTTGATCTTTATTTTATGAGGAGTTACGTTGAGGGACTACGTGAAGAGACCCCGTCCAGGCGCACACGGGTCAATCTTCAAAGCAGCGGCGCGAAATCACAGATGATAATTACCGAAGCATAATAGTAAGCTACGTGAGACAAACTTAAACTTACAGTTGATCTTTATGAAGGTGGGAGCGGAGGGCACGTAATCCCTCAACGTAACTCCTCATAAAATAAAGATCAAACTTCAAACTGTAAGTTCTCGTTTAATCTTACTATTTTACTTCGGAGTCACGTGAGTGACTACGTGAAGATTTTAAAGCTTCTGTGATTTCATGCCGTAGATTCAATCCAGGCGTCTCACTGCATTGATTGACTCTAAATGAGAGAAAACAATTTTTGTCCCCTTTTTTTATCGCAGGGGAACATTTAATACTGAATCCAAAACAGCACCACCAAATGCCCCAGGGTCTGCAATCTCTTTATGGTAATACTTGTGAAACATCCGTTTATTTGCCCATCCTGCGGCCGCGAGGATATGGTCTATTGGAACGTCCAAATCCTTGGCCGCCGATGTTGCTGCCGCCCTGGTGGAATGAGATTTAAATTTGTCAGTATTAATTCCTGCATCAACCAGCACCTTCTTCAGCCACCTCGAGATAGTCTGTACTGACACTTTCTTATGTGTTTAAAATTTTTTTTTATGGCTGATAAATAATGCTAATTCTGCACCTCTTAAGTCCTTGGTGGTCTCAATGTAACATTTTAAATGTGCCACTACACATAGTCTTGGATCCGTAGGATATGCTGCAAAGACCAATTTACACCCCATGACTCCGGGTCTGCTCTGTTTGAGTAAATCATAGACATAGAATGTGATTGCATTTGCAGTCATTACCATTCTATCTATACGTACTTTATGTAATTTCTGTACTCTTTGTGCTGAAATAATGCCATTAGCATGACTACCTTCATGGTAATTTTGTCTAAAGACAAATTTGAAACGGGACTCCATTCCCGAAGTAATCATCAGCACATCCCTCACATTCCAGATTTCTGTATATCTGGGTCTAGGAGGTTTGGCATTGAAAATTCCCTTCATGTACCTACAGACCAAAGGGTGTGATCCTAGAACCTGTTGTTCTGATGCTCTTCATAAATATGCAGAGAGGGCACTCCTTGCAGTATTGATCGCACTATAACTTAAATTGACATAAAAATGCAGTGTTGACAGAACTTCTAAACCATCTAATATGTCTGCAGTGTGGTATGAAATATTCTGCCTTGAGCAAAACACCTCCCATTTCTTAATGTAAGAAATGTACTGCTTCTGGGTACTATCCCTCCAGGCTCCTGCAATTACATCCATAGTGCGATCTGATAGTCCTCTTCCGAGATATGGCCTTTTTAGAATCTGCAAATCAACAAATCAATACAATCATGTAAAGGATGAAAATCACCAGATACAGGGTGCACAAGTAGGTTTTCTTGTCTTGGAATACCCATAAGAGGTTCTGTGACCATTTTTAGCACTAGTGGGTACCATGGTTGTGTAGGCCAATCTGGGGCCACCACCAACCCTGAAGCAGCATCCTGCTTGATCTTTTGTAGACACCTACTAATGAGGTGGAGGAAATGCATATAAAACATTCCACCTCAATTTAGCGAGAATGCATCCACCGCTATTGCACCTGAATCTGGCTCCCTTGAAACATATTGAGGCAATTGGTGGTTCAGTCTAGATGCAAACAAGTCAATTTCTGGCATTCCAAATTTTGCAACAATTTTATTAAAAATGTCATGATTTAACATCCATTCTGTATTGTCATTAAATTTTCGTGACCTGGTGTCTGCAATTATATCGAATCTACCTGGTAGGTAGATTGCCGAAAGCCAAATGTTTCGAATAATACACCTGTGCCAGATAACGTTTGCCAATCTGTCACAAGACTCTGACTTGATTCCACCCATGTGATTGACATATGCTACCGCCATAGTGTTGTCAATCTGAACCTGCACATGCAGATTTTGCACATTAGAGCAATAAGCTTTAAGCCCATGAAATGTACTTAACAATTCTAGGTAGTTAATTCCATGTGCTTTGAGCAAAGGTACCTCTTCCACATTCCATCTACCTCCACAGCTGGTAATGGTATCAGTAGCGCCCCAACCTAGCGCACTTGCATCAGTCTGTAGAACGATAGGAGGTGATTCAACCAGAATTTTCCTTTGCTTGCTGCAGTTGCTGATAATGCAGTGGACCGAACTACACAGCTGGGAATGAAGCGATTAGTTTCCCAAGTAAGCTCACCACTTGCCTAATTGATGGTTGATGCTTTGTAATGAGTTTGCTACAACCCTCAATTGACTGCAGCTTTTTATCCTTGGGTAAAGTCACTATCATGTGTTCTGAATTAATAGTGAACCCCAAGTAATCAATTGTTTTATTTGGAGACAATATAGATTTATCTGGATGTATAACAAAACCCAGCCTTAGAAATGTGAGCTTGACTTCTGATACTGATGCTTCTGTTGTAGCTTGAGTATCACCCACAATTAAAATATAATCCAAATAAGCC
Source organism: Amblyraja radiata (assembly GCF_010909765.2). NCBI lineage: Eukaryota > Metazoa > Chordata > Chondrichthyes > Rajiformes > Rajidae > Amblyraja > Amblyraja radiata. The sequence continues at coordinate 96,495,147 of NC_045959.1, read as the reverse complement.
ATTACCAAATGGCCCTGGGCTCTTAGCAATGATAGGACTGGTTTTAACAATTTTGTAAATAATCTAGGGGCTGAGGTTTTAACCATTAGGCAATGCTTTGAACTGCCATTATTGATTCATCTAGTTAAATTTTTAAATATCTTCGATCTTTACCATGCACAGCCACAGAGTAATATGCATCTTGCAGATCTATGCTGGCCATATAGCATTCTCTTGAAATTAGCTGCATAGCATTGGTAAATGTCTCCATTTTGAAATGCTTATACTGTACAAAAGGGTTAAGACTTGTTAAATCAAGAATGATTCTACAACCACCATCCTTATTTGCTCTAGGAATGCTGGATACAAATTGGTGCTTTTGATAAACTGTCTTTTCAATAACCCCTTTCCTACTTAATATTTCAAGCCCTGCTTGAATGTTTCTATTCTCTTCTTTAGAGAAAACATGCGTTCGCTTTAGAACATGTAGTGTAGGAGGATTCAAATATGTGTAGAATTCAATTCTAAACCCCATAATACTGCACAGTATAAATGCATCAGATGTATTTTTCACCATTCTTTTTAGGAAGAATTGTAACCTTTCCCCCAATTTTTGAATGTGAAACATTTAATATGTTTCTTCCAGGTCCAAACCCACCTACCTCAGGGTTTACGGGTGTCAAATGTTGTACCTTGCCCCCCCCTTCGGTATGGATATTGCCTTTGAACTGATCTGCCAAACACCGGTGGTTTAATCATGCCCACGGTTTTTGCTTTTCAGGTATTTCACCCTTTTGCTAGAGTTTCTCCAAAGAGTAAGTTCGGCAATTGTATGTTTGATGGTTTACAAAGACTGCAAACTTAGGATGTATGTTAGGCCTTATAGCCGTTTTACGAATACAGTTTATTTCAAAGTGTGCATTACACATTAGTGTCAAAACATCCTGTTGTGACGTTGTCACATGTTCTTCTCCCAGGTCTCTGGCAAAAGCCATAATACTTGATCCTATTAACCTCAGCACCCGCTGTAACCTCATTTCTTGTGCACGTACTGCGGTGCCCAAATAGCCCCATATTACATAATTTATTGCTGGGACTGCTAGCAGTGCGCAATTCTGCAGGATTTCATATTTTTTGACAGTCATCCATAGTCAGTTCTTACAACTGATGGGAAAGCAAATAATATATACAGTAGTTAATACTATTTCTTCTGCCAATGGTTGTCCCTTCAGTCTGGGACCTGAGAATTTTTGGACCAAACCTGGTACTTTGGGCTCTATTATTGAGCTTTGGTCCTCATATGATTCATTATCAGAATCTTCTGGATATTTCTCCTCATAGTGGGGTTCACCTGGTATTTCGTCTTCAGGTGTTTCCTGCGCTGGCTCTCTTATAGGCCTACGCTTAGTAAACCCTTTATCGGGTATTTCTATCACAGGCTCTTCATAGAACCATACTCTGGCAGCCCTTTTTTGGTTGCTGCTAACGCTGGATCTCCTGTAGACCAACGCCTGTATTGTCTTTCTTCAGACATTTCTGGTGCTGGCTCTCTGCTAGGCCAACACATATATTATTTTTCTTAAGGCATTTCTGGTGCTGGCTCACTTGTAGGCCAACGTTTCCAAGGACCTCTCCTGGGTGTTCCATACGCTGGCTCTCCTGTAGGCTTGTGGTAACTGTACTCCTTCTGGAGTGTGCCTTTGTAAATCATTTCCCCCCATGAGAAACATAAGGCATTTCTGGTGCTGGCTCACTTGTAGGCCAACGTTTCCCAGGACCTCTCCTGGGTGTTCTATACGCTGGCTCTCCTGTAGGCCCGCGGTAACTGTACTCCTTCTGGAGTGTGCCTTTGTAAATCATTTTTCCTATGAGGAATTCCAATTGTGCGACCCGATCTGACATGACCTCCATGGTCCGACTCATCCGAGTCTACTGGCCTGTTTGTTTTTCTTTTTGGCCTTACACCTTATAGGTGTTTCAACGGTACTTTTTTCTACCGTTTCTATAGTCGCTGTTTTCTACAGCTGACTTTTTAATGGGGCGCCCACTACTCTCAGACACTCTGTCCTCTTAAGTTTTAGCTGCGGTGCGCTTCCCTTTACTTTTCCCATTTTTCTCCCTATTTAGACTTGCCTGTTTGTCAGCACACAGTCTCTACGGAAGAAAAATGGCCTGAAGTGAAAGTAAAAATACATACCTTCAGGTTTTCTTTCACTCACCACTTGGAGAGGGCTCTGCTCCTTCCAACGCAGTCACAGTCGCTATGCGTCTGATGATATGACGCGTGTGCGCCTGGACGGGGTCTCTTCACGTAGTCACTCACGTGACTCCGAAGTAAAATTCTCCTTCCCATTCCCACACAGACCTTTCTGTCCTCGGTTTCCTCCATTGTCAGAGTGAGGCTTAAACGCAAATTGGAGGAACAGCATCTCATATTTCGTTTGGGCAGCTTAAAGCCCAGTGGTATGAATATTGATTTCTCTCACTTCAGGTAGCCCCAGCATTCCCTCTCTCTCTATCCCTCCCCCACCCAAGTCGCACTAGCTTCTCATTCACACCCAACAAACAGCTTACAATGGCCTGTTTCCTTTATCATCGTAACTTTTTTGCTTATCTTTCATTCATTGCTCTTTATCTCTCCACATCACCGGCTATATCTTCCGTTTCCCTTATCCCTAACCAATCTGAAGAAGAGTCTCGACCCGACACGTCACCCATTCCTTCTCTCCAGAGATGCTGCCTGTCCCGCTGAGTTATTCCAGTTTTTTGTGTCTATCTTTGGTTTAAACCAGCATCTGCAGTTCCTTCTTACATAATTAGAAATTGAATGTGCTTCATAATAGAAAACAGAGGCGGAAAGTAGTTTTTCAGACTGGAGGTGTGTCACTTGTGGTGTGCCTCAGGGATTGGTGCTGGCTTTATTTGTGCTTGTGGTTTATGAGAATGTGCAGGGCATGACTTGAGAATTAAGGGAAAGAAGTTTAGGGGTAACATGAGGGGGAACTTCTTTACTCAGAGAGTGGTAGCTGTGTGGAATGAGCTTCCAATGGAGGTAGTGGAGGCAGGTTCGATTTTATCATTTAAAAATAAATTGGATAGTTATATGGACGGGAAAGGAATGGAGGGTTATGGTCTGAGTGCAGGTAGATGGGACTAGGGGAGAATAAGTGTTCGGCACGGACTAGAAGGGCCGAGATGGCCTGTTTCCGTGCTGTAATTGTTATATGGTTATATGATTAGCCAGTTTACAGATGGCACTAAAATAAGTGGTATCATAGACAGCGATAATGGTTATTAAAAATCACAGCTGTATCTTGATCACCTTGACAAGTGGAGCAAGGAGTGGCAAATCAAATTCAGATAGGGTTTCAATTACTATGTCATAAATTTAAGGTGAGAGGGGAAAGATTTAACAGGAACCTAAGCGCTAACCTCTCCACACTGAGGAGAGTGGGTATATGGAACAAACTGCCTGAGGAAGTAGTTAAGTAAGGCAGATATAAGGAAAAAAATTATGTTTAGTTTGTTTAGAGATACAGTGTGGAAACAGGCCCTTCGGCCCACTGGGTCTGCGCAGACCAGCAATCCCCGCATATTAACACTATCCTACACACATTAGGGACAATTTTACATTCACACCAAGCCAATTTACCTACATACCTGTACGTCTTTGGAGTGTGGGAGGAAACCGAAGGTCTCGGAGGAAACCCACGCAGGTCACGGGGAGAACGTACAAACTCTGTACAGACAGCACCCGTAATCAGGATTACACCCGGGTCTCCGGCGCGGCATTCGCTGTAAGGCAGCAACTCTGCCGCTGCGCCACCGTGACTGCATGTGCCATACTGCACCGTGAAGACATTTGGACAGATATATGAATAGGAAATGTTGAGAGGGTCATGGGGCGGCAAATGCAGGCAAATAGTTCTAGCTTAGATGAGGCCTTGAATGGCATGGATGAGTCGGGCTGTTGGGTCTGTTTCCATGCTGTAAATGACTCTATATCTGTTGTGACAGCACATTCCAGAGATTAACCTTGCGTAAAAATCTTACCCCTCAGATCCCATATAAAACTCTTTCTTCCCACCTTAAACCATTGACCCCCTTCTTAAAACACCTCAAAAGGGAAAAAGATTTTGACCATCTACCTTTCTATGCATTTGATAACCTTATATATTCTATCACATCACCCCCTCAGTTTACTTTGCTCTTGGGGAAAAAAAACAATCTTCAAACTCACTGAAACTAAATTCTTCCAATCCGGGCAACATCCTGGTGAATCTCCTCTGCACAATCACCAGCTCAATCACACCCTGCTTATCATGTGGTGACCAGCACTGCACACAGTCCTCCAACTGAGGTGTAAACAGCGTTTTATGAAGTTGCAACATAACGCCTAAACCCTTACATGCATTGCCTGAACCCGAGAACCACCTTATTGACATATTAGAAATTCTCAGCAGGTCAGGCAGCATTGGTGGAAAGTGAAGGGCTATTAATCTGAAATATTAACTCTGCTTCTCTCTTCATGGATGCTTCCTGCCCTCCTGAATTTCCCCAGTAATTTGGTTTCTAGTTCAGATCTTCAGCTTCCATAGCATATTACTTTTCGATCAGTGGATGAGGCAACAGGGTGAGGAGGGCGGGATTGGTTGTTTGCATAGCGTATCTGTTATTCCTTTATAAAAAAATTCTTCTGAGCCTGGCTGCAGGCTGGAGTCAGCGTTACGAAATTAGCGAAGCTCAGCACATACCGGGTGGTAAACCACAAGTTGTAGGATCATAATTTCACAATTCGCAATCCTGACATGTACAGATGCTCCCGACTTACGCAAGATTTACTTTGCAAGTTTGCACACACCCTTGTGTAAGTCGGATGTTACATACGTTGGAAACAGAAGTGCTACCGTGCACGTGATCATTTACTATTCGACGTGGAGACCACGTGGGAGCTACAATGCAGAGACCACGTGGGCACCAATGGGCTAAAGAATTGCTTACGTATGTACAAACTTACATAAGTCTCCTTTATTTCTCCATTACTTATTACGTATCCACAATACATAAGTGAAAACTTTATCCTCAGTTTTGCTGCTGGATTACATTCTGTGTGTGTGTGTGTGTGTGTGATGCTAAGAATATTTTAAAACAATGCCCTGCAGAGTGTCAGAGAGGCAAAAGCAAATGATGGGATCTATGAGATTGATTGTATTCAGAGCAAAAACATACACCTGCAGACACTCAGGTCTCGCAGCACGTGCTGGGGGAACTAGACGGAGGGACCCTTCTTCAGTCTTAAGTCCATCACACAACGAGCCTCCTCCACATCGACTTATTTTTAAGGCAGAGATAGATTCCTGATTAGTACGGGTGTCAGGGGTTATGGGGAGAAGGCTGGAGAATGGTGTTAGGAGGGATAGATAGATCAGCCATGATTGAATAGCGGAGAAGACTTGATGAGCCGAATGGCCTAATTCTGCTCGCATCACTTATGACCTTATGACTTCATCTATACTTCACAACTAGGGAAGGCAGCCAACATAATCAAGGACCACTCACACTCCTCGTCTGATACCAAAACTCAAAAGTGCATACCACCAGACTCAAGAGCAGCTTCTTCAATAGACAATAGACAATAGGTGCAGGAGTAGGCCATTCAGCCCTTCGAGACAGCACCGCCATTCAATGTGATCATGGCTGATCATCCCGAATCAGTACCCCGTTCCTGCCTTCTCCCCATATCCCCTGACTCCGCTATTTTTAAGAGCCCTATCTAGCTCTCTCTTGAAAGTATCCAGAGAACCTGCCTCCACCGCCCTCGGAGGCAGAGAATTCCTTCCCTGCTGTTATATCCATGAACGGACCTCTCAAATGCAAAGGATGCATTCTCAATCTTCCAATCTACTTCATTGTGGCCCTTCCGCTTTAAAAAAATCTGTATTTCCCTGTAGCCATGACACTATATTCTTCACGCTGTGTCCTTTCTCTTTTTGCGCTACTCGTTGTACTAATGTATGATATGATTGCACTCATATACAGTATGATTTGCCTGGATAACAAGCCAAATAACTTTTTACATGGTGACAATACTAACCCACACCAATACCAATTCAAGTAGGCTTTGTTTAAAGTTCTCCTTTTGCCCCCCCCCCCCCCCCCACCAGCCCCCACCACACTCACCCAAGCTCATAGTGCCCACCATTACCGTTCAAGCTCCTGACCCTCTCCACTCACTGAACTACTCATTTAACTTTTGATTTTCAAATCCGACAATCCAACACCCCATATGACATAACATGTCATCTTTGCTTCTCTCTTGATGGATGCTGTTAGATCTACCGAGTTTTGTTATCTGAATCTTCATTGCATGTGTTCACCATCTGGACTCTTTTGCTTTACATTTGACTGATACAAGGAAGAAAGGCATCAACAATGTCAAGATGCTAGACAAGCCAGAAGTGTTGTCCTGCAGTAGAAACAGTTAAGGAAATATTTGATAGATGCAAAATATTAAGAATTTTGACAAGGTAAGTAGGATGAAATTATTTTCCGTGACACCCAATATCATCAGGTCATAAGTGATAGGAGTGGAATTAGGCCATTCGGCCCATCAAGTCTACTACACCATTCTCTGATCTATCTCTCCCTCCTAACCCCATTGTCCTGCCTTCTCCCTATAACCTCTGACACTTGTACTAATCAAGAATCTATCCTGGCCTTAAAAATATCCACTGACGGCCTCCACAGCCTTCTGTGGCAAAGGATTCCACAGATTCACCACCCTCTGACTAAAGAAATGTCTCCTCGTCTCCTTCCTAAAAGAACGTACTTTAATTCTGAGGCTATGACTTCTAGGCCTAGACTCTCACACTAGTGGAAACATCCTCTCCACATCCACCCTATCCAAGCCTTTCACTATTTTGTATGTTTTAATGAGGTCCGCTTCTAAACTCCAGCATGTGCAAGCCCAGTGCCGACAAACGCTCATCATAGATTAACCTACTCATTCCTGGAAGTTCCCATAAGAATGACACAATAAAATTCCATAGGTATCTGTGTAAGGCATTTGAATATTTTGTTTAACTTAGTTTAGAGATACAGTACAGAACTATGCCCTTCGACCCACTGAGTCCATGCTGACCATCGATCACCTATTCATATTTGTTCTAAGTTATTCCACTTTCCCATTCTCTACACACTTGTGGCAATTTACAGTGGCCAATTAACCTACACACCAGCACATCTTTGGGATGTGGGAGGAAATTAGAGCTCCTGTAGGAAGCCCACGCAGTCACAGGGAGAACGTGCAAACTCCACACAGACTTCATCCGAGATCAGCATCGAACCCAAATCTTTGCGCTGTGAGGCAACAGCTCAAACAGGTGTGGCACTGTGCCACCCAGCTACGCTACTGTGCTGCCCAGCTACGCCACTGTGCCACCCAGCTACGCTACTGTGCCACCCAGCTACGCTACTGCGCTGCCCAGCTACGCAAGTGTGCATAGAAAAAATAACTGGAAAACTGTGCTATACATATCATTAAAGGACACAAAGTGCTGAAGTAACTCAACGGGTCAAGCAGAATCTCTGGAGAACATGGATTGGTGAAGATTTGGGTTGGGAGAAGGATCCCAACCGGAAAAGTCACTTATCCATGTTCTCCAGAGATGCTGCCTGTCCCGCTGAGTTACTCCAGCACTCTGTGTCCTTTTTTGTAAACCAGCATCTGCAGTTCTTCGTTTCTATACATATCATTACTGTGCATGGGTCTTTGCAGTGCCTAAATAGGTTATGGTGCTTCCTACGATAATAACTAAGCTTCATAAAGTGCTTTCCAGGCTGTGGAATATTGTGGGACCAATTGAGGTCTCTACAAGAAATAAATTATTGATTACAATTTGCATATCAAGGACGCAAAGCGAGATTGCAAGTCCTCTATACTATCTTCCATGTGTCTATCAGTGACTAAAGGGCCTGTCCCACTTGGGCGTCATTTGCGTGTCACGCAGATGGCGCGCGAAGATTTTGTACATCCCAAAATCCTGGGGTGCCGCGCGCGACCGCGCGTCACTGCCTACTTCACCACGTACCATGCACGCGTAATGCGCACCATGCCCGCATCACGTGCATCGTGACGCGTAAATGATGTCGCGTAAATGACGCGCAAATGACGCCCAAGTGGGCAGGCCCTTAAATCAAAGTTCTTAAAGAGATGTAATGTGTTGTGTCGTTATGGGAATAGATATGAAAGTAACTGCCACATGACCATGCAATACGTTCAAATATTTTTACAGTTGTTTGAGAGCAAATCTTTTTTAACCATAGCGTTGGTACCTTTCAGTCTCAATTTTAGCATACTGTGCAATGTGGCATCCCAAAGCTCAAATCACTATGGAGATGCATGACTTGTTCTGACCTGCATGTTAACTTTATAAATAGAATGCTCATGTTTACAACAGAATACAATAATCACTGACTAGGTTACTGTTGACATTATATAATCTTGTTCATGCAAAATTCTTTTTCTTGTTACTTGAGCATATAAATTATTTTATTAAGTGATGTGTCTGTTGCTTGGCTCAGAGCAGCTTCCACCTCAGATCACATAATTCTGACAAACTGCCATGAAAAATAGACACAGATGAAAGCAACTAAAATAAATCTGAAAAGAACACAATGCCAACAAACCAACCTAATGTCATTCAAATCCAGTGGGTACCTACTCTGCCTGTATATTATGGGGAAGATTATTTTCCAGTCTGAAATAAAAATGCTGCAGGATTATTGTTGTGTATACTAGTAAACAGGTTTACTGCACCAAATTTGGAATATTATTAATTTCTTTGGTCGTGGAGTCATAGAATCATACAGTGTAGTAACAGGCGCTCGGCCTAACTTGCCCACATGGACCAACATGCCTCATCTACGCAAGTGTCACATGCCTGTGTTTGGCCCGTAACTTTCTCAACCTATCCTATCCATGTACCTGTCCAAATGTTTTTTAAATGATGTGATCGTTCCTGCTTCAACTACCACCTCTGGCAGCTCATTCCATATACCCACCCACCCTTTGTGTAAAGAAGTTGCCCCTCAGGTTCCTATTAAATCTCTCCCCCCTCACCTTAAACCTATGTCCTCTGGTTCTCAATTCCCCTACTCAGGGTAAAAGACTCAGTGCACTTACCCAAAGTATTCCTCTCATGATCTTATACGTTAATAAGATCACTCCTCAATAAGATCACTCCAACGAATAAAGTCCTAGCGTGCTCAACCTCTCCCTATAGCTCGGGCCCTCGATTCCCAGTAGCATCACACAGAAAGTGGTGAGTCTGTGGAATTCTCTGCCTCAGAGGGCGGTGGAGGCCGGTTCGCTGGATATTTTCAAGAGAGAGCTAGATAGGGCTCTTAAAGATAGCGGACTCAGGGGATATGGGGAGAAGGCAGGAACGGGGTACTGATTGGGAATGATCAGCCATGATCACATTGAATGGCGGTGCTGGCTCGAAGGGCCGAATGGCCTACTCCTGCACCTATTGCCTATTGCATCCTTGTAAATCTTCTCTGCACTCTCTTCTCGTATGCCAAATTTTGTTCATATTGGTTTCAGTAAGGAGGAAATAGTTTTACAACCCCAGTCTGTTGCTGTAAGATGGCTCTAAATTTCAGAAAACAGTTGGCACAAAATTTCAATTTTAAACGCACAAAAGGAAATCTCATTAGCATAAATTAGTATGTAAAATACTGGATTAAAGAGTGACGTCATGTCAAAAGGCAATGAGACAATGCTGGTCCCCTGGAGATAATAACAGTTCAGAGAACCAGACTAGGCAGGTTCTCATAGCATCTACAGATGTAACTGTAGGTCGATAAATTTATTTTTTTAATGTGACTGCAGTAACCTTGGTCCTAACAAATATTTTCTGCTTCCAATTATTCATTCTTAAGAAAACGGCAATGTAGAATCAAAATGCATCTTTTCCGCTACTATTTACACAAACAAAGACATTTTACTGCATGGTACTGAAGGCAGGACCTTGTGTTGTTTGGTCCTTGATGGTATATATTGTTCCAATTAGGATTGCCGACTACTTATTTCTTGCAAGGATCATATTAAATGGATTATTGAACTATTTTAAGAAAATTGGGTGCTTCCTTTCATTTTGCAGGTTATACAGATGGTTTCACAGAATTAGAAATCATCAGATCAAATGCTTGCTTTCCAATTAATTTTTATCCTACCCATGGCAAGGTTAGAGCCCTGTCCCATGGTACGAGTTCATTCCAAGAGCTCTCTCGAGTTTGCCCTGATTCGAACTCGGAGATTTACGGTAATGGCCACTTGTCGGTACTCGGGGCTCTCGTGGACATTTCTCAATGTGTTGAAAAATCTTCACGAGTCTTCCCGTGCTTACCTGCTGTTAGCGAGTCTTCCCGAGTACCTGCCGTTAGCGTTACGAGCCACTAAGAGACGTCCCCGAGCTCCGACATACCTGCTACGTTCATTCTCCGTGCTTACCACGAGTTTGATTTTTTTTAAACTCGGGAGAGCACTTGAATGAACTCGCACCGTGGGACAGGGCTAGTAGGATACGAAGTGTTTACGAAAGAACTGCAAATGCCGATTTACACCGAAGATAGACACTAAAAGCTGGAGTACCTCAGCGGGCCAGACAATATCTCTGGAGAAAAGGAATAGGTGACGTTTTGGGTCAAGACCTTTTCTCCAGAGATGCTGTCTGATCTGCTGAGTTCGCCAGCTTTTTGTGTCTGTTTTAGGACAAAAGTGTCCCATGAGCAGTGGCAGAGCAAGGCAGGCAGGTGGTCACATCAGGAAACCAAACATTCAACAGAAGTACACACTAATAATTATTGAAAAATATTGTTTAAAATTTTGGTAACAAGCAATACTTTAAATGTTGTGCATACAGCCAGTATAAACAAGAAAGTTGGTTGGCATGTCATTAGTGCCTACTTAACAAATTAGACAATAAATAACATATTGGAAGCTCACTAGTAAGCCGTAACCTAATGGAGAAAACCCTCATTTTAGCCAACCCCTTTATAACAGATTTTGGTTATAGTGGACGTACCTGCCCACCCATCCCTGGCTCGCACCTCCTCCCCTGCTGCTTACCGCCCCGGCTTCCAATGCCACACCCAGCTCGCAAGGTGCACCAGCGAGTCCTTCTTTACCCACTGCATGGTCCTGTTGATGCCTCTGTTGTTACTGCTCATGCAATAGCCCCTGGGGACAGCGCTTTCCTCAGCCCGCCACCACTGACGGCAGTGTTCGGTCACCATGGGGCTCCCTCCTCTCCCACCATCTGCCGTTTCCTCCTGTTGGCTGTCGCTTTGTCTGCTTCCCCCTCCACCTCCGCCTTCTCCTCTTTCTTCCATTGCTCTGCCACGCGGGCTCCCACCCCTGTTCTATCGCCGTCTCGCCCTTCTTCTCCCCCGGAGTTGCGGACATACTCCACTGTGGAAGATGTCGGCGACTGCAGGGAAGAAGATGGAGGAGGCGGCGGTGAGGTGGGGAGCAGACAAAGTGACAACCGGCAGCTGATGAGAGGGGAGGGAATCCCATGGTGACCAAACAAGGCTTGTCATTGGCAGCAGCCTGAAGAATGAGCTGATGGCCAGGGGTTACAACGTGAGCCGTGTCACCAGACCATGTCGTGAGTGAAACATAGAAACATAGAAAATAGGAGCAGGAGTAGGCCATTCGGCCCTTCGAGCCTGCACCGCCATTCAATATGATCATGGATGATCATCCAACTCAGTATCCTGTACCTGCCTTCTCTCCATACCCCCTGATCCCTTTAGCCACAAGGGCCACATCTAACTCCCTCTTACATATAGCCAATGAACTGGCCTCAACTACCTTCTGTGGCAGAGAATTTCACAGATTCACCACTCTCTGTGTAAAAAATGTTTTTCTCATCTCGGTCCTAAAAGACTTCCCCTTTATCCTTAAACTGTGACCCCTTGTTCACTTCCCCAATATTGGGAATAATCTTCCTGCATCTAGCCTGTCCAACTCCTTAAGAATTTTGTAAGTTTCTATAAGATCCCCCTCAATCTTCCAAATTCTAGCGAGTACAAGCCGAGTCTATCCAGTCTTTCTTCATATGAAAGTCCTGACATCCCAGGAATCAGTCTGGTGAACCTTCTCTGTACTCCCTCTATGGCAAGAATGTCTTTCCTCAGATTAGGAGACCAAAACTGTATGCAATACTCCAGGTGTGGTCTCACCAAGACCCTGTACAACTGCAGTAGAACCTCCCTGCTCCTATACTCAAATCCTTTTGCTATGAATGCTAACATACCATTTGCTTTCTTCACTGCCTGCTGCACCTGCATGCCTACTTTCAATGACTGGTGTACCATGACACCCAGGTCTCGTTGCATCTCCCCTGTTCCTAATCGGCCACCATTCAGATAATAGTCTACTTTCCTGTTTTTGCCACCAAAGTGAATAATCTCACATTTATCCACAGAAGGACTCGCTGGTGAAGAAGGACTCGCTGGTGCAGACCAACAGCATCGGCGCCTAGTTTTAACGTGAAACCACACAAAATGCCAGAGTCACTCAGCAGACTGAATCAGTCTGAAGAAGGTTCTCAACGTCACATATCCACATTTTCCAGAGATGCTGCCTGACCCGCTTGGGTTACTCCAGCAGTTTGTCCTTTTTTGTATCAACCATCATCTGCAGTTCTTTGTTTCAACTGCATGCAATGATAATACCTCCTCAGTTACAGTGGACAATCAGCAATAATGGATACCATTGCCCTCCCTGTGGTCCATTAGAACAAGGGTTTACAGTATTCATAAAATATGTTTACCAACATCAGACTTTCCCCTATGGAACAAAGGTTTTCTTTTTTACCAGCATTAAATAGGGGTGGGAGATTGCAACCTTCACGTGGTCTGCCTTGTTTCAACCAATGCAATCAACTTGGTGTGCACAATCAAATAAGATCAAATAGAACAAGTTGTCCTACAACTTTAGGCTGTGCACGAAATACGCAAGAAGAAGAAGAAGCATTAAATAAATTATGTCGGCTTCTGAGATGAGGTACTTACTTATAATGACACAGAGGAGACCATTTGCCAATGTCAGTTTCAATAGAGCAACACTATCAATCCCCCTTTTCCTTATCTTCCCTGTGCGTCTACAACCTATTTTCCCTCACTTATCCTTAACGCCTCTCCACCAAGGTGGCAATTTACAGGAGTTGATTAATCTACCAATCTGTCTTTGGGATGTGGAAGGAAATTGGAGCAACTCGCAAAAAAAACATGCATGAGGCTGCAAGGAGGACACGCAAATTCCACACAGACGTCACCTGAGGTCTGGTTCAATCTGCACCGCCATGCTATGGTATCATTGATAGTACACAGTGCTTTATGTTGCAATGCAAATAAGCCGATGATTCCTTATAGAACATTACCAGTCCCCAGTCAGTGTCTCTAAAGGGTATTTACTTACTTGTGTAAGATTGGAAGAACTGTCCCCATAAACTCTTTGATGAATTCCACAAATGGAGTTCTTTGGTAATACCAGGCAGGTCAGCACCCACAAGAGGAATAAACCTATTTTGTAAGTGGGGGTCACAGAGGCGTAACGGTAGAGCTACTGCCTTACAGCGCCAGAGACACGGGTTTGATCCTGACTACGGTGCTTGTCTGCTGATGTACAAAACCATGTGATCAAAAACCATTTGCAGTTTCTTTGTATTCTACTTTTTCTGATAATAGTTTTAGTTTTTTAGTTTTAGAGATACAGCGCGGAAACAGGCCCTTTGGCCCACCGAGTCTGCGCCGACCAGCGATCCCCCCACATTAACACTATCCTACACACTAGGGACAATTTACATTTATACCAAGCCAATTAACCTACAAACCTGTACATCTTTGGAGTATGGAAGGAAACTGAAGAACTGAGAAAAAATCAACGCAGGTCACGGAGAGAACACACGAACTCCATGCGGACAGCTGTCCGCATAGAGTTCGTACGTTCTCTCCGTAAGCATTGTATGGCAGCAGCTCTAAGCGCTGTAAGGCAGCAGCTTGTAAGCACTGTAAGGCAGCAGCTTGTAAGGGCTGTAAGGCAGCAGCTCTAATGCTCTGCCACCGTGTCGCCCCAATAAGAGAAAGGGAAAAACCAACAAGCCGGGTTTTACTAATATTTGCAGGGACCTGTCTGTGGCTCAAATCTTCTGGGGGGAATTTTGACTAAGATTACATGAAGAACCGGATTCCACACTTGGCGGGGAAAAATGTGACAAGGTTTATGATACTACACTTATGCTTATGTAAACCCTCTGATGTGCTTTAATTTTTTGCTTAGGACTGACCCTTGTTGAATTGTGCAGTTTTTTTCTCAACGCTGCCTGGCTACAACAAACAAACCTTGCAGTCTCTGGGTGAACAGATCTCAAGGAGTAGATTTATTCTGTAGGAGTGCCATATTTTTCTGTTTCAGAGGGAAAATGTCATTACTTTTCTCCTAGAATGTGTCATCCAAAATTTTCCTGCAGCTTTTTATATATTTTTGGTGCAATTGGGCACTGACTTTTCCTATCACAAGACTATCATACTAACTGTACAACCAGCTTACGACATTTAGCTCCAACTCCTATTTCACTCAGAACAATCAAATTGAGTAGGATAGTGGGAATCCGAGCATCTGAAATCCCGAGAAGGGCAATGGCATAAAATTGTTGACATCTTCAGCACGACGATGGACACAAAATACTGGAGTAACTCAGCGGGACAGGCAGCATCTCTGGATAGAAGGAATGGGTGACGTTTCAGGTCGAGACCCTTCTTCAGACTGAGAGTCAGTGGAGAGGGAGAATTAGAGATATGGAAGGGTAAAGTGTGTGAAAATGAGAGATCAAAGGGGACTAAGGTCGAGGAAAATGTAGAAGAGATCATTGTTAGCTAGGGGAAGGTGACAACAATGCATACGAAGATAAAACATTTAATCAAGGGGACATTCAGACTGGTCGGAGAACTAGGATCGGAGAGGGATGAAGAGAGAGGAAAAACAAGGGTTACTTGAAGTTAGAGAGATCAATATTCCAACCACTGTCCAAGCGAAATATGAGGTGCTGTTCCTCCAATTTGCGTTGGGCCTCACTCCGACAGTGGAGGAGGCCCAGGACAGAAAGGTCAGTGTGGGAATGGGACGGGGAGTTAAAGTGTTTAGCAACTGGGCGATCAGGTAGGTTTAGGCAGACTGAGCAGATCTTTAGCATAATCTACAAGTTCCTTGCACGTGCTTTCCTCTCTCTGCCACAGGGCAACGGCGCCACAGTCAAAAAGGCAGCCCAGAGAAGTGTTGGTACATCATGAAAACTTCATGCTATTTCGCCATTCCATTTGTCTAGTCTGTCCACACTTTCTCCATCATGGTCTGGTTTGGCTCAGCCACTAAGCACGACAACCGGAGGTTGCGGCGAATCGTCCGATCAGCTGAGAAGATTATTGGCTGCAACCTTCCCTCCATTAATGAACTGTACACTGCAAGGGCCAGGAAGCGAGCGGGTAAGATCATCTCTGACCCCTCTCACCCTGGCCACAAACTCTTTGAATCACTTCCCTCTGGAAAGCGACTCAGGACTGTCAAAGCTGACACAGCCAGACATAAAAACAGCTTTTTTCCATGAGTTGTAGCTCTACTCAATAACCAGAAATCTGGTGTTTTATTATTAATGTTTAATGTTGTATGTGTCATTCCTAACTGTCACTGTAAGTCACTTGTGGGTGGAGCACCAAGGCAAATTCCTTGTATGTGAATATACTTGGCCAATAAACATTCATTCATTATTCATTCATTCAATCATTCAATGTGGAACACAGAATGGAGGCTGAAGTCAGAGTAAAGATGAAATTGGCTGCAGCTACCACCCTGGTCGATGATGGAGCAGTGACTCTGACAGTGAGATCTGCAGTCAGGTGATACACCCTCACACCTACTGCATTCACATTAACTTTTTCCCCATTAATAAGCCCATGCTGACATCAACAGCATGTTTGGATGCATCCTCAGGAGAGATGTGCACCTCGATAGAGATGAGATTCATTCTCTTCATGTCAGGACAATTAAGATTTTAAATGTTGCTGAGATTAATATACGGTATGGATTGATGCATTAATATCAAATGGGGAAGTTGGTTTAAAGCAGACAAAGGTGTGAAACATTTATGCAGACATCGGCTTAGGGGGAGAGAGGACAAATTTAAAGGGAATCGGAGCGACAGGTTTTTCAAAGGGTGTTAGGTATTTGGAATGTAGAGGCAAGAACAATTATAGCATTCAAAAGACATTTGGATGGGTATTTGGATAGGAAAGGTTCAGAGGGATACGGTCCAAACACAGGCAAAAGGAAAGAGCTCAGGTATGCACCTTGGTCTATAAGGACATCTCTCTGGCAGATATGTAGGGAGATTGCAGCTAGCTTTAAAAATAAGTAGGTAGTATTAGTGGGGAATTTCAGCTCTCCTAGTATTGGCTGGCTTTCCCATTGTTTAATAGCTTGGCTGGAATTGTTATTTCTTTAAATTGCCAAGAAAGTTTTCTTAATCTATATACAGTGCATTCAGAAAGTATTCAGACCCTTCAATTTTTTTCAGTTTGTTACGTTACAGCCTTATTCTAAAATGGATTAAATTCATTTTTTTTATCATCAATCTACACACAAAATCCCATAATCAAAAAGTGAAAACAGATGTTTAGAAATTTTGCAAAGTAATTAAAAAGAGATAACCGAAATATCACATTTAGACCCTTCAGTATTCAGACCCTTTACTCAGTACTTTGTTGAGGCATCTTTGGCAGCAATTACAGCCTCAAGTCTACTTGGGTATGACGCTACAAGCTTGGCACACCTGTATTTGAGTAATTTCTCCCAGTCTTCCCTGCAGATCCTCTCAAGCTCTGTCACGTTGGATGGTGAGTGTCGATGCACAGCTATTTTTAGGTCTCTCCAGAGATGTTCGATCGGGTTCAAGTCCGGGCTCTGGCTGGGCCACTCAAAGACATTCACAGATCTGTCACAAAGCCACCCCTGCGTTGTCTTGGCTGTGTGCTTAGGGTCATTGTCCTGTTGGAAGGTAAACCTCCGCCCCAGTCTGAGGTCCAGAACGCTCTGGAGCAGGTTTTCATCAAGGATCTCTCTGTACTTTGCTCCGTTCATCTTTCTCTTGATCCTGACTAGTCTTCCAGTTCCTGCCGATGAAAAACATCCCCACTGCAAGATGCTGCCACCACCATGCTTCACCGTAGGTATGGTATTGGCCAGGTGATGAGCGGTGCCTGGTTTCCCTTCGATGTGACGCTTGGCATTTAGGCCAAAGAGTTCAATCTTGGTTTCATCAAACCAGAGAATCTTGTTTCTCATGCCTTTTGGCAAACTCCAAGTGGGCTGTCATGTGCCCTTTACTGAGGAGTGACTTCCGTCTGGCCACTCTACCGTAAAGGCCTGATTGGTGGAGTGCTGCAGATATAGTTGTCCTTCTGGAAGGTTCTCCCATCTCCACAGAGGAACTCTGGAGCTCTGTCAGAGTGACCATCGGGTTCTTGATCACCTCCCTGACCAAGGTCCTTCTCTCTCGATTGCTCAGTTTGGCCGGGCGGCCAGCTCTATGAAGAGTCCTGGTGGTTCCAAAGTTCTTCCATTTAAGAATGACGGAGACCACTGTGCTTTTCGGGACCTGCAATGCTGCAGAAATTGTTTTATACCCTTCCCCAGATCTGTGACTCGACACAATCCTGTCCTCTGGTAGTGGAGGAGGCCCAGGACAGAAAGGTCAGTATGGGAATGGGAAGAGGAGTTAAAATGACCTTTTGCAATGTACAAGGTCATGAGGGTTATGGATAAAGTCAACACTGGTAGTCATTTTCCCAGGATAGAGGATTCTAAAATGAAAGGGCATAGTTATAAGGTGAGATGGGAGAGATTTAAGAGGATCCTCAGGTCTATGGACAATTTCTTCATCTTCATGGCTTGGTTTTTGCTCTGACATGCACTGTCAACTGTGGGACCTTATATAGACAGGCGTGTGCCTTTCCAAATAATGTCTAATCAATTTAATTTACCACTGGTGGACTACAATCAAGTTGTTGAAACATCTCAAGGATAATCAATGGAAACAGGATGAACCTAAGCTCAATTTTGAGTGTCATAGCAAAGGGTCTGAATACTTATGTAAATGTGATATTTCAGTTATTTATTTTTAATTATTTATTTGCAAAAATTTCTAAACACCTGTTTTCACTTCTTCATTCTGGGGTATTGTGTGTAGTTTAATGAATTAAAAAAAAAAGAATTTAATCCATTTTAAAATAAGGCTGCAACGTAAACAAATGTGGAAAAGGTGAAGGGGTCTGAATACTTTCTGAATGCACTATATAGTGAGCCCAACTAGAGAAGGAGCAATACCGAACCTACTCTCAGGGAATGAGGGAGGACAAGTGACTGAACTGTCTGAGGGAGAACACTTTGGGACGAGTGGCCATAACTCTACAAGTTTTAAAGTAGTTATGGAAAATAATTTAGATACAAAGAACTGCAGATGCTGGTTTACAAAAAAAAAGGCACAAAGTGCTGGATAATTTTCCATTCTGTGGGTCTCTGGAGAAGGTGGATAGATGACGTTTTGTGTTTTGACTCTTCTTCAGACTGATTGTGGTGGGCAAGCTGGAAGTGATGGGCTGGAAGAGATGAGGGGCGAGTGATAGGTGGATACAGGTGAGAGGGGTTTTTGATAGGCAGATGGTTGGACAAATGTCAGTGCTGAAAATGCAAAAAGTGTGAGAGAAGGATAGAAGAGTGCGAATTGTGAAGCCAGAGGAAGGAATAAAGGTGGAAGGAGAAAAGAGGGTGGGGGAAGTGAAAAATTGGGTAATTGGATGTGAGCTGATAGGGGAGGGAGAAAGTAGGAAGGATTGTTTTTCGGTTAGTTACCTCAAATTGGAGAATTCAATGTTCATACCGTTAGGTTAGGTAAGCTACCCAAGTAGAGTATGAGGTGCTGTTCCTCCAGTTTTCATGTGGCTTCACTCTGGTAGTGGAGGAGGCCCAGGACAGAAAGGACAGTATGGGAATGGGAAGAGGAGTTAAAATGACCTTTTGCAATGTACAAGGTCATGAGGGTCATGGATAAAGTCAACACTGGTAGTCATTTTCCCAGGATAGAGGATTCTAAAATGAAAGGGCATAGTTATAAGGTGAGATGGGAGAGATTTAAGAGGATCCTCAGAGGGTGGTCCATATTTGGAATGAACTGCCAGAGAGCAATGGAAGCAGATATAATTTTGAAATTTGAAAGACATTCAGACATTTAGAAAGGAAGGATTCAGAGGGCCAAATGTCAGAAAATGGGACTAATCCAAAGTTAGTTGGCATGGACAAGATGGGCCAAAGGGCCTGTTTCCGTGGATTGTCACCTTGTCGTGGTGGAGAAGCTTGTGTGGTCCTGAGATGCTAAGAGCGATGCCGTCTGCAGTTATGCTTCTGGAGGGCCACCCACGGTGGTAAGGTCGAGGGGGAGGTCCCTGACAAAGAGCAATCCAACCAAGACCTCAACGGTGGAACTGGCGGAGGATGATGGCACACTTTAGTGGAGCGTCACAACGGCTGGGAAGGCGGATGAAGGCTGCAGCAGAAAAGGGTCTCCGGTCCTCTTGGACTCCATGCCACTGGATCCTGACTCAGATCTGTCAAGAACCGCGTGGTAGCTGTCTGTGCACCAGTTTCCCCACGTTAAACAAAGTCAAGCACAGACGTCCTCCAAATAGGGAATCCACCCTAACACCCTGGATTAAGTCCTATGGCCATCCAAGCCATACAACTCTGCGACTCTGTTCCATATATACAACGCAAAATGCTGAGACAGCCCATTTCTTTTCAGCTTACAACTTATACACCATGCTCGGAGCCTACAATTATAACTGGTCTATATATTTGATTCCATTCTGCCTTTGAACAAAATCATTGCTCTCCCAAACTATAACACCATAGGTTAAACTATTGACACAAGATATTTTATTGAAGACTGTGATTCTCAACTAACTGAGAATGTTTTTTATGTAGCAGTCCTGGGAACACTACTCTCACTTGGAAATTTCAACTCAATTCCGCTTTGCTGACGGAAGGCCATTTTCTGGAATCTTTGAATTTCATCATGTTTGAAGTCCATCAAAGATTAGAAAAATAACCACATTCCCTTGGTAACACCTTGAGAACGTTTGGTTTGAAAGAAAGTTGGGTAAGGTTGTGGAAGACTGTCCCCTTCTAAGGAAACTAGCTGCAAGCACACAAAGAATCTGCACAATTTTCCATTTTCAGAGCCACAAACAAATCCATCAAAATAGTATAGGTAGGGGGCAACATGCTGGAGTAACTCAATGGGACCGGCAGCATCTCTGGATAGAAGGAATGGTGACAGTTCAGGTCGAGACCCTTCTTCAGACTGAGAGTCAGGAGAGAGGCAGACACAGAGATAAATAATATAAGGTGTGAAAACAAAACATCAAAGGGAACAAAGGAAAAGGAAAATGTAGAATAGATCATTGGGTAAGGTGACAACAAAGCATACAAAGATAAAAATGTAATCGAGAGGACAGTCGGGCTGGTCGGAGAACTGGAATGGGGGAGGGATGGAGAGAGAGAGAGAGCAAGGGTTACTTGAAATTGATAGTTGATATTCATAACGCTGGGTTGTAAGCTGCCCAAATGAAATATGAGGTGCTGTTCCTCCATTTTGCGCTGGGCCTCACTCTGACTGTGGAGGAGGCCCAGGACAGAAAGGTCAGTGTGGGAATGGGAGGGACAGTTAAAGTGTTTACCAACCAGGAGATCGTGTTGGTTTAGGCAGACTGGGGGGATTGGACTATCAGAATGGAGTTGATAGCCCTGTGAGAGCGAGAGTAGGTGACAGGGACTAAAATAGAGGAATGGGACGCAATGCAAGCAAAGTATTATGAATTAAGATGAATGCAAATATTGTGACCATAAATGAAAACCGATGTCAGTAATAACCCATTTACAACTTATAAACAACAGCCTGAGCACTAACAGGCTGGTTGCAAGATGTGGTTTCAGATGGAAAACTTTAGTGCCTAAAAATTCAGGGATTATCCTGACTGACAAGTTTTACTTCAGAAAAACTCCAGAGCTGGCTGTAGTGGCAGATGGGTAAGATCAATCACCAGGGTATGTGGGGAGAGTGTGGATCTGAGAGGATGTTACAACAGAAGGGGAGGGAAATCCTTTCGGAACCCATAAGGAGGATGGGGTATGATCCCAGGAGCAGGATGTGATGGGGAGATAAACATCTGTGCTCTTCACGGCAAGGAGTACCATAAATATGAATAGACACAAAAAGCTCAATGGGTCAGACAGCATCTCTAGAAATAAGGAATTGGTAACGTTTTGGGTCGTGACCCTTCTGATCTGAAGAAGGGTCTCAACTCGAAACATCACCCAGTCTGAAGAAGGATCTTAACCCGAAGCATCTCCCGAGTTTGAAGAAGGGTCTTGACCCGAAACATCACCAGAAATCACCAGCATTTTCTCCAGAAATGCCGTCTCACCCACTGAGTTACTCCAGCTTTTTGCGTCTATCTTCGGTTTAAACTAGCGTCTGCAGTTCCTTCCTACACGTACCATAATATGCTTGCCTTCACCTGCAATGCCGCCCTTCCCGCCTTCAGTTGATAGTTTCCAGAAAACCTGAGAATTAAGGCCAGTTTCTTTTAAACAAACTAATAACTAGTCTAATTGAAGTTGTCAACTTGCCTCCGTGGAGCAGACAGGTTACCAGGATATTATCCTATTTCTTTCAAACTCGATTTATACTGTTTTTATACTGTCTTTTTAGTTTAGTTTAGAATCCATGAGGAAACAGGTCCAATGACCCACCGAGTCCCAGCGATCCCCGCACATTAACACTATCACACACACACCAGGGGCAAGTTACATTTATACCAAGCCAATTAACCGACAAACCTGTCCGTCTTTGGAGTGTGGGAGGAAACCGAAGATCTCGTAGAAAACACATGCGGTCATGGGGAGAACGTACATACTCCGTACAGACAAGCACCCATTGTCGGGTCTCTGGCACTGGGAGCACTGTAAGGCAGCAACATCTACCGCTGCACCACCGTGCCGCCAACTATGGCTTGTATTCACTGGAATTTAGAAGGATGTTAGGAGATTGAGAGAAACATAAAAAATTCTTAGAGGATTGGACAGGCTAGATGCAAGGAAAATGTTCACGATGTTGGGGAGACCAGAACCAGGGGTCACAGTTTAAGAATAAGGGGCAGGCTATTTCGGGCTTAGATGAAGAAAAACTTCTTCACCCAGAGAGTTGTGAATCTGTGGAATTCTCTGTCACAGAGGGCAGTGGAGCCCAATTCACTGGATGTTTTCAAGAGAGAGTCTTAAGTGCCTGTCCCATTTAGGTGATCTTTCAGCAGACTGCCGGCGAGTGTCAAGTTCGCGGCACTCACCTGAAAACCTGGGAACTGGAACGGCGACTGTCAGAGTGGAACACACACACACACACACACACACACACATCGCAAAGGCGGGCGCCAGGGAAAGTGGGGGAGCGCTGTCTGAAATTCACACGGTCCAAAGCCGAGGTGATACAGACACACACCGCGATGAACAAGAATGTTAAGACGGCTAGCATCGTGTGCCATAAGCCTTTTAAAAGAGGGGGGGGGGTGGAGGGGAGATGGGAGAAGGGGAGAGAATAGTGAGAAGGAGTGGAGACACTTTTAAAAGCCAGACAACTTTTAAGAAGCCAGAGATACACAGCTGTGAAGTTCGGCGGGCATTTAAAATTACCGGTCGATTATCTTTGGTTCTGAAAACTCGTGCATACTTTTTTTCCCCCAATGAGCCAATGAAAATGACCGGTCAGCAAATGCGATTAACTAAAACTACCTACGACTACCTCGACTACCCATAACTACATGGCGACCCCACTACAACTGCCCTACGACTATAGGATTATCGATTTTCTCCATAGCGACCAATTTATGGTCGCAGAAAATGTTTCAACATGTTGAAAAATTTGCGGCGACCATACTGAGGCCGTGACTAGTTCCTAGAATGTGGGAACTCCTCGCGTCCATGAAGGAGACTCACCAGAGACTACCAGCGAACAAGTGGCGACCATGTGGCGATCAGGAGGCGAGCGAGGGGCCGAATGGCCTACTACTGCACCTGTTTCTCTATGTTTCTATACTGTTGCTGAGTTTGTGGAATGGTTTTTTAGAACCAAAGTGTATCTATGCAGGGTGAGGGATCAAAGGTGCTCTGTTAGTTTCCTTCCACAGGTCAGCCTATTTTCAAGCGGGAAGCGTTGAGAGCGAGTTTATGGTCCAAGAGGTTTTATGGAGATCATTTGAGGAGGGAGATTTGACATTCTTTTCAGTCACAGATGACATTTTATCAGATTTGTAGACACGTACATATGATTACAATATCTCAAAAACAATGAAGTAAAGAAACCCAGTATGTTTTTCCATCCAGTCCGATGCATACCTGAAAGCTATGTGTTCTAGTTGTCCAATGTTTACTTCATCTGAGTACGGATTCAGTGGTTTACCAGACCACTAGTCCAGAGTTGGAGACTCCCACCATGGCGACTGTGAAATCTGTGTTCAGTTTGTAGTTTGGAATTAATTAGTAATTAGTCTTGACAATGATTACCGCCTAAACTACTGGTTTGTTGTTAAAAACCCATGTGATTCACTGCACGGAAGGGTCACTCTAGATTTACACCATACAAGCCACTCAATTGAAGGTGCTCCCACTATACATGTATAAATCTGGAAGAATTCCAATGTGGATCTTTCCGAAAACGATGATGAGAAAAGCCTGGTCCCTTCTTTGAGACCTGCACTGCAAAGGTGAAGACAACATAATGAATATTTTGAGACTCTCGGTCAGAAACTGGGTAGAAGATGCGATAAAATCCAAGTGTCTCTTCCCTTCCATGGCCATTCTCATTTGTCTGTTCTCTTTGGCCATTGAGGTAACATCTCACGCAGACAGGAGCTCCTTGAATAAGTGAAAATTAGCAATTTTAATTGGGATGCAAGCAGAAGCCTCCACGTGGCACATCCCGGGCAATGCTGACGACAGAAACTGTACCACAGTGACTGACTGAAGTAGCCAATTCTGCAACCACCGACCGTCGACTGTCACTGACCGACCGGAAAGATGTGATATAGAAGATGTCCGGACACGAGGAAAATGCAATGTTGATGCATACCTTGCATAATGTCTTCCAGTAAAGGTAGGTATAAGATTTAAATTTATAAAGCTGGGAGGCACTGGGATATTCCTCCCAATATTGCAGAGAAATTAACAAATGCTGGCACTGCCACCCTATAACTTGAGACAGAAAACTCTCCTGAACAACAAATCCACAACTCGTCCCAGAAAAAAAAACTTTCCACAGTTTCCAAGCATACACAATTTCCAGATGTCCGGGACATTTATAGATGCTCAGTTTTGAGCAGTATTTCATCTGCGAATTGTTGGAGGACCGCTGCTGTTCGTTAAATTAACAAGATTATGCTCTCATGCCAAGCCTTAGTTGCTCTATATGCACACAGGGAAATCACGGGTACACCATCCAGTAGAAGTAACAAGAAGGTTCCCTGCTGAGATCACATTTTCATAAAATCAAATGGAGCTGGCAGGAAAAGGATATTATACTTAAATTCCAGAGTGATTATCATTTAACGGAGAAAGTACTTTCAATAAATGTCTCGTAAAATATATTTACAAGTTCAGTTACCTTACGTGGTCCTGCAATAAACTATGAATAATGTCAGTTTGGCAACAATGTTACTTTTCGAGGAGCAACAAAAATCAGTGGTGGATCTTGAGCCATTTACAATTGATGTTGTGTTGAATGAAATGCCAAGTCATTGGAAGGCGTTTATTTCATTGAAGATACAACGCTAGATGGGAAAATGATTTGTGAGGAGAATGCAAAATGTCTGCTAAAGGTTGTAGACTGGCTAAATAAACGGGAAAGAAGATGGCAGACAGAGTATAAAGAGGGGAATCGGGAGATTACTCATTTTATAGGGAAAAAACAATAGAAGTATCTCAAGAGTTAAGAGTGTTTTATTGAGGAATGGAACAATGAAATTCTTATTTGTTTGCAGCTTTACAGCACATTAAAACAACAACAAGTAAATATATAATACATAGTAATACAATAAATTTTCAGTGATATGAGGTAAACAGATCATAAAAGTGCAAGTCAAAGTATGTCATGCAAGCTGCAACAATTCCATAGAGTAAAGTCCAGAATAGATTTGTTTTACTTAGATAGGCCTGAGGTTAGGGTTATACAATGTAATTCAAGAGCTTGATGGTTGATGGGAAGATGTTCTTGAATCTGGAGGCAACAGTTCTCAGGCTCCTATACCTTCTTCCCGGAGGCAGCAGCAACAAGATCAGAGTGTGTCCATGGTGGTGCAGGTCAATACCTATGAAAGACCAGGCAATGTCCACATCTTTCTGTAGCCTTCTTCGTTCTTGGGGATTGAATTTACTGAACCAGGTCGTGATGCAACAAGTCAGTACGCTATTACCCTACACCTGTTGAAGTTCAATAGCGTATTGGGTGACATACAAAATGTCCTCAAACCCCTGAAAATGTATAAGTGTTGCTGATCTTCCTTTGTAATCGCATCCATGTGCTGGATCCTACGTGGATCTTCAGAGATGTGTACTCCCAGGAACGTGAAATTGGTGGCTCTCTCCACTGTTGGTCCTGCTGATGAAGAGGTTCATGGGTCCTCTGTTTTCCCATTCTGAAGTCAATAATCAGATCCTTGGTCATGCTAACGTTTAGAGCAAGGCTTTTGATCTGGCCTATTGAATTAGACTATCAATATCCCTCCTGCACTCATCGTTATCAAGTATTTGTCCAATAGCGGTATCGTTGGTAAATTAGAGATGGTCCCCTAATTTGAGGAAAGACATTCTTGCTATTGAGGGAGTGCAGAGTAGGTTTACAAGGTCAATTCCCGGGATGGCGGGACTGTCATATGTTGAGAGAATGGAGCAGCTGGGCTTGTACACTCTGAAGTTTAGAAGGATGAGAGGGTATCTCATTGAAACATATAAGATTGTTAAGGGCTTGGACATGCTAGAGGCAGGAAACATGTTCCCGATGTTGGGGGAGTCCAGAACCAGGGGCCACAGTTTAAGAATAAGGAGTAAGCCATTTAGAACGGAGACGAGGAAACACTTTTTCTCACAGAGAGTGGTGAGTGGGTGGAATTCTCTGCCTCAGAGGGCGGTGGAGGCAGGTTCTCTAGATGCTTTCAAGAGAGAGCTAGATAGGGCTCTTAAAAATAGCGGAGTCAGGGGATATGGGAAGAAGGCAGGAACGGGGTACTGATTGGGGATGATCAGCCATGATCACATTGAATGGCGGTGCTGGCTCGAAGGGCCAAATGGCCTACTCCTGCACCTATTGTCTATTGTCTAATGACATTGGAGCAGTGTCTAGCTACACAGGATATGAAGAGAGTAGAGCAAGGGAAGACAGTAGAGCACTCAGCCTTATTGTGCAGTTATATGAAAAGCACTAATCGAAAATGTAGATTTAGTTAATTATTAAGGAAGCCAAATGCTATGCTGGCTTCTATTGAAAAGGGGGTAAAATACAAAATTAAGCAAGTCTTGCTGAAATTTTAAGCGGTTTTGATGAACACAAATGGAGTAGTGTGCACAATTTTAGTCTTTGATTAAAGGAATGGTACTAACGGAATCAAGGGATATGGGGAAAAGCAGGGATGGGGGTACTGATTTTAGATGATCAGCCATGATCATATAGAATGGCAGTGCTGGCTCGATGGGCCAAATGGCCTACTTCTGCACCTATTTACAATGTTTCTATTACTATGACTGATAGAAATGCATGCTCCATTCTTGAAGGTATCTCATGCGGGGTTTGAAATCGCCGTCAAGTCATAACGTCCTAATAAAGATGCTCTGCTTTCTTTCCATAGATTATCTGCTCTAGTTTAGTTTAGTTTAGTGATATAGCACGGAAACAGGCCCTTCGGCCCACCGGGTCCGCACCGACCAGTAATCCCCGCACACAAACACTATCCCACACACACTAGTGCCAATTTACATTTGTACCAAGCCACTTAACCTACAACCTGTACGTCTTTGGAGAGTGGGAGGAAACCGAGGATCTCGGAGAAAACCAATGCAGGTCACGGGGAGAATGTATAAACTCCGTACAGACAGCACCGGTCATCAGGAAAGAACCCGGATCTCTGGTGCTGTGAGGCGCCGACTTTACCGCTGCACCACCGCTGCGAAGGTTTCTCGTGCGAAATTTGAAATCCCCGTCGTCATAATGAATCAACAAAGATGCTCTGTTTTCTTTCCATAGATTATCTGTTTAGTTTAGTGGAGAGATACAGCACGGAAACAGCCCTTTGGCCCACCGAGTCCGCACACGAACACTACCCCTGCACACGAACACTATCCTGCACACAGTTCTTCAGACTGAGAGTCAGGGGAGAGGGAAACTAGAGGTATGAAAAGATACAGAACAAAAGATACAGAACAAAAAGATACGGACACAAAATGCTGGAGTTACTCGGCGGGACAGGCAGCATCTCTGGATAGAAGAAAAGGGTGAAGTTTTGGGTTGAGGCCCTTCTTCAGACCCTTCAACCATTGAACCAGCTCATTCTGTGAAACAGTGCAGGGCAATGCACCTTCTAGTTTTGTCCAGCATATTGGGGAAGTGAGTTATGCTTTACTCTAAAACATTGGCAACAAAAGTCAACGACCCCCCCGCCCCAACAGAAAGGAACCGCAGCGGTTGTTATCCATCTTCATTTTTTTTTTTTTAATCCGTATTTAACAAGGCAAATGTTTTTTTTAAAAATTGTATTTAGCAACGTGAATTCGTATTTCCGTACGAAATACGAAAAACGAAAAATTAGCGCGGGGCCCCCCATAGGCGCAGGGCCCAATTGGGAAAAATCGGTCCAATCGGCTTAAGGCCGGCCCCGGCCACACTCACTGAAGTGTAAAAGATTCAAAGGCTGATTTTGATAGGAAGTAATGTGATGGATGTTTTCTCAGGCTAGTCTGTCCAGAACATGGTGGATTGTAGTCAAGGAAAACACATCTGGCCACTTCGAACCAAACTAAGAAATTTGATCACTCAGGTGGTGGTTCTCTACTTCTGAATTCTCTACTTCTGCATCTGTAAATGCTCTGGCCAGAGTAGATTAAAAGCCGAGAATGACAGTGAATCAAAGGATACAGGGTTGAGCAGGAATGTTGATAAAATAGAAAATGAGCCATGGTCTTACTGAATAACAGGGGAACCTTTATTGACCTTTTGACTGCCAATTCATCTCATGTATTGATCTTCCTGTCTATATGCATTGATTGATGGTTGAAAATGTTCATTCAACTTTGGACTTTGGCCTTTAGATAATAATGTCTAATATGAGAAATTCTTAGACCATAGTCAATATACACTGTGGAGTGGTACATTCTATCTGTTAGGTATCAGATGCAGAAAATGCTGTGTGATACTTATAATTAATATAGACTTAGAACAATACAGCACAGGATCAGGCCCTTCAGACACATATGTCTGTGCCAAACATGATGCCAAGACCAACTCTTCCCTGTTTGCATATATTCCAAGTTATCTATTATCTGCACAAAGCCCCCTCCTCTACTCCCTCTTCACCTACGACTGCACACCTGTACATGGTACTAACACCATCATCAAGTATGCAGATGATACAACAGTGATTGGCCTCATCAGCAACAATGATGAGTCGGCCTATAGGGAGGAGTTCCAGCTCCTAGCAGCATGGTGCGCTGACAACAATCTGGCCCTCAACTCCAAGAAGACCAAGGAGTTCATTGTAGACTTCAGGACGTCTAGGGGCGGCACGCACACCCCCATCCACATTAACGGGACGGAGGTGGAACGTGTTTCCAGCTTCAGGTTCCTGGGGGTCAACATCTCCGATGACCTCTCTTGGACCCACAATACCTCAACTCTGGTCAAGAAGGCTCACCAGTGTCTCTTCTTCCTGAGGAGACTAAAGAAGGTCCATCTGTCTCCTCAGATTCTGGTGAACTTCTACCGCTGCACCATCGAGAGCATCCTTACCAACTGTATCACAATATGGTATGGCAACTGCTCTGTCTCCGACCGGAAAGCACTGCAGAGGGTGGTGAAAATTGCCCAACGCATCACCGGTTCCTCACTCCCCTCCATTGAGTCTGTCCAAAGCAAGCGTTGTCTGTGAAGGGTGCTCAGCATCGCCAAGGACTGCTCTCACCCCAACCACAGACTGTTTACTCTCCTACCATCCGGGAGGCGCTACAGGTCTCTCCGTTGCCAGACCAGCAGGTCCAGGAACAGCTTCTTCCCTGCGGCTGTTACACTACTCAACACTGTACCTCGGTGATTGCCAATCACCCCCCCCCCCCCCCCCCGGACACTCCTCCCACCACGATAAAAATACTATGACAGTATGCACGTAAATAGATTTATTTATTGCTCATATTTATGTCGCTCTTCTAGGGAGATGCTAACTGCATTTTGTTGTCTCTGTGCTGTACACTGCACGATGACAATAAAGTTGAATCTGAATTTGAATCTGAATGTGCCTATCTAAAAGTCTCTATTCTATGCTTCTATTCTATTTGCCTCCACCACTACCCCCGGCAGCGTGTTCGAGGCACTCGCCAATCTCTGTTTAAAAACATGCCCTGTATACTTTGCCCCCCTCACCGTAAAGCTCTGCCTTCTAGTATTTGATATTTCCATCGGAAAAAAATTCCGACTGTCTACCTTAACTACGCTATCTATGCCTCTTATAGTTTTGTATACTTGTATATCTTATATTAAAAGTTTTATTTCTTTTTTTAATAATTGGCACTAATTAGACATAATTGAACAATAATCTGACTGCCAGTGGGCAGAGTGGGGGTCACGGCAGTAATGGACTGGGGCAGTGCCAGGCTGGGGGAAGGCTAAAGCATCTTCCACTAGAGAAAAATTCCTAACCCTAACCCGCCCCCCTTCCAGAGCTTCCCACGGCTGGAGCTGGAGACGCTTTGGGACCGGCTGCAGACGCCGTACGTGTGGCCGCTCAGCACGTCAACCCCGACCAACATGCCCTTCTGGATCATCATGGTGATGATGGTGGGGAGCAGCACTGCCCTGCACCCCGGGCAGACTTCAGCACCTCCATAGGGCCAGTTCCGTCAGTCTGCCCGATCGCTCGCTGCAACACTGGCTGGCCGACAGCCTGACCGATCCTTCGCAGCACTCACTGGCCTACCGACAGCCCGACTGATCCTTCACAGCATCCACGGTCCGGGCCGGCCCGACAGCCCGACCGATTCTTTGCAGCATCCACCGGGCCCACCGACAGTCCAACAGCCTGACTGACTGACTGATCGATTGACTGACTGATTGATCGACTTCTGACTGACCAATTGACTGACTGACTGACCGACCGACTGACCATAATCCTAATCCTAACCCTAGCTCAAAATCTTTATTTATCATTTTTATTTTACAGTTCACATCATAACTTTACGAAGATAAATCAATTGTGAAACAAATCTATCAGCAAGGTTAGCATTACCTTTATTCCTTTGAAACCTTGCTATAGTTTTGATGTAATTAGTAGGCGGCCATGATCCATCCACAGTGCTCTCTGCCTAGCTACCAGGAGAGCTCTTCAGCGCGTCGTCCACAGAGCACAGAGGATTATTGGGACACAGCTACCAGCCTTGGAGGGCATCTACCACACACGGTGCCTCAGGAAGGCCGTCAGCATCCATAAAGACTCCTCACACCCTTGTAACGGACTGTTCGAACTACTTCCCTCCGGCAGACGTTACAAGGCCTTCTACGCCCGAACCTCCAGACTCAGAAACAGTTTTATTCCCAGAGCTATAGCGGCTCTGAACCGGCCCTGCTGAGTGCCCCCCACCCCCCCTGGACTGTCTCCCTCGGATGGTCACGTCACACAGCTTATTTATTTATTTTACTTTTCTTTTACATCGGTTGGAAGCTGCATACTAAATCTCGTTGCACTGATGTGCAATGACAATAAAATATATTATTATTATTATTATTATTATTATTATTATTATTATAAAGCGCGTGATTGGTCAATTGGCGTCCGCGCAATGTCAAACATGCATTGATTGGACAATTACCACTCGGAAAATTGGAGGTTTTTCTCATCCTTTAAAAATATGTGCAGGGTTTGGTCTTGACGAGTTTCAGGTATGATTTATATAATATTTTTACACAATATGTTAAAAATTCAGGTAGTTACGTGATTTGGGTCACGAACAAACGAAAAAGCACCTCGGCCCACAGCCTAAAAGGTTGGACTGGCTCTATAATCAGCTCTAGTCCATTTCCTGCACAGGTGTTGCCTGACCTGCTGAGTTCTTCCACCACTCTTTGATTTGCTCAAGATTCCAAGTTTGGCAGTTCCTTGTGTCTACAGCTCTATAATATTGTATCAAAGAAAATACTTTCAACAAAAATTCAGGTGAATATGCCAGTTTAATATAGGAGTTGATCAATGATGTGATTTCCAAATGCACTAAATCAAAAAATGAATGAGTTGTAGTTAAGGTATTAGGTAGCAGTCGAAGAATGTGCCTTCATGATTTTCCATCCCAGTAAAATTAAAGGGAGCACAATTTCACAAAATCAACTTGAACTGACATGACAAGGAAATCAAGTTTAATTCCCAGATTAATGCAGGGCTCTCGCTTAACTTTTTTCCCTGTTGCCAGCTGGGCAACCTTGGCAGCTTTTTAAGTTGCCAAATGACAGTTTAGCTGGTCATTTAAGATGGCTTCCATGACACGTGCGATAATGTGCTCGGACGAAGTGCGTAGTTACCAGTCGGAATTATGCTCAATGAAGCATTCACATATTATTTCTGCTTCAAATAAAGTCACAAACTAAACAGATTCACCAATCAAGACATGATATATACCACAATGACATGCAGCAAAATTATAATACAGTATCTCAATTCTTTTTACACATTGCAATTAGTGCAATTTCTATTATTTCTTTCCATTTACAAACAAAAATGTGGTAGGATTATTCAGCGTATGATCAACTTGTGTCAATAAATCCTAGACCATGATAACATATATGCTTAACCATGCACACTACAGATTGATGCAAGCATGTTTTCTGTGAAGGACCGAAAATGATCATGACATGGCCATAGCATGGGTCGTTATTGCTATTGGTACAGAAACACTCTCGCTTCCCAAATAATTTATCCACAACAAAAATTACAGGTTGCAAGGAATTTTCTAAAGGCATTTTATGATAAAAGCTGTCAAAACTGACTGTACCCATCTGACAGGTTACACTACATTACACTAACTAACAAGAGATGGCCAAAGGACATAAATGCAGCAAATGTTCTTTTGGTAATATATTTAAAGGTGTTAAGACGGCACATTACCGGTCATTCAGATTAGTTGTATGTGTTGTGAACAGCAATGAAGATACCCAGTTTGTAAGCAACAAATTAAAAAAAAATTGTTGATAAACGCTTTTTCCATGATTCCCACTTCAGAATTAACGTTAAAATTTCAACTAAAATATCACCTGACCAAATTTGTGATGTATATGACTGACTGTAGAAGTAAAACCTGGATAAATCCAACGTATAGTTGTGAATGTTGCTCATTAAATAACTACAGTACTGATACTCCATATTAAGAGCATTGATTTGCCGTAAAAATGAATTCTGTAATAACGTGTCAACGGTAGCATGACAATCGAACACTGCGGTTTTAATGTTTCACGTGTTTACAATTTAATTAATCCATCTTTATGGATTAAAACAAATAATAACATTGGGAATTAAAACATATTTGATTGCATTCCGTTATCAAACATAGTCAATGTTCCCTCTGAAGACATTTCCAGCACAATAGGGTCGGGGGTGTGTGTGTGAATCAATGCAGGATGGATAGGTGACGGTGGGTGGGGGGGGGGGGGGGGGGCAGGGAGAGGCAGAGTTGAGCTGGTTTAGCGCTGCTTCTCTGCGCTGGCTGTGGGCCTGGGGGCACCGCTCCCGTCTGACTCCCGACGCCTCTGGCCATCCCCGGGCGTGGGGCTCTCGGGTGGGGACGGGGATGGTCCAGTGGCCGTTCGGCAGCGATTGCAGCGCCGGAGACCGGGATCGATCCTGGCTGCGGTGCAGGGCTGCCGAGAGTGTTTTGGCACGTCTCCCTCCTCCAATCGCCGCGCTCTATCCTCAGCCCCCCCCTACTACTTCCGCCTCTGACCGACACCTCCCTCCTCCAAGGATCAGCAAAGATCCTATAGCGTTATCAGGCCGGGCGGGGCGCGGGAGGAGGAGGAGATGGAGCCGCCGCTGCTGCAGTGCGGGGCCCATCATTCACTCCGACCCTCCGTCACGCCACACTTAGCATCTTTCCCACGGTATATCTTCAGGTATAAACCAAGTTGCCAAGCCGGGCAAAATGACTCGGCGTTTAGGTTGCCCCGCGGCACTTTGGTCAGGGGCACCCGGGCAACCGCTAATTTCGAGCCCTGTAATGATTATTTAATGTTACAGATGAACAAAGTTGCAAATTTCAGTAAGTGTACTAAAATAAACTTTGAAGACACTGGGAAATGGAGATGCTGCTTTCAAAACAAAGATAAACAATGCTGCAGAAACTCAGCGGTTCAGGTGGCATCTCTGGATAACATGAATTGGTGATGTTTTGGGTCGGGTCCCTTCTCCAGACTGTCAGAACATGGTCTTTGAGCTGAAGAGCACCAGGTATCACAGAGGGGAGCAGTGTGAGAGGGTTACACAGAACTCCCATTGGAGAGAAGAAGAGAACTTCTTCAAAGTGGGCATACTTTGAGGAGATTTTGCAGTGAAGTAGTAAGATGAGTCTGAAGAAGGGTCCCGACCTGAAACATCACCTGTCCATGTTCTCCAGAGATGCTGCCTGATTAATCTGTTCTCCTGACCTACTGAGTTACTCCAACGCTTTGTCTAAAAGTAACTTTACCAGCTTGATAATCATATGCGGTTCAATAATGCACAATTTTGAACATCTCAAATGCAACTAATTTTGATATGTCTATGACCTTGATAACTCAGAGAAACTACCATGAAAACCATTGGACTACTATCAAAATTAAGAATCCATTCATGTCCTACCTTATCTGGGTCATACTTATGATTCCAGTACACTCTGCATGGCTGAGCTTTAGTTCCCTCAAGGTTACAAAAAAAATGAGCTACAAAATGCTGCCAATATTCACAAAACAAATACTACAAAAAGATATTAGGGATATTTAAACAAATCCAAATTAGGATCCACAGGTTGCACATTACAGAAAGACCGACCATAATGACATCCTATGGGTAAACCTACAGATTGAAATAATAAGCTGGCAACTTTATTGGTGGATACTTTGGTTAGTTAGTAAACTAAAGTATTAAAATTAATCTTCATCATCATGCTATGTGGCAAGTCCAGCAGTCATATTGTGGGTTCCACCCAAATACTGAGATCATGACATTATTTCAACTTTCATTATGTTGTTACTATATTTGACATGTGCATCTCTTTCTAGAAAGCTTAACTTCATCGTAAATTGACAAAGAAAGCTTTGTTGCTAGAAATTCGAGCCACCACATATAGTTTTCAATGAGCAGTAGTATAGTGTTGTCAAATAACACTTTCTGAAATGGTTGATGGTTTGTATGCTTACAATAGTGCCCAACTGGCTAGCATATGTATAGAAAATCATATGTATCACAGATATGCTTGGCTGCAGTACAGATGGAATGCCTGGCTATTCATGTTAGGTATAATAGTTCCTAATTAATATAGAATGCCTTTGGTACATGAAACTACTGTCAACTTTGATAATAACACTAAAAGCATCAAGTTTGTTTTTTGCGAGCATGCGTGAGTGTCCCTAGCCAGGCCTTTTCTGCATTGTGGTTATTTCCATAGATGGATTGTGTAATCACATGAAACATGAATCAAGAGAAATAATCCCATGAGCTTGCAATTCAAGTAGACAGCTAATCTGGCAAGGAAAACGAGTTAAAGAATCATGGCTACGATATTGTAATCCTATCTCCAACCTATTTTCCTGCCAGCGTGGCTTCGCAACTGGAGGACCAAAATTCCAAGTAGGTTAACAGTAATATTCCTAAATCAAGTACACTTTTTGTTATAATTGCAAACATTTGCTGTTATTTCAGAACACAAAATTCGAAGCAGGGAAAGGCTATTCAATCCCTCATTTCTGTTCTGCAATTCACTAAGAGTGTGGCTGATCTTTTAAAATCAGCAGCACTTGCCTGTTCTAATCCCATATCTCTTGATTCCTTTAATGTCCAAAATCCCTGACTCCTATCTTAAATATACTCAGTGATTGAGCCTTTCCAGCAAGGCATCAAACAAATATATTGGAACATGGCGCTATGCTTCAATTACACATTGTTTTGAAGAAAGTAAGTCTTCATCTTTAAATTGCAATGTCATGTTTTAAATGTTGTTGTGCATCTTAAAAGTACCTAAAATGTTCTAAACAGAAAGGAAGGAAACACTGATTAGCCAGTGGAACATTGAACTATATTACGGAAGTAGTAGAAGTCTGCAAATTCTTGATCAGACACGGTACCATTCAGCTCAGATCACGATTTGTTCACTGCCACTTACACTGGCTGATGCAATAGGTCAACTTCTTTGGGAATAGTGCAAAGAAAGAACATCTGGCTCTTCTCAGAACTACAAAGCTTACGATATAGGAAAGCGAAAGAAGAAGGATTTCTCAATTGACCAACAGACACATCTGAGAATTTATTTGAGAAAGTTATATAAAACAATTGCTATATTAGAAAAGGTGAATCCATTCTTTCCCATTAAATTATAAATGTAAAACAAAGGACAATGGCTCAAAGTATTGAAAGGCAAAACTGAGACTAATGTCAGGAAAATCTACCTCACACCAAAGTGATTAACACAGAATAAGCTCCAGTATACAGTAATGCCAAAAAATCTCATGTGAATTAAAAAATTGTGCCCCTGATGGCATTGTGGTGAAACCCCTCAGAGCCAAGAAGAGTCAAGTCAAGAGAGTTTTATTGTCATCTGTCCCAGATAGGACAATGAGATTCTTGCTTGCTGTAGTGCAACAGGTGCACAATATAGAGCATACTGACTGGCTGCATCGTGGCCTGGTACGGCAACTTGAACGTCCAGGAGCGGAAAAGGATGCAGAAAGTTGTGACCACTACCCAGTCCATCATCAGCTCTGACCTCCCCACCATCGAAGTGATCTATCGCAGTCGCTGCCTCAAAAAGGCTGCCAACATCATCAAAGACCCACACCATCCTGGTCACACACTCATCCCTCCATTGCCATCGGGAAGAAGGTACAGGAGCTTGAAATCTGGAACATCCAGGTTCAGGAACAGCTTCTTCCCTACAGCCATCAGGCTATTAAACACAACATCAAAAAAGCTCTGAACAATAACAGTCTATTATTACTATTGCACTTTATCTGTTTATTTATTGTGTATATATATGGTATATAGTCTATAGACACACGGAACTTTTATCTGCCGTTCTGTATTATGTTTACATATTCTGTTGCGCTACAACTCCCCCCCTTCTACCCCCCTATTTTAAAGGACTTACCGTACACTGTGCTTTAGCTGTCTTAATTACAGCGCCAACCTTCCTGTTCATCATGGTGTGTCTCTATCACCTTCACTTTGCACCGTGTGAATTTCAGACAGCGCTCCCCCGCTTGCCCTGGCCCCCGCGTTTGCGACGTGTTTGTGTGTGTGTGTGTGTGTGTGTGTGTGTGTGTTCCAGTTCCCAGTTTTTCAGGCGACTTGACAGTCGCCGGCACTCCGCTGAAAAATCGCTGAAGTGGGACAGGCCCATAAGAAACAGTGGTGTCTGATTACAGCAATGAAGTTACATGGAAACAATATTTTCCACCAATACTGTAGGTACGTTAAAAAACTTACCTTCAGCGGCGCTGCAGCTCTGTCACTGGCTGTGTGCACGATTTTGGCCCCTTTGAGAGGGGGGCGTGTTTAAAATGCCGTTTTTCTCTAGCCTGTTCAAATCGATCTTTGTCAGGCTGTTTAGTTGCTGAAGAAAAATCGCTTCTGCAGTTTTATCAAGTTTATTAAAAATAGCGTTGGATAATTTAATAGCAGGAGTAAATTTAAAATAATCTTCTAAAGCCGTGAACGCCGACAGCGGGATGGATCTCACGTAGGGGACAAGGCAAGGTACGCCGTTTATTTTTACATATAAACGTGCTTCTTAGGATGCCTTTAATCAAAATTTCAC
Source organism: Amblyraja radiata (assembly GCF_010909765.2). Lineage (NCBI taxonomy): Eukaryota > Metazoa > Chordata > Chondrichthyes > Rajiformes > Rajidae > Amblyraja > Amblyraja radiata. The sequence continues at coordinate 96,457,694 of NC_045959.1, read as the reverse complement.
GTTGCGAAAAGGTGACTTAGGACCCATACGAACCGGCAGTATTTTTCCTGCCGATATGGGGGTTTAAATTCACCGTAACCGCAACATTCCAATCGATCACGTTCCACAAAATCCCACTCGCAAGATGATTAAAATGGCCATTAATTTACAGGAATTAAACATTAAATTCCTTCAATTTGGCCTATAAATTCATGACAATGAGATTCAAAAATCATGTTATATTGTGAATTCTTGTGTGAATGTTATTTGGACACTTAGACTATTTAAAAATGTTAACCTTTTCTTAAGAAATGGATAGATGTTTCGATCTAGTAATTGAATTGTGTAATTAGCTACAATTTGGTAACTAATTATATGCTTTAATTTCAGGTCATCCAAGTAAGATTGTTTCATATTTGTTTCAAAATGCTTCAATCTATAATAACTGAAAATTTCATTCAGTTCTCTTAATTTTTAAGAAAGTTATGGGCTTTTGACTGTCCTTGATCACAGCTTTTGAGTTAAGTCAATGGAAAAGCAATAGGGAACAAGATGCTAATTTCCGAGTATGAAAATAGCCATAACTTTTTTAATACTGAATATATGAAAGTGAATTAGGTGTCAAATTAAACTTCATTTTACGCTTTATCTGACGGGATAAATTGCAGACTTGATTTTTTAAATCTCAAAATTTTGTGACATTGGTAAATACTGTTTAAATCCAAGACAACTTTTTTCTGCTTGTCAATTTCCCAAATATATATTTTTTAATTGTTCTGTAGTTACCAATCAAAATCTCTTAACAACCATTGCATAATGCAAATAGCGTTCCATAATTCATCACTCACATTATGTCCGATTTATGTTATGAAAAGACACATTACTGCAGAAGTCCTTGTATGTTGCAAACCTAGGAATTCCACTAGCTGGAAGAATGAAGATGACAGGTGGATTGGAATGTCACCACCTCAGATGATGCTATCTTGCCATTCCGCTCCTGAAGAACGGTGGTGCACCATCTTAATGGTAAACTATTTTAAAGTTTAGTTTAGTTTATTTTGTGATATGTACTGAGGCACAGTGAAAAGCTTTTGTTTGCATGCTATCCAGTCAATGAAAAGGCTACATATGAATACAATCAATCTGCCCACAGTGTAAAGGATAAAATGTACAACGTTTAGTGCAAGATATAACATTGATATCCAATAAAGTCTGATTAAAGATAATTCCAAGATCTCCAATGAGATAGATGGGAGGTCAGGACCGCAATCATGCAATTGAGAGAACCGTTTAGTTGCCTGATAACAGCTGGAAAGAAACGGTTTCTGAATCTGGAGGTATCCGATTTCAAAGTTCTTGCTTCCTGAGAACTGATTGTGATTGGAGAAATCGCAGGAGTGCCAACAACTTTCTAAGATGTGTACTTCAGCACTGCAACCCAAATAACCAAGGCCCCAGCAGCGAACGTCAAGAACAGAAGCATCACAGGTAGAATGGCAAAGAATGTCCACCAAAAGAAACATTTCAAAGGGATTCTCAAATGCGACTCTTCCTTGACCTGGGCATTCTTATTGCCGTTCCACAGTAGGCTATTCCTGCCAACACTCCTGATGGACTGTGGAGCAAATAGGATCGCTGCTGATGTTCTGAATCTCAGCATTGGGGAGGTTTGATTACAAATCCACAATCTTATTTTACACATCTGTGAAGAGGATATACCAAGGGATCTCAGAAATATTATAATAATAACACCTTTAAGAAAGAGGATAAACCCGGTCATTGTAACAATAAAGGGACCCTCCCTGCTGTGTGTCATGGGCAAAGTTAGTAACACTGTCCTCGCAACTGCCTCCACTCAATAAACCGAGTGCGCTTCTCAAATCCCAGGGGGCGGCACGGTGGTGAAGCGGTACAGTTACTGCCTTACAGCGCCAGACACCCAGGTTCGATACTGACTACGGGTGTTGTCTGTACAGAGTTTGTACGTTCTCCACTTGACTGCATGGGTTTTCTCTGAGATCTACGGTTTCCTCCCACACTCCAAAGACGTACAGCTTTGAAGGCTAATTGGCTTGGTATAAATGTAAATGCAAATTGTCCCTTGTGTGTGTCGGATAGTGTTAGTGTGCGGGATCGCTGGTTGGTGTGTGCTCGGTGGGCCGAAGGGCCCGTTTCTGCGCTGTATCTCTAAACTGTCCAAACCTGTGTGCTCCAGATTCCAGAATATGCAATCTCTTGTGTCTTCTGGTTATGAGTTTTCAATCAATCAATCAATCAATCAATCAATCAGTTTTATTCATCACATTGCACATAAAGTGCAAGTGAAATGAATTTGTCAGCGGCGGTGCAATGATAAAGAACACACAAACACAATAAAAATATAACACAAACATCCACCACAGCATTCATCACTGTGGTGGAAGGCACAGAAATAGTAAGATTAAACGAGAACTTACCAGTTTGAAGTTTGATCTGTATTTTATGAGGAGTTACGATGAGGGATTACGTGAAGAAGCCCGCCAGGGCGCATGCGTGCCATTCTTCAAAGCAGCGGTGTGAAATCACAGATAACTGTAATGACTAAACATAGTAAGATTAGAGAAGAGATACCAGTTGAGTATATGATCAAGGGTGGGAGCGGAGGGCACGTAATCCCTCATCGTAACTCCTCATAAAATACAGATCAAACTTCAAACTGGTAAGTTCTCGTTTAATCTTACTATTTTTACTATTACACGTGAGTGACTACGTGAAGATTTTAAAGCTCTGTGATTTCATGCCGTGGAAACGAGTCCATGCATCACGTCTGCCTTGATGACTGTAGGAGGAATTGTGTTAACATAATTTGGACATGAATTTGACATTGAAATCATAAAATTTATTAACACAAAATTATAACCCCTTTTTATGGGTTTAAATTAATTTACAGAACTTAAAATTGTTTCTGCAAACGTTCCAGGTTTCATTACTGGTTTGTTGTAAAATAGTTGGAATGTTTTTTCCCCTGACCATCCTGCTGCCTTGAGGATTTGGTCCATTGGTACATCCAACTGTATCGCTGCCGATGTAGCTGCAGCCCTGGTGGAATGAGATTTAAAATATTAGTATCCACCCCAGCCTGTGTTAGCACCTGTTTCAGCCATATTGAGATGGTCTGGACCGTCACTCTTTTGTGTGGTTGCTTGTGGCTGACCAGAAGTGCCTTCTCATTGCCTCTTATGATTTTTGTTTTCTCCATGTATAACGACAAATGTCTTACTATACGGAGACGGTCATCTGTTGGGTATGACCTAAATTGTATATTGAGGCCTGCTGATCCCTGTCTGTTCTGCTTTACTAATTCATAGATATGAAACGTAATATTTTCAGTTGAGGAAGTCATGTTGTCCAGTCTTAGTTTATGCAGTGACTGTATCCTCTGTGCCGTGACCAATGCCATTAGCATGACTGTTTTTAATGTCAGTCTGTGTAGGGACAGAGCTGTTGCTGGAGACCAATTCCTGAGCATCTTCAGGACAATACTTACATCCCATATTTGGGAGTACCTGGTTCTTGGGGGATTAGTATTAAAAATTCCCCTCATAAGTTTTGTTACCAGTGGGTGTGTCCCAACAGAGTAACGCTCTGTCCCCTGCCATAGGTAAGTTGATAGGGCACTTCTGGCCCAGTTGATGGCACTGTAACTGCGCCCCTCATCATAGTGGAGGCATGCCAGATATTCCAGAACAGATGGGATGTTCATGTCTCTGTGGGTGATGTTGTTTTTGTGACAATGCATCTCCCACTTCCTGATATAGACCAGATACTGTTTTTTGGTTGACTGTCTTTGGGCCGCCGAGATCATGTTCACTGTTCGGTCCGTCAGTCCCAGTTGTAGTAGAGGTGTTTTTAAACTCTATAAATTAATAAGTTCAAATGGTTATGCCATGGGTGGCTATCCCTTGTTACGGGATGTAGCAATAAATCTGGTCTATGTGGGATGGTGATACATGGTTCTAATACCATGTTTAGTACCACTGGGAACCATGGTTGAGTAGGCCAATCGGGTACTGCCAAAATACCAGACGCAGAGTCTTGTTGTATTTTCCTTAATACCCGACTGATGAGGCAGAAAGGAGGGAATGCGTAAATAAACAATTTCCCCCAATGCAGCGAAAATGCATCTGTCGCCGCTGCCCCAGGGTCTGGTTCCCATGAAACATAATTTGCTAACTGGTGGTTAAGTCTGGATGCGAATAGATCGATATCTGGTGTTCCATATCTTGCTGTAATATCAGCAAATACTTTTTTATTCAACATCCATTCGGTGTTTTCATTAAATTTGCGTGACCTGGTGTCTGCCACTAAATTTAGTCTTCCTGGTAGGTAAGTGGCTGATATCCAAATATCTCTCTGGATACACCATTGCCAAATTGTATTAGCCAGATTGTCACATGATGTCGATTTGTTTCCATCCATGTGGTTAATGTATGCTACCACGGTGGTATTGTCTATCTGTAGTCTAACATGCTGGTGATATGACCCAGTACAATATGACTTTAGGCCATGGAATGCACCCAACATTTCCAGGTAGTTTATGCCCAGTGTGAGTAATAATGATGCCTCCTGAGCAGTCCATCTACCTCTACAGCTGGTGATGTTATTGGTGGCTCCCCACCCAAGTGCACTGGCATCAGTTTGTAGTACCATGGAAGGGTTACTGACAATGATTAGATTGGAACAAAACCAGATGTTATCTATCCACCATTTTAGCTTTGATTGGTAGTTGCATAGGTCTGTCAAAGTGACCTGCATTGATTTTGAGTGCCTGTATTTTTGCTCTCTGTAAGTTTTGGTAATGTAGAGGTCCAAATTGTGTGGCTGGAAAGGCAGCCACCATTTTGCCAATTACTTTTGCTACTAATCTGATGGATGGTTTGCTGATGTCAATGAGGTTATTGCAATCTCTAGCCTTTCCCTTAGGCAGAGTCACCGATAGGCGGCGCGACTCTCGTCAGCAGCGGCCTCTGCAGTCCGTCTGCGTTTTTATTATTTATGTCTATGTTTTTATGTAGTTTTTGTTATTTTTTGTTGGGGTATGTGTGTGGGGGGGTGGGGGTGGTGTGGGGGGGGAGGGGGTAACTTTTAAATCTCTCCCTGCACGGGAGACCCGATCTTTTCTTTGTCGGGTCTCCGTTGTCGTTGGGGCTGCAACGAGGAGCGGCCTCCAACAGGAAGACCGGGGGCTGTGGTGCCGACTACTCACCTCACCGTCGCGGAGCTGGCCGAGTCCAGAGCGGGTGGAGCTGTGGTGGACGCTGCTGCGACCCGACCCCCGGAGATTCGGTGGCTGCAACTGCGGGTTTGGCGGACGGCACCGGGAGCCCGCGGGTCCCTGGAGGGAGACCGCTTTTCCGGGCTTCCGCAACGGCGACTTCTCCCGCCCGAGTTGCGGGGTTGAAGAGCTCCTGGAGCGGGGCCTTACAGCACCGCCCCGCGCGGCTTGGAATGGCTGCGGGTCTCTGCGAGCGCGCGCCGGGGGCTCTAACACCAAGACCCGGTGCGCGACCTTGCATCACCCGGCGTGGCTTTAATGGCCACGGGACAATTCGCCATCGCCCGCCGGGGGCTTTGACTTTGACTCTGACATCGGGGGGGGGGGGGGAGTGCAGTGGAGAAAAGTTTTTTTGGCCTTCCATCACAGCAATGTGATGGATGTTTATGTAAATGATGTTGTGTCTTGGGTCTATTTGTTTGTAATGTATGGCTGCAGAAACGGCATTTCGTTTGGACCTCAAGGGGTCCAAATGACAATAAATTGAATTGAATTGTATTGAATTGAATTGAATGTGAACTGAGTCAATGGTGAACCCCAAATAGTCCATAGCAGTGGAAGGCGTTAGTTTAGATTTAACTGGATGGGTAATAAATCCCAGTTTTTCTAATAACTGTTTTGTGGCTGTTACGGTTTGTTTGGCCAATTCAAAGTTTTGCCCACAATGAGTATGTCATCTAAATATGCCATGACCATGTGTTTTCGTTTCCGTAGAAACGCTAGGGCTGGTTTCAAAATTTTGTGAACAGCCTGGGGGCTGATGATAACCCATTTGGCAGTGCTTTATACTGCCAAAGTTGTCCCATCCAGTTGAATTTTAAGTAACATCTGTGGTCACCTCGTATAGGCACTGAATAGTAAGCATCTTTTAAATCGATGCTGGCCATGAAGTAACCTTTGGAAATTAATTGTTTAGCAGTAACAAAGGTTTCCATTTTGGAGTGAATATATTGTACAAATGTATTCAATTTTGTCAGATCTATGATGATGCGACAACCACCATCTTTTTTGTTTTTGGTAAATATATTGGACACGAATTCTAATGGTTCGTGTTGAGTTTGCTCAATTACACCTTTTACGTAAAGCCGCTCCAGTTCAGCTTGCGCTTCTGATTTTTCTTTATCAGAAAGCATGAACATTCGGTTCGGTATATGTTGAACTGGAGGGCTGTACTTGTGTATAAACTCTATTGTATATCCCTGGATACTGCTTAAGATGTAAGTATCGGTTGTTAACATGCTCCATGCATTCAGAAAAGAGTGTAGTCTCCCACCAACCTCCATGCTCCCTGTATTTTGTAGGGAACCAGACCCACCTACCTCCATAGTTACCAGTGGCAGGTTTACTTCTTTTTGTAGGTTCTTCACTGCTGTGGTTGCGCTGGTGTCTGGATTTGTGGTTTGGTTGGCGTTGGAGGTCCGCGCATCTTCCAAGAAGGCCGGCCTGGGCCATGGCCTAAAAAAGACTCATGTTTTGAGTACCGGGCCTTCGAGCTTTCACCAGTCATTCTTGTTCTGCTGGTGGGTGCGTAGGGGTGCTAGGTGTCTTGATGTGGTGTCCAGTACAGCCTGTTCTTGTAACTGGTTTAGAGACATATAGTCTATACTGGCAGCTAGCTTTGGCTCCAGATTTTTACCAGTCTGGTCTGGCTGTATGAAATTGGACACCATGTCCAGTAGGTTCTTTCGTTCCAACACCCCTTGCACACTTGTCTTTCCTTCTGCGGACCCCTCTTCCAGGTCAGCCCAGAACTGACCCGCAGTGCTCCCCTCTGATGAGGTAGAAGCACTGTGCAGCCCTTCAAGAGGTACTGCTGTGGGTTTATCATAGGGCCCAATGTGACCCGACTCCATCTCCCGGAGTCTGTCACGTTGGAGCAAATGCTCCACACACCGCTCCATCCGGCTCCAGCGCTCACGGTCGCTGGCCGCCCGCGGTTGTTCAAAGTCGGACTCCTCTGAGTCCACGACCTTGTTTGTTTTTTGTCTCGCCTTACCGCCCGGCCGCGGAGTGGATCTGGCCGGTGCGGAGGCGACATTGGGCACAGCTGATCCCATTATAGGTGATTCAAGTGCCGCTGGCCGCTGCTAGCCCACCAGCTTTGTCGCAGCCCGTTGGTTTCTCCACCGGTAATCAGCATGGGAAAACACAAAAAGACCGCAGCTCTTACCTGCAGGTCCTGGTTTAAATTGTCGCTACGGGGGAACGTCGTTCCACCCCGCCTCCTGCCGTTTTCGACTTGTCAAAAGTCGACGGCCCCATCTGAATAGACTCCCGCCCGGCCGTGGTGTTCTGGCCGGCGCGGGACCAAAAGTCGGCACAGCTGATCCCTTACGGGGCTTGTACCTTCAGCTGCTGCTGGCTCCCGCAACTTCGCGGTCCTCCCCAGCCAGCTTCACTCGCAGCACTTGTGGACACTATTTTGTCCAGCTTCCCCCCCTGTGTAAAAACAGCGCGGGGACAAAAACTACCGCAGAGTAAATCACTTACCTGCAGGTCGCGGTTTCAAACTTACTGCTGCGGGGGAACGCTCCACCTCGCCTGTCGTTTCGCAAGCGTGAAAGCGATATGACACGCATGCGTCCTGGCGGGCTTCTTCACGTGACTCCGAAGTAAAATTGGCCAGTCCTCCTCCATTTCCCCCGTGGTCGGGACCTCAACCCTCCGCAGCCATCGCTGCGGCGTCCAGATGGTAAAAGGACAAGGTAAAAGTCAAGGTAAGTCCAGGATCGGCTCTTCCTCACCGGAGACCGCGGCTTCAGGCTGGTGTAGGCCGCAGGCCGGCGATCGAAGATTTAAAGTTCGCGCCGGAGCCAGAAGCACCGCAGACTGCAGGGCCGACAGACGAAGCTCCCCTCCAGGGATCCCCGGCGATGGTAAGTCGCCACCGCGCCCACGGTAGAAGTTGGACGCGGGCCGGCAGTGGAAGCTTCTTCTACTCCCCGGGTCCCCAACGTGAGATCCCAGGCTGTAGACGCCGCGCCATCTGGAGCTCTGCAGACCGTGGCTTCAGGCTGCTGGCTGTCGCGGGCCAGCGAAATGGAGCGCTCCCCTCCGGTGAGCCCCAGCGAGGGCTCGCCCGCTCCACGCCGAGAGTCCACGCTGCGCCCGCCGCTGAAGCCCCAGGCGCGTCTCCGGGAAAGGCCGCGCCGATCCTTGTTGTTAGGCCACGGGGGAGGCGACCTGGAAAAAGTCGCCTCTCCATGGAGGAGGCGACCAAAGCGGTTTCCCCCTCACCCCCCCACACCACCCCCCACACAAAACGCACAGAGGGACATTAAAAACATACATTAAAACATACTAAAAAAACAAAAAAAGTAGAAATAAACGGACACGCTGCTGACAGGGCACCGGCTTGCAGCGCCCCCACCGACCTGTATAATTTTATAAACCACTTTTCCCCATCATCCACACCACTGTTAGAAAAATATTGAATCACTAGGCATTAATAACTATAGTTTTAAAATCGAATGTAGACATTTGCATCTACTGTACCTCATTTCTTTCCAAATTTCTTAGCCATATATAAAAATAATCAATAGCCAATTCAATAAAGAAAGGATAAATGACTATAACAATAATTATCTTTCAAGTCTATTGAACTTATCCACCAATATATAACCATTACTACAGCTTCTCATAATGATCAAATGTCAGAATATTCTATTATGGGCGGCATGGAGGCACAGCGGTAGAGTTGCTGCCTTTCTCGCGCTTACAGCGTCAGAGACCCAGGTTCAATCCCAACTACGGGTGCTGTCCGTACGGATTTTGTACGTTCTCCCCGTGACCACATGGGTTTTCTCCGAGATCCTCCCACACTCCAAAGACCTACAGGTTTGTAGGTTAATTGGCTTGGTATAAATGTAAATTGTTCCTAGTTTGTTTGGATAGTGTGCGGAGATCGCTGGTCAGCACGAACTCGAAGGGCCTGTATCCACCCTGTATCTCTAAACTAAACTCAACTAAACATATTGATGGATTACTGTGCATTTATGCAACTAAGTGAAAAGTAGACACAAGACAACTTCCTAATTTCCCTTGTCAATACTGTGGAAATGCAAAATCAGAGGCACAAATGTTTACCTCATAACCTGCATCCCCAATTAACAGAAGAAATCTACATTTTTTAATGTCATGATGAGCAGCATAACTTACACCATTGAAATATTTATCCTCATCTATCATAAAGGTAATAGCCTCCAATGTACAAGGTCAATGAACGTTTGTTACTGAATATAAAAAGGTGTTAAAAATGACTTTAATCCACACTTGGCCATCATTGTATTAATGTGTTGCAATTAACTTCATTACAGTTTTACAAACAGACTTGGGTAGTGGAGGCTTGACACTGTTCTCAAAAAATCCATAACATATGAATTTTTGCATTACTTTAGTATTTAGCAACTAAGCAATGTTGGAATAATTTGTATAATTTACAATAATAATTCCTTCAAATTCTATTCATTTTTTAAGACAACATATCAGCGGGGTTTAGATTTAATTATAATGTCTCACGTGATTCCTTCGTAATCCCTTAAATAACTGAGAGACCTCTCAAAATGCATGCCTCGGTCTACCAAAGCTATTCCATTTTTTTTTTAACATACCTATCATCAGAGCCTCCAGATAAATCCTCTGAACTTCATCCACGAGTCAATCTCAAAGTCAACTGTGTCTGGAAAGATTTATGAGAAGAACTCTATGATAATTTACTGTAGCGCATATTTTTCTTTCAGTAGCCAGTAATGGAATATCACCAAGATAATCAATTGTTTCATGCACAGGATTGTTTTAATCACGTTTCAAGAGTAGTAATAACCGACAGTCCCAGATATTCAAATCACCCTGTTCATCTTCACGATACATGTAGAGCAAGTGTGGAAAATACAAAAAAATAAAAGCAGAACCAACACAAAGAAATTAGATACAATTCCATCCCTATAATATATGAACACAAACTCTTTAAGGGGATGTCCCACTTGGGCGACCTAATTGACGAGTTTAGAAGAATTTGAAAAAATGACATGTTGTAGATCTCCTTCGACTATGTAGAAGACCTCCTTCCACCTCCTTCGACTATGTTGAAGACTAGCTTCGACTAGCTATGACCAACTTCGGGAAAATTGGTCACCGAATAGTAGAGAGTGAAGACGACCTCCTTCGATCTCGTTCGACCTCCCTTCGACTATGATGAAGACTATCTACGACTACCTTTGACTACATTCGACTACCCTCGATTAACTACTACTAACATGCTGACCTACTACGACCTACTATGACTAAACCTACGAGTAAAAAAAGTATCGATTTTTTCCATGGCGACCTTTTTTTACTCGTGGGCATTTTTTAACATATTTTAAAAACGCCGCGACCTAGCTGAGGCCTCGAGTACACGGAGACCACTCTCGAGCACGAAGGAGAGTTACAAAGACCTCCTACAACCTCGTGTCAACCATGCTGCGAGTATGAGTCGAGGGCAAACTCGCCAGAACTCGCGGATTAGGTCGCCCAAGTGGGACAGCCCCTTTACCCACTCCAAGCTCATCTACTCTATATGCACAGCTCTCCGCTCGCTCCGTATCAATCTCAATATTGTCATCAAATCTTCTGACCAAGGAGGTGTCATTGTAGTGTGGCAGACTGATCAATACCATGCTCAGGCCAGGCATCAGCTCTTGGAGTGAGTAGGATAGTATTAATGTGTGGGGATCGCTGGTCAGTGCGGACTCGGTGGGCCGAAGGGCCTGTTTCTGCACTGCATCTCTAAACTAAACTAAACTATCCATTGATAGGTTTTGTCCCACCGCACTTCCTCAACTTTCTCTCCCGTACTCCAATCAGTCTGAAGAAGAGTTCCAATCCAAAATGTGATCTGTTCATGGATGCTGCCTGACCCGTTGAGTTCCTCCAGCACTTTGTGTTTTGATCAAGATTCCAGTATTTGCAGTTTCATATGTCACTTATCCACCACTGTCAACCAATGTTTGCCCCTTCCCTTCCCCCATTTCCATTTACCAGCTTTCTCTCCACTACTCCATTCGTCTGAAGAAGGGTCCCAACCCAAAATGTCCTTGGCCCGCTTCCCTCCAGAGCTACTGCCTGGCCTGCTGAATTCCTTAAGCACTTTGTTTTCTCCTCAATATTCCAGCATCTTCAGTCTATCGTGCATTAAACAGATTCCTATACATCCTATAACCATTTATAGAATTATTGGTTTCAATGCTAATTGGTTCTGATTAACCTCAACCATCTTTAATCTTGAATCTGATGCTCAGTTATTCTAAAATTTTCATCTCTTCCACTGATTCTTCTGTGCATCGGGCTTCCTTTAATATTTACATGTAATGCATGTAATTTACATTAATTCCTTAATGCCTCTGCCCATCACTTGCACCAGACAGTCTATTAATGGTATAGTTTTTCTCAATATAAAATCTTGCCTGCTGAGCCATTTCAGCATTTTTGCTTTCATTTTTGATTTACAACATCTGGAATACATAGCTTTTTGAGGAGTTGGGAATGGCAGTTTTCCAGACTGCAAGAGAGGTGCAGAGGTGGTGCCAGCTTTTCACCAGTGGCTTCTCAACCCAGGCACATGCTGGGGCTGCGGTTTCTCTTGTCCAAAGCAGGATTACAATTGCTAAATTCAAGTCAGATAAAGATCGATGGCCTGAGCTTGTGGAAAATTGACCTCTGCCTATGATGCAAAAGGAAATAACTAAAATAGAAGAATGCATGAGAAACTTGGAAGCTAGAGTGCACAAACTTCGGGACAGTTTTCTCTTTACTTTAGAGATACACCGTGGAAACAGCGAGTCCACGTCGACCAATGCACACTAGTTCTATCATACACACTTGGGACAATTTACAGAAGCCAATTAACCAACAATCTTTGGAATGTGGGAGGAAACCCAGAGGAGTTGGAAGAAACCCATGGGGAGAACATGCAAACCCCCTACAGACAACGCCCGTGGTCAGGATTGAACCCGGGTCTCCGGCGCTGTAAAGGCAGCAACTCTCCCGCTGTGTCACTATGCCGCTCTAAAATTCAATGGAAGAATATAACAGCAACATTTTAAATAACACTGGAGAAATACTGGAAAGAAAAACAACTTACTGGGATACAGGGAGGAGCAAGAGAGAGGGATTAATCTACAAAAAAAGCTGATGTACATCAAATATAATAAAGATGCATAAATAGCACCGCAAGTTCCTACAGGGCTGGAACTGGAGGTTGCATCAACTGCAGGGAATAATGATATAGTAGTAATTCAGAAATAACAGTAAATACTGAGTAAAAACAACATTTTAGTGTAATTATTAATCATACACCAGTCTTGAATTTGCAAAGCTAATAAAAGCTCAACCTAAAATTATCTTACTGGAGTAGGAGAAGTGATTCACACATGACCCACTGGCTCATTTTACTGCAGAATCAGCTTTTTGTGGTCAACACATACCTCAACCTAAAAGCTGCAAGGATGCCTTCGACTCCGATCCCCTAGAAAAGATCTGACCAGAAGTAATCCCAGAAAAGAAACATTAATTCTCCTGAGTAATCTCAATGCTAGTCAGAAAGTACACAATCCTCAGGCAGAGTTAGAAAAACTGGGGTCTGGGCCTGACGTTACTTGGAGCATGGTCTTGTCATATTTATAATTGCTTCATTACAAAGACAAGCACAAGATGTCATTGTAACATCCCCGATCCACATGCTGGTACCTATCAGACTATGTCAAAACTCAAAGTCCAGACTTCTAGGATAGTCAGATTATGACTGATACCGATCACACCAAAATTCACTTTGTTGGCTCCATTAGCTTGACTCAAGAATCAAGAGTGCTTTATTGTCATAAAACTGAACAATGAAATTCTTACTTGCTGCAGCATGAAGGTTTGCAAACACAGTACTCAGTAGGTACCCTAATAAAGATCAAAAATAAAATAAAATAAAATAAAATAAAACCATATAGTGCAAGAACAAAAACCTAGAGTCCTAGTGCAATCAAGGCAGTTCGGAGTTTATTTAGAGTTCGTAGCGCTCAATAGCCTGATGGTTGTTGGGAAGAAACTGTTCCAGAACCTGGCAAAGTAACTGAGACAACAAAAATCTTGACTGCTCTGAAGTCTGCTAATTATGGCTTAGAGACATTCGGCTTCTCTAGCAGGCAGCACCAGAACTGATGTATAATGAGAAAGAGGGTTTTCATCATTCCTGGTGGTGCTTTATTGAAACATGGAAAGTGAAGCAAGCTGGTGCATCCAAGACTGCAAGAAATTGCAGTGAATTGTGGATGCAGCACAGGCCATCACACAAACCAACCTCCCTTCTATTGACTCCATTTATATCTCACGCTGCCTCTGCAAGGCCAGCAGCATAATCAAGGACGAGTGGCACCCTGGCCACTCCCTCTTCTCCCCTTCCCATCAGGCAAAAGGTATAGAAGTATGAAAACGCATACCTCCAGATTCAGGGACAGTTTCTTCCCAGCTGTTATCAGGCAACTTTATCATCCAACTGAAACTAGAGAGCAGTCCTGAACTATTATCTACCTCTTTGATGACCCTCGGACTATCCTTGATCGAACTTTGATGGCTTTACCTTGCACTATATGGTATTCCCTTATCATGTATCTATACACTGTAAACGCATTGATTGTAACCATACATTGTCTTTCCACTGACTGGTTAGCACGCAACAAAAGCTATTCACTGTGCCTCGATACACGTGACAATAAACTAGACTGACATTCCAATCAACCAGGAAACAATGTTAGCGCCAAAAGTGATCCCATCAAAACCATGTGTAATTCTTTTCTTTTTTGCCTGTTCACTGCTTGGTTTAATGCTGGAGATTGTATATGAATGTCTCCTATACCTCAGCAACTGGAGAGAAAACCCTTAAGCTTAATAACTTAATACATTTGGAAGAAAGGTGTTTTTAATTTTGTCAGCTTAAGTTTTTAATAGAAAGTATCATCTTTCAAATTGAATCAAAGCTCCAGAAATGAAGCAATCCCCGTTCAGCAGATTTATGCCATGCTTGGGGTGACAATTAAAACCACACTTCAGGATAAATCGGAAGAAATCTTCAGTGACTATTGACCTGAAACCTGTTTTCTGCTAAACGAACGTCCATTCAACATATGTGAAAGGTTTAAAGCATCTTTTTTGCAGTTCTATTTTTACCATCACTACAAGATACCGACTCTCATCGACAACAAATACTTTGGCTTAATGTTCAAGTTTTGATGCCCTAAACTTGGAGCAATTTACCTGTATTTTTTATGATAATTTAATCTTTATTTGCTATGCACAGGAAGAAAGTCAAGGAATGGTACAGATCAGTTCATGGAAAAAAAACAAACATGGAAACCATTAACAAATTCAAAATCATAGCACTGGGAAAGACAGTGGGCACAGTGCCTTGCATTAGCCAGTGTGGTTTTGACATTGTTAGCCGTGATCATAACCATTGCAAATGCAGAGACTGTTTACTCTCAGATTCCCATTATCAATGACTGTAAGGAAAGAGCATTACTATCTGCCTCCTCATTTAAAATATTTGCCTTGATTGATCATGTAGAAACAAAGATGCTGGTTAATAACAAAAGGACACAAAATGCTGGAGAAACTCAGCAGGTTAGGCAACATCTCTGGAGAACATGGATAGGTGATGTTTCAGATTGGGACCCATATTCACATGTCTGAAAAATGACACAGCAGGGCACACAGCATTTCTGGAGACCAGACATCTGAAACGTCACATATCCATATTATACAGAGATACTACAGGGCATGCTGAGTTTTGCCAGCACATTATGTCCTTCTATGAATGAATGAATGAATAAGTTTATTGGTCAAGTATTCACATACAAGGAATTTGCCTTGGTGCTCTGTCCGCTAGTGACAACATGACATACAGTGACAGTTAGGAATGACACATAAAACATTAAACATTAATAATAAAACATTATCGATTATCACAATGATATATCCCAATGGGAATCCTGATCTTAAATGTTGGCATCTGAGCTTCAATGTTTGTTTTTGTATTTACGATTGTATTTAACTGATGCATATGTATTTTTTCATGTAAACATTATATTCTGTGAATATTTTAATACTTGTTATTTTAGTATACCTATTTGTTTTAGCAAAGAAAATGTTCCTGAACCATATGGAACGAGTTAAATCTTCAGATTTTAATTAAGTCTTTGCATTGAGTAATTGTGGAAAGAGGAATGAAAAGCTTTAGTTTAGATTAGTTTATTATTGTCACGTGTACTGAGATGCAGTGATTCGTTGCATGCTATCCAGTCAAAGAAAATACTATACATGATTACAATCAAGCCATCCACAGTGTACAGTTAAAGGATAAATGGTACAACATTTAGTGCAAGATATTGTCCGAAAAAGCTGCTTAAGGATAGTTCAAAGGCAATGAGGTAGATGGATAAAAAAAAAGACAATGTTGGCTGAAAGGGGATGGTTATAGAAAAGGTCAAAAAAATATTTAACTCAAAGATGACCCATAAGGGGTGAATGATCTAAGTCATGAACCCATGTGGAGTGGGGAAGGTAAATTGAGAACCATAAACTGTAGTAACCTAGCTGTATTTGAAAATAGATTCTGGAGTAACCTCAAAAGGCAGCAGCAATTTGATTGAATGATTAGTGTCACAGCTTTCTTTTGATATCCAGGCTAAGGTTGTGTGTTAAATTATAAAGTGGAAAAGTAGAGGTGCTGTTACTCTACATCAATTATTTAATCAAAATGCCATTTATTAACTAAATAACAGATTTTGCCTAATTAAATATATAATATAGGACTTAGAGGGCTTTTGAGGTTGGTAAAAGCAGAACAGGGAAAGTAGATAAATTTTAGTTACGTCAATATTCTGAACAGCACAAAAGCAGCATAAAACTTCAATGCCATCGAATGTAAATCCCATGTCATATGTGAACCCTATATAACATCATGTGCTCTGAACACCCATAGTTGAAACTTCAGTTGAAACAGTTCATGTTTTGACAGTCAGAGTTGTGCAATCGCTGGCATCCACATGAATTACGTACTACATTCATAAGAAGAAAGGATGAACAACCAGAGTTTGCTGCTCGTATTAGTAAGGATGATACTGTTAAGTACGAGGGATGACTTCTTGCAGGCATATTTTGAGGAAGCAGGGAAAAGATAATAAAAAAGACTGAAAGATAGAAGGACTACTGTACATTCTAAATAAATAAATCAGAGGACAGTGCAGTTGAATGTATGGTTGAAAAGTTTATTCAAGAGTGATTCTTGGAGCATTGGGACTATTTCTGAAGGAATGTAACTTAAAAGCCAGGTGAGTTACAGCTATGATTCTACCAGAAAACTCTCGCAATGACCACTCCCTGGAATGACAGCGCATCACGTGCTGCTGTTTACTTACCTTTTTTTTCTCGAAGAACCATTGCAACGAGCAAACACAATATACTAACACTATCTTCGACTACCTTCGACTACCTTTGATTACCTTCGACAACCTTTGATTGCCTTCGATTACCTATGATAACATGACGACCTACTTCAACTAAACCTACAAGTAAAAAAAATATCGATATTTTCTATGCCGACCAATTTTTACTCGCGGACAACTTTCAGCGTGTTAAAAAATACTCCTCGACCAAACTGAGGCCTCGAGTATACGGGAACTACTCTCGAGCATGAAGGAGAGTTCCATAGACCTCCTAGGACCATGCTGCGAGTTTGCGAGAGGGCAAACTCTTCTTTTTTTTTCTTTTTTTAATATTTTATTTTATTAGAAGTAAGTACAATCATATGGCACCAAAGTGCCTAATATATATTTTCATAATACATTTTATGTACAGCTTCTTCTTTTTTTTGTTATATTAACGAAAGATTAGAATAAGAAAAATAAATTAGATAGTAAAGGATAGAAAGACGTGAGATATATAGTGTGTGAAGAAAAAGTAAAAAGACGAATGAGTGAAGAAAGTTGAGAAAAAGAAAATAGAAAAAAGAGAATAAAACATTAAAAAAAAAAAAAAAAAAAGTAAGGAGATCATTGTTTATAATCTTGACCAACCCCCTCGTTCAGTCCTGAAACAGTTATTTTTTACAATTGTGTTGCACCATATGATTCCAAAAAGACGACAAATGGAGACCAACTCGTTATGAATTGGTCTGATTTATCCATTAGGAGGAATCGCATTTCCTCAAGATGTGCGGTGTCCAACATACTTGCAATCCACATTTTAAGCGTTGGTATTGATGTATTTTTCCAAAATTTAAGTATTAATTTTTTTGCTATTATTAAACCATAGTTAAAAAATAAATTTTGAGATGTGTTCAATTTATTCCCATCTTCCATTACGCCAAATATAATCATTTCAGTATTAGGTTCCATTCTTATCTTAAATAATTTTGTAAATATTTCGAAAATATCACTCCAAAATCTATAAAGTTTTATGCAGGAAACTAAGGAGTGCGTTATAGTTGCATTTTGGGATAGACATTTATCACAAATGGCGGATATATTTGGATAAAATTGGTTCAATCTTGTTTTTGAATAATATAATCTATGTAACATTTTAAATTGAATTAGATTATGTCTTACATTAATCGAACATTTGTGAATATATATCAAGTACTTTTCCCATGTAACCTTCGTAATTTTTATCATTAGTTCCCGTTCCCACTCTTCTCTAAGTACCTCTGTCGATGGTAGGTCTATATTTAGAATACTATTATATAAATATGATATTAATTTTTGTGAGTCAGCTTCAATATTCATTGCTTCGTCGAATAATTCAGGAGTTATTTTTTGATATCCTTGTATATATTTTTCATGAAATCGCAAATCTGAAGATATATAAAATATTGGTTGTTTTTCAGTTTAAATTTAAATTGTAATTGTTGGAATGATAGTAGGTTTCCCATTTCGTACATATCCCCGATCCTTCTAATTCCGAGACTTTCCCATTGGTTATATGTCTTATCAATAAGAGATGGTTTAAATAAAGGGTTATTCGCTATTGGCATTAACAGTGATAGATTTCTTAATTTTAAAGATAATTTTATTTGTTTCCAAATTCTTATTGTACCATATATAATTGGGTTCTTCTTATATATTGTGTTATTCAGTTTTTTCGGGGAGAAGAGGATCGTTCCTATATTATAAGGATGACAATCCTCTTTCTCCATTTTTATCCATTCTGTCTGTTGGGTAGAACTATCCAGCCAATAAATTATATTCTTAATATGCATTGCCCAGTAATAATACATAAAATTCGGAAGTGAAAGTCCCCGACCTCTTTTGGTTTACATAAGTGTTTTTTTTGTAATTCTATGTGATCTATAGTCCCAAATAAAATTAGTAATATTAGAGTCTAATTTAAAAAAAAAAAATGTTGGTATATATACCGGTATAGACTGAAATAGGTATAGTAATTGTGGTAGGAAGATCTTTTTTATTGCATTTATTCTACCTAATAATGATAAAGGAAGTGTTTTCCAAAATTAAATCAGCGTATTAAGTTTATTTAATAAAGGTATAAAATTAGCGTTGAATAATGCTTTATATTTTCTAGTAATCTGAATACCCAAATATTTAAATTTTTCTGTTGCGATTTTAAAGGGGAACTTCAATAAATGTGTAGGTTCTTGAGGTTTTAATGTCATGATTTCACTTTTATTCCAGTTTATTCTATATCCAGAAAAAGACCCAAATTCCTCTATTAAATTTAATAAATTTGGTATGCTCGTTTGTGACTTTGTAATATATAAAAGTATATCGTCTGCATATAATGAGATTTTATTCTTTGAGTCCCTGGTATTATAGCCCTGAATATTCGGATGAATTCTTATACTTTCAGCCAGGGGTTCTATCATAAGGGCAAATAGCAGGGGTGATAATGCACATCCCTGCCTATTACCCCTTGATAGTTGAACATTTTGAGATAACATGTTGTTAGTTAAAATTCTTGCCATCGGTTTATCATACAATAATTTTACCCATGTTATAAAATTCTCTCCCATATTAAATTTTTGCAGTACTTTATACAAGTATTGCCACTCTACCTGATCAAATGCTTTCTCTGCATCCAAAGAAATAATTGATATATCTTCTTCCTCTACTTTATGCGAGTACATTATATTAAACAGGCGTCTCAAATTATTAAATGAGTATCTTTTGGGTATAAACCCCGTTTGATCAGGGTTTATCAATTTACTAATATATTTGCTTAATCTTCTTGCTAAAGTCTTTGCTAAGATTTTCTGATCTGTATTTAAAAGTGATATAGCTCTGTATGAGCCTGGATCTTCTAAATCTTTATCTTTTTTTGGAATAAGCGTAATAGTTGATTCTGTTAGTGTTTCAGGTAGTTTGTTTTCTTTAAAAGCATGGGAGTATAAATTAAATAAATAAGGGGTCGTTATCTCATGAAATATTTTATAAAATTCATTACTAAAACCATCTGGTCCCGGTGTCTTACCATTTTTCAACGATTTTATTGTTTCACCTATTTCTTTAATTGTAATTTGAGCTCCAAGTTCCTCTTGTTCCAAAAGTTCCAGTTTTGGAAGATTACAGTTATCTAATACATTTTTAATTTCACTACCTTCTATTTTAATTTTAGATGTGTATAAATGTTGGTAAAACTGAGCAAATCTATTATTAATATCTTTAGGTAGTATTAGTAATTCACCTTTCTCTGATTTAATTTTAGTTATAGTATTTTCCTTTTCTTGTTTTTTCAATTGACGAGGTAAAAGCTTATGTGGTTTGTCACCAAACTCAAAATGTTCCTGTTTTGTAATTTGGAATAGTCTTATTACTCTTGCCGATAAAATTCGATTAAGTTTAAATTTCAGTAATATTATCTTATTGTATTTATCTGTCGTGGAATCTTTAGCATTATCTAACTCTAACTGTCTGATTTCTTGTTCTAACAACATTTGTTCTGTCTTATTTTTTTTATTTTGAAAACTTTGATATGAAATTATAATTCCTCTAATAAATGCCTTAAATGTTTCCCATAATAAAGAAGGCGAAGTACCTGGTGTATCATTTGTATCAAAAAAGTTTCATTTGTTGTTTTAAATATTGATAGCCTTGCAAGTGATTTAAAATATGTGTATTAAACCTCCAAAAAGATTTTTTACCCGGCATTCCCTCAACTTTTACTGAAAATGTCAACGGAGAGTGATCTGAGATACTACTAATGTGGTATGTTGGATTGTTTGTATATGGCATTAATTTCATATCCACTAAAAAATAATCAATTCTTGAATAAGTTTTACGTACCGAAGAGTAAAACGAGTATTCCCTTGTAATTCCTCCATTCTTTATTTGTCTATCGTCTTGCATTGTAAATCAAGATAGTATTCCTGAATCATATGGTGCAACCTAATACCTCAGAATTCTGGAAGTTGGGTGGTCATCCCGAGTTATTAGATTTATATTGCATCTCCTTCTTGTAAAGTGCCTTAGAAAAAGAATGAAAAAATGTGATATACAATTACAGGTGCACAACCTTTTATCCGAAAGCCTTGGGACCAGACACTTTTCGTAATTCGGAATTTGTCGGCCTTCGGAATGGAAAATTTCTAGCGTAGATTTTAATGGCTGGCTCAGTGGTAGAGTGCTCGGCTCATATCCGCAAGGTCGCGAGTTTGCGCCTTGATCCCGGCAGTTCCTCGGTCGCGAGTTTGAGTCTTCAATGTAGTTTTTTCTTGCAGAATAAATGTCTGTATGAAATGCAGTGTGTTGAATGAATTCCTGAATTTGTAAATGTGACCGCAGCATTGAATCACCTCTCGCACTCATGTCACCCTAGCGGGGCTACATGCCCTTAGGCGGCCTAAGGCGACATTTTCACACTCTTATATCCGTGTGCAGCAGAGGCGACGTGCGTTTGGCGCCAAACGTGAGCTTTGGCGTGCCATGTTTAGCGCCAAACGTGAGCTTTGGTGAGCTTTGGTGTGCAGACGACATCCTGGAAAAAATGTCCGGTTTCGTCCAGGTAGGCGATATACCCTCCCGGGCAATATACCCTCCATTTCTCTTTTATGTAGGGGATTTAGTTCCCCTTTCTTCCAGGGCCGACCGGAGGTTCCGCTGTCACCTCTGCGGGCCACCCTCGGTGAACGCTCACTCAACTTTGTCTTGGGATTCCTACTCTCCCGCGCAATGTACCCTCACCTTCTCTTTTATGAATGGGGATTTAGTTCCCCTTTCTTCGAGGACCGACCAGAGGTTCCGCTGTCACCTCTGCGGGCCGCCCTCGGTGAACGTCCTGTCTCCCTGTCCCTGGGATAGTAGGGGGTGATCAAACAGCACAATACCCCCCTCCCCCTCCAACTCCAGAGAAATCCGCTCCCCGATGAGCCGCTACGGCGACAAGTGGCAGTTCGCCCACAGCCCGAGCTGCGCGACCCCAAGAACAAGACGTCCCTTGCACACCATCAGCTTCTGCCCATACGGGGAGCGTGTTCCTCTGGAGTTGGAAAGGGGCTGGGCTGGAGTTGCTGATCTGGGATCTCCGTGCTTGCAGTGGGCCTGGGGGTCGGTGTCCCGATGAGGGGGCGCAGCTCGGGCTGTGGGCGAACTGCCACTTGTCACCGTAGCGGCACATCGGGGAACGGCTTCTGGTGGTCCTGACGTCTCCGGCCAGTTTGCAGTTTTCCTCTGGAGTTCGAACGGGGCTGGGCTGCTGCTGGCTGTGGGTCTCTGGGATCTCCGTGCTTGCAGTGGGCCTGGGGGTCGGTGTCCCGTTGGTCCTGACGTCTCCGGTGACTGGCACTGACCTGCTGGCATCGCCGACATGAAGACAGTGCAAAGCCCCCGCGCCGGTGCAATGGGCGGGGAGCTGGAGAGGGGAGGGAAGGGGTCACACACATGGCCGGGAAGCAGAGGGGTGTAGGTGGGGTGAAACTGAAGGGAGCGACAATCTGCTGCTGCCTGCCCAGTGAGTTAAAAAGTTCCCACGCAAGACTCACGATACACTGTGTATCGTGAGTCTACCGTGGGAACTTTTTAACTCAGCGGGCAGGCAGCAGCATATTGTCAATTATTAACCCTCCCGCGCAATATACCCTCACCTTCTCTTTTATCAATGGGGATTTAGTTCCCCTTTCTTCGAGGACCGACCGGAGGTTCCGCTGTCACCTCTGCGGGCCGCCCTCGGTGAACGTTTTCAAGGACCTTTCTTCAAGGACCGAAAAAATGTCCGCTATTCGGAGGTTTTCGTTATTTGGATCTTCGGATAAAAGGTTGTGCACCTGTACTTACAAAAAAAATAAACAAATAAAAATCTTGATTGTGCTTAAAAAAAAAAAGTGCTATTAAGGTATCTAAGAAAAGATACCTTAAAGACGAATAGCCATCAATGATGGCAAAAAATTTATAGACCTCCGTGATGTTGTTATACATTGAGCTCCTCCCCCTTGGCAGAGCCTCATAAAAAGTTACATACCGTTTCATATTTTGTCTTTTCTTATATGAATTTATCAAACCAGCGCCAGTGAAAGCCAAAAAAAATCAGGAAAAGACATAAGAAGTAAAAAAACAAATATAAAACACAACATATACACGATTATATAAGTATATATGTCTTTCCAATTTATCTAATCTTAATCTAATCTAAACTTTACCATATATATCCACCCAGGATTCTTATATAATATCCCATTCTTTAACTACCATACAAGCAGGTACCAACACCATACAAGCAGGTACCAAAGGGTTAACTACCATACAAGCAGGTACCAAGGGGTTAAACTTTGAGCTTTTTGTTCAAGGTGAAATATTGCCCTAGCTCTCCAAAAACACATTCCAGAGAGATAAGCTTTATAATTGTATGGAAAGCTCGGCCATTTTAACCAGTTCAAAACTCTATCATAAGAATTAAAAAGTTCAATCTTCTTCCTTGTTGGCAGCTTCCCCCGATGTTTACTTAATGATATCCTCTGCATACTTTAAAGCTTTCCCGGGATCTGTAAATGAGCGTTCAGTGCTATTATAAGATACCTTCATTCTTCCGGGAAAGACGACCCCATATCTAATTCCGGGAACATCCTTCAGAGTGTGTCTTGCCGGTGTGGACATTATCCCCACGGTATGACAGCTTCTTCCCATGGGTAATCTTTCACAATATAAATTCCACTGAAGAGATATCACGGAATTTCACGATTATCTGTCTTGAATAATTTGTTCCTCTTGCAACATGTCCAACTCGGTGAGCAACGTCTATTCTTGGTTTTTCCGACAGTTCAAAGACATCTTTGAATAAATCAGTAACAAAAGTACATACTTGAGATTCATGTCCCTCTCGTCCTTCTTTTACTCCTAGAATCCTCAGATTTTGTCTTCGAGATCTTGCTTCCAGGTCCAGACATTTATCAGTCATTCTTCCAAGTTTTTCCTCTTCAGTTTTCTGTGATTTTTTCAAACTCCTTATTTCCGTGACCATCTCTTTTATCTCATTCTCCATCTCTTCCATTATCTCATCCAGTTTTCCGATATCATCCTGCACACCTTTAAATTTCTTGTTGTAATCATTTTCGATTCTGACACACTCTGAGTTTAGTCTTTTATCAAATTCCTTATATTGCTTCTTCAGTTCTTTTAACTCACTGCAAGTATTATCAATTTTTTGAGAAATTCTTTCCATGCTAGTCTCCATACTCTTCTTATTACTCTCCATATTAGTCTCCAGACTCTGCTTGTTACTCTCCATATGAGACTCCATACTCTGCATCTTCTCCAGTGTAATATTGATTGTAGCAGTCATATCTAAAAGCATTTGTTTTACCTCCTTCTCCTTCTTGTCTCCTTTTGTCGCCATTTCAAGCAGAGACCCTTGGCTGTAAGATTCTTCTTCTTCTGAACCTTCTTCTGTCGTTTGCAGAGTATCCAATACTTTCTCGAGCTGAAGACTAATAGTGTTTTTCTTAGGTGCTCTTGAGCCTTTTTCTTTGCTCATTTAAAACTCCCGATTTTACCGTTAATCGCCCCGATTTTCACGTCACGTCAGAAGATGATGTTACCTTTACACGATACCCAGCAGCTCCAGTGAGTTTTAAAAAAAAATCGGTGCTGACTTTAAAACGGCTTTTTCTGCAATTTCTGCGGGAGAGAAGCTCAATGCCGTGCCTTAATGCTCCATGGCGCCACCGGAAGTCAGGGCAAACTCTTCTAAACTCACAAATTAGGTCGCCGCTGTGGGACAGCCCCTTAACAGTGACAGTACCAAGTATAGTAGGGTTTAAATTAACCTCGCTGGATAGGTATCGGGATGAAGGACTAGAAGAGAGAAATAGGATGGACAAATATTTGTGGGAGACAAAGAGCACTGGAATAAGATATAGTACAGTCTTAGTTAAAATCAAACCAAGAGATTTTACAAGAATGCCCAAGACAGTTTCACAATGAAAGTGTGCAAATGCACGAAGCATAATATGGCTGGAGAACCATGGATCGTAACAGCTATGCAAGAGTATTATGGTTCTGTGACAATGGGGACCGGACTGAAAAAACGGAATGACCAGGGATTGATTTTAGTTTAGTTTATTTAGTTTAGTGATACAGCACGAAACAGGCCCTTCGACCCACCGGGACCGCGCTGACCAGCGATTCCCGCATATTAACACTATCCTACACACACTATAGACAATTTTTACATTTACCAATTAACCTACAAACCTGTACGTCTTTGGGAGGAAACCAAAGATCTCGGAGAAAACCCACGCAGGTCACGGGGAGAACGTACAAACTCCGCACAGACAGCACCCGTAGTCGGGATTGAACACGGGTCTACGGCTCTGCATTCGCTGTGAGGCAACAACTCGACCACTGCGCCATCGTGCCACCCCAACATTTTATTAGACCTTAGACATACAGCGTGGAACCAGGCCCTTCACCCCACCGAGTCCATGCCAACCAGCGATCACCCCATACACTAACTATCCTACACACTAGGGACAATTTACAACTTACAGAAGCCTCATAACCTGTTTCGAAGGTGGGAGAAAACCGGAGCACCCGGAGAAAATCCACGCGGTCACAAGGAGAAGGTAGAAACTCCGTACGGACAACAGCCATAATCAGGATCAAACCCAGGTCTCTGACGCTGTAAGGCAACAACTCTACTGCTGTGCCACCGTTATCTTAAAATATGTGAAATTGGAAAATCTGTTTGCACATTGGGTAAGTAAAATCTGGAGTCCAGACCCCATAAAGTTATGAGAATGCTATTTCAGTTGAAACCAAAAAAGAAAGCTGCCCCATCTCAAACTCACAGCTTTCTCTCCTTGCTCTCGTTATTCTCTCTGAACTCTAAAATCAACCTGCTGCTCCATTAAACCTTTTAATGCAAATCACATTTTCAGTTTCTACCTGTGCTCTAACACCATTTTATTATTACCACCTCATTTGATCCCACCACCCTGCCCAAGTTATCAGAGAGCTAGCGGAACATCCAGTACTGATTGAGAGGTAATTCCTTCAAGTAAGATTCAATAAGAGCACAGGCATATTCTTCATCCTCCATCTCAAACTTTGTCCCTCATCGTAAACTCATCCCTTTGCTGAAGCCACAATCTGACGCTGAATCAGAGTGATCACGGGGTGTCAGAGCTATCACTAGATCATAGTGGCATAGCTGGTAGAGCTCTGGCAATCATAAGGTTCATATGGTTCATTTATTGTCACATACACCAATTGGTGTGGTGAAATTTCACCGGCCAGGACAGTCATACAATTTAAAAAAGCAACAAACTCAAAATAACACATTTAAGATAAAACATCCATCACAGTGACTCCTGCACATTCCTCACTGTGATGGAAAGCGAAATAAAGTTCAAGTCCTTCCCTTGTTGTTCTTCCTCGGTCGTGAGCCTCCAGCCCCACGTTGACGGGACGGTCTTGAGTCCCGTAGCCGGCGCCGTTCGGGCCCTCTGCGACGAGGCATTCAGCTCCTACATCGGGGAGATGTCAGCTCCCCCGCGCCGGGCGATCAAACCTTGCGTCGGGGCTGGTCAAACCTTCTGCGGCATTGGAGCTCCTGACTAGCCTCACCCGAGACTGCGAGCCCTTGATGGTAAATCCGCAGGCCGCGGTAGGAGCGATCCCAGGCAAGGGATCCGCTCCGATGGTAAGTCCGCACCCCGCGGTGGGGCTCACGACAGTCCAAGGCGGCTTTTCAACTCCATCGATGGTAGGCCGCAGAGCCCGGAGAATGTGATCCGAAACTTGATCACCTCTCCGGGAAGATAAGAACCTGACCCCGATCCCCCCGACCCCCCCACCCCTCACCCCACATAAAACATAATGCAGCGCTGGTGAACCGGCTATGGGCCCTGCCTGTACAGAGATTGTACGTTCTCCCCATGACCTGCGTGAGTTTTCTTCGAGATCTTCGCTTTCCTCCCACACTCCAAAGACGTACAGGTTTGTACGTTAATTGGCTTGGTAAATGTAACAATTGTCCTTAGTGGATGTAGGATAGTGTTAATGTGCGGGGATCGCTGGTCAGCGTGGACCCGGTGGGCCGAAGGGCCTGTTTCCGCGCTATCTCTAAACTAAACTAATTCTCAACACCAGTGCCCCACAAGGATGAGCTCTCAGCCCCTTACTACACTGCCGACACAATCATGACTGTGTAGCTAAATTGTGCTCTAACTCGATCTTGTAGAGTACACCATCGTATTAATCCAGATTTCAAACCATGACGAGACACAGTACAGGAAGGAAATAGAGAGCTTAGTAACATGGTGTCAAGATAACCATATCTCCCTCCATATAAGTAAGGGCAAGAAGCCAGTCATCGACTTCAGGAAACAGGGTAGTGTACTCATCTCAGTCAGCATCACTGTTGCTGATATGGAGATGGTCAGGAGCTTAAAGTTCCTGGACGTAAACATCGCCAACATTCTATCTTGGTGCAACCATATTAATCCGTGGCCAAGACAGCACACCAACCTTCTACTTCCCTTAGAAGATTAAGGAACAGGCACTTCAGCTCAACTTGTCCATGCAGACCAAGATGCCCCATCTATGCTAGTCCTACCTGCCCAGGTTTGGCCCTCTTTCCTATCCATGTACCTGACCAAATTTACAGTATTTTTCTCCTATAGTATCTGCCTCAACTACCTCCTCTGGAAGCTTGTTGACTTTCACCATTTTCTACAGATGTACCAGGGAAAGCATCAGGATGTGTTACAACTTGGTTTGGCAATTGCTGCAAAATCTGCCTACCTCTCCTCCATATTCACCGATCCCTGCCTAAACCACAGAACCCTCTTCTCCACAGTGGGCAACCTCCTCAAGCCTCGAGCCAACACTCTCCCTACCTCTACTCCGGATCTCTGCAACTCATTCCTCCACTTTTTCGCTGATAAAATCAGCACCATCTATCAATCTTTATCCCCTGTACCCGACTCCTCAGCATCTACTCCACCACCTACCACGGCCCCTCCTTTCAACATCTCCACTGACCTCCTTACCCCTCCTCCACACTGCTTCCTCTCCCAGTTTGACCTGGTCACCCCTATTGAAATCTCCAAACTCATCAGCTCTTCCAAACCCACCACCTGCTCCCTCGACCCTCTCCCCACTCCCCTGTTGAAGTCCTGCCTCCCCGTACTCTGCCCCTACCTCACTAATCTCTTCAACTCCTCATTGTCCCAAGGAATTGTCCCCTCCGCTTTCAAAACTGCTGCCGTTACACCAATCTTAAAGAAACCTGGTCTTGATCCCTCCTCTCTCATTAACTACCGCCCAATCTCAAACCTCCCCTTCCTTTCAAAAACCCTGGAGCGTATCGTTGCGTCACAACTTCATTCCCACCTCCTTGCGTATAACCTACTTGAACCCCTCCAATCTGGCTTTCGCCCCCTCCATAGCACAGAAACTGCTCTCCTCAAAGTCCTCAACGACCTCCTCACCTCTGCTGACACTGGTTCCCTCAACATCCTCATCCTCCTCGACCTGAGCGCAGCCTTCGATACAGTGAACCATAACATCCTGCTCACCAGACTCAAGGACCTCGGCATTGAAGGCTCTGCACTCAGCTGGCTCCGTTCCTACCTTTCCAACAGATCCCACTTCATCTCTCTCCACAACCACACCTCTGCTACAGCCGCAGTCACTCAAGGCGTTCCCCAAGGCTCCGTACTCGGCCCCCTCCTCTTCATCATCTACATCCTCCCCCTTGGTCAGATACTCCGCCACTTCAATCTGGACTTCCACTGTTACGCTGATGACACCCAGATTTACCTTGGCACCAAATCCCCCCACAACCCCCCCCTCTCCCATATCAACTCCTGTTTGTCAGCAATAAAAACCTGGATGCAACATAATTTCCTCAAACTCAACAGCGATAAGACAGAATTTCTCCTCATAGGCTCCAAAGCCACACTTAGCAAAATCAATAACCCCACTCTCACCATCGACGGCACCACTGTCTCCCCATCTCCCCAGGCCCGCAACCTTGGCGTGATCTTTGATTCCACCCTCTCCCTTGAGCCTCACATCCGCCATGTCATTAAAACCTCCTTCTTTCATCTCCGCAACATCGCCAAACTCAGACCCTCTCTCACACCGCCTGCTGCTGAAAGACTCATCCATGCCTTCATCTCCTCCCGACTGGACTACTGCAACTCACTTCTCCTTGGCATCAGCTCCACCTACATCAACCGACTCCAACTGGTCCAGAACGCAGCCGCCCGACTCATCACCCACACCAAATCCTGGCATCACATCACTCCAGTCCTCAAAAAACTTCACTGGCTTCCCGTCTCCCACCGGATCACCTACAAAATCCTGGTCCTCACCTACAAAGCCCTCCACCATCTGGCCCCCACATATCTCATTGACCTCCTCTCCCCCTACCAACCCTCACGGTCCCTCAGATCCACATCAGCCGGTCTCCTCTCCATCCACAAGTCCAACCTCCGCAGTTTTGGGGACAGAGCCTTCTCCAGGGCAGCCCCCAGGCTCTGGAACTCCCTCCCCCAACTGATCCGCAATTCCGTGTCCCTCCCCATCTTCCAGTCCCGCCTCAAGACCCATCTCTTCACCTCTGCCTATCCTTAGCCCCACGTCCCCGTCCCTTTTCATCTGTGCATTAATTGCCTCATGCTGTGTTTTGTATTGAATTCTGTCTTTACTTTGTGTACTAATCATGTCTCTACTATTTATTTAATTCCCCTTACATGTTTTTCCTATACATGCTCAATTTTTGTAAGGTGTCCTTGAGACTCTTGAAAGGCGCCCATAAATAAAATGTATTATTATTATTATTATTAATTGCTCTGCCCAAGACCACAAGAAGTTGCAGAGAATTGTGGATGTAGCCCAGTCTATCATGCATATTAGCCTCCCTCTCATCGTCTCCATCTACACTTCTTGCACCTTGGTTGTTCCCTCTTCTCTCTTCTCTCTTCTCTGATGTAATGGAAACTTAAAAGCACATACCACCAGAGTCAGGAACGCCTTTTCCCCTGCTGTTATTACACTTTTGTACAGACCTCTAATGAGCTACGGGTGTAGCCCCGATCACCCAACCGATCTTATTGGGATCCTTGCACTTTGATAATGTGCACTTTCTCTGTGGCTGGAACTATAATCCTCCGGTTATTTTTCACTTTGCACTATCTGTGATACTTATGCATGGCTTGATTGTACTCATGTGTGGTATGATTTGACTGGATAGCACATAAACAAGGTTTTTCAATACCAAAACAATACCAATACCTATAATTGGGTATGTTACAAAACTTACCTTCAGCGGCGCTATAGTTCTGTCACTGGTCGTGTGCGCGACTTTGGCACCTTCGGGGGGGGGGGGGGGGGCTGGGTTAAAATGCAGTTTTCTCCTGCCTGCCGGAATTATATTTTCTCGGGGTGCGAGCTTATGCTGAAGGTTTGTTCCGACGGCCGGTCTGTGATTTTTTTTTTAAATCGCTGGACAATTTCAGCGCTGGAGTAAAATAAAAATCCGCTTCTAATGCCATGAACGCCGACAACGGGGACGGATTTCAGGTACGGGACAGCTAAAGGAAAGCAGTTTATTTTACATATAAACGTGCTTCTTAGGATGACCTTAATCCAAATTTTACGTTGCGAAAAGGTGATTTAGGCCCCATACGAACCGGCAGTATTTTTCCTGCCGATATGGGGTTTAAATTCACCGCAACCGCAACGTTCCAATAGATCGCGTTCCACATAATCTCACTCACAAGATGATTTAAATGCCCATTAATTTACAGGAATTAAACACTAAATTCCTTCCATTTGGCCTATAAATTAATTACAATGAGATTTAAAAATCATGTTATATTGTAAATTCTTGTGCGAATGTTATTTGGACACTTAGGCTATTTAAAAATGTTAATCTTTTCTTAAGAAATGGATAGATATTTAGATCTAGTAATTGAATTTTGTAATTAGCTACAATTGGGTAACTAACTAATTATATGCTTTAATTTCAGGTCCTCCAAGTAAGAATGTTTCATATTTGTTTCAGAATGCTTCAATCTATAATAACTGAAAATTTATTTCAGTTCCCTTAATTTTTAAGAAAGTTATGGGCTTTTGACTTTCCTCGATCACAGCTTTTGTGTTAAGTCAATGGAAAATCAATAGGGAACAAGATGCTAATTTCTGAGTATGAAAATGGCCATAACTTTTTTAATACTGAAGATATGAAAGTGAATTAGGTGTCAAATTAAACTTATTTTTACGCTTTATCTGATGGGAGAAATTGCAGACTTGATTTTTTAAATCTCAAAATTTTGTACCATTGCTACTATAATGGATCAGCATTACCTTGAAACAAAAAGCGCTGGAGTAGCTCAGCGGGTAAGATTCCCTCTCATCACTTGTCCATTTCTTTATATGTTGGCTGTATTTCTGGAATACATGCATAGGTGATGTTTTGGGTCGGGACACCTCTTGAAATTTCTTCAGACCTTCATAGTCACATATCCATGTCTTCCAGAGATGCTGACAGACCTGCTGAGTTACTCCAGCACTTTTCAGTCTCCTTTTGACTTGTAAACCAGCACCTCTAGTTCCTTGGATGCAGCATTATCTTGGAATTGTACTGAAATCTCCCTCTTGATGCCTGCATAAATCTGTGGAGTAGTGAGCCCACAACCTCCTGATTCAAAAACTGGAGCTAGGGTTGGCATTTAACTGAATATTCTGAATGTAATAGATACTGCAAAGATTGCTTTTATTGTCATAGAGTTATATAGCTTGGAAATAGGCCCATTGGCCCAACTCATCCATACCGACTATGATGTCTATCTGAGCCAGTCCTTTTTACCTATATTTGGCCCATATCCCTCTCAACATTTCCTATCTGTGTACTTGTGTTTTAATTGTCATTGTATCTGGATCTGGTGACTTGTTCTAGGTACCCTCTATCCTCTGTGTAAAACAGTTGCCCTTCACGTTTTCTTTAAATCTTTCCCTCACCATAAATCACCTTAAGGCTCCCCTGCCCTGGGATAAAAAAACTGTGACGATTCACCCTATCTAACCCTTCATGATTTTATATTTTACCATAAGGTCGCCTCTTATGTCTCCTATGCTCATCTTATGCAGTCTCTCCTTATAACTCAAGCCCTCTAGTCCCAGTAACATCCTAGTGATTGTTTTCTGAAAGCTTTTCAGCTTAATGCCATCCTTCCCATAACTGGGCAACTATAACTGCACACAATAGAACAAGTCACCAGATCCAGATACAATGACAATTAAAACACAAGTACACAGATAGGAAATGTTGAGAGGGATATGGGCCAAATATAGGTAAAAAGGACTGGCTCAGATAGACATCATAGTGGAATGGTTTTGTGGAATGGTCTTGTGAAACGATTAAACAAAGTATGAATATAATGCAATTTAAAAAAATGTACAAAAGATATATCTTTGAAAAGTACAGTAATGAGGAAGGAGAATGTAAATCTCACAGATGTTAATGGTGCTTGTTCTTTTTGTTCTTTTCTTTTTTTGTTCTTTTTTTCTTAATAGCTTGATTGGAGTAGTTTTATTTGAATTGTCTGTTTATTTTATTTTATTGAATTTTGCATTTGTTAATGGTGAAGAATGGGGGTAGGACTTGACAAGCATAGGCTTCTTCCTATCCCTTTTCGAACGAGTCTAATGTGTATTATGTTGAAATTGGCTTTTGGTTTTTTCATTTGTGTATGTACATATATGTTATGTATATATGTATGTGTGTATATGTATGTATGTATGTATATATGTACATGTATATGTATGTATGTGTGTATGTATTTATGTATACATATATGTATATATATAATTTTCCTTTTATTTATTCATTTTCATCTTTTCTTTTCTTTTTTTTTTTTTAATCGTTCGAAATAAAAAGATATCATTCAAAAGATATCATACAATACTTCACCAACGTCTTGTCCAGTTGCAATATGATGACCAAACCTGCGTACTCAGTGCCCCGACTAACAAAGGAAAGAGTATCAAACATCTTCCTCGCCACCTTGTCTACCTTTGTCACCACTTTTAGGTCTCTCTGTTTAGTTTAGTTTAGTTTAGTTTAGTTTAATTTAGTTTAGTTTAGAGGAACTGCATGGAAACAGGCCCTAGAGCATACCAAATCCACACCGATCAGTGATCCCCGCACATTAACACATGCCTACACACACTAGGGACAATTTACATTTATACCAAGTATTCAAAAACAAGCCAATTAACCTATAAACCTGTACGTCTTTGGAGTGTGGGAGGAAACCAGAGATCCCGGAGAAAACTCATGCAGTCACGGGGAGAACTTACAAACTCCGTACAGACAGCAACCGTAGTCGGGTTCGAACCCGGGTCTCAGGCACTGCAAGCGCTGTAATGAGCCTGTCCTACTTAGGCGATTTTTCAGTGGATTGCCAGCAACAGTCAAGTTGCCGGCAGTCGACTGAAAAACTGGCAACTGGAACGGCGACTGTCAGAGTGGAACATGAACACATCGCAGGCGGGGGACAGGGCAAGCGGGGGGAGCGCTGTCTGAGTGAAATTCACACGGTGCAAAGCCAAGGTGATACAGACACACACCGCGATGAACAGGAAGGTTGGCGCTGTAATTAAGACGGCTAAAGCACAGTGTACGCTAAGTCCTTTAAAATAGGGGGGGAGGGGGGAGAGGGGAGAGAAGGGGGAGAGGAGGGAGAAGGGGCATAGACAACTTTTAAGATGCCAGACAACCTTTAAGAAGCCAGAGATACACGGCTGTGAAGCTCGGCGGACATTTAACATTACACCCTCCCCCCCCTATTTTAAAGCACTTAGCGTACACTGTGCTTTAGCCGTCTTAATCCTTGGTTCTGAAAACTACTGCTTACGTTTTTTTTCCCCAATGAAATTAACCAGCACCGGCTAAAACCTACAAGAACTTATGAGAACCATCGACCTCCTAGCAACCCACTAGGACCTCCTGGCGACCCAAGTACGGTACGAGAATTCTCGCTACTCTCCATGGCAGCTTCATTCTAGTCGCCGCTAATTTTTCAACATGTTCAATAATTCGCCACGACTATGAGGCCGCCACTAGTTCCTAGAATGCGGGAACTCCTCACGACCATGAAGGCGACTCCCCGGCAACCACCTGCGAACATGTGGCGACCATGTGGCGACTGCATAGTTTCCTGCAGCCATCTAAGTGGGACAGGCCCATAAATCACCTTAAGACTCCCCTGCCCTAGGATAAAAAAACTGTGAGGATTGACCTTATCTAACTCCTCATGATTTTATATATTGCCATAAGGTTGCCTTTTATGTCTCCTATGCTCATCTTATGCAATCTCTCCTTATAACTCAAGCCCTCTAGTCCCAGTAACATCCCAGTGATTTTTTCTGAGAGCTTTTCAGCTTAATGCCATCTTTCCCATAACTGGGCAACTATAACTGCACACAATACTTCACTAACGTCTTCTACAGTTGCAATATGATGACCAAACCTGCGTACTCAGTTCCCTGACTAACAAAGGAAAGAGTATCAAACATCTTCCTCGCCACCTTGTCCACCTTTATCACCACTTTTAGGTCTCTCTGTTTAGTTTAGTTTTGTTTAGTTTAGTTTAGAGAAACAGCATGGTAACAGGCCCTACAGCATACCAAGTCCACACCGATTAGTGATCCCCGCACATTAACACATGCCTACACACGCCAGGGACAATTTACACTTATACCAAGTATACAAACTTGTGCCAATTAACCTACAAACCAGTACGTCTTTGGAGTGTGGGAGGAAACCGGAGATCCCGGAGAAAACCCACGGGGAGAACTTACAAACTCCGTACAGACAGCAACCGTAGTTGGGATCGAACCCGGGACTCTGGCACTGCAAGTGCTGTAATGCAGCAACTCTGCCGCTATGCCACTGTGGTACCATGTGTGTTCTAAAACATAGCCAGAGCCCTGTGATTTACTATGCACAACCAGTCCTGGTTTAGCATTCCACAATGCAACACTTTGCACTTGTCTGAGTTGAATCCCATCAGCAATTTCTTGGACCCACTTTCCAAGTTGTTGCAGAACCTGTTGTAGTCTTCAATAACCTTCATCACTGTCCATCATATCACCAATTTAATGTAATCTGCAAACTTACCATCCTATCCACATTCTCATCCAAATTGTTTGTATAGATGACAAACAACAGTGGATCCACATCTATCCACAAGCACACCACTGGCTACTGGACTCCAATCTGGAAAATTACCTATCCATTACTATCTTGATTCCTTCCACCAGGCAAATGTTGTACCCAACTGCTTAGCTCAACCTAGATCCCATATGATCAACCTTTCAGACCACCCTACCATGTGGGACCTTGTCAAAGGCCCAGCTGAAGTCCATGTAAACAACATCTTCCACTGGCTTATCCCCTTGGTTACCACTTCAAAAACGCAAACATAATTGTGCCACAAGATTTCTTACACACAAAGCCACACTGACTGTCCTGAAATAGTCCTTGTCTTTCCGAATGCAGCTAGAGCTTGTCTTTCAGAAACTCCTACAGTAACTTTCCCAATGATGTTAGGGTTGCTGGCCTGTAGTTCCTAACTTGTTAAGGTCATAGGACCTTGAGTGATAGGAGCAGAATTAGGCCATTCAGTCCATCAAGTCTACTACGCCATTCATTCACTACTAATCTATCTCTCCCTCCTAACCCCATTCTTCGGCCTTCTCCCCATAGCCCCTGACACCCGTACTAACCAAGAATCTTTCTATCTCTGCCCTAAAAATATCAATTGACGTCCTCCACAGCCTTCTGTGGTAAAGAATTCCGCAGATTCACCACCGACTAAAGAAATTCCGCCTCGTCTCCTTCCAAAAGGAACGTCCTTTAATTTTGAAGGCTAAGACTACCTAAGTAAAGGCATAAAATTAGCAATCCACCAGTCTTCGGATGCCTCAACCATGAGACAAATATCTCTGCCAGAACCGCAGCAATTTCTTCCCTAGCTTCCCCCAATGTCCTAGGATGCAATTGGTCAGACCCCAGGGATTTATCCTCCTTTAAGCACTTAACAACCACCTGCGTCTCGTCTTTTAGAATATAGATATGTTAGTTTTTATGGGAGATGTCTATCAGAATAAACGATTTACCACTAAATGCACAATGCTGATATTTCTAACATTAACTCTTCTCAGCATTGTTCCCGAAAATGTTAAACCAATGGAGTGGCTGGCCACAATGTTTTAGTAAACCTTTATGCTCAGGACAATGTATATATTTGTATTTTTAATGCAAAGCTCACTCCACGTATTATTTCCTAACAATAGGACTCATTATATACGTAGGTGAATCCAGATGCTCTTCAACTCCTCTCAACATTAATGCCAAGTGTGCTCATGTCAGCCTTATTGTTGAAATATGATTCAAGAATTTTGCAGCCAGGAAATACAGCCAATATATAAAGAAATGGCCAATGCAAGGTTTTGCCAAAGACCAAAATGAACGTAAGGTATGTATCTGGTTTGAGTAATAATATAAAAGCAATCTGCTGGAAATCTGAAATAAAAGCAGGAATATAATGGTCATACACCTGGTTAGACAGCCTGCTAGGAGAGAAGATTAGATATGAAGTTCACGGTAATAATCTTTTATTGGAACTGAAAAATATTGGAGATAATTAGGGATCAAGGAATTTGGAGAGAAGGCAGGATCAGGGAACTTAAGTGGATAATCTGCCATATTTATATTCAATGCTAGAGCAAACCCAAGAAGGTGAATTGTCTACCCCTATTTTCTACACTTCAATAAGGCATTATACCATCCATAGCTATGTCAATTGTCGCTGCTTACCAGTTTTTGCTCAGAAGACTGGCATGCCAGCTTAGCCGTATAATAAAGTTGAAATGCTGACCATCCAAACTGAGGTATTGAAGTACCTGCCCTCAATTCAACATGCCAGCATTAACTTGCCTATCTTGCATCATTCCATCTTG
The DNA here is from genome assembly GCF_010909765.2 of Amblyraja radiata. NCBI lineage: Eukaryota > Metazoa > Chordata > Chondrichthyes > Rajiformes > Rajidae > Amblyraja > Amblyraja radiata. The sequence continues at coordinate 96,420,896 of NC_045959.1, read as the reverse complement.
CAGTGCCATCCTGAGTCATTATATACTGTACCTGGTCAATGGGAATAGCAGGAAGGAAGCGATGGACTATATGAATTCATCAGAGAAGACTTTATTTCCCTTGTATGTTGCTCTGCAAAGCAATTTCAGAAGCAAGCAATCTGCACACCAGATTGAAAATGTGGTATGTTCATCCCAGATGCACTGCCCTGGTTCAGCAACAATCAATCTGTGCCTTTGATAGTCAGCAGCCAGCTGGGCAATGGGGAATGTTATCCCACTGCCAAGGATAATGTACAGTGGGCATAAATCAGTTTGATAATGCTTCAAACCTTTTTGCATTTGCAGTGCAATGATGCTTAGTAAAATGTAATATTAAAAAAAACATTAATCCGAATAAATACAAAATTCTCTCCTATTTCTGTAGATCTGTTCACTTCAGAATCAGCATTACACTAAACATATTAATTAGTTCAGTCTGAAGAAAGGTCTCGACCCGAAATGTCGCCTATTTCTTCGCTCCATAGATGCTGCCTCACCCGCTGAGTTTCTCCAGCTTTTTTGTCTACCTTTACTTTAATTCTGGCTCTTTTATCAACTTCAATGTTTCCATTTGACCCTATGTTAAGTACATCACCTGCAAACAAATACAAAAGTAAATACATGTAGCTCATTTAATTATGTCATGCATGGCTGGACAATTTAGAGTCAATCAAATTTTAAAACTTTTAATAGGTCATGAAAGATAATTTGAAATGTTGGACTAAGCAGTGGCCATCAAATGGTATAATTAGAAGCAACATGATGAGAAGTATAGTCAACAATTTTGAATAAGATGGCAGCAGGTGAAAAAGAGAAAAAGATATATCATTAGGTCAACTTTATTCAATGAATCAATGTTAATTTTTGTTTTACTGTTACTATTTTCACTTGATGAGAGTGGAGCCAATATGGACTGCGAAGCTACTGGGAATGATACTTAATTGAAAATCAAAAGCAGATGTTTCAGCTATTTTATTAAAGTTCACTCATTGTCGATGTTTTTCAGAACCTTGTTTCAATGAGCATTTCCCTCAGAATCCCTTCCATTGAATTAAATTGAATTTCCTTTATTGTCATTCAGACCTTTCGGTCTGAACAAAATGTTGTGCCCGCAGTCATACATATAATAATAAATAACAAAAACACACAATAAACACAAATTAACATCCACCACAGTGAGTTCACCAGGCACCTCCTCACTGTGATGGAAGGCAAAAGTCTTAAATTCTCTGTCTCTTCCCTCCTTGTTCTCCCTCTGTGCTGAGGCAATCCAGGCTTCCGTTGTTGTGACCCCGCCGGGTGATGGTAAGTCAGTCCCGTGGCTCAACCGTGCTCCGCGAACGGGCCGGTTCAAGCTCCGTGGCCCGGGGTGGTCGAAGTTGCCGAAGCTGCCGCCCTCCAGTCCAGCGGACGCAGCTGTAATTGCGGGAGCTCCGGAAAAACAGGTCACCAACCTGTGACCTGCGAGCTCCCGACGATGTTGAACACTGGGTCCGCGGCCGAGCTCCGAATTCAGGCTGCCGCCAGAACGCCGCCACAGCCCCGAAGCCGGGCCACTACCACCGGAACCCCGCCACAGCCCGAAGTCGGCCAGCCTCGCGCTGGTAAGTCCTGGCTGACTCTGCCTCCGGAGCCTCGAGGTCGGTCGCAGTTGGAGGCCGCCAGCTCCGCCATTAGTCCTCAGCGTAGACGGAGACAGAGAAGGGGATACGACAAGATAAAGTCGCATTCCCCCGAAGGAAGAGACCAAAACCATGTTTCACCCCCCCCCCCCCACACACACACATACACAACCTAATAAACTAAAATTTAACTAAAACAGAACAAAAGAAAACAACAAAAAAAGAAAAAGACAGACGGACTGCAGGCGAGCCGCAGCTGCCAGGCAGCGCTGCCACTTCCGGATTTCATTCTGGGAATGTGTTTACCAGTATAGCAATCCATCCTCAGAAGTTCTTTTATTTATTTATTTATTTATTTATTTATTAGAAGTAGACATATTATAAAATGTAGTTATATATTATAGTAAAAAAACTTTTCATATACATCAGTCATACATTATTAAAATTTTCCATTATCAATTACTTCTGCTTCTAGTGTTTTTATTTTTTATAGAAAGAGGGAGAAAGAGAGGGTAGAAAGTTACAAATAAAAAAGAAAGAAAAAAAAACAACAGAAAAACAAGGGAGGTGGAATGGGTTACCTGTAATACGTCAATGGAGATAGGTTCGTAGGTTATAAAGTATAGCTTTTCATCTGTTCCTGAGTTTGTTTCAGTTGGGTCCTCGTGCTGTGCCAATCTATCCCTTCAGATAGTTAATGAATGGAGCCCAAATTTTATGGAAAAGATCTTGTTTGTCCATTAAGACAAGTCTAATTCTTTCTAAGTATAGGGTCTCCGACATTTCCGTAATCCACATTTTAATTGTGGGGGTTGTAGGGCCTTTCCAAAATTTTAATATTAATTTTTTCCCGGTTATTATACTGTAGTTGAGGAAATTTCTTTGGTTTGTTGTGAGTGTTAAGCTTTGTTCTGATATTCCAAGTATTATTAATTTTGTGTCTGGGTCCAGTTTTGTATTAATTGTATTGTATTAATAACTTCTGAAGTTAAAAATATCAGTCCAGAAATGTTTAAGTTTTATACAGTTTGCAAACGTATGTGTTAAATTAGCCTCTAGATGTAGACATTTATCACAAATAGGAGAGATTTGTGGGAAGATTCTATTTAGCTTTATTTTAGAGTAGTGTAGTCTATGTAAGACCTTGAATTGTATTAAAGTATGTCTGGCATTTAATGAACATTGATGTATTTGTTGTAAACTTTCGTCCCACATATCTTTCGTGATAGGATGACCTATTTCATTTTCCCATTTGTATCTATATGGTTCGGTCGGTGGTACCTCGTTGTTTAGTAGGGTGTTATAAATATAAGCTATTAGTTTTTCAGTATTAGGATGCTTGTTCAAACATTCATCAAGAATTTCTGATTCCCTATTCCTGTAGACTTGTGTATTAGATTTAACATAATCTCTAATTTGTAGATATCTGAAGAAATTATTTGAGTGCAGTCCATAATTCTGTTGTAACTCTTGAAATGAAAGAAAAGTACCTTTCCCATAAAGATGTCCTATATTTTTGATTCCATAATTTTTCCATTGTGTGAAACCTTTGTCCATAAAGGATGATTTGAATAAAGGATTATTTACAATGGGAAGGCAGAGTGGTATATTATTCAATTTTAAATCTATTTTTATTTGTTTCCAAATTCGTATTCCACTATGTATTATGGGGTTTTCTTTATAGGTTTTTTTGTGCAGTTTTGTGGGGGCAAATATGATCGGTCCAATTTCAAAAGGTAGACAGTCTTCCTTTTCCATCATTAGCCAATCTGGTTGTTGATCCATTTCTTCCAGCAATGTGTTGCAATATAGCAATCCATCCTCAGAAGTTCTGCAGACTGTTTTGGCAGTAATGAATGTTGCCTGCATGTTCAAGCATTAAAAGTATTTAATTGCCATATGTACCGGCAATGGAAATAAAGTGAGCTTTTTCCGTTTGGCTGCCGGTGATTACTGGTGCTCTGCAGGGATTGGTGTTGGGGCCACTACTCTTCACGTATATCAATGATTTAGATGATGAAATCAATGGGTTTGTGGCTAGGTTTGCAGACGATACGAAGATAGGTGGAAGGGCAGGTAGTGTAGACGAAGCAGGGAATCTGCGGAAGAACTTGGACAGATTGGGAGAGCGGACAAAGAAGTGGCAGATGAATACAACGTAGCAAAGTATGCGGCCATGTACTTTGGTAATAGGTATAAAGGCATAGACTATTTTCTAAATAGGGAGAGCATTCTGAAATTGGAGGCCCAAAGCAACTTGGGAGTGCTGGTACAGTCAAAAGGTTAATTTGCAAGTTGAATTGGTAGCAAGGAAGGCAAGTGCAATGTTAGCATTCATTTCAAGAGGATTAGAATATAAAAGCAGGGATGTAATGCTGAGGCTTTATAAGGCATTGTCGGACCACATTTGGAGTATAGTGAGCAATTTTGGGCCCCATATCTCAGGAGGGATGTGATGGTGTTGGAGAGGGTCCAGAGGAGGTTTGATTGGGTTAACGTATGATGAGCGTTTGACGGCACTAGGCCTGTACCTGCTGGAGTATAGGAGGATGAGGTGGGAACTTACTGAATAGTGAAAGACCTGGATAGAGTGGATGAGGAGAGGATGTTTCCACTAGTGGGAGAGTCTACGGCTAGAGGGCACTGTCTCAGAATAAAAGGATCTTTGGGAAGGAGACGAGGAGGAATGTCTTTCGTCAGAGGGTGTTGAATTTGTAGAATTGATTGCCACAGACAGTCGTGGAGACCAAGTCAATGGATATTTTTAAAGCAGCAATTGACAGGTTCTTGATTAGTAAAGGTGTCAAAGGTTACGGGGAGACGGCAGGAGTATGGGGTTGCAAGGGAAAGATCAAGCCAAGATTGAATGGCCTAATTCTGCTCCTATGAACGGAACAAGGAATTGACAGTGTTTCCCAACATCACATCTGGGTGAGGGGCTACACAAGCTGGCAAGATTATTCGGTGCTGATCTGGCCAAAGTTGATTAAAAATGTCCTCTACAACATCAATCAGAGCCTAAACGCAACCTGGGGGAAAGGGCAGGCAACCAGTAAGCTGGGGGTGTGGGGGGGGGTGGGGGGGGGAACACTCATAATCATCAGACCATTGAACACAAACCAGTTTAAAGATGCAGGAAGGGGAAGAGATTCGAGATTCAAGATTCCAGAGAGTTTATTGTCATGTGTCCCTGATAGGACAATGAAAATTCTTGCTTTGCTTCAGCACAACAGAACATAGTAGGCATGACTACAGAACAGATCAGTGTGTCCATATACCATTATATAAATATATACACACATGCATAAATACACTGATAAAGTGCAAATAAACAGATAGATGAAAGGAGATAAAAGAGGGCAAATTGGGATGCTAATGGGATAAGTAAAGAAACAAAAGATTGAGAAGTTCAAATGGACAAACACAATCTTAATGTTAAAACACATAAGGAAAATATTGTGGATTATAGGAAAAGCTGAAAATGTTAAACTCAATGTTGCTCCATAAGGCTGGAAAGCACTTATTTGGAACATGAGGTGCTATTCCTTGACTGTTTGCAAGCTTCAGTGGAATTTCATATGATGCTGAGAATAGAGAGGTCACAATAGGAGCAGGAAAATGAATTAAACTGATCGACTCTACTAACAGATATCTCCAAGTATTTTGCTTTCATATTAATTTTTTTAAATAATTAAAAATATATATATACACTGGTAAATTTTAATAAGATATAACATATCAAATGTTGATGCAGGAAAAGATGACTCAATTAATTACCAAATAGTTATTTTTCAGCTAGGACCATTAAAGAGGCTACATGCTCACTATGCACCCTCTATAGTCATGTCTATTCAATAATGAATTTGTGTTACTATCTCTAACCCTTGCTCATGTCCCGCAATATTTATTTCTGCTGCCTGAAAGTGTGTTAATGCAGTAGTCTCACTCCAATTTCTTGTGGCAGTTCAAAAATGGTCCTAATTAGCATTCACATTGAAAAGGCTGTAAATAGTTGCAGATGTGTGGAAAAGTGAAACACACTCCACAGCATTTAGTGTGTTTTATGAATATGTTCAATGATGAGTGGGAAAGCCTCACTTGTAACTTTGTTCTGTCTATCATGTCATGAATCAGTTCCGTGTAAACTGAATGACATTCTGCACTGCTGCTGGAAGCAATAATCCACCAGTAATATTGACGCACAGAGATTGATGCCAAAACCTTTATCTACTTTCATAGCAGTTCAGATACTCTGACCCTTTTTCCTTTAAAAATCACCCAAATGAAGCTCACTTAACTTTGACATAGAAGGCCATATCATTTAAAGATTTCATTAATACGTATGAACTGAAAATTATGTTCAGTCCTGTGAGAGAATAGAGGGCTTTTGAAAAAAAGTGTCTAAAACAACAAAATCCTGATCTTAGAATGGGAAATGTTTCAATGATCGCAGGAATCTGGCAATATGGAATTGACTCCACGAATAAGAGATTGGTTGTAAAGAAGTAAATGGGTCTGTAAAGGTAAAAGTCTTGGCAGCAACTGGGGTTACTCTGTGGTGGAAACAGTTTGTTGTGAAAAAGAAAATGGCTTGGTGAAGAAGAAAGTAGCTCTGTGAATGAGCTCTGGGGAGGAGTCGATTACAATTTGGATATGGCGAGGTGAGACATAAAGCAGCTCTTGATTAGAAAAAAAAATAACATAAGAAGCTTTGGGCTAGAATCGCCATTGGTAACCACTTCCTTTTGTATTTTTGTATAATGGCAGCTCACAGAACCGCAAAATAACCAAAATATTCTTCTTAAATCTTAAACCCACAAGTGTGCTCGTTCAAGAGTATATAAGACAATAAGGTTCCGATTAAGATATCTGATTTCCCTAAAACATCTGTTGTACCATATGCATACAAAGCAAAATTTTGAAGGAAGAAATTGAAAATTTAGCTTTTTTAGATCTTTAGAAGCAGGCTGGATATGTGTATTAAATAATTAACACCTCTTTTAATGCTGTTATCAAAATGTAGGCATGAAAAAAATAATTATTTTCCACCATTGCATGTTTGTTCATGTTTTTTTTGTTCAGTCATTATGAATGTCCAGGCAGATTATCAGGATTGCTATCTTTACTGCGCAGGAATTAGTGAATTGTCATGATTATTGACATTGGCAGCACTCTCATTTTGAAAACTCTACAATTAGTTTCTCAAGTGAAATTGCAAGGCACGTTATAATTAAAGTATCCAAAATGTACATAAGAAGGCTGCAGAAAATATGAACACAAGTCTCTATACTATATAAAGACACAAAGAACTGCTGATACTGGAATCTTGAGCAAAGCACAAAGCGCTGGAGTAACTCAGCGTGTCAGGCAGCATCTGTGGAGTTAATGGATAGGTGACGTTTCAGGTCAGGACCCATTTTCAGTCTTTATACCTGTTTTTATACACTTTATACCTGTTTTTAAATATGGCGTTGGTAAGTTTAGTTTAGTTTTGAGAGACAGCATGGAAACAGGCCCTTTGGCCCTCCGAGTCCACACTGACCAGCGCACAATATCACTACCTTACACACACTAGGGACAAATTTACATTTACACCAAGCCAATTAACCTAAAAACCTGTTCGTCCTTGGAGTGTGGGAAGAAGCCGAAGATCATTGAGAAAACCCACATAGGTCACAGGGAGAGCGTACAAACTCCGTACAGACAGCACCCATAGTCAGGATCGAACCTGGGTTTCTGGCGCCGTAAAGCCCTACTGCTACACCACCGTGCCGCACAGCTTCCTCTGTTAGATTCCCCTGTAAGTTCTATTAAGGTGTTTAGAAATGGGAATTTCACCCTTCTAACAATAAATACATTCCAGACCAATGTCACCCCCAACTTTATTACTTCTTCTTTAATGGATTTAATCATTACTTGAGCAAAAACAAGCAAAAACAGAGCAAAAATCAGGAACTCTGCAGGACATGCCTGTGGGTGAAATGGACTGATGATGCTTTGGGTGGAAAGCCTATTTAAGTCCAAAGGATTTTCTTCCTATTCCTAATTTCTAATGATTAGTTTGATCTTCTGTTATTTGAACCCTTCATCGTGTTGGCAGTTCCCTTCATAATCGTGCAAACTGAATTAAATCATCTCCCTTACTGTTAAATATGTCCCTCGCCATAAAAAAAAACAATGCAATGTTCGATGTTGCAATCTCAGTATTGGAAAAGATAAATACACAAAGAAAAACTGCAGATCACTCTGAGCAACGTCAGCAGAGAAAAGCTAGTAATTATATCGTGGGTACAAAACACAATGTTTATGTTATTCAGTCTCCTAATCTCGAGTCATGAGTTCAAATCTGGCAATGGCAGCTTACAATTCAGTTACTTAAGTAAATCTGAACTCAAATACATCATCTGCAATGTTGGTCTTGAAACCACAAAACTGTCATGAAATCCATCTGGTTCACTGATGCCCTATAGGGAAGGAAGTCTGCTGTCCTACCTCATCTTGTCTATGTGTGTCTCCAGACCCACACCAATATTATCGGTTTCCTCCCACACTCCAATATTATCCACTCTTTATAGTTCCTCTGAATTGGCTGGAAATCACGCAATTCAAGGACAATTTGGATCGGGCAATATACCATAAAATAACAAAAGGCAATCCGAAACTCAGCTAGAAGCTAAAGCGGATGTGTAGCCTAAATTGCTTGTCTCTGCTGGGAACTTACATGCCATTGGTACTGTTTTCAACTAATGCTTTGGTGTTACTTAAATTATTTTATCGGATTTAAGATAATCGACAAAAATACAAGGAATAATCTCACATTGTGCCGTAATTTAAATTATATTATATACAGTAAGTATTTTCCTGAACTCAACGTGGATAGAATGGAGTGATCAAAGTTTTACAAGCTTGTCACGTTATTATAGACACAAATTCACTCAGCAAACAGTGAACACTGTAAACAAAATCTGTACAAGACTGCAATGTTTTGCTTGTGGTGATCTCTCTGGCAAATAGATTTATTGACAGCTAGGTATTGCATAATCCATCAAGCACTTCTAATTAAATCAGTTTTATGGATTAGGGGACTTCTTACAGGATACTTGGAATTATTATTGGTTCTTTCTAACTAGAAAAACTGGTTATTAACTCAAGATATCCATTATTGCAAGATCTTCCATTTTACTGAAGATACTTTTCATTCAAATTCTCTTTTGCATGCAAGGCAATAAACTGACCTGAGGTTCGGAGAATGCTTTCTGAATGCTGTTTATTGGACCATATGGTACACCACTACCTTCAAACAGTTGCAACCAGTCTTCTGTTGTCTTTTCTGAAAATCTAATCATAAAAGAGTTTTGTGGTTTAAACATGATGTACTGATTTTGAATCAGTACAGCAGAACATGACTTAATTTGCAGTAGCCAGCAAAAATATAAAAATACGCAATTCTTTGCAGAACTAGACTCTTGTCCTGAGGCTGCAAGAGATATTCTCCAGATAAGATGTTTTCTTGACTTAAAAACAAAGTTTACAATGTAATCAAAGATATATCATCGGCAGGAACCTAAATGATTTTATGAAGCTGTTTCATTCTATTTTTCACAATCATTCAGTTTTTCTAAGCTGAAATTCAACTAGCTTTATAAAAAAAGCTGTTATATCTGGAAGTAGTACAAATGATAAGAAAATTACTTTTGAAATTGAAAATGACAAGCAAAATTATGTTTGGAGAGCCATAAATTGTACAACATTGTGCAAAAATATATCATTAAAGTCAGTCAAAATTCAAAGCAATTGTTAACAACTCTACTACAAACCCTCTGACTCCCATGGCTATCTGGACTACACTTCTTCCCACCCTGCTTCCTGTAAGGACTCCATCCCCTACTCCCAATTCCTCTGTCTACGCTGCATTTGCACCCAGGATGAGGTGTTCCAAACCAGGGCATCGGAGAAGTCCTCATTCTTTTGGGAACGGGGGTTCCCCTCTTCTACTATAGAAGAGGCTGGCTCTCACCAGGGTCTCCTCTATATCCCGCAGCTCCGCTCTCACTCCCCATCCTCCCACTCATAACAAGGACAGAATCCCCCTTGTCCTCACCTTCCACCCTACCAGCTGTCACATAGAACATATAATCCTCCAACATTTTCGCCACCTCCAATGGGATCCCACCACTGGCCACATCTTCCCATGTCCTCGGCTTTCAGCAGGGACTGCTCCCTCCGTAACTCTCTGGTCAATTCGTCCCTTCCCACCCAAACCACCCCCTCCCCTGGTACTTTCCCTTGCAACCGTAGTAAATGCTACACTTTTCACTTTACCTCCCCCCTCAACTCCATCCAAGGACCCAAGCAGTCTTTCCAGGTGAGGCAGAGGTTCACCTGCATCGGAAACATGTTCCTGATGTTGTGGGAGTCCAGAACCAGGGGCCACAGTTTAAGAATAAGGAGTAAGCCATTTAGAACGGAGATGAGGAAACACTTTTTCTCACAGAGAGTGGTGAATGTTTGGAATTCTCTGCCTCAAAGGGCGGTGGAGGCAGGATCTCTGGATGCTTTCAAGAGAGAGCTCTTAAAAATAGCAGAGTCAGGGGATATGGGGAGAAGGCAGGAACGGGGTGCTGATTGGGGATGATCAGCCATGATCACATTGAGTGGCGGTGCTGGCTCAAAGGGCCAAATGGCCTACTCCTGCACCTATTGTCTATTGATAGAGAATTTTATCGATTTACAATCATCTGAGAAAACACATTCCTTCTCTTCTCTGCCTTTAAATGGATGATCATTTATTCTGATATTTGCATCCTAGGTCTGCTCATTATAAACCCCAAGTTCTCTTATATTATTATGCTTAACAAATATAACTTCTCATTCTTCTAAATCTCAACAACTGCTACATTTATACAAGAAAATGCAATCACAAACTCACAACCTATCCCAAATAAGCTCTGAATGATTTTAAAATCTTTCAATTTAGTGCAACTTTTTCACGAAAATGTGCATTATTGATCAATGAGTGTCCATTATTGGGACTAACCTTGCAGACAGGACATTAATTAGTTCTCTTCTATTCTGTACCCGGAGCTTGTTCGTCTTGTATCTCTGATCATCACTTAATGCAGGTAAAGATAAGATCTGGAAAATAACATCTTTCATTATGAAATTGTCGATGAAGTTGCTAGTCATCCTCTTAAAAGTAGCCACTACATTTTCATTCTGACTCCACATCAAAGTCTAAATATCATTTTGTAAATATAATATTGGTTTATTATTATCATTAAAAATGCTTTGTTTGCGTGCAATCCAGAAAACTCATAACATTCATGTGTACAATCAAGCCAGGCACATACACAATAGGTAGTACAAAGAGAAAAGTACCAGAGTGCAGAATATAGTGTTGCTCATATATCTGTAGAAACATTTGCTCTTTTATATTATTGGCGAGCTTACTTTCATATTTCATCTTTTCTCCCTATATTGCCTTTATAGTTATTTTTTGTTGTTTTTTTTTAATAGCTTCCCACAAATTTTTGCAATGTTACTTGCCTTCTCCTTTAGTTTTATCGTTATAACAGCCCCATCTTTGCTTTGTGGAGCACTGGAAGTACAGTATGAGACACCTTAAACTAATTTTCTCAACAGCAGTCACAAAATAGCTCTGTAAAACGTTTCCATGTGGGAGCAAAATGTATTGTGGACACATCTTCCCACAAAGATTCATCAAGGCCACAGCTTACCCTAAGCCATAGAGCCACAGTGAGGAAACAGGCCCTTTCGCCCAACTTACCCACACCAACCAATATGCCCAATTTACACTGGTGCCACTTTTTGGCCCATTTCCCTCTAAACCTAAGCTATCCATCTACCTGTGTAAATGTTTCTTAAATGTTGTGATAGTACCTGCTCTCTCCCTGTAGCTCAGTTCCTCAACTCCTGGCAACATCCTTGTAAATCTTCTCTGCACTCTTTCAAGCTTGACAACATCTTTCCTGTAACATGGTGACCAAAACTGAACACAATACTCTAAATATGGCCTCACCAACATCTTATATAACTAATATGACTCTTATACAACTTCTATACTCAATGCTCTGACTAATGAAGGCCAATGCGCCAATAGCCTTCTTGAGCACTCTATCCACTTGTGATGCCACTTTCGAGGAATTATGCACGTTCACTCCTGGATCCCTATTCTCCACAACACTCCCCAGAGCCTTAGCAATCCCTTCCGCACTGCGGCCTAACATTGAGGAGTTGGTGGCCCCTGCTGGAGACCAACTTCGGGAGCTCCAACCGCGGGAGTCTGCGGGACTTAACATCGTGGAGCTTGGTTCTTGGTTCTTGGTTTCTTGGTCCTCCAAAATATTCCAAATGGAATTTAAACTGGAGGTGGTGAAGGGAGGGCTTAATCCAGAAATGGTTATTGGGAAGAAAGAGCTACTTTAAATTTAGTTATTTTAGTATATTTAGCTGGCGATCCCTTTGCCAGGGATTGACCTCGGAGCTCCAACCGTGGGAGCCTATGGACTTTAACATCCTGCAGCTCATGGTCCCTGTTTCGGGAGCTCCAAGCCGCAGGAGCTTCGACTGCCCCGGCGCGGGAGCTTCGATCGCCCAGACGTGGGGGCTACGATCGCCATCTGTGGGAGCTTCGATCGGCCCAACGATGGTTCTACTGCCCCGACCGTGGGAGATTAAAAAGGGAAGAAGATTAAACTTTATTGCCTTCCATCACATTGAGGAATGTGGGGAATCCACTGTGGTGGATGTTTATGTTAACTTTTATGTGGTTGTGTGTCTTGTTGCTTTTTCTAGTAGGGCTGTATGGTAATTCGAATATCACTGTACCTTAATTGGTGCATGTGACAATAAAAGACTTTTGAAACCTTCACTGTGTAGGTCCTGCCCATGTTAGACTTCCCAAAATGCAATGCCTCACATTTCTCTGTATTAAATTCCATCAACCATTCCTCAGCCCACCTGCCCAACTGACCAAGATCCTGCGGTAATCTTTGACAACCAGCTTCAATATCTACAATACCAGCCACTTTTGTGTCATCTCCAAGCTTGCTAATCACACCATGTGCGTTCTCATCCAAGCCATCAAAATAGAATAGACAGCAATGGGCCCCAGCACTGAACCCTGAGGCACACCACTAGTCACAGGCCTCCAGTCCAAAAAACATCCTTCCAGCATCTCCCTCCACTTCCTTCCACGAAGCTTATTTTCTATCCATTCAGCCATCTCTCCTTGGATCCCATGCGATCTAACCTTCCAGAGCAGCCTACCATGCAAAACCTTGTCAAATTTCTTGCTGAAATCCATACAACATCTACAGCTCTGCCATCATCAACTTTTTTGGTTACACCTTCAAACAAAACTCAATCAGGTTCACAAGACACAACCTCCCATGTATAAAACCATGCTGACTATCCCTAATCAGCCCTTGTCCATCTAAATACTTGTATATCTTATCCCTTAGAATATTCTATAGTATCTTTCTAGCCACTGTGAAGTGCAGTATGATCAGAAAGGCAGAGGTCTCTAATAAATTTCAGTGATGATGCTTTAAATACCCCCGAGCAAAGAAAATTAAGGCGTGGTGATGTAGTATTTAAGATATCAATGTCAGAGTGGATATTTTTTTTTTTACTGGCAACTTGTGGCTACCGCACAACATGCTCCTACATTCTTGCATTAAATTAATACTGTAAGTTGCACCCAGGATGTCCAATTTATGCTAGCAAGGAAAGAAATGTACTGTGCGTGACTTGTGACATCATCGGGTGCATGACTCGTGGGGGAAAAATATCAAACACACATTGTGTTTGGAAACCCTAGGACAATTTCCAAAAGAGCACAATTCTGACACAACCTGACACTGGTTTAAATCACTTTCCCATTTACCCATGAAAGACTGGAACTAATGGATCCGATATCTAGGCTTGGGTCTTTAGGTAGAATGAATCCTTATGGTGTAATTGCTTTGCCAATCTCGGCTTCGTCAAGGAATCAGAGAACAGTTACTACACCTCCTGGAGCCTCTTTAGACAGCTAGAGTTAGCTCCATGGAGTTAACCTTAGCCTCAAATCTATACTATATCAGACAATTCCAAGGCACCATAGGTGATGTATGAAATGCCAGTGAGGGGCAGATCTACATGCTTTTATTTACTACTCTTCTTTACTGTAAATGCCAAGATATCAAATTTGGGCTAATCACTCCACACTTGACCAAGTTAAAACTAATTCTATTCCCAATTGTCATTTCGAACAATCTCCCCACCAACAAGATGAAGGTCACTGACATGCAATTGCCAGGTTTGTCATCACATGCTTATGTTACATTTGCAACAACCACCCTTTCAATAGATGTTTGGAAAATGATGGCCAATACCCAAGAATTTACACTCTCCCCTCAAAGACTTCCGGTGGCAGCACTGATTGTTAACTGGGTTGAGATTAAAATCATGATTGAATTAATACGACCTTCTCTGAAGATACTCACTTCATTCTTCCTCAGCATTAGATTACTTGGATTTACATTGCATTTATACTGCAACTAAGCTGCCTGGAGGCATAATATACATGCCAGCAGGCAAAATAGGCAGTAAGTAAGTGAAGTAAGCTGCCTCCATGGTGAAACTACTTCATAGTGTTATCAGTTATAGTGTGAATATATTCTCTGAAAAAATCTGCGCAACTGGAAAACACTAAAATTGTTTCAGTAATTACCCCAATTGGTCAAGAGTGACTACAGAAACAATTTATCACAAATGAAATTTTCATGATAACTTATTCTTAACAAGCAACTTCAAAAAAGTACATTACCTTGCAAACAATTGCAAACTGCTGATCATTTCCAGCTCCAACTACGAGATAGCCATCTTTTGTCTTAAAAGCCTGCAACAGAGAATGTTTAAAGATGAAGTAAAAATAAATTCAATAGAAACAAGACATATCATTAGTTTCTCCAATCTATAAATGATATAACTAAAGGTCTAGGAATTCAATAATCAACAGAAACACGTGATTAAATGTTTCTTCTTCTTTTCGTGTCCATCTTGTTACAAATGTTGGCCTCGCTGTCATCGTCCGCCCAGAAAAGGCCGCAAGCTTCCGGCGACAATCAGTGGGAGCCGTCACTTGGTGCAATAGATGATGGTGGTAGCAGAATTAGCTCAGGATACTTCCACAGTTCCTGACGTGGGAACGTCGGTGTTTACTTCTGCTATGGGGCCGATGAAATGCTGCTATGTGTGGAACTTAGGCCGTGTGTTTCGAGAGTCATTCACTCATGAGTTCCATTTGTGCACCTCAAAGATCAAATATTTAGCAGGAGTGAAATAATTTCCACATTTGTGCGTATCAATAAAGAAATCATTGTGTCGCATAAAGAGCTTTGTACAGAAAAAAGGCAACAGGTATGTGGCTCAGCAACCATCTTTCACTAACACTGACCCTGGTACCAGGACTCTGCAGGGTTGCGACCCAAGCCATAGACTCACAAATGTTGCCTCCAGATGCTGCTTGACCTCTGAGGTCTTTCCTCATTCTGTTATGGATACAGTAAAGATCCCTCAGATATGATTGTATTGTTCCAAGAAGAATGAGCACAAATGTGCAGCCAAGATCGATGCAGCTAGTAAAGGTTCCTACCAACAAATATCAAAGGACCAATCACTCACCCACACCACATCTCCATGTTTAAGAAAGAACTGCGGATGCTAGAAAAATCGAAGGTAGACAAAAATGCTGGAGGAACTCAGCAGGTGAGGCACCATCTATGGAGAGAAGGAATAGGTGACATTTCGGGTCGAGACCCTTCTTCAGACCTCCAATGAAGGTTACGAATGCCCTACTTATGTCGACCCCATATATAGAAACGTTTGGGAAACCAGCAGGATGGACTTGTCAGCTCAGCATGTTCTGCCACTTGGCAACTTGACTCACAGCTGCATTTCCCTCATGCAAGCTGCCGAGGTGACGAACAATTCACCGGAATGGAACCCTGCCATACGTGGGGGGCACCTGCAGTCCCCAGCAATCAATGGCAGTCATATTCCTTAAAACATGCTCAAATCTACCTTTCACTCAAAAACACTCATCACATGGAAGATTTGCCTTTATTGCACAGGAGTTGGTAGACAAAATTAAGAAAGTTTGCTAAAAAAACCCATACATTCTTACATCTTACACACTGTCAGTTATTTAACCCGAAATATGACATCGCAGGGCCATACCCCACCACATTACAGTTTTATAATTTTAGTTTATTGTCACGTGTACCAAGGTACCATGAAAAGCTTTTGTTGCTTGTGGAAAGACAATATATGATTACAATCGAGCCCTTCGCAGTGTATAGATACATGATAAGGGAATTACGTTTAGTGCAAGGTAAAGCCAGTAGAGTCCAATCACAGATAGTCCGAGGGTCACCAATGAGGTAGATAGTAGTTCAGCACTGCTCTCTGGTTGTGGTAGGATGATTCCTACTTTTAGCCGTCTTTTTTGTGAGGAAGGGCGGCACACAACTGCTGCCCACAGTAACAGAGGGAAGTCGGCCCCCCTCATGCCCACTGGGTTGGGTTGCTGCTTGGAAAATGTGGCGCTAAATACAAACTCAGCAACAACAAAAGAGATCGGTCGCCAGGCGGCCACATAGATCCCAGCTCCTCAAAGAGGATGGTCACATTGAGAACTTAAAGGAGGATAATGATAGGGCAGTCTATTGACAAAACTTAAAGATATTTGGGGTAGTGTCTGAGTGTCCATAGATGCCTTGCATAGCATTGAGCATCTAGTGACTGATGTCTCAGCTTCCATTGAGACACAGCAGAGGTTCCAAAAGTATAATTTCTGTTGTGGAAGCTGAGACATCAAAGATGTAAGCTCAGCTGCTGCCATCATGTTGATGGTGTTGATCAATAGGCCTTCAAGGATGGATGACACACCGATCATTTGTCCACGGAATACTTAGATCACCAATAGCTTGCTTTAGGTTTAGCTTTACAGATACAAATCACAGAAGGCATTATCCTCCGCATCATTGCACGGGCTGACATTGAGTGTCTTTACCTTCAATACTTGATACATTCAAGAGAGAGCTTGATAGGGCTCTTAAAGATAGCGGAGAGGGGATATGAGGAGAAGGCAGGAACGGGGTACTGATTGGGGATGATCAGCCATGATCACATTGAATGGCGGTGCTGATTCTAAGGGCCGAATGGCCTACTCATGCACCTATTGTCTATTGTCTAAATGGAATAGCAGTGCCTTTAAAGGTGCAACTTATTGCATCTGTTGGTGGCAGACAATCGCAGCTTTCCAGTAGAGCAAATGCTTGTGGACTTGGTGACCATGCAATATCCAGTGGGCATCAAAGCCACTAATGCCCTCAATTACTCTTCCTCCAGATCCTGCTAGGGCTCTGTTTAAAAGAGATCCAGAACCTCCAAGTTTGTAAACTTTTACCAGTTAGATTGATAGTCGCTTCAGTTTGCTTTTCTGCCAGTTTCCATAGGTCCGGTTTGTTATCGATAGCACACAGTCATCTGTGTACCACCAGGATCATCTCTGCATTATTCTTTTACTCCATCAACGATGAGTGGGTGTGCAAATTCAAGTAGATATCTCTTCTAGCATATGCAAGCATATGCGAGCTACCCTGGCACTTTTATTCAGTCGCACTCCAAGCATACAGAGTTCTTTGGACATACAGGGAAATGTATCCATCTGATAACAAATGACACAAAGATGACCAATAAGCAAAATAGTGTTACATTGATTGCCAGATAACTGCCGACTGAAAAAGCCAACAACATCCAAAAGATTTGCAAAAACAGAAAACTGGAAGAGTTCAGTGGGTCAATCAGGATCAAGGTCTTAACCAAATTGCTACACCTTTTGCCTCCACAGATGCTGACGGGCCTGGTGAGTTTTTCCAGCATTCTGGTTTTGTTCTAGCCCAGAATCTGCAGTCTCATTTGTCCTCATCCAAAATAAATCCTTCAGATATCTGGATAAAATTGGAGACACGTTTCAGTATATGCAGGATAAGGTTTCTAGAATGTTCACAGAGCTCTCGCAATTACTCTGCTTTTGGATTTGGACCTGCCAGTGAAACAAGGCATAGAACACAGCTCCTTTTCCTGATACTTCTGAGTAATCCTAGTAAGACTAGGTGGCACTGACTTCACATATAAGCTTTTACTAATGTCAATTTCACAGTTGCATCCATATACCAATACCAAAAGCAGATACGATAGTCAACTTTCCATCTTTCACTCCCACCACAGAACCACTGATGCAAAACAGTTCTGCAAACGGGAGAAAAGCTAGAGAATGATCCAAGTATAGGGTCGATGGAATTTTACATTCGGCTTAGACAAAAGTGCTGGAGAAACTCAGCAGGTGCGGCAGCATCTATGGAGCGAATAAAATAGGCAACGTTTCGAGCCGAAACCCTTCTTCAGACTGATGGAGGGTGGGGGGGGGGGGGGGGGGGGGAGAAGAAAGGAGAAAGGAAGAGGAGGAGCCAGAGGGCGGAGGGAGAGCTGAGAAGGGGAGGAGACAGCAAGGGCTACCGGAAATTGGAGAAGTCAATGTTCATGCCGCTGGGGTGTAAACTGCCCAAGCGGAATATCAGGTGCTGCTCCTCCAATTTCCGGTGGCGCTCACTCTGGCCATGGAGGAGGCCCAGCAACTGATGGACGATGGAAGTGAAACAGTACAGGTATTGTAATCAAATGAACTAAACTTCAATGACAAAGAACTCCATAAATTGATGGCATGACTGTGGAGGTGATAGAAGAAAATATGCCTGGCCTCAGCCCACCAGACCACTACACACACTTCGCTAGTCGGAGGGTGTAATTACAATGTTGGCAGTGTTGCTAAGTGATCGGAGGGCTGTGTGTTCAGATGGGGTGAGATTGGAGTGTCTGAGGGGAGTAGAGGTCATGACAGTTGATGCCGCACTGGCAGTTGGAACGAGAAAGGTCTAGAGAAGGTAGATAGATGGCATAGGGGGTCCAAGAGGAGGGGAAATGTTGGAGATGGGAGAAGATGTAATTACTGAGAGGGCGAGGATTCCTTCCCATAGAAAGGCCTGGAGGCGGAGGCAGGGAAGAAATGGGATATGGGTGAGATACAGAAATTGGCAGAGAAATGGTAGATGGAGTGTAATCCGAGCAAGTGCGTGGCATTGCACTTCAGGAGGTCAATGTAAGAGGACAATATACAGTTAATGGCACAACCCTCAATGGGATCTTGAGGTCCAAGTCCATGACTCCTTGAAAGTGACAAGTAGATAGAATGGTAAAGAAGCCATTTTGGTATCTTTAAGGACACAGAGTTGTGGAGTAACCCAGCAGATCAGGCAGCATCTCTGGAGAAAATGGATAGGTAACGTTTTAGGTTGAGACCCTTCTTCCGACGGTTTCCACAGATGGTATATTTTGCCTCTATAGGTCAGGCATTGAGTATAAGAGTCAGGATGTCATGATGCAGCTTTGTAGGACTTTGGTTCAGCCTGATTTGCAACATGACAAGCAGTTTTGGCGGCCCCATTACAGGAAGGATGTGGAGGATTTGGAAAAGTTGTAATGTTTACCAAATTACCACAGATTGTTTTCTGTGGAATGCCGGAGGTTGTGGAGAGACCTGATTGAAGTATATAAAATTATGAAAGGCGTAGAGAGAATAGACAGGAATAAAAGCATGGCATTTAGGTGAGAGGGGCGAAGTTTAGGGTTGTTGGGGTTGGTGGAGGAGACAGATATGATAGTGGCATTTAAGAGGCTTTTGTATAGGCATATGTATATGCAGGGAATGGAAGGATAAGGATTATGCAAAGAGAGATAAGAGATGGTCTTGGTGTCACGTTTGTCACAGACATTATGGGCCGTAAAGCTTGCTCTTGTGCGGTACTACAGACAATAGACAATTGGTGCAGCAGTAGGCCATTTGGCCCTTTGAGCCAGTGATCATGGCTGATCATTCACAATCAATACCCCGTTCCTGCCTGCTCCGCATATCCCCTGACTCTGCTATCTTTAAGAGCTATCTAACACAATGTTCTATGTTCTAACACAAATAGTATTTACTTCTTTAAAATAATTCAAATATGCTCACAAATCATTCTTGATTATAATATGAAGAAAATCCTGAAAGTGCTCCTTTGCCAATTCAATGTTTCCAGTTCTGAATCTGCATCTGCATTCATTGGAATTTCTGTGCGCTCGAGAACGTTGTTTTCTCTGCCACATTATTGTGCCTCCATGAAAAGTGTAACTACAAATTACATTGATCAACAAAAGATTGGCAGCATTTCTTTCAAAAAGATGGAAATAAATGGATTCCTCGTCCTTTGATAAATGTGATGAGTCCCTATAAATTATCTTAGGCTAAGTGTACACTTGAAAACAAATTCCTCTTTTTGGAATTTCCCAAGAATATTGAATCACCAATAGAGACTTCATTCATAATTACTTGATTCTGTACAGTCTGTATATCTGGCAAGCTTCATTCAACCATGTGCAGAAATAAAAAGGAAAATGCACAAAAACAATATTTAATGAGATTCTGTTGTGACAAGCTCTGGTCTGTCACCTCAAATTAGCATGTAAGGGTGCTCTGCACACAAAGCCGGCATCCAATCCTGCCTGTAATAAGAAGTTAACCTTTAGATGACCCTTCCAAATTCACATGTTTTAAAACATACTTTTCAGCAAGAATGAAATGAAATTTAATGTGGGTACTCTGATAAGAGAAGAAATGGCAAGTTTTTTAGGTAAGACAAGAATTCAAAAACACAATTATTTCAGGATGAGATCTACAATACCTTTACCACTGTGAGTACATTGTAATCTATATTGCAGGTTCTCCAATAAAGGTTCACTCTTTGTTTATCAGTTAGATTTACTAACCAAAATGCATGACATAAATTCTCTAAGTATTTACTCAGTTAGTATTGTTCCACTAATTATTGTAAAAGATCCCTCCAGTTTGAAAGATGATGACTGACCGAGGATTGATGATGGCAAAATGAAGTTTACCTTCTGCCACAGATTGCAAATGATTAAAGGTGCTTTAGAATATGCTTATTTATCATTTATACTGCTATAAAAAGTAATTGGAGTTCAGATTCATTTTGGATGGCCAACCCATTCTGATTCTGTCTAAATTTTTAGAACCTGCAAACTAATGAAAAAGGAGTTTTTTTTTAAATGTTCTGCAGGACAGGTCACATCCGTGGAAATAAAAGTTCATAATGACACAATGGTCCTTCAGCAACAGATTAGTTACACCAAGATGCAGTACAGAACTCCACAGGAGATCCTTCTAGCCTGTGGCTATCAAACTGTACAACTCCTCCCCCTTCTATCGTGGGGTAGACTGACTCCCCTCTAACCCCCCGCCCTCCCCCCCGATCTTTGCACAACCCCAGTCCTTTCCAAAGATCTTATAGCAGAGCAAGATGGCCTACTCCTACTCAAAACAGGTAGTACGGTCATGGGCAGATTCATGGGTGATTATAGGACCCATTTTAGCAACCAGCCTCCCCCATCTTTTTCCGCCATCTTGTTCCGCCATCTTGCTTCGCCATCTTGCTTCCGGCCAAAGATCGGATCTTTACTTCCACCGCCGCTCCCGTATCTTCACAAGTCTTTGACTTGGGCGGGGAGATGGAGGTGCGCGGCCCAGGGCAGCGGGGAGAGGGAGGTGCGTGGCCAGGGGCAGCGGGGAGAGAGGAGGGGAGTAGTACAAGTGGAGTAGTGGTGGCGCAGGAGGGTTGGGTAGGGCCGGGGGAGGGAGAAAGCAAAGATCTTATAGCGGAGCGATGTTTGGGAGAGAGAGGTGGGGTAGGGGCTGGGGTACAGAGAGCATGGGGAGAGATGTGGGGTTGGGGGCTGGTGGGTTAAGGGACTACAGCATAGGAGGGGGGGAGACATTGTAGTGTGGGGGGAGGCGAGGGAGTGCCGGGGGGGGGGGGGTGCGGGGGGGGGGGAGAGTTGAGGGGTGGGATAGGGCCTAGTGTGTGTGGAGTTGCGGGGAGGTTTACAATGTTTATTATTTAATGTCCCTTGTCTAGTCTGAAATAAAGTTCATCATGGGATATAAAAATCAGAAGAAATATAATTTTGTGTGTTATGTGATTATATACATTTATATCACATTCATGTATGTGTGTTTATAAACAATTTATTCTTTAACAAGAATTAACGGAAGTATGAACTAACAGAATTATGAATATAACCCTATATCACGCACAAAAACTGTTCCCTCGCAACGTTGATTACCCTATAGTCGGGTCGGGTCGGGTAGGTTCCGGTTACTACAAAATCAACTCAAACACAGCTTATGAGCCATTTAAAAAGAAATTATTTAAAAAACATTAATAAAAGACAATTACCAGAGTAAAACTTTATTCTTGACAAGAATTAAGTATGAACTGACAGAATTATGAATTTAACCCTATATCACACACACAAACTGTTCCCCCGCAACGTTGATTACACTGCGAGTCGGGTTGGGTAGGTTCCGGTTACTAAAATGGGCGGGGAAAAATGCCCAGGATCCCCTCTGTAGCGTACTACACGTCAGCCCATTGCATTTCGCAGGAGTAGCCTATCTTGCTCCGCTATAGGATCTTTGGTCCTTTCCACTCATCACTTTAAATTCATGTTTGGTGTATCTTTAGTTTTATGACTATCGGCAGATCAGTTTTTCCCCCCTGGAATAAATACCGTTCTATTGTATCGTATCATTTCAAATCAGTCATTGTTTCAGGATGGAGAACTTTTGTCGTAACTGAAAAAGAGACAATAGAAGCTTGTAAAGCTCCAGAGAGGATGGGAATAGAGTGATAGGATGAATAGAGTGATAGAATGGAATGATAGGGTGAAACTGTAGTGACCATGGGTATAATCTGTAAACAGTCATCTGGTAAATAAGAGCAGTTAGAGTATGAGAACATGGACAAAAGAACATAGATGAAAGAATGCAGGAGTTGCAAAGGGCAGGAGGACTATCCCAGTGGGTCAGGCTGGGAATGCCCTCCATTCCCAGAGAGAGACAGGGGAAAAATGGGGAAAGAGCAAGCTGAATGAATCAACGAATGATACAGGCTGAGAAATCTAGTTGTAGATTTCAATATTGAGTCCAGAGGACTGCAACATGCAAAGATGGAAAATTAGTTCCTGCCTTCTCCCCATATCCCCTGACTCCGTTATCTTTAAGAGCCCTATTGTAGATCAGTGTCACTCATGTTATGAGTCATGCTTTTGTAGTTACGCCCACTAGCTTTACAATAACCCTCCCTGCCTGGTTCCCGTATTATTAGAAAAACATGCTCGCATGAAGTTACCAATGCTATGTCGTTAATAAAATCTTTGGACCTTTATCATGGTGTTAGGCTTCAGTTATTTGGACAGCCGCAACACAACATGGTGTCAGAAGTGGGATACGTACCCACACCTCCAATTGGAGACCAGAACATAAGTCCTCCAAGTTGACCACTTTCAGCACTCCATTTGGGCGTTATAAATTTCTGCGCATCCCTTAATTATGTTTAATAGTGTCAGGAGATGTAAAACTACAGCAGAAATTATGAAGGACAACTCTGGAATCGGGATTCCGAGGTACTTGGCTGCATCACATGAATCATACAGTCTGGTAATAATAGCCAATGCAAGATAATAGTCGAATAAATATCGGAGGTCTCACTTTCTGTAGTTGGAACATCAGAGGTGCGAACGAGCCAATTAAGAGGGGTAAAATTCTGGCACAATTAAAATCATTAAATATGGATATTGCTTTCCTACAAGAGACACATTTGAAACAACAAACTCAGATCAGATTAAGGGCAAACTGGATAGGTCAAACCTAGTACTCCTCATTCACCTCTAAAGCAAGAGGCACGGCCATTATAATTCGGAAGGGTATACCTTTTAAATTAAAGAAATCCATATCTGATAAAGAGGGAAGATACGTTATAGTCACGGGAGAAATTTACAATACACCATTAACTATGATAAATATTTACGCACGTAATTTTGATAACCCACAATTTTTAAAGAAAATAATAGATTTAATCGCAGAGCGTAATTATCAAAATATAATAATGGGGGGAGATTTTAACTGTATTATAGACCCATACTTAGATAAATCAATAAAGGTAGGGAAGCGTCTTGTTAAAACTAAGACCTGTGAATTTTTAAATACTTATATAAAAAATAACAACATAGCTGATGTTTGGAGAATAGCAAATCCAAGTGGTAGGGAATATTCATTTTACTCATCAGTTCATAAAACCTATTCACAAATTGACTATCTCTTATTGGACACAACATTAACCCCGTATACGAATAAACCATCATATCATAATAATATTATTTCTGATCATTCACCATTGACTTTTATACTTAAAATTGAGGGAATGCCGGGACTAAAACCTTTTCGGAGATTCAACGCACACATATTAAATAACCCGCAGGGCTATGAGTATATAAAAGAACAAACAAAAAATTTTTTTCGAAACAAATGACACGCCGGGTATTTCTGCACTGCTATTATGGGAAACCTTCAAGGCATATATTCGCGGCGTCATAATCTCTTACCAAAGTTTTCAAAATAAGGAAAATAAAAGAGAACTTCAGCGGATAGAACAGGAAATAAAATTACTAGAACTGGACAATGCAACTGACCCAACCATAGATAAACATAATAAGATAACTTTATTGAAATATAAAATCAATAGAGTACTATCGGCAAGAGTAATAAGATTATTCCAAATTACAAATCAAGCACACTTCGAATTTGGGGATAAGCCACATAAATTACTTGCGAGGCAACTGAAGCAACAAGAAAAGGAAAAAACTATCACTAAAATTAAATCGGATAAGGGTGAGCTTCTAACACTGCCAAAGGATATTAATAAGAGGTTGCCCAATTTTATCATAATTTATATTTATATACATCTAAAATAAATACAGATGTTAGTAAAATTACAAATGTTTTAGATAATTGCAATCTCCCAAAATTGGATAGTTTAGAACAAGGGCAATTAGGAGCACGGATTACTAGTGAAGAAATAAAACAAATAATAAACTCACTGAAAAATGGGAAGACCCCAGGACCAGATGGTTTTAGTAATGAATTTTATAAAAGATTTCAGGAGTCAATTGTACCAAGATTATTCAATTTATACATGCAGGCTTATACCGAAAATAAACTACCAGAAACCCTAGCAGAAGCAACAATAACACTTATACCAAAAAAAGATAAAGATTTAGATGAACCGGGTTCTTATAGAGCTATTTCACTTCTAAATACGGATCAGAAAATTTTAGCAAAGATTCTAGCTAGAAGACTAAATAATTATATTAACAATTTAATAAATACGGATCAAACGGGATTTATACCCAAAAGACAATCATTTAATAATTTGAGAAGGCTTTTCAATATAATGTACTCTCACAATGAGGACAATGAAGATATTTCAGTTGTTACGCTGGATGCAGAGAAGGCATTTGATCAGGTAGAATGGCAGTATTTATACAAGGTACTCCAAAAATTTAATACGGGAGAGAATTTTATTAAATGGGTTAAACTACTTTACGATAGACCTACGGCAAGAATATTAACTAACAATATGCTATCTCCAAAATTTTACTTATCAAGGGGTAATAGGCAAGGTTGTGCCTTATCACCATTGCTATTTGCCCTTATGATAGAACCGCTGGCCGAAAAGATTAGAAATCACCCGAATATTCATGGTTATAACACTAAGGACTCAAAGATTAACATTTCATTATATGCTGATGATATCCTTTTATATATTACTAATACACAAACGAGTATACCCACATTATTAACACTAATTGAGGAATTCGGCTCTTTTTCAGGATATAGAATAAATTGGAATAAAAACGAAATTATGTCTTTAAAACCACAGGATTCGAGACACTTACTAAAATTCCCCTTCAAACTTGCAACAGAAAAATTCAAGTATCTGGGTATTCAAATTACGAGAAGACACAAATCATTATTTAGTGCCAATTTTATGCCACTATTAAATAAACTGAATGATATGATTAAATTTTGGAAAACGCTCCCGCTCTCATTGATAGGTAGAATTAACGCTATAAAAATGACTTTCTTACCACAATTAATATATTTGTTTCAAGCGATCCCAATATATATTCCAAAATACTTTTTCAAAAAACTAGATTCTACTATCACTAATTTTATATGGGATTACAGAGCACACAGAATTCAACAAAAGCATTTGTGTAAACCTAAAGAAGTTGGGGGTTTATCATTACCTAACTTTATGTATTACTACTGGGCAGTGCATATTAAGAACATAATGTACTGGTTGGATAGTTCCACTCAGCAGTTGGAGTGGATAAGAATGGAGAAAGAGGAGTGCTATCCGCACGATATAGGAACGATCTTGCTCTCACCGATAAAATTGAATAGTATAATATATAAGAAGAACCCAATTATTCACAATACAATAAGAATTTGGAAACAAATAAAAGTATCCTTGAAATTAAATAATCTATCAGTACTAACCCCACTATTGAACAACCCCGCATTCAAACCATCTCTCATCGACAAAACATGTCAACAATGGGATAGACTGGGGATTAGGAAAGTAGGGGATATGTATGAATTGGGCAAACTGTTATCATTTCAACATTTAAAATTAAAATTTAAACTGAAGGATAATCAATATTTTAAATATATACAGATATGTGACTTTATGAAGAAATATATACATAGATTTCAAACTATATTTTTAGACCCTTTAGAAGAAGCAATGAATATTGGCTGATTCACAAAAACTAATATCATACTTTTATAATAATATGTTAAATAGAGAATTACCCTCAACAGAAGCACTAAGAGAAGATTGGGAACATGAGCTAATGATAAAGATCTCGAAGGATAGATGGGAAAAGTATCTGATGAACACACATAATTGTTCTATTAATGCAAGACATAATTTATTTCAATTAAAATTATTACATAGACTATATTATTCAAAAACGAGGTTGAATACATTTTATCCAAACGTCTCTCCCAGATGCGATAAATGTTTGTTTCAAAACGCTAATATAACACATTCATTTGTAGGATGTACAAAGTTGAATACATTTTGGAGCGATATATTTGATATATTTACAAAGCTTTTCAAGTCCACAATAGAACCTAAAACAGAATGGATTATATTTGGAATGATAGTAGAAGATATCAATTTAAATAAAGACCAAAACTTTTTTTAAATTATGGGTTAATAATTGGAAAGAAATTGATACTTAAAATTTGGAAAAATACAACCATACCAACTGTTAAAATGTTGATTAGGAATATGATGGACATAGCACGCCTTGAAGAAATGAGACTCCGACTAATAGATAAATATGACCAATTCTTAAGGAGTTGGTCTCCTTATCGACTTTTTGGAATCATGTGATGCAGCGGTACCGTAAAGATTGCTGATTTCAGTTCATGCCGTGGATAGATCTACATCTCCGAATAAAGATTTGAAAATTTCTCTTTTAAGGGGCCTTCTCTCCTATTTCTACTTTCCACTTTTTCTTTTTTTTTATATACACACTTCGCGTTTTTCTATTCTCTACCATCTATTTTTCCTCTTTTTCCCCTTTCTATTGTTTTCTTTTTCTTGTCTTGCTTACTTCCTTCTCAAAACATAAAACTAGAGGTTGTACATAGAATGGATTACGGTATGACATAGTTGGCACCTAAAATTAGGTTCCACTGTACTGTTTTGTACTGTATTAACTTCTAATAAAATTTAAAAAAAAACAAAAAAAAACAAACAAAAAACAAAACTGATCCTCAATTACCTCCTCTGGCAACTTGTTCCATACACCCACCACCCTTTGTGTGAAAAAGTTACCCCTCGGATTTCTATTAAATCTTTTCCCCTTCACCTTGAACCAATGTCCTCTGGTCCTCGATTCCCCTACTCTGGGCAAAAAGCTCTGTGCATCTACCCGATCTATTCCTCTCATAATTTTGTATACCTCTATAAGATCTCCCCTCATCCTCCATGGAATAGAGATACAGCCTACTCAACCTCTCCCTACAGCTCACACTCTCTTGTCCTGGCAACATCCTTGTAAATCTTTTCTGAACCCTATATCAATCTGAACCCTTTTTCAATCAGAGGGTTGAGTATAAAAGTTGAGCTGTTATGTTACAGTTGTACAAGATATTGGTGAGGCCACATTTGGAGAATTGTTTTCAGTTTAGTGACCCTACTGTAGGGAATATGGACCAAGCCCAGGCAGGTGGGACTAGTGTAGCTGGAACATGTTGGCCGGTGTGGGCAAGTTGGGCTGATTTCCACACTATATCACTCAATTATTCTATGGCTCTATGTTGTTAAGATGGAAAGAGTGCAGAGAAGATTTACGAAGGTCTTGCCAGGACTTGAGGGCCTGAGCTATAGGGAGAGGTTGGACAGGCTAGGACTTTATTCCTTGGACCTCAGGAGAATGAGGGGTGATCTTGTAGAGGTGCATAAGATCATGAGGGGAATAGATAGAGTAAATGCACAGAGTTTTTTACTCAGTGTAGCGGAATGAAGAACTAGAGGACATACAGCAGTTTTAAGGTGAGAGGGAAAATATTTAATAAGAATCTGAGGGGAAACTTTTTCACGCAAAGGGTTTTGGGTATATGGTATAAGCTGCCAAAAGGGGGTAGTTGAGGCAAGTACTATAACAACATTTTAAAAACATTTGAGCAGGTAGATAGGTGGGAGAGCAGGGGAATAGCGATGTGAATTGTACTAATGTAGCGACAGGGAACCACAGGAAAAGCCTTAAAGTAGAGGCATGGAATGCAGCATTGATTATGTTATAGCATGCATCTATCGTCGTAACAAACAACTGGATGTGCTGGTAAACTTGTGGATAATCATTTTATTCTATAACCTTGTCCTAGTTTGGTATCTAATTAAGTTTTTCTGTAACCATTCTGTAATCAAGATCTAGTTATACAGTTAATCAAGTTTCTGTGTAATCTTGTCAGGTAAGAATGTAAAAGCTGCACCAAAGTCGTGCTCAGGAGTTCAGCATTGATTAGTCTCCTGGTGCGCGCCAGTTTTAATAAATCGACCGCTACTTCGAACAGAGTTGCTTTCCATTTGCTCCAACAGAAAGGTTTAGAGGGACAAACTGCATAAACTTCTCGCACATCAGTTGAGAAAAGTGGAAAATGATCATACTATTCAAAAAATTAGAAGATATTAACGAAAGATTTGTCCAATTCTATCAAAATTTATATACATCCAAAACTTCAGCAGAAATGATAAAAATGAAAACTTCCTTGATAACTGTAATCTTCCGTCACTTAACGTGGCGGAACGTGAAGAATTAGCACAGATTACAATTAAAGAAATCGAAGAGACTATTAATTCATTGAAGAATGGTAAAACCCCAGGCCCAGATGGGTTTAGTAATGAATTTTATTAAAAAAATTATGACGTAATCTCCCCACTTTATATACACGCATTTAAAGAACAGGCGCTACCACAAACCTTAGTTGAATCAACTATTACACTCATATCCAAAAAAGATAAAGATCTGGAAGAGCCGGGATCATACAGACCAATTGCCCTGTTAAATACAGATCGGAAAATATTAGCTTAAACCCTGGCAAGAAGACTAAGTAAATACATTAATAAATTAATACATTCTGATCAAACTGGGTTTATACCCAAGAGACACTCGTTTAACAATTTGAGACGTCTGTTTAATATAATGTACTCACATAGAACGAAAAAGGAAGACTTATCAATTATTTCAAATTCAGAAAAAGCATTTGACCAAGTAGAATAGTAAGATTAAACGAGAACTTACCAGTTTGAAGTTTGATCCTTATTTTATGAGGAGGAACGTTGAGGACTACGTGAAGAACCCGCTTACGACGCATGCGTGTCATTCTTCAAAGCAGCGGTGTGGAATCACAGATAACTATAATGACTAAACATAGTAAGATTAGACAACAGATACCAGTTCAGACTATGATCAAGGGTGGGAGCGGAGGGCACGTAGTCCTCAACGTTCCTCCTCATAAAATAAGGATCAAACTTCAAACTGGTAAGTTCTCGTTTAATCTTACTATTTTACTTCGGAGTCACGTGAGTGACTACGTGAAGATTTTAAAGCTCTGTGATTTCATGCCGTGGAACGAGTCCATGCATCACATCTGCCTTGATTTTTGGGGAGAGTAGAGTTAACAACATTAGACATCAATACGATATTGAAATCCAACAGTAAAATTATGAACACCAATTATTGCCTCTATTTATGGGTCTATTATATTACAGAACTTAAATTTGTTTCTGTAAATGTTTCAGGTTCAATGACTGGTTTGTTATAAAGTTGTTGGAAAATTCCTCCGTTGGCCATCCTGCTGTCTTGAGGATTTGGTCCATTGGTACGTCCAACTTCATAGCTGCTAATGTAGCTGCAGCCCTGGTGGAGTGAGATTTGAAATGCTAGTTCCCACTCCAGCCTATTTAGGACTTGTTTTAGCCATCCAGAGATGGTCTGGACTGTCACTGTTTTAAATGGCTGTTAGTAGCTGATTAAAGTGACATTCCTCCCCTCTGATGATCTTAGTATACTTCAAGTATGATAGTAAGTGTGTTATAATACAGAGACGACCATCTGTAGGGTAGGCCCTGAATTCTGTTTTTTAGGCCTGCTGACCCCTGTCTGTTCTGTATGACTATTACACTGATGTAAACCTTAATTTCCAGATGAAATAATCATGTTGTCCAACCTTGTTTTCTGTGGTGACTGGACCCTTGTGGCGTGACCAGGACCATCAGCATGACTGTTTTCATAGTCAGTTTCCGTAGGAACAGAGCTGTAGCTGGAGACCAGTTTCTTAACATGGTCAGTACAATGCTCACATCCCATATTTGGGAGTACCTGGTTCTTGGGGATTAATTTTAAAAATGCCCCTCATGAGTTTGTTTACCAGGGTTTGTCCCAACAGAATGCCGCTCTGTACCTTCGACAGGTATATTGACAGAGCACCTCTGGCGCAGTTGATGGCAATATGACTGAGCCTCTCATCGTAATGGAGGCTTGCCAGGAATTCCAGAACAGACGGGATGTTCATAGATCTGTGGGTGATGATTATTGTTGTGACAGTACTTCCCATGACTAGATGATACCAAGTACTGATGTTTAGGTGGACAGTCTGTGACCCGCTGAAATAATTCCGCATTCGGTCCGTCGGTCCCAGGTGTAGAAGAGGTGCTTTCAACTCTAAATAAATAGGTTAATATATAATAGTGACGGGTAACTCCCCTTGTTGCGGGAAGACCCAGTAAGTTAGGTCTATGATGGGTGGTGATGTATGGTTCTGACCCATGTTGATATCACCAGTACCCCGGTTGCGTAGGGCAATCAGGTATATCAAGATTCGAGACGTGAAGTCTATAGTTTCTTCCTAAATAACCGACTGATGAGGCAAAGGGAGGGATGCATAAATGATCCCCCAATCAGCGAAGATACATCTGAACCACTGCCCCAGGTTCTGGCTCCCAAGAACATAATTTGATAACTGGTAAGAGCATGGATGTGAATAGGTCGTTATCTGGTGTTCCATACCAGCTGTTCCAGCAATACATATTTTATCCAACATCCATACAGTTTTTGGACTTAGCGTGACCTGTTGTCTGCCACTAAATTCAGTTTCCCTGGTAGTTGGATGCTGATATCCAATCTCTATCTGGATACGCTATTAATCCAGATTAATAGAGACAGTGACTCTAAGACTATTGCCTGCATCACAGTGTGGAGGTACCCGGTGAACTCACCGCGGCGGATGCCAGCCCGTGTCCATTGTGTGCTGCTAGTATTACATGTATGGCTGCAGGCAACAACATCTCGTTCAGACCGAAAGGTCTGATTGACAAGAAGGATTCAATTCAATTCAATTCACAAATAGTGTTGGCCAGATAGTCAAATGGTGTCGATATGTTTCTACCCATATGGTTGACATATGCTACCCCGGTGGTGTTGTCAATTTGTAGATTAACATACTGGTGTTATAACCCAAAACAATTTGACTTAAAGCCATGACTAGCTCTCACTTCCCCAGGTATATATGCCCAACGTTAGTAGTGATGCCTCCTGAGCATTCCATCTCCCCCACAGCTGGAGATGGAATTAGTAGCATCCCAATCCAAGGCCCATCAGTATGTGGTTCCATAGACGGGTAACTGTGTTTGGTTGTTTCATAAGTCTGTCAGAATGACCCCCACATAATTTCTTGAGTGACACGTGTAGCGCTCTGTACTATGATTATGTAAAGGTCCGATATCATGTGGCTGTCACACAGCCCCTAATGCCAATTATTCTACTACCAGTCTGATGGCTGGTTTAGTTCCCTGGAAGCCTCCATAAAGGCTGTACCCTTTCTTACGGCAAAGTACTGCCATGTTATATGACATCATCATAAAAATCAACATCCCAAAAGGCTGAACTGACTTTGCCGTAAGAAAGTGTTAACGGTGGACCGCAGACGATCTGTTGTGTTAAATACATCTGTGGGCACCTTCAATGAGTCCTATATAGCAAGCGTATTTTAATACCATGCTTGCCATGTAGTACCCTAGGATCAATCCCTTAGTTGCACCAAAGGTTCCCATTTGTAATAAATATAAAGTACGAAGTATTCAAATTAGTCAGTCTAAGATGAAGTGGCAACCACCTCTAAATTATGAGAAGGATATTTAGGACACAAATCCCTGTGATTCGTGTGGATGTCCTCCATAAGTCCTATAATATATGGGCACTGTAGTTCAGTATGCGCTTTAGTTGTTTCTTTCCCTGTAAGCATGAACATTCAGTTCGGTACATGCTGAACTGGAGGATAATGGAATGAAGAATTCTAAGGTATGCCCCTGTACTTCTGAATTTTAAGTGTCGGTAGAATAATTCTATGCATACAGATAGATCTGTTATCCACTACCAATCTCCCTGGTTCCTATTAGTAGGTTAGTTACTATTTCGGCATCCTCCGTGGTCGTTGAGGTGCCGGTGTCTGATGAGGGTAGCACATTTCTCAGGAAGTAGTTTTTAAGACGTTCCTTAATGTGTCCCAGAGTTCCCTCGATGTGAAGATCTTTCCCTGTTAAGATAAGATGCCTCCAAATTTTAATATTGGAGGTTGGGAGGTTCCAGGTTTTCATCTGTTAGGACTTAGAACATTCTTTCGTTTCAATTCCGTGCCCTACCATGTTTAGGTTGATACTGGGAACATTCAAGTTTTGCAGTTCCCTGATGGTAAGTGTTTTCCCATAGGTTTTCCGCACCCTAAGTGTACTAGGGGTATGTTCTGCTCCCCTGTTCAAGTGGAGCCCAAACTTGACCCCCTATACTCCCCTCTGAGAAGGGAGAACACTGTGCAGCCCTACAAGAGGTACCGCTGTAGGACTTACTAGCTGCCTTTCTGTGACTAGCCTCCATCTCATGGAGCTGCCACTTACATGCTCCAACAGCTGCTCCAGCTGGTCCCGATGCTCTCGGGCACCCAACCGGCTCCAATGCACAAGATCACTGGCCATTGCGGCTGCTTCTGAAGCCGTTACTCCTGAGACTGCTCCTGCTGCAGTTCCTGCAGCCACTCCATCCGGCTCCAATGCTCACGGGCAATGGCCGTCACGGCTGCTCCTGAAGCTGCTTCTGCAGTCAGCCCAGGATTGAGTCTCGGTGTTCCCCTCTGATGAGTGAGAAACTCTGTGCCGCCCCACAAGGAGTACTGCTGTGGGGCTTATTAGTTGCCCACTGTGGCTTTGCCACTTTGGAGTATTTCCACTCTGCAGCCCCACAAGGGGTACTGCTCCTGCAGCCGGTCCAACCGGCTCCAATGCTCTCGGGCACTGGCCGCTCCCGGCTGCTTTATCCTGCATGCTGCAGCCGCTACAACCGACCTCGGTGCTCACGGGCACCGGCCGCTCACGGCTGCTCGTCATGCTGCAGCCGCTCCAACCGACCCCGGTGCTCACGGGCACTGGTCGCTCGCGGCTGCTTAATTTCTCCTGCAGCCGGTCCAACCGGCTCCAATGCTCTCGGGCACTGGCCGCCCCCGGCTGCTTTATCCTGCATGCTGCAGCCGCTACAACCGACCTCGGTGCTCACGGGCACCGGCCGTCACGGCTGCTGGTCATGCTGCAGCCGCTCCAACCGACCCCGGTGCTCACGGGCACTGGTCGCTCGCGGCTGCTTGCCATCTCCTCCAGCCGCTCAAACCGACCCCCATGCACACGGGCACTGGTCGCTCGCGGCTGCTCCTCTCCCGACCGGCCGGGGCCGGCGCGGGAGCGAAGTCGGGAGCGAAATCGGGCACAGCTGTTCCCATTACGGGAGATCAGCGTGCCGTTTGCTGCTGCTGCTGCCGGCTGCCCGCAATTTTGCAGGTTCTCCCCCGCCAGCTTTCTCGCTCCTTCCAGCGCCTCGGACCCATGTATAGGTCCGTGGGGCTGTAGTCCGAGTCGTCGGAAATGACTGCTCCAGACATGCTCCACCGCTGTCGGCGTGCTCCTGGAGCTGAAGTCGGCTCCGGCTCCCGTTTTAAGGGAGAAAGCAGTGCCCCGGCCGTTGCTGGCTTCCTGCAGTTCTGCAGACTCTCCCCAGCCAGTTCTCATCAGCCTTCTGTAGAAAGAAAAAAGGTAAGTAAAAGAAACGACGTTCCCTCACTTTACTGTTGCAGGTTCAACCCCTGCCGTTTGGGAGGAACATCCTTCCTCCAGCAATGACGAGTTCGAATGCGTGTAGCGTAATGACACGCATGCGTCGTAAGCGGGTTCTTCACGTAGTCACTCACGTGACTCCGAAGTAAAATGGAAATATTTTTTTACAGTATTCCAGTTAGGAGAAAATTCCAGTTAGGAGAAATTGTTAGTTCATGGATAAAGTTGCTATATGACAAGCCAACTGCCAGAATACTGACTAATTATAGGAAGGATGGCAACAAAATAGAGAGAGTACAGAGGAGATTTACTAGAATGTTGCCTGGGTTTCAGCAACTAAGTTACAGAGAAAGGTTGAACAAGTTAGGTCTTTATTCTTTGGAGCGCAGAAGGTTAAGGGGGGACTTGATAGAGGTCTTTAAAATGATGAGAGGGATAGACAGAGTTGACATGGATAAGCTTTTCCCACTGAGAGTAGGGAAGATTCAAACAAGAGGACATGACTTAAGAATTAAGGGACAGAAGTTTAGGGGTAACA
Organism: Amblyraja radiata; assembly: GCF_010909765.2. NCBI lineage: Eukaryota > Metazoa > Chordata > Chondrichthyes > Rajiformes > Rajidae > Amblyraja > Amblyraja radiata. Next base: position 96,385,959 of record NC_045959.1, on the reverse strand, counting down.
TGAGGGGGAACTTCTTTACTCAGGGAGTGGTAGCTGTGTGGAATGAGCTTCCAGTGAAGGTGGTGGAGGCAGGTTCGATTTTATCATTTAAAAATAAATTGGATAATATGGACGGGAAAGGAATGGAGGGTTATGGTCTGAGTGCAGGTAGATGGGACTAGGGGAGAATACGTGTTCGGCACAGACTAGAAGGGCCGAGATGGCCTGTTTCCATGCTGTAATTGTTATATGGTTATATGGTTAATCAAATACTCTCACCTAAATTTCAGCTATCCAGGGGCAATAGACAAGGGTGTGCATTATCACCCCTGTTATTTGTCCTTGCGATTGAACCTTTAGCAGAAAGTATAAGAGTACATCCGAATATTCACGGCTATAACACTAAATATTCTAATAATAAAATATCATTATATGCAGATGATGTATTACTATATATCACCAATTCCCAAGTTAGCATTCCAAACATACTAAATATTATAGAGGAATTCAGTTCCTTTTCAGGATATAGAATAAACTGGAATATAAATGAAATTATGTCAATAAAGCTTCAAGATCCGACACACCTTCTATAATTCCCTTTTAGAATTGCTACGGAAAAATTTAAATATCTTGGAGTTCACGTAACTAGAAAATACACTTCTCTATTTCAAGCAAACTTTCCTCCGTTAATTACCAAACTAAATGCCCTTATTCAATTTTGGAAAATGCTTCCGATATCTCTCATAGGCAGAATGAATGCCATAAAGATGATCTTCCTTCCACAAATCCTGTACTTATTTCAATCAATACCGATTTATATCCCTAAATTTTTATTTTTTTTAAACTTGATTCTCTGATCACAAACTTTATTTGGGATTATAAAACACACAGAATCCATAAACGACATCTATGTAAACCCAAAGAAATTGGCGGATTGGCTCTCCCCAATTTTTTGTACTATCAATCAATCAATCAATCAATCAATCAATCAAGCACTTTATTCATCCCCGAGGGGCAATTTAAAAGGGCGCATTACAGTAGCTTTTTAAAAAAACAGAAAGGGACACAATCAACGAAGAGACAAACATTCAAAGCTACTCTCTGCACCGACCGGTTGACCGCATGAGCAGTGACCCGGCAAGGATTGGGTTGTCAGCAGCGATACAATAATAAAGAACACACAAAATGTAACACAAACATCCACCACAGCTTTCATCACTGTGGTGGAAGGCACAAAAATTTGGCCAGTCCTCCTCCATTTCCCCCCCGTGGACAGGACCAGAGTCCAAAGTCAGTCCAGGATCGGCTCTTCCTCACTGGAGACCGCGGCTTTAGATTGTTGTAGGCCGCAGGCCGGCGGTCAAGATTTAAAGTCCCCGCCGCAGCCAGAAGCACCGTAGGCTGCAGGGCCGGCGGTCAAAGCTCCCCTCCCGGGGTGATGGTAAGTCCATGCCGGCCCCGCGGTAGAAGTTGGCCGCGGGCCGGCAGTGGTGGCTTCTTCTTCCCCCGGGTCCCCCACGAGGGATCCCGGGCTGTAGACGCCGCACCAGTTGGAGCTCTGCAGACCGCGACTTCAGGCTGCCGGCAGCCCCGGGCCAGCGAAACGGAGCGCTCCCCTCCAGCGAGCCCCAGCGAGGGTTCACCCGCTCCACAACGAGAGTCCACGCTGCGCCCGCCGCTGAAGCCCTGGGCACGTCTCCGGGAAAGGCCGCGCCGATCCTTGATGTTAGGCCACGGGGGAGGCGACCTGGAAAAAGTCGCCTCTCCATGGAGGAGGCGACCAAAGCGGTTTCCCCCTTACCCCCCCACACCACCCCCCACACAAGACACACAAAAAAACATTAAATACATACTTTAAAACATACTAAAAAATAAAAAAAAGTTGAAAAAACTGACGCACTGCTGACATGGCTGCTGCCAGAACAGCGCCCCCGGAGTACCAACTGGGAAACGAATATCAAAAACGTAATCTTTTGGATGGACAACACATGCCAACAGGTAAAATGGTTAATAATGGAGAGAGAAGATTGTTGGCCTTTTAATATAGGCGCGATTCTTCTCTCTCCAATAAATTTGAAGAAAACACCATATGAGAAAAATCCGATTACCTATAGTACCCTACAAATCTGGAAACAAGTGAAGTCAACCCTTAAACTGTGAAATCTATCTCTTCTCTCACCAATTGCCAATAACCCCTCGTTCAAACCGTCTATCTTAGACAAGACGTTCACACACTGGGAAAGATTAGGAATTAAAAAACTGGGAGATCTTCATGAGATGGGAACTCTTCTCTCATTTCAAGAATTACAGTCAAAATATAATACAATCATCCCACAGCAGCTGGTGGAGAAGCTGAAGCTGTTAAAGGTGGATACTGGCACTTGCAACTGGGTCCTTAACTTTTTTATCACAACGGCAGCAGACAGTCAGGGTGGGCAGTCGGACATCAAGAACCATCGTTGTGAGCACTGGCTCACCCCAAGGCTGTGTCCTAAGCCCCCTGCTGTTTAGTCTGCTTACACATGACTGTACTGCTAGACTCAGTAACAACTATATTAACAAGTTCGCTGATGACACAACAGTGGTGGGTCTCATCAGCGACAATAATGAGTCGGCGTACAGAATGGAGATGGAGCTGCTCACAGAATGGTGCAGATCCCACAACCTCACTCTCAATGTGGAAAAAACTAAGGAGATGGTGATCGACTTCAGGAGGGCGGGAAAACAACATCACACTCCGCTGCATATTGATGGAGCTGCTGTGGAGAGGGTCAGCAGTGTGAAGTTCCTAGGACTCCACCTGGCGGATGACCTGACCTCTACGACCAACACCACAGCAGTGGTCAAAAGAGCTCAGCAGCGGCTCCACCCTCTCCGGAGGCTAAGGAAAGCAGGTCTCCCTACTGCTCATTTAAGGACCTTCTACAGGGGCACCATCGAAAGCATAATGACCTACGGCATCACTTCCTGGTTCGGGAGCTGCAAGGCTTACGAACAATATCAACTCAACAGGATAGTGAAGACCACCAGCAGGATCATTGGTGCCCCACTCCCTTTCCTGTTGGAGATCTACAAGAAGCGGAGCATCAGTAGAGCCATCTCCATCATCAAGGACCCCTATCACCCATCACACCACATCTTCTCCATTCTGCCATCTGGGAAGAGGTACAGGAGCATCAGCTGCAAAACCAGCAGGATGCTCCACAGCTTCTTCCCACAGGCAATAAGACTGATTAACGGACTGTGTCCCCTCCCCAAATATCGTTCACCAACACATTCAACCTCGTCCATACTTTGACAGTTAGGCACCTGTCAAAGTAAAGCCACTGTCGGTCGGAATGTCTGTTTTTATTCTATTGTAAATTTTAGGCCTACTTTCTGTTTTTCGACATGGTAATTTTAATTTGTTTTTAAAGCTCTATGTATTTATCCTTTTTTACTAACTACACTGAATGGAAACTGATCGAGCAACGTTTTATCGTTTCCTCTGTGTATGCGAGTACTCAGTGAAAATAATATTAAAGAAATACTGAATACTGAATCTGAAAGGTAGCAAATGCTTTAGATATCTTCAAATACGAGACTATCTAAAATCATATAGCCAAGAGTATCAATATATGGTTCCAGACACACTAGACGAATGTATGAATAGAAACGGATTCAAACAGAGCTTGGGAAGATGAACTTGGCCTAACAATTTTAAAAGACAGATGGGAGGAAACCCTTCTATACATACACAACTGTTCTCTTAACGTTAGGCATTCGCTAATATAATGCACACTCTATTATTCAAAGTCTAAACTGAATAAGATCTTCCCAAATGTTTCTCCTATTTGTGATAAATGTCTCCTGCAGGAAGCAACTATAACCCATTCCTTTGCCTCTTGTATAAAGTCACATAATTTCTGGAGAGGCATTTTTGAATTTTTTTCTAAAACACTTAAAATAAAATTGGACCCCGACACTGAACTGATCAGTCTATGTACGTCAGAAGCCTCAGCTAACCCTCATCTCAGCTAACCCTATTTCAAAGACGTTTCCTTAATTATGGCCTGATAACGGCGAAAAAACTAAAACTTAAATTTTGGAAACACACATCAGTCCCTACTGTTAAGATGTGGATTACAAACATGTCTGAGACACTACATCTTGAAAATATTGGACTTGGCTTGGCAGAAAAACCAGATCATTTTTCCAAGACATGGACACCCTTCACCGAATTCTTACAAGGATAGTATGACGCAACACAACTTTGGATTTAAATCCAACTATGGGTTGGGTGAGGTGGGTGGGGAGGGACGAGAGGCAGGTATATCACCACTTTTTTCTCTCTTTTTCTTTTTGTTCTTTTTTTTTCTTTTCTTTTCTTTCTTTCTTTTACCCACTCTTTGGCGACACTACTGTGGCAGTCTAGGGGCTACACTACTTTGGCAGTCTAGGGGCGACACTACTGTGGCAGTCTAGGGGCGACACTACTGTGGCAGTCTAGGGGCTACACTACTGTGACAGTCTAGGGGCTACACTACTGTGGCAGTCTAGGGGCTACACTACTGTGACAGTCTAGGGGCGACACTACTGTGGCAGTCTAGGGGCTACACTACTGTGGCAGTCTAGGGGCTACACTACTGTGACAGTCTAGGGGCTACACTACTGTGGCAGTCTAGGGGCGACACTACTGTGGCAGTCTAGGGGCTACACTACTGTGACAGTCTAGGGGCGACACTACTGTGGCAGTCTAGGGGCGACACTACTGTGACAGTCTAGGGGCGACACTACTGTGGCAGTCTAGGGGCTACACTACTGTGGCAGTCTAGGGGCTACACTACTGTGACAGTCTAGGGGCGACACTACTGTGGCAGTCTAGGGGCTACACTACTGTGGCAGTCTAGGGGCGACACTACTGTGACAGTCTAGGGGCTACACTACTGTGGCAGTCTAGGGGCTACACTACTGTGACAGTCTAGGGGCTACACTACTGTGACAGTCTAGGGGCTACACTACTGTGACAGTCTAGGGGCTACACTACTGTGGCAGTCTAGGGGCTACACTACTGTGACAGTCTAGGGGCTACACTACTGTGGCAGTCTAGGGGCTACACTACTGTGACAGTCTAGGGGCTACACTACTGTGGCAGTCTAGGGGCTACACTACTGTGACAGTCTAGGGGCTACACTACTGTGGCAGTCTAGGGGCTACACTACTGTGGCAGTCTAGGGGCTACACTACGTTGGTCGTCTACGGGTTCCATCTTTGCTCCTCTCACTTTTTCTCTCTCTTGTTCTTTCTCTTTTCTTTTCCTCTATTTTAAAGTAAAAAAGTTAAAATTGAAGCTGTACATTAACTGTATCATTTTATATGCCGATGGTTGTACATTTGCTCCTAATAAATAAAAAAATTAAAATAAATAAAGGTTTCGAGGGATATGGGACAAACGCAGGGAGGTAGGCCTAGTGTAGATGGGGGCATCTCGGTCCGCATGGGCAAGTTGGGTTACAAGGTCTGTTTCCATGCTGTATTACTCCCTAACTGCAATCATTCCAAACATAATTGAGAAATAATTGTTTAATTTTATTGCCAGAATTCAACTATGCGCATCAAATAGGAAATGTTAGTGAAAAGGTACAGAGTACCCGCTCTCTGACTTTACCAGGATACATGTGCTTCACAAGTAGGTCACTGGGTGGGTGCTGCAGCTGACGGATATTTTATATGAAACAAATATTTGGATGTGTATTTGGGAGTTTCAGGGGGCACGAAGTTGGTTAAAAATATTATGAACAAACATATGCCAGTTCTTAAGTGAAAACATCCCTGTACTTAAGGCAGATGCCCTCAGAGCTGCTTATAATCATGCCTTATCCCCAAAAATGCCTGCCACAGGAAAGAAATGTGTTTTCTGCTCATCTGCCTGTAAAACTGTTTTAAACACACAATAAATAGTTTTGTAAGTAAATGTTAAATCATAAACATGCTCTTAAAGCTTTTAAAGGAATATAAGCTGCAGACAACTGGCACATAGGCGCAATTATATTGTGTTTGTTTTTACTTCTCATGTAGCCCTTAAAAGCAAACATTTTTCGGTATCAACGCCAATGTTCTTGCCAACATGACGCGGGTCATCATTGAGATCGCATTGCTGGAATTACTCCCACTAAGGTTCCATTTTGGTAGCTAAGACACGTGGCTGCTTTGTTTTAATTCACTGGTTGGGCAGGGTTGAGAAATAAGCTGCACATTTCTGTGATCTGTTTCTTCAGTGAACAAAGCTCACCATGTTTTCACAGATCTGCATCTCGATAATCTTTTAGCAGCTTAAAATATAATATTCCAAGCTCCCACATTTCCTCTGATTATGACCCATTCCCAACACTCCTTAAGCTCTTGTTTACAAGTTCACGTTATAGTAAAATTAGGCCATTCGGCCCATCAAGTCAACTCCGCCATTCAATCCTGGCTGATCTCTGCCTCCTAATGCCATTTTCCCATTCCTTCTCCACATTCCAATCAAGAATTTGTCCATCTCTGTCTTATAAATATCATAGAAAATAGGTGCAGGAGGAGGCCATTCGGCCCGTCGAGCCAGCACCGCAATTCATTGTGATCATGGCTGATCATCCCCTATCAATAACCCGTGCCTGCCTTCTCCCCATATCCCTTGACTTCACAAGCCCCTAGAGCTCTACCTAACTCTCTCTTAAATCCATCCAGTGACTTGGCCTCCACTGCCCTCTGTGGCAGGGAATTCCATAAATTCACAACTCTCTGGGTGAAAACGTTTTTTATTATTTCAGTCTTAAATGATCTCCCCTTTATTCTAAGACTGTGGCTCCTGGTTCTGGACTCACCCAACATAGGGAACATTATTCCTGCATCTAGCTTGTCCAGTCCTTTTATAATTTTATATGTTTCTTGAAGAACCCGCTCATCCTTCTAAACTCCAGTGAATACAAGCCAAGTCTTTTTAATCTTTCCTCATATGACAGTCCCACCAATCCCAGGGATCAATCTTGTGAACCTACGCTGCACTGCCACAATCACAAGGTTGTCCTTTCTCAAATTAGGAGACCAAAACTGTACACAATACTCCAGATGTGATCTCACCAGAGCCCTATACAACTGCAGAAGAACCTCTTTACTCCTATACTGAAATCCTCTTGTTATGAAGGCCAACATTCCATTGGCTTTCTTCACTGCCTGCTGTGCCTGTAAGCCAACTTTCAGTGACCGGTGTACAAGGATGCCCATGTCTCGCTGCACCTCCCCCTTACCTGACCTAACCCCATTGAGATAATAATCTGCCCCCTTGTTTTTGCCGCCAAAGTGGATTTATCACATTTATCTATATTATACTGCATCTGCCACACATCTGCCCACTCACTCAACCTGTCCAGGTCACCCTGCACCTCCTAACATTCTCTTCACAGTTCACACTGCCACCCAGCTTTCTGTCATCCACAAACTTGCTAGTTTTGCTCCTAATTCCCTCTTCCAAATCATTAATATATATGGTAAACAGTTGCAGCCCCAATACCGAGCCTTGCGGCACTCCACTCGCCACTGCCTGCCATTCTGAAAAGGACCCGTTCACTCCTACTCTTTGCTTCCGGTCTGCCAACCAATTTTCTATCCATGTCAACACTCTACCCCCAATACCATGTGCTCTAACTTTAGTCACCAGTCTCCCGTGCGGGACCTTATCAAAGGATTTCTGAAAGTCTAGATACACTACATCCACTGGCACCCCTTCATCCAGAAGTTTAGTCAAGCATGATTTCCCTTGACTTGGCCTCCACAGCCCTCTGTGGCAATGAGTTCCACAGATTAACGCCCCTCCGACTAAAGAAGTTCCTCCTTTATAAAAGAGTGTCTTTAATTCTGTTCTGACTTCTGGTCCTAGACTCTCCCACCAGTGGAAACGTCCATTCCACATCCACTCTATCTAAGCTTTTCAATTTATAATCTATTTCAACTAAACACCATCCTCCCATCTTTGCTTCTTCATTCTTGTATCATCGTTACATATGACGTGAAACACGCTGGTAAGGTTCTTTACCACATGAAAGGCGGGACATAAGTTCAAGCTGTTGAAATAACTAATAGGTAGTAGCTGGTCACAATTTTTTTGTTAAACTAAACAATACATGCAGGTTTCATTACTTCACAGATATAATGTAAGAGAGGTTTATCACCAGCTGGTGTAAGAAAACAGAGGAATTACAAAAAAAGTAAGATAAGAAATGACATTGTGCAGTATTTTCCTCTTACTTAGCTGAATTTCAGGCAAACTCAAGTAAAAAGACAGGTTTTCAAGGCTTGGAATGGACTAACATTCCAAATGCTTTGCCTGCAGGAGTGAAAGGAATTTCCACCATAGCTTCTATTCCATTGCCAGATCTGTCCTTTTCAATTGCAGGGGCATCACAGAGTGCTCCTAATTAAATTCACATGCAGTGAGGGATGTTGTGCTTTAATCCTTGCACGCTGCTGTGCTTGCAAGCAGATGAGTATTTAAGTCCTTCTACCTCCATCAATCTACCTCCTTCACGTTTAAACAGACAAAGGGTGGTGGGTGTATGGAAGTTGTTGAGACTGGGACTATCCCAACATTTAAGAAACAGTTAGACAGGTACATGGATGGGACAGGTTTGGATGGATATGGACCAAGCGCAGGCAGATGGGACTAGTGTAGCTGCGACATGTTGGCCGGTGTTTGCAAATTGGGCTGAAGGGCCTGTTTCCACACTATATCACTCTATGACTCTGCAATCAAGAAACACTTAAAGGGTAATCAATTTTAACAACTTCATTGCTGATAAGCAGTGGTATTATCAGGAGTTGAGGAGTTTACTCAAGGTGTATGAGCTTTCTGTAGCATTCCCATAAAACCAAGGTAATTGGACAGTTTAGATCAGTCAACAAACAAATATGCAAAGAAAGTCTGGCCTCTTGAGTTGACTTTCTCACCTAAGAAAATCCTGAGGAACAATAGCATCTTGGTACCCAAGGAGCCCTAAAGGGTAAAGAAGCCAGAGAGGATATTTGTCTTCATTAACACAGATTTTACTTCGGAGTCACGTGAGTGACTACGTGAAGACCCCGTCCAGCACGCATGCGCGGCATAGCGTCTCACGCAGTGCACAGCGACGGATGGGAGTACGAGCTCTCCCGCAACAATTTGAAAACGGACCTTCAGGTAAGCAAATCTTACTCTGAGGACATGGTGTTTTCGAAACCCTGTTCTGCTTTATTTTTAAATAGGAACAGAACAGGGAAAACACCAAGGAAGGTCGTTCCCGTCGGGCTGCAATGGACCAGGAGGGTTCCAGCAGTAGGGGGCGACCGGCGGCACATGGACCGCACAACGCTGCGGTCCACAGTCACCGACAGCATTCCGAGCCGAGCCGCTAGCATAGCTCAAAGGAACGGTGGCGACCAACCGCAGCGGGCTGGATAAAAGGCACAACGGAAGTCGGACCGGCCGGTTCTCTCAGAAGAGCCCGGCGCGGTAGACTCCCGCCCGAGAGCCGCTAAAGGTGACCGTTTCAAGCCTTATGGAAAGGCTCATGGAGCAAAGGCTCCAGCGAGACTTGCTCCGGGAGCTGGGGCAAGCTCGCCAAGGGAGCACAAACACTCCCGCTCCAGTGCACTAACAGCACTGGCCATCACATCTCCCTCAACAGAGGGGAGCGTTGGCGACCAGGGCTGGGCTGGTCAAGAAGAGGGGTCACTGGCTGAACAAAATCGGGAGTATGCTTGAGGTACAGGACCAGGAAGAGCTGCTGGGTGTGGTGAACCGCTACGTGGCAACACCGCAAGCGGAACGACTGTTACAGCCTAAACTGGCGGCCAGCTTACTACCTGTCCTTCAAACCTCTCCAAGACAGGTAGTCATTGAGGCGTTGGACTTATTCACGCCTCCCCCAAAATTGCATTTGCTCAATCTGCCTGCCATTACATGGGGTACATTGAGCAGGGTATTTAAACCCAAAAAACTTAAAATTGCAAAAAATGTAGATACCCCTGACGTCGGCTATCACTTCACATGCTTATTCCATGGACAGGGTTGACATGCCAAAACACCCAGGCTCTACTGTGCAACACAGTATGTGATTGGTAACCTCCGGAAGGAGGTCATAAAACCTGCCCTCAACCTCAAAAATTCGCAGGACTGTGTAGAACGCCGACCTCAGAACCACAGATCCTGCTATTTGGCAAAGAATTACCAAATCAAGCCTAAAATCTGGGCAAAGAATCCAAGGCATTTTGGTCTCATGAGGGCAGGACCTGGAATGAGCAAACCACTCAAAAACCCAGATGGCAGTACCTCTACGCATCCACCAGTAGGCGTCTACTTCATGGTACTGGTGAAAGCTCGGGGCCCGCAAACCGTCCCCGCAAGTCTTTCGGGACAGGGCCCAGAGCGGGCCCCATGGAAAACGCGCCATCCCACAACAACACCACCCCGACAGACAAGGAACCAGAAACCAAAGAAATGAACACACTACTAAACAACAGTGGAGGTAGGCGAGTATGGTTCCTACCATCACATAAAAGGTGCGGGGATTGTGCTAACAGGAGGGGGGGGGGGGGGACGACCACACCTGGCTTTGAAAGCATGAAGAACTATCACACTTGGTAGTTATATACCAAAAGTATTCAAGGATAAAAATTGAATTTAAGAAAAACTTGCCACCAGTTCAGCATGCACCCCAAAGGGGTTTTACCCTCTCACTAAAAAGGAAACATGAGGGACAAGCTGAACTGGAGAGGACATACAAAGGGGTCATAAATAAATATGAACCTTTGGAACCCGTATTAAATTTACCACAAAACCAAAAAAGATGGTGAATGTCGCACCATGATTGACTTAACCACATTGAATACTTTCGCCAGGTATATGCACTTTAATGGAAAACATTTGTAACTGCCAAACATGGATTTCCTAAGGATACTTTATGGTAGGCATCGACTTAAAAGATGCATACTATTCGGTACCCATTCATAAAGATCATCGGAGATACCTAAAATTTACCTGGATGGGGTAACTATGGCAGTATAAATTATTGACTGATGAGCTAAATATGAGCCAAAACTGTTTTTCCAAGATATTCAAACCAGCCCTGACACTATTAAGGAAACATATTGTCATGGCATATCTTGATGATATTTAACAACAGACAAAACCATGGAATTAGCTAAATCAGCAGCATTAGCTACTAAAAACTTATTTAGCCTGGGCTTTGTCATACAATCCAGATAAATCTACGTTGACATCATCCACAACTATGGACTATCTGGTATTCAATTAACAGTCCACATGTCTATAACGTTGCCAAAAGGGAAATCAGCATAATTGGCACAAACCTGTAACAAATTAATGGTTAACAATCAACCAACCATTCGACAAAGTGGCAAGAGTAATTGGGAAATTGGTAGCAGCATTACCAGCTACTTAACTTGGACCTTTCCATTAGAGCTAAGGTGCTAGCGTTTAAACAAAATAACCCATATCCAGAACAGGTGGTAAATGGACTAAATGGAGTAATCACCACTACAGACACTGGACATAAAACCTAGTTAGAAATGTTGGGTGCGTTCTATGGGTTAAAAGCATATTGTTCAATAGTGCACCATTCTGCATGTTCGTTTACAATTTGACAATATCACAATGGTGGCCTATACTAATCCACATGGGCGGAATAAAATCGAAATCATGTGACAATTTGATTAACACAATTTGGTAATGGTATGTCGTCAAACATATTTGGCTATCAGCAACTTACCTATCAGGTGAGCTAAATACTGTGGCAGACATGTTAAACCAAAGTATTTGCTGAAATTATAAAGCAATATGGAATACCAGATATCGATTTATTTGCATTCCGACTGAATCACCACGTACCGATGTATGTCGTAGTACCCGACTGGCCTACACAGCCATGGTTCCCAGTGATCCTTGAGGTCATTGAAACCCATGACCATTCCCCACAGACCAGATCTACTGATCCACCCTGTATCAGGCGAAAGTCACCCATGCCATGACAGAATAAGCCTACTGGGTTCCAGATTCCAAAAAGACCTTTTGATGGACCTGGGATTGTCAAATAGGACCATGGACACGATGACAGCATCTCACCGACTCCACCAAGAAACAATATCTCCAGTAGAAGAAAATGGGAAACATACTGCTCGAGAACAGAGACAACCTTCTAATCAACCACCATACCTATGTACCGGAGTTCCTGGCCAGCCTTCGCCACGATGAAGGTCTGAACTATAGCACTATCAAATGTGCTAGAAGTGCACTATCAGCCTATCTAAGACAGGCACCAAGGGAAACAGGCCATAGGTCTCGTCCACTGGTGGCCAAATTAATGAGAGGTACCTTCTATTCAAAATCCCTAGACCTAGATATACCAAGGTCTGGGATGTCAGCGTTGTCCTGACATACCTAAGGAATGGCCACCAGCCAGATTCCTTACTCTGAAAACAGCTACCCAGTATAGAGCCATGCTGATGGCTTAGCCTCAGCATAAGGGTCCAGTCTTTTTACGTACTCAGACTGGACAATATGGTCATAACATCAGACCAAATAACATTCACCATTCAGGAGCTGGTAAAACAGAGCAGACCAGGAACTTCAGGACTCATTATGGAATTCCGGGCGTACCCACCTGACCACCGTTATATGTCATGACTCGCCTTCTACAATATATCAACACAACCTAAAATTCCCGAGGGAGACAAAATGGGTCAGCCACAAAAAAGCCACTGGGTCAGGGTACCGAGTCAAACCTTCTCTAGTTGGCTCAAACAGGTATTGGGAGCTGTTGGAGTGGATACCGATATTTACACACCCCACACCACTAGAGCAGCATCCACGTCGGCGGCTAACAGTATGGATGTGCCACTGGACCTAACCTGGTAACAGCGGGGTGGTCCATGGGACGAACCTTCAAACATTCTACAACAAGCCATTAAAACCTGTTTCACTTGCAGAGAGAATTTTAGACACTGCAAAAAATATATAATTTAGCCCGGGGGTGCATTAATTTCTTTGTTATTATTTTCAAATAATACCATTGTTGTTTTACAAACAGATTCAGGTTTGATTACGATAACATACTTCCTCCCTTGGATGACTTCGGCAGCGAGTGAAGTATGGACTATTACACGGTTTGAAATCACAGAGCTTTAAAATCTTCACGTAGTCACTCACGTGACTCCGAAGTAAAATAGTAAGATTAAACGAGAACTTACCAGTTTGAAGTTTGATCTGTATTTTATGAGGAGTTACGATGAGGGATTACGTGCCCTCCACTCCCACCCTCAATTATAGAGATCAACTGGTATCTTAGTTCTCCTTATCTTTACTATGTTTATTTCAATTATTGTGTTTTCTGTGATTCCACACCGCTGCTTTGAAGTATGTCGCGCATGCGTGCTGGACGGGGTCTTCACGTAATCCCTCATCGTAACACCTCATAAAATACAGATCAAACTTCAAACTGGTAAGTTCTCGTTTAATCTTACTAATATATGTATATGAAGGTTATGATGCTACGATATAAATAATGAGCAGAGTATTGTGTGCAATTCTGTTCACCGTCAATGGGAAGGACATGTGCTGAAGAGATTTACCAGAATGTTATAGAGTCAAAGAGTGATACAGTATGGAAACAGGCCCAACTTGCCCTCACTGGCCAACATGTCCCAGTTACACTAGTCCCACCTGCCTGTGCTTGGTCCATATCCCTCCAAACCTGTCCTATTCATATAACCATATAACAATTACAGCACGGAAACAGGCCATCTCGGCCCTTCTAGTCCGTGCCGAACACGTATTCTCCCCTAGTCCCCTAGTCCCATCTACCTGCACTCAGACCATAACCCTCCATTCCTTTCCCCTCCATATAACTATCCAAATTATTTTTTTAAATGTTTTTAATGTACCTGTCATATACCTGTCTAACTATTTTTTAAATGTTGGGATAGTCCCAGCCTCAACTCCCTCCATTGGCAGCTTGTTCCATACACCCACCACCCTTTGTGTGGAAAAAGTTAGCCCTCAGATTCCAATTAAATCTTTTCCCCTTCACCTTGAAATATCATAACCGATGACAGATGTGTGCAAAGTCAAACATAGTCCGGATACTTCACGACCGGCACGTGTACGATAGAGGCCATCTCCATTATTTTTCTCCGGGGACAGAGGCTGTTGATTTCACCGCCATGGGGGAGTGGACCATTCAATGTGCGTGGCCATACCCTGGATTTCTACATGGTACGCGAGAAGGTACCATCCATGCTGGGTGCCGATGCATGCTATGACATGGGGTTTGATTTCCTTCAGCCCTTCAGTCTGTCCACTGACTATAGGCTGTGATTTTACACATCACATTTTAACACAATACAAGGATTTGTTTAACAGCGAGCTGGGCAGGTTGCTTGTGAGATGCACGATTCCTATTGACCCCGAGGCAACCCCAGCTGTTCGTCCGGCTCACAAGATTCCCCATGCTATGCGGGATCGTGTACAAAGTGAACTTAACAGAATGGTGACTCTTGGTGTGATTACTCCTGTAACTGAACCCTCCGACTGGGTCTCCTCAATGGTTTTCGTTACTAAAAAGAATAAAGATGAGATACGGATATGTATTAACCCCAAGGACTTAAATACAGCAATTAAGAGACCACGTTATCCAATGCGTTCGGAGGACGAGATTGCGGCGCCGATGGCCGATGCAAATGTAACTTTCCAACTGCAGATGTTAAGCTTTTTGCCACAATGACACTGACTAATTGTGGTATATATTAGAAGGGTCTCGACTCGAAACATCATCCATTCCTTCTCTCCAGAGATGCTGAGTTAAGGACCTGTCCCACTTAGGCGACTTTTTCGAAGACAGCCGGCGACAGTCACTGTTGTGACGTGACACAGAGAAACCGGCCCCCTACGACAATGTCTATGACAGGCTGCCACCTATTCGATGTCAATAGACAATAGACAATAGGTGCAGGAGTAGGCCATTCGGCCCTTCGAGCCAGCACCACCATTCAATGTGATCATGGCTGATCATCCCCAATCAGTACCCCGTTCCTGCCTTTTCCCCATATCTCCTGACTCCGCTATCTTTAAGAGCCCTATCCAGCTCTCTCTTGAAAGCATCCAGAGAACCTGCCTTCACCGCCCTCTGAGGCAGAGAATTCCACACACTCACAACTCTCTGTGAGAAAAAGTGCTTCCTCGTCTCCGTTCTAAATGGCTTACCCCTTATTCTTAAACTGTGGCCCCAGGTTCTGGACTCCCCCAACATCGAGAACATGTATCCTGCCTCCAGCGTGTCGAAACCCTTAACAATCTTATATGTTTCAATAAGATCTCCTCTCATCCTTCTAAACTCCAGAGTGTACAAGCCCAGCTGCTCCATTCTCTCAGCATATGACAGTCCCGCCATCCCGGGAATTAACCTTGTAAACCTACGCTGCACTCCCTCAATAGCAAGAATGTCCTTCTCAAATTAGTGGACCAAAACTGCACACAATACTCCAGGTGTGGTCTCACTATGGCTCTGTACAACTGCAGAAGGACCTCTTTGCTCCTATACTCTTGTTATAAAGGCCAACATGCCATTCACTTTCTTCACTGCCTGCTGTACCTGCATGCTTACTTTCATAGACTGCTGAACAAGGACCCCCAGATCCCGCTGTACTTCCCCTTTTCCCAACTTGACGCCATTTAGATAGTAATCTGCCTTCCTGTTTTTGCTACCAAAGTGGATAACCTCACATTTCTTCACATTAAACGTCATCTGCCATGCATCCGCCCACTCCCCCAACCTGTCCAGTCACCCTGCATTGTCATAGCATCCTCCTCACAGTTCCACCTTGCTTTGTGTCATCTGCAAATTTGCTAATGTTACTTTGAATCCCTTCATCCAAATCATTGATGTATATTGTAAATAGCTGCGGTCCCAGCACCGAGCCTTGCGGTACCCCACTAGTCACTGCCTGCTATTCTGAAAGGGACCCGTTAATCCCCACTCTCCGTTTCCTGTCTGCCAACCAATTTTCTATCCATGTCAGCACACCACCATGTGCCCTAATTTTGCCCACTAATCTCCTATGTGGGACCTTATCAAATGCTTTCTGAAAGTCCAGGTACACTGCATCCACTGGCTCTCCCTTGCCATTTTCCTAGTTACATCTTCAAAAAATTCCAGAAGATTAGTCAAGCATGATTTCCCCTTCATCAATCCATGCTGACTCGGACCGATCCTGTTACTGCTATCCAAATGTGCGGCTATTTCATCTTTTATAATTGACTCCAGCATCTTCCCCACCACCGATGTCAGGCTAACTGGCCTATAATTCCCTGTTTTCTCTCTCCTGCCTTTCTTAAAAGGTGGGATGACATTAGCTACCCTCCAATCCACAGAAACTGATCCTGAGTCTATCGAACATTGTAAAATTATCACAAATACATCCACGATTTCTAGAGCCACTTCCTTAAGTACCCAGGGATGCAGACCATCAGGTCCTGGGGATTTATCAGCCTTCAGTCCCATCAGTCTACCCAACACCATTTCCTGCCTAATGTGGATTTCCTTCAGTTCCTCCGTCACCCCAGATCCTCTGGCCACTAGTACATCAGGAAGATTGTTTGTGTCCTCATTTGTGAAGACGGATCCAAAGTACCTGTTCAATTCATCTGCCATTTCCTTGTTCCCCATAATAAATTCACCTTTTTCAGTCTTCAAGGGTCCAACTTTGGCCTTAACTAATTTTTTTCTCTTCACATACCTAAAGAAGCTTTTACTATCCTGCTTTATATTCTTGGCTAGCTTACCTTCGTACCTCATCTTTTCTCCCCGTATTGTCTTTTTAGTTATCTTCTGTTGCTCTTTAAACATTACCCAATCCTCTTGCTTCCCGCTCATCTTTGCTACGTTGTACTTTTTCTCTTTTATTTTGATACTGTCCCTGACGTCCCTTGTCAGCCACGGTCGCCCATTACTACCCTTGGAATCTTTCTTCCTCCAATTAACTGATCCTGCACCTTCTGTATTATTCGTAGAAATACTTGCCATTTTTGTTCCACTGTCATCCCCGCTAGTGTATCTTTCCAGTCAACTTTGGCCAGCTCTTCCCTCATGGCTCCATAGTCCCCTTTATTCAACTGCAACACTGACATCTCCGATCTACTCTTCTACCTCTCCAATTGTAGATTAAACCTGACCATGTTATGGTCACTGCCTCCTAATGGCTCATTAACCTCGAGGTCTTTTATCAAGCTACGACAAGCTACGTCAAACGACATCCCAATTCTTTGCGACACGCGATGTCAACCCACGACAGCCTACGACGAATAGATGACAGCCTACGACATCCGAAGTCAACCTACATCAGCCCGCGACAAGCTATGGCAAGTTACGACCCTGACAGCGTCAAGTGAAGACTGGTGATGCGGTGCACTTTTTAATAAATGACGCAACGTGACTTCTCGTGACGTCGATATTGTCGCTGGTTGACGTAGCATGACGTATGCTACCGCCACTTGAATTCACCGAAGTCAGCACCTGGCGACAGATGCCGTCAACCTGGCGGCAGCCTACAACAACCGACGACAGCACCTATGCCAGGAGAAGTCACGCAACGTCAAGCTAACTGTCGCCGAGAGGTTTTGAACATTTCAAAACCAAGCAGTGACAAGAAAAAGGCCATGACACTTGAGGCAACAGTTCACGACAATACAGGCATCACGCCGTGTCACCCCGCCACCATGTGGCCACAGCCTATTTTCCGACTGTCGCCAAAAATGTCGCCTAAGTGGGACAGTCCCTTTACTCCAGCTTTTTGTGTCTATCAGCGATTTATGAAACTGCGTTTCATAATAACAAATAGCATACCATTCTCCATGCACAGGTAGATGCCATTAAATTTCTCACAATGCATTTAAGCCTTTTTTTCCAACTCTGATATGATCTGATATGAAAATTGTGATTAAAAATGGGAAAAGCTGGAAACGATCAGCAGATCAGGCAGCATCAATGTAAAGAGAAGCTGAGACAATAATTCAGGTCAAAAACACTTCAACAGAACTGGAAACTTATTATTTTGCCAAATTACTGCAGTGCTTCAACATGCAGTCAGTACTAACAGCCAGAAATACTCTTCATTGGGTTGTCTGACTTCCAAAATCTCTGCAGGCAACAGTTAAAGGTAGTCTCCATTACTTAAAGCTAGCCTGCACTCTTAAAGTCTTGGTCCACTGTACATAAGCTGCTGAAGATGTTAAAACTACGCAGAACAGAGCTTTGCAACAAGATCTAAGTAACTTGATAAGTGTTTTTTAATGAAGTAATAGAAAGGCTTGACAAAGGAGCTGCAGTTAATAGGCACTTGACGAGATACCCTACAGTATCTGAAGGGATATGAATTGTGGAGTTCCCCAAAACTAGAACAGCAGTTTTGTCTTGTATATTAATGATTTTGATTCCAGTATAAAAGGCACAATTTCCAAATGAGCAAATGACTGGGAGGCTTAGTGAACTGTAAGGATAGTTTAAAAAAAACCTCACGCAGATAGACTGGCTTCTAAACTAGGTGGAAATGTGGGAGGTGAAATCTGATGCCAAGAGCAGCTTTTTACATTTTTGAGGTGAAAATCAGAACCAATTTTCAGTAAAAGAGAAGTCGCACATCTGAATGTGTTACAGGAACAGAGAAATCTGGGGATATGGGAATAGCTCCTTGTGTGTGGCATGGTATCACAGCTGTTAATTTTCTTGGCATACTGCTCTGGCAACTTGAGTTTGATGTTGACCTGATTGATGCTGTCTGTGTGGAATTTCAAAACTGCTGCTGTTACACCAATCTTAAAGAAACCTGGTCTTGATCCCTCCTCTCTCATTAACTACTGCCCAATCTCAAGCCTCCCCTTTCTTTCAAAAACCTTGGAGCGTATCGTTGCGTCGCAACTTCATTCCCACTTCCTTGCGTATAACCTACTTGAACCCCTCCAATCTGGCTTTCGCCCCCTCCAAAGTCCTCAATGACCTCCTCACCTCTGCTGACACTGGTTTACTCAACATCCTCATCCTCCTCGACCTGAGCACAGCCTTCGATACAGTGAACCATAACATCCTGCTCACCAGACTCAAAGACCTCGGCATTGAAGGCTCTGCACTCAGCTGGCTCCGTTCCTACCTTTCCAACAGATCCCACTTCATCTCTCTCCACAACCACACCTCTGCTACAGCCACAGTCACTCAAGGCGTTCCCCAAGGCTCCGTACTCGGCCCCCTCCTCTTCATCATCTACATCCTCCCCCTTGGTCAGGTACTCCGCCACTTCAACCTGGACTTCCACTGTTATGCCGATGACACCCAGATCTACCTCGGCACCAAATCCCCTCACAACCCCCCCCCCCCCCCCCCCCCCCCCTCTCCCATATCAACTCCTGTTTGTCAGCTATAAAAACCTGGATGCAACATAACTTCCTCAAACTCAACAGCGATAAGACAGAATTCCTCCTCATAGGCTCCAAAGCCACACTCAGCAAAATCAATAACCCCACTCTCACCATCGACGGCACCACTGTCTCCCCATCTCCCAAGGCCCGCAACCTTGGCGTGATCTTTGATTCCACCCTCTCCCTTGAGCCTCACATCCGCCATGTCATTAAAACCTCCTTCTTTCATCTCCGCAACATCGCCAAACTCAGACCCTCTCTCACACCTCCCGCTGCTGAAAGACTCATCCATGCCTTCATCTCCTCCCGACTGGACTATTGCAACTCACTTCTCCTTGGCATCAGCTCCACCTACATCAACCGACTCCAACTGGTCCAGAACGCAGCCGCCCGACTCATCACCCACACCAAATCCTGGCATCACATCACTCCAGTCCTCAAACAACTTCACTGGCTTCCCATCTCCCACCGGATCACCTACAAAATCCTGATCCTCACCTACAAAGCCCTCCACCATTTGGCCCCCCCATATCTCACTGACCTCCTCTCCCCCTACCAACCCTCACGGTCCCTCAGATCCACATCAGCCGGTCTCCTCTCCATCCACAAGTCCAACCTCCGCAGTTTTGGGGACAGAGCCTTCTCCAGGGCAGCTCCCAGGCTCTGGAACTCCCTCCCCCAACTGATCCGCAATTCCGTGTCCCTCACCATCTTCCAGTCCCGCCTCAAGACCCATCTCTTCACATCTGCCTATCCTTAGCCCCACGTCCCCCTCCCTTTTCATCTGTGCATTAATTGCCTCATATTGTGTTTTGAATTGTATTCTGTCTTTACTTTGTGTACTAGTCATGTCTCTACTATTTATTTCATTCCCCTTACATGTTTTTCCTCTACCTGCTAAATTTTTGTAAGGTGTCCTTGAGACTCTTGAAAGGCGCCCATAAATAAAATGTATTATTATTATTATGAATTAGCACATTCCAGCCATGACGGCAAGGTTTCCCCCAAGTGCCACAGAATGTTCCAACATCCCAAAGTGTGCTGGCAGGTTAGCTGTGTGATTTGCATGGAGCATGTACACATTCAACAGGGTGAATGGCCTAAGTTCAAGCTGTAACCATGCTGTGAAGTGGCATCCGGAAGTGGCGGCGCTGGGAACGGCTGCGGCTCGCCTGCAGTCCGTTTGTCTTTACTTTTTTGTGTTGTTTTTTTTCGTTTTGTCTAGTTACGTTTTTGGTTTTTAGGTTGTGTTTATGTGGGGGGTTGAAACGGGGCTTGCTGTCTCTCCCTTCGGGGGAATACGACTTTTTTGTCGTATCCCCCTTCTCTGCCTCCGTCTGCGCTGAGGCCTAATGGCGGAGCTGGCGACCTCGAGACTCCGGAGGCAGCCTGACAGGACTCGCCCTAGGCTCGCTCCCGTGAGGGCGGCCCAGCTTGGGGCTGGAACTGCGCTCCCATGAGGGCGGCCTGGCGAGGGGCTGAGACTCTCCCGTGAGGGGCTGTGGCACTCCCGTCGGAGCGGCCCAGCTCGAGGTGGAACGGCACTCCCGTCGGAGTGGCCCAGCCCGAGGTGGAACGGCACTCCCGTCGGAGTGGCCCAGCTCGAGGTGGAACGGCACTCCCGTCGGAGTGGCCCAGCCCGAGGTGGAACGGCACTCCCGTCGGAGCGGCCCAGCCCGAGGTGGAACGGCACTCCCGTAGGAGTGGCCCAGCCCGAGGTGGAACGGCACTCCCGTCGGAGTGGCCCAGCCCGAGGGTAGAACGGCACTCCCGTTGGAGCGGCCCAGCTCGAGGGAGGAACGGCACTCACGTGAGGGCGATCCAGCTCGGGGCTGAAACGGTGCTCGGGTGGCTGGGATGGCGTTGTGGCGGCTATGACCTGAGTCCGGGGTTCAGCCGCGGGCCAGCGTCTGCGTCCGCTGGACTGGAGGGTGGCAGCATCGACCACCCCGGGCCGCGGTGTTTGAACCGGCCCGTTTGCGGGGTGCGGTGAGCCGCGGGACTGTCTTTGCCATCGCCCGGTGGGGAATCGCCTCAGCGCAGAGGGAGAAGAGGTGAGAAGAGACTGGAGCCCTAAGACTTTTGCCTCCACCACAGTGAGGAGGTGTTTGGAGGATACACTGTGGTGGATGTTAATTTGTGTTTAGTGTTGTTTATTATTGTATGATTGTATGTATGACTGCAGGCACGAAATTTCGTTCAGACCGTAAGGTCTGAATGACAATAAAGGCATTCAATTCAATTCAATCAATTAGTAATTATATCATGTAACCAAGGCTTTAGACTTTAGAGATACAGCGTGGAAACATGGCCCACGGGTCCACGCCAACTAGCAATCTGCCTTATTGTTAAGGCATAGATAGATTCTTGATTAGTACGGGTGTCAAGGGTTATGTAGCGAAAGCAGGAGAATGGGGTTAGGAGAAAGAGATAGATTAGCCTTGTAGACTATGGCGGAGCAGATTTGATGGGCTGAATGGCCTAATTCTGCTCCTATCACATGACCTTATGATCACCCCGTATACCAGCACTATCCTACACACTAGGGACAGCTTACATTTTTTTACTGAAGTCAATTAACCTATAAACCTGTATATATTTGGAATGTACGAGGAGACTGGAGCACCTGGAGAAAACCCATGCAGCAATAGGGTGAACGTACGAACTCCATACAGACAGCAGCCATAGTGAGGATCAAACCCGGGTCTCTGGCGCTGTAAGGCAGCAATTCTACTGCTGCGACACTGTGCCATCCTGAATCAGCAGGGGTACAGAAATCTAAGTGCATCATATGACAGCAATGAGAATACTTGCACATGGAACCAATTGCCAGAATCAAACACCTAAGATCTGGAGGCCATGCTGCAAGAACAAAGAGAAGGGGTCAAGTTTGCTGATGCAGCTCCCAATCCTACCAATGGCATCAGGAGCTAAAGCCATACAGCAATCTTTTAATATTCACCTCATTACAATCTGCCAGTCCAGAGTTGTCCTACCTAGTAGTAGACATAATGACACTGTAGGCATCCACATTTAACAGCATGCATGTCACTGAAACATATGTGTCAATTTACATAAAAGGAGTTACTGCTGTAATTTCCTGTAGTTTTCCCTATTTCAGGTCATAAGCTGAAGTTCAGGTGAAGTTCCTTGTGGAATGACAACTATTTGACTGACTGTTACGTGGGGCAGTGACAAGTCACTTGAACTCTTGGAGTCAGGAGTGTTTAATTGTCAAATGTACCAGGAATGGAACAATGGAATTCTCACATGCTGCAACTTAATGGGCCCATTTAGGCAATAATGCAACAAATAAATATGGAATAATCAATATCGCAATGGGTTATCAGTTGTATTGGGCAACCAAGTCAAGTCAAGTGTTCAAGTGAGTTTATTGTCATGTGTCCCTGTATAGGACAATGAAATTCTTGCTTTGCTTAAGCACACTGAAAATAGTAGGCATTTACTACAAAACAGATAAATGTGTCCATATACCATGATATAAATATATACACACATGAATAAATAAACTGATAGTGCAAATAACAGAAAGTGGTTGGTAATAATCAGAGTTTTGTCCGAGCCAGGTTTAATAGCCTGATGGCTGAGGGGAAGTAACTATTCCTGAACCTGGTTGTTGCAGTCTTCAGGCTCCTGTACCTTCTACCTGAAGGTAGCAGGGAGATGAGTGTGTGGCCAGGATGGTGTGGGTCTTTGATGATACTGCCAGCCTTTTTGAGGCAGCGACTGCGATAAATCCCCTCGATGGAAGGAAGGTCAGAGCCGATGATGGACTGGGCAGTGTTTACTACTTTTTGTAGTCTTTTCCTCTCCAGGGCGCTCAAATTGCCGAACCAAGCCACGATGCAACCGGTCAGCATGCTCTCGACTGTGCACCTGTAGAAGTTAGAGAGAGTCTTCCTTGACAATCCGACTCTCCGTATTCTTCTCAGGAAGTAGAGGCGCTGATGTGCTTTTTTGATGATTGCATTAGTGTTCTCGCACCAGGAAAGATCTTCAGAGATGTGCACGCCCAGGAATTTGAAGCTCTTGACCCTTTCAACCATCAACCCGTTGATATGAATGGGGCTGTGGGTCCCCCTCCTACTCCTTCCAAAGTCCACAATCAGTTCCTTGGTTTTGCTGGTGTTGAGGGCCAGGTTATTGCGCTGGCACCATATGGACAGTTGCTCGATCTCTCTTCTATACTCTGACTCATCCCCATCAGTGATACGCCCCACAATAGTGGTGTCGTCAGCGAACTTGATGATGGAGTTCGCACTGTGGTTTGCTACGCAGTCATGGGTATAGAGTGAGTACAGCAGGGGGCTGAGCACGCAGCCTTGAGGTGCTCCCGTGCTGATTGTTATTGAGGCTGACACATTTCCACCAATACGAACAGACTGTGGTCTGTGGACGAGGAAGTCAAGGATCCAGTTGCAGAGGGATGCGCAGAGACCCAGTTCTGCGAGTTTGGTAACCAGTTTGGAGGGGATGATTGTGTTAAATGCCGAGCTGTAATCAATGAATAACAGCCTGACATATGAGTTTTTGTTGTCCAAGTGGTCCAGTGCGGAGTGGAGGGCCAGCGAGATCGCATTCACCTTTGATCTGTTGTGGCGGTGGGTCCAGGTTTTTGTCGATGTAGGAGTTGATTTGCTCCATGATCAACCTCTCAAAGCACTTCATCACCACCGGCGTTAGTGCCACTGGTCGATAGTCATTGAGGCATGTCACCTTACTCTTCTTGGGAACCAAACCAGAATAGTGCAAACTGAAGTAGGTAGGGTAACCGAAACAAAACCCTTTGCAGATTGCTGCTGAGGTAGTGTTGTGTTTAGGGTTACGCAGTGTGGTTCAAGATTCTGATGGTTATCGGAAGAAGTTGTTCTTTAATCTGAGGGTCATGCTTCTCAGCCTCCTGTACCTTCTTCCCAATGGTAGCTGTGGAATGAGCGCATGGGCAGTATGATGTGGGTCTTTGATGATACTAGATGCCTTTTTGAGGCAGCGCTCCTTATAGATCCCTTCATTGATGGGGAGGACATTGCCTGGTCCATCAATAACCATGATGGACTGGGCAAAGTCCTCACTTTCTGCAGATTCTTTTGTTCCTAGGTTCGCAGCCAATGATTTCCAGGCTGCGCTAAGCTTTTCAGCACATCTCGGCTGACAAATGTTAAGAGACCTCTGGCTGTCTATGACTCTGTTTGGGACGGAGTAGTATGGGATGATGTGTAAAATATAGTCTGATTTTGATAACAAAAGTTAATATTCCAAAGTGGTATCACTTTGACAAATGTAATCAAGGCTTATGTGACGAAAGGGCATCAACCTGAAATGTTCCATATCCACAGGTGCTACTGACATTTCCTGATTTTACCTAAAATCTGAAATACTGATTGGGGATGATCAGCCATGATCACATTGAATGGTGGTGCTGGCTCGAAGGGCCGAATGGCCTACTCCTGCACCTATTGTCTATTGTCTATTTTCAACCTATTGCAAATTCTGAGTATCTGCCATCACTAATACCTTGACTGTTTTGCTGTGTGATCATCTGCTCATAAGATGGTAAATTATTAATAAAGAAGCGTAAGTAGGCTGAAATGGTATACGTAGAAAATCCTCTTTTTATATTGAACTCTTATTGCTGTTGTCAATGGAAATCTTTTCCCATAATCTTGTCAACGCTTAAAAACGTCCTAGCCAAGTTAAATTTCTTGAAATGTTTTTATTCCACAGGGATAATACATATGCTAAGGAAATCTATCTTAACCTGTAGTATTTCATCTTTAATGGACCTTTTTGATTAGTTACAGACCAAATGGCACCATTATAACAATATATACTTCAATTACAACAATTTCTCCTTTGAATTGCAGCAAATTGCATGTTTTTACTCTAAAATATGAATGACCTGATATTGTTATGAACCAAAGATTAAAGCATGGGCTTAATTGCTCGATGATTTCAGCAAACTTTTCCTTTTTAAATTGGCTCTGAACCTTTGCTCCAGGCCAGAAGGAGGAAACTCTTCACTCTATGACACACCATTTGCTATCACAACAGGATCCTTGCTGTGCTGCTGGGAGCTGAACCTCTACAGTCTTGGGTCATTCATCCAATATTTTAATTTGTCTGTATAGAATGATTCTACCGAACAAAATCCTTTAAACCTATATTGAAACATAAGTGCCTTTTTACCTTTCAGTTATGGATTGGCTAATGTGTAAAGTGTAGCAAGCTAGGATTGTTTACCTCTCCAATTGATTTTAGTTTGCAATTCTATACAGCCAGTGATAATAAAAGACCTCTGAGTTGTTGTTTACACTTAGTTTTATTCTCAAGGGCCTGTCCCACATGCGATTTTTCAGCGATTTGGAACGGCGACTGTCAGAGTGGAGCACACACACACACACAAAGACATCGCTTCCTTCACCAGCCCGTTATGCAGGCGGGGGCCAGGGCAAGTGGGGGGAGCGCTGTCTAAAAATTTCACACGGTGCAAAGCCAAGGTGAAACAGACACACACCGCGATGAACAGGAAGGTTGGGCGCTGTAAAAATATGCTAGAGCACAGTGTACGATATGTCCTTTAAAGGAAGGGAGGGAGAGGAGAGGGTGGAGAAGGGGGGAGAAGGAGTGGAGACAACTTTTAAGAAGTCAGAGATAGAGTCTCCTGCAGTATTTATACGTATGCCCCTGTCCCATTTAGGCGATTTATTAGGTGACTACAGGCGACTTGGCTGTCGCTACATGGTCGCCATTGTGTCGCCTGTATGGTCGTGAGTAGTCTCCTCAGTCGCGCAAAAAAATGTAGCATCTTTCTGGTCGCCGCAAAACTTTCAACATGTTGAACATTTTTTGGCGACAGTGGGTTTGACGCATATGAGCGTATCTTGACTTCCCCTGACATAGGTGCTATGGTAGGTTGTCGCTAGGTTAACGTAGGTTGTCGCCAGGATGGTGTAGGTTGTCGCCGGTGCTGACCGGTAAGTTCCATTGACGACTACCTACGTCAACCGCTGACAGGAACCGGCGACTGAATTGTCATAGCTTGTCGCTGTGTGGTCGTAGGTGGGCGTTCTAATGGTCACCTGTTGTCGGTAGCTTGCCGTAGCATGATGTCGACTAGGAGGTAGGTTGTCGTAGACATTGTCGTAGAGAGGTCCAGTCACTGTTTTTATGGCGACCTGCTACGACTATGACAGGCCCATTATCCTTTGTCGTGTGTGCCTG
Source organism: Amblyraja radiata (assembly GCF_010909765.2). Lineage (NCBI taxonomy): Eukaryota > Metazoa > Chordata > Chondrichthyes > Rajiformes > Rajidae > Amblyraja > Amblyraja radiata. Next base: position 96,359,264 of record NC_045959.1, on the reverse strand, counting down.
TGACCAAGCATTGGTAATCTATGATCAGCTAATTTTCCATCTATGTCAGCAATGTCGCTGATGCAGGACCTGAAATATTAATTCTGGTTCTCTCTCTCAACTACTGGGAATGTCTCGCATTCCCTGTTTCTATTTCAGCTTTCCAGCATTGGATTTCAGCTTTCGGACAATGGTTTCCAGCTTTCTGACATTGGATTCCAGCTTTCTGACATTGGATTCCAGCTTTTCAGCAGCCTACTGTTGTGCCCCATCTGGGATGCAGCTTTCTCACTGCCAGTGTGAACATTCATGAGAACCCATGCATGGCATTCAATGAGTATTGCACAAACCAGCTGACATCTAGGCAGCCAGGTGGTACTGTAGCCTTTACCTACAAATAGGAAGGCAGGTTGGAAGTTCCAGCCCGCTGCATGACACGCATTCATATATTTCCCTCTCTTGCTGGAAAAGCTGGTGCACAATACAAGGCAGCAGATTCTGGGCGGCACGGTGGCGCAGTGGTAGAGTTGCTGCCTTACAGCCAGAGACCCGGGTTCGATCCTGACCCCGGGTGCTGTTTGTACGGAGTTTGACCTCGTGGATTTTCCCTGGTTGCTCCGATTTCCTCCCAGACACTAGACATACAGGTTTGTTGGTTAATTAGCTTGGTATAAATGTAAATTGTCCCTAGTGTGTGTAAGATAGTGTTAATGTGCGGGGATTGCTGGCCGGTGCGGACTCAATGGGCCGAGTGGGTCTGTTTCCGCACTGTATCTCTAAACTAAACTAAATAAGGTTGTTCTGGAACCAATCAGATTTTCGATCTCCCTCCTGTACTCTGACCCACCATCACCCATTATTCGTCAATCAACGGGCACATCATCGGCAGATTTAAAGGAGGCGTTGAAAATGTGAGTAGTTACACTGTCATGATGACAATAGGGTGAGTGGAGCAAGGAACTAAGCACACAAACCTCTGGTGATCCTGTGCCGATGACCATGAAGGAGAAATTGGTGCCAATTTTTACTGTTTTGTTCTGCCAATGACCAAGTCGAGGATCCAGTTGCACAAGGATGAGCAGAGACACAGTTCTCGGAGTTTGGTAACAAGTTTGAAGGGGATGATGGTGTTGAATGCTGAGCTGTAGTTGATGAACAACAGCCTGACATACGTGCTCTTACTATCCAAGTGGTCCAGTGCAGAGTGAAGAGACAGTGCAATCTCATTCCCCTTTGATCTATTGTGCCAGTAGGCACATGGTAGTGGGTCCAGGTCCTTGCTAAGGTAGGGGATGATATGCACCATTTCCAACCTCTCAAAGCACTTCATCACCATATACATTAGTGCCACTGGTCAGTAGTCATTGAGGCATGTCACGTTACTCTTTTTGGGCACCGGTAGTATTCATGCCCTTCTAAAGCAGGTGGGATAAAGCAGGTTATTTTGTGTTGTCCTTCAGTTATGCAGTTGTGAACTATATGATATAATGGTTAACAGTAAAGGGTGGTAAACTGTATGTGACTATTTATTGTTGAGGCATTGGACTGAAGTACCAGTATAGCACTTGAGTTTGCTATTTTCCAACAGTCCGGAGATATAAGAGTGTCTAAGCTATAACCATCCTTGTCTCTTCTACTCCTCTCAGGCAACTTGGCAGGTATAGATGAGTTGGGCTGAAGGGTCTGCTTCCTTGGTGTGTGCATATGACTCTTCCTCTTCCTTTTTTAAGCTTGTCCTACTCTCAATGACCTGCAAAATGTTGTAAATGCTGCCCAAGCCATCACCGGCTCTGACCTCCCCACCATCGAAGGGATCCATCGTAGTCGCTGCCTCAAAAAGGCAGCCAACATCATCAAAGACCCACACCATCCTGGCCACACACTCATCTCACCACTGCCATCAGGAAGAAGGTACAGGAGCCTGAGAACTGTATTGTCCAGGTTCAGGATCAGCTTCTTCCCTATAGCAATCAAGCTATTAAACACTACAACCTCATAAGCTATGAATTGCAATATACTATTATTATTATTATTATTATTATTATTATTATTATTATAATTATTACTATTATTATTGCACTGTTACTGTTTGTTCTTTTTTTCTGAGTTTTTGTTATATTATTTATTATGATTACATATTCTGTTGTGCTGCAGCAAGTAAGAATTTCATTGTTCTATCTGGGACATATGACAATAAAACACTCTTGACTCATTCTCCCCCTTGTGCTCAATTAAAGGAGTAATACCTATCAATGCACCATGTCTGTGATGTAATTGATTTGTACAGAAGTCTTGGCATCCGTAAAACAAAAATCAGCCCCTTCCACACCACTCTGAAACTATACAAAGCACAACAGCGAACTTGGCCACACACTCATCGCACCACTGCCATCGGGAAGAAGGTACAGGAGCCCGAGAACTGTAACGTCCAGGTTCAGGAACAGCTTCTTCCCTACAACCATCAGGCTATTGAACACTAAAACCTCATAAGCTATGAACAACAATAGACTACAATAGACTATTATTATTATTGCATTGTTACTCTTTGTTTTTCTGAGTTTTTGTTATATTATTTATTATGATTACATATTCTGCTGTGCTGCATCAAGTAAGAATGTCATGGGTCTATCTGGGACACATGACAATAAAACACTCTTGACTCTCTCCCTTGACTCAAGCTTTATTGATCTGTCAGGTCTGCATAATTCCAAAAGGCTTTCTCTGCATTTGTGCTGCTCATTAATCAGGGTGTAATTCAGCCCACTTTATCAGAATTGTAGGCATGTGTCATGAATTCATTTTTGCTTCCAGCGGCACTCATAATGCCCAAAGTTAAGAAGCCCAATTTTGATCCCAAATACTATTGCCACCTTCAACTATTAGCTTATATTTTTACAGTCCCTCCTGCTTTCCCCAACTGTAAAGGTATAAGCATTTAAGCTGTTTATCAAAAAGATATGAAGATAATGTTTCCTGAGCTACTTTGAAACAATTACCCTTTGCTTTTACACTGCCTGGAAATGAGTTACATACCTGGTACGGAACAATGCTCTCATGTGCTGTCCCCCATCGCGTTGCTTCTCTACCACCAGTGAGATAATTTGCCGCAACATGGGTTAGGCAAGCAACCTGGTTGAAACAAGAATAACCAAATTAAAGTGTATTAAAAAAAATAAAAATGCACTTCATTTAAAGTTATTGTCTAGCCATGAAGTAAACTGTCAATTTCAATAGGAAACTAACTGTTACAGGATTATTGGGTGGTCAATTGCCACGTTTTTTTTGCAATTGGAGAACAAGGGGGCTTAAATGATCAGAGAATATTGATAAGTGTTAAATTATTTTATTTTGAAGATGGATTAAAAAAAGGTGATGACATTAAAACTCCAATTATCCTGCGTATGATCGCTTGGAAATCCCGATGGTCTAACATCTGCCTCAGTCATTGGTCTGGAATGTGAGCCGATGGTCCAGAGAGCAAGGCCAGAGGGTGTGAGGCCAGACCAAAGGTTAAGAGTGGTGCTGGAGCCAGGATCCAGACTGTAGGGTGGATGGGCAACCAGAACTGGGACTGAGGTCCAGAACACCAAAGGTTAGCAGCGTACATAGGCTTCAGGCCAAGAGCTAGGGTCAGGATCGCTTCATGTTTCCCACTTACTGTGTTCCCTGTAAAATGGATTATACTACTCTGTAAAATATTTTAGAAAGTACATTTGGGTATCAATAGGAGTGACATCCAATAATCTGCTAGACCCAGTACTACTACATTCTGAAGTGTCGACTATCTGCGTTTTACTGTAAACGGTTAAAAACGGTAATATTACAACAGAATTCAAGCAGGTTCCAGGTAGTTTTGTGTTCAAAACCAGCTCTTCTTATGAGCCAAAATGCACCTCCTCTAACATGAGCCAAATGCACTAAAATAATGTAAATCTGTGATTTTTAATGGAGGATTTATTCTGCAACCACGTTTGGGTATTAAACTCAACAAATTAAAGAGCAAAAAAGTAAGAAATCAGAACATTTTCCATTAATGAAAAGAATTCAAGCTGATGTAAGAAAATATTAACAGCATGGAATAAAAACTATTTCTCATTAATCAAGTGTAGTCATTCAATACACTAAACTTTAACATCATAAGGTTTCTGTGGCTGGGACTTCAGTAGTAAGGTTGAAAGAGGTAACTATGTTACTCCACCCAAATCCCTCCAATCATCTTCTCTGCCAATCTTTCTACATTCAATGTTTGCAGACGATATGGAGAGGCGGGAAATGGGAACCTGTCACTTCACATCCAAATCAGTTAATGAATCTTAACTACGATGCACTTCCAGAATAAACCTTACTAATGGTGATTTTAAACACAATTTCACTTCAAAATACAAAAAAGACAACTTTACAGCCAATTACTTTGAACACTACTGTGAAGATAAGTGCTGCATCATTCTGAAACCAATCAAACACTCGTTTCAAAACGCTTCTGGCAGAAAATTGAGCCCAGCAGCAACTATTTTTTGGCACAACCTCTGCCTTAAAATGGTACACATGATGTATGTTCATGTTCGCAGTATGAATTAGGCTAGACAGCATATTGGCAATAGCATCATTGCATGCCTACAGCAGAAATCCACAAGGAAGAACACACTGCTATTTCAGAGCTTGACATTCCAACCAATGCTCGTATACTTACACGCTCAAAATGCTTTCAACAGTAATAAGGATTCCCACACCAGCATTATTTAAAAACAATTATGAGCTATTTACTTGTTGGTTGCAGATTGATTTATTTTGCCATTTTTAGTGTTTTCCAAATGGATTAGACCAAATAGGACAGGAATCTGCCCAGCCTTCTATGTTTACAACAAGCTGATAACATAATTATTTCCAGTTGTGCAAAAGTCATGAGAACAAACCAGAAATCCTTATTCTGCAGTGAAATGCAATTTTGTTTCTGGGTGAGAGATTGTAAAACTGTTAATGTAACAACTAATGCTGGAATTTTTCTTCCGACTCTCCCTCCTTGTTACAAACTGAACTCGGGACCATTCCAGTAGTCAACCCCACTTAAAGATCCCATGAGAGACAATTTCCACTGAATGACTCATTCACTTCCCTGACTATGGCTCCTGATTCATTTTAGTTCATTTCAGATTCAATAATTCTCCTGCCTGCTTCATTTGCAATGTGGCCAATACACCCACTGCTGACTTTTATTCCCCTCTCCTGATTGCAGCCCGTCCTGCCCGCCATAACTCTGTCCTACCATGGAGAGCTTGAGGCTTATACTGATTATAACTTTGAAGGAATCTTGTCAAAACACATAGATTAAATACAAGAAGGTTATACCCAATGGCGGGAGAATCTAAGATCAGGGGTCAAAATCTAACAATAGAGAAATGTCTTCTCCCAGAAAGTGGTGAACCTGTGCAGCAGTTGAAAGCAAATTATTAGATATATTCTACAAGGAGTCAGATACCTTTCTTAAGGATAGAGGGATATAGGAATATGGGGAGAAAGCTAGAAGGGGGTACTGAATTTTGGATGATCAGCGACAATCATCATATGGCATGATGGCGCAGCGGTAGAGTTGCTGCCTTACAGCGCCAGAAACCCGGGTTCGATCCTGACTATAGGTACTGTCTGTATGGATTTTTGTACATTCTCCCTGTGACCTGCGTGGGCTTTCTCCGGGAGGTTCCGGTTTCCTCCCACACTCCAAAGATTCACAGGTTTGTAGGCTAATTGGCTTGGTAAAATAGTAAATTGTCCCTAATGTGTGCAGGGTAGTGTTAGTGTGTGGGGACCACTGGTCGGTGCGGACTCAGTGGGCCTATTTCCACGCTGTATCCCTAAACTAAACTAAACCTTCTTCTTCTTCTTATCGAGTCCACACACAAGATTAGAAGTTGTTCAGCCACAGCTGAACTCACTTCTCGGCATCTGCACACAATGAAGTCAGTCTTGCGCTTCTTGTGCGTGGTGGTGGTAAGATTGGTGAAAACAGGGCCGCGACGTGAACTCTCTTTCCTTGACACCAACTAAACAAATTCATACTCAATGGTGGATACAGTGGCCTACATGAAGTCCAGATACGACCTTGGTAAGGCCATCAAAAAGGCCAAAAGGGACTTCTACTCCAAACTGGAGGATGAGACAGATGTTCGGCAGCTGTGGCAGGGCCTGAATGCAATCACCTCCTACAAGGCGAAACCAGGAGGCAGCTCGAATGTCGGCGAAACATCACTCCCTGACGAGCTCAATACGCACGCTTTGATAGGGAGAATACTAATGTGCCTTCCTGATCCCCCATTCGCTGTGATGGCATTTCAGTCTCAGTCACAGAGGCCGACGTCAGGAAATCCTTCAGAGGGGTGAAACCCCGAAAAGCACCTGGACCTGATGGTATAACCGGTCGTGTTCTAAAAACCTGTGCGGCCCAACTGGCTGGAGTTTTTACGGACATTTTCAACCTCTCACTTCTGAGGTCTGAGGTCCCCACCTGCTTTAAAAGGGCATCAATTATACCAGTGCCAAAGAAGAGTAAGGTGACGTGCCTCAATGACTATCGACCAGTGGCACTAACGCCGGTGGTGATGAAGTGCTTTGAGAGGTTGATCATGGCGCAAATCAACACCTACCTCGACAAAAACCTGGACCCACTGCAGTTCGCTTACCGCCACAACAGATCAACGGTGGATGCGATTTCGCTGGCCCTCCACTCCGCTCTGGACCACTTGGACAACAAAAACTCATATGTCAGGCTGTTATTCATCGATTACAGCTCGGCATTTAACACAATCATCCCCTCCAAGCTGGTTACCAAACTCGCAGAACTGGGTCTCTGCGCATCCCTCTGTAATTGGATCCTCGACTTCCTCATTCACAGACCACAGTCTGTTCGTATTGGTGGAAATGTGTCAGCCTCGATAACAATCAGCACGGGAGCACCTCAAGGCTGCGTGCTCAGCCCCCTGCTGCACTCACTCTATACTCATGACTGCGTAGCCAGTCACAGTGCGAACTCCATCATCAAGTTCGCTGACGACACCACTGTTGTGGGACGTATCACTGATGGGGATGAGTCAGAGTACAGAAGAGAGATCGAGCAACTGTCCATATGGTGCCAGCGCAATAACCTGGCCCTCAACACCAGCAAAACCAAGGAACTGATTGTGGACTTTGGAAGGAGTAGGAGGGGGACACACAGCCCCATTTATATCAACGGGTCGATGGTTGAAAGGGTCAAGAGCTTCAAATTCCTGGGCGTGCACATCTCTGAAGATCTTTCCTGGTCCGAGAACACTAATGCAATTATCAAGAAAGCTCATCACGCCTCTACTTCCTGAGAAGATTACGGAGAGTCGGTTTGTCAATTGAGGGGATTTCTTCCATCAAGGGGATTTATCGCAGTCGCTGCCTCAAAAAGGCTGGCAGTATCATCAAAGACCCACACCATCCTGGCCACACACTCATCTCCCTGCTACCTTCAGGTAGAAGGTACAGGAGCCTGAAGACTGCAACAACCAGGTTCAGGAATAGCTACTTCCCCACAGTCATCAGGCTATTAAACTGGCTCTGACAAAAATCTGATTATTAATAACACATTTTCTGTTATTTGCACTTTATCAGTTTATTTATTCATGTGTGTATATATATATATTATGGTATATGGACACACCTATCTGTTTTGTAGTAAATGCCTACTATGTTCTGTGTGCTGAAGCAAAGCAAGAATTTCATTGTCCTATACAGGGACACATGACAATAAATTCACTTGAATGACTTGAACTTGCACCAGTGGTCGGGTGACCTACTTTTGCTCTCATTCAGCCCCTGTGATCTGCGAGGTCCCAATGTTAAAGGCAAAATCTCCACTGCCACAAGCAACAACAAATGCAGAAATCCTTTGATTTTGTTCATTAATACATTTTATTATGTAAAATGGGAGCAAATTTTAAGGGAGTAATTAAAACCCTCAAACTTTCCCAGTATTTGCTTTTCACTGTTGAACCAAGCCAAACTTATTCCTTGTTTAAACAAACAATTCCTGCATGTCAGTATTTTTAAAAGTTTCTTAAACATAATTCAGATAAATGGAGCATCTGTTTTTACCACAGTAATAGGAAGGCTGGCTCTTTGCATATACAGATAACCTAGGTGGCTGGACTTATTGACTCCCTGCTACGCTATTTTGCAAACCACACAGACAACACTTAGAGCTTTCTCACATCTGTTTCTCTCAAACATAATGGGAGGGAAAAGCACAATTTTTTGGACAATTCTGGGAATATGTAACAAATTACAGAGCACACTCAGCCTTCCAGTTCCATTCACAGAGGTACATCTGAAGAAGGGCCTCAACCTGAAACGTCACCCATTCCTTTTCTCCAGAGATGCTGCCTGTCCCGCTGAGTTACTCCAGCATTTTTGTGTCTATGTTCGGTACAGTCAGCCACTCTTCCTGCAGGCAGTAGTGGAGGAGAGCCGGCACAATAATTCAGCACTTAGTTATGTTGTCTGTGTGGAGTTTGCAAGTTCTTTATGGAAGTTTCTGTTGGACACCCCTGTCTCCTCCACATCCCAAAGATGTGCCAATAGGTTAACTGGCCAATGTAAACTGCCCCTAAAGAGTTAAAAGAATCAAAGAGGAGTTGATGGATATATGAAAGAGAATACGTTGTGGGGAAATAAGAGGGCAATGGGATTGCTGATTCGTAGCTGGCATGGACCCAATGGGCTAAAAGGCCTCCTTCTGAAATAATAAGTAAAGCAGGACAAAAGAAAGGGAATTTGACCATGACGGATCTTGAATAATGTCCTGGCTCTGGAAACAATCACAAATATTTTTTCTGATAAATCTTTAATAAAATATCAGTCACAGTTATTAGTAATACAATGATCTTAAAAGATAGTAATCAATTTAAAAATAATGTGTCAGCAAAACACATTCACTAAAATAGATTTAACAGAAGCCGCATGTTCTGTCTAGGATACTGTAGGTATCTGGATTTGGTTGAAAAATTTCACAGTTTTCCACAAATTACTAACATCAAAATACTTCATGCATTCTCGTGAAATATTTCATGACTCAAAAATAAGGCAAATTAGTTAGTATCTGGTGGCCTTATTTAAAGCGACGATTGGGATTTAAAACATATACAGAGCACGAGGATACAACATGGAAATGTCACATGAGTTGTAAAATCTGAAGTTATCAACATTGACTTGTAAATTGACAGTACTCTTTACATATTGCGATGAATTGTTCTATTTCTGCCCTAACAAATGTCTGGAAAAAAAATGTAGGCTTAATATCCTGTGTGATCATAAGCATCAGACATAGTCAGAAAAATGTGCAATGTTCGTGCAAGCTGGAAGAATACAGTACAGGCAGATTGTTCTGGCTTGCCTTATGTAATACTGATTTTTACGCAATTCACGCCTTGGTGGGCTACTTGGGTCATGTGTTCTACACTTGAATCAGACATTTAGCAGAAGGGTGAAAGCCCAAATGCATTATTTAAAAGGATCAGTCATTTCATGCAGGTTTGTTGGTGGTTGAAAAAAAAAAGGTCGATTGTGCAGGTTTGCAGATCGCTATTTCTCCAGGGGGATTCTGCACAGGAATCCAAAATATGCAGCAACAACAGAGTAGGCCAAGAACTGCCTGGCCAGTGGTGTTATTAACTTCACTATCAATGCGTTCCTTTAGGAAGGAGATGAGAAGGAATTTCTTTAGTCAGAGGGTGGTGAATCTGTGGGATTCTTTGCCACAGAAGGCTGTGGAGGACAAGCCAGTGGATATTGCAGAGATAGATAGATTCTTGATTAGTACGGGGTCAGGGGTGATGAGGAGAAGGCAGGAGAATGGGGTTAGGAGGGAGAGCTAGATCAGCCATGATTGAATGGCAGAGTAGACTTGATGAGCCGAATGGCCTAATTCTGCTCCTATCACTTATGAATTTCTACAGGTACAATTCTTTCCAGACTAAGGTTGCAAATATAGTAACAATTCAGTTGGTTGGGTCAATTGAGGGTCAAGGACAACCAGCTTGATAGGGCTCTTAAAGATAGCAGAGTCAGGGGATATGGGGAGAAGGCAGGAACAGGGTATTGATTGAATGGCGGTGCTGGTTCGAAGGTCTGAATGGCCTTCTCCTGCACCTATTGTCTATTGTCTAAATGTATTTCCTCCAGAACGTACATTAAATGCAAAGGGTTTACCTTGACTACAAGCTCGACAATGGCATAAGTGGCCAATGAATTACCCCTACATTACATTGTGGCTTTCACTACAACCGAGGTTGCGTGGTGCCATCTGCATGTTGCAGTTTTGCTCACGGGCATGCTTGGCAGATGAGCAGTCCACTCCCAGCAAGAAAGAAAGAACACAATACACAGCAGAAATTTAACATAAAACATAAAACATCCACCACAGTGGGACCAGCTGTGATGGAAGGCACAAAAGCTCAGTGAGTCTTCCTCGTTCTGTGGACCCGTGGTCGGGGCCCTGAACCCTCCGCAGTCGCCGCTTCGGATGGCCCGATGTACAGGCCCTCTCGCCGGGATGATGGAAACTCCGACGTCAGGACGGATCAGAACACCCTTGAATTGGAATTCCCGAATTGGCCGCTTTCTACCGGCGACCGCGGCCTCACGATGCCCAGCGGTTGGGGCACCTCTTCAGGCGATCCTCGGCGAAGGTCACAGGCTGTTCCACGATGGTAAAGTCCGTGCCGCGCCCGCGGCTAGAGGCTCCATAGACCCTACACCTATATAGTCTCCAATGCACCACACTAAAATTTAAGAACCATAAGTGGAAGCAAATCTTGAATAATCAACTGCCTGTAATCATGAAGATTATGCTTGATATTCAAATGTCTGTCATGGTTCGTCGATCATACAACAATCTGCAATCCCCACACCAGACAGAATGTCTCTACCGAAGTTATAATCTGATTGTATGGCTTCTTCAGAGCCTCAGCCCGAAGCATCAACAGTTCCCTTTCCTCCACGAATGCTGCTTAACCCACTGAGTTCCTCCAGCAGTTCCTTTTATAGCTTTACCATTCTAATGCAAGCTCGTGAGAAGATAACCTTCTTTGGAGGTTAGAAACATAGAAACATAGAAAATAGGTGCAGGAGTAGGCCATTCGGCCCTTCGAGCATGCACCGCCATTCAATATGATCATGGCTGATCATCCAACTCAGTATCCCATCCCTGCCTTCTCTCCATACCCCCTGATCCCTTTAGCCACAAGGGCCACATCTAACTCCCTCTTAAATATAGCCAATGAACTGGCCTCAATTACCTTCTGTGGCAGAGAATGCCACAGATTCACCACTCTCTGTGTAAAAAATGATTTTCTCATCTCGGTCCTAAAAGACTTCCCCCTTATCCTTAAACTGTGACCCCTTGTCCTGGACTTCCCCAACATCGGAAATAATCTTCCGGCATCTAGCCTGTCCAACCCCTTAAGAATTTTGTTTGTTTCTATAAGAGTTATAAAAGGTTATATTGCTACTCACAAGATTAGTAACCAAATCATTAAATCATGCTACAAAAAAGTGTTTTGGTTATCTGAATAACTCTGAATGACCCGTTAGCATGAAGTAGGAAGATAAAAAGGAGAAATTAAGATGATTTGGGGAGACTATTTCAGGCTGTGCAGTCAGGGGAAACAAACATATTTGAGATTTCAGTGAAAAGGTGAAAGCCAATTGATACTTCTCACAGAATAAAGCAGTTTGTGCAGAAAGATCTAGACAATATGCAGCTATGGATGGATATGTAGCACCAACAATTATTTACCACATATGCCAAGCATTTACATTACCAAATTTTCAATTATCAACTCACGCAGAGCTCACCATTGACCAGGGAGGAAACGTGCTGAAGAAAACATATGCAGCCTGATATTCTGGAATGACTACATACTCCAGCATTACAGGGCACAAATCAGCTGTATGATGGAACTCTGACCAATTGACAGGATAGGTGCATCTCCAACATTACCCAAGAGGATTACCCTGCTGGATAAGGTAGCCTATGGAACTGGCACCTAAACTGCCATCCAGAACATTCTCTCCACTACAGGTGTGTTCAGGCTGCAATCTGTACCATCTTGAAAGTCTACCAATGAAAGCTGCCAATGCTTCATCTACTGTACTGCAACAAGTTGCAACATATACAACATTAAAAGTCCAGGGCTGAAAGTACAGCAGTAACATGCAACATGCCATCTTGAGTTGGAAATACATCTCCATCTCACCATTGCTGTAGGGCCAAAATCAGAAAACGTCCTGTCTGACAACAAACAACCTAATCACAAAGACTGCAACGATTCAAGCAGAGCATGCTGGTGACAAGCACTTAATGGGTGTTGGCGTAAATAAGGGTACCAACCTGTAGGTTGCCAACTTTCTCACTCCAAAATAAGGGACAAAAGGTCAAAATACGGGACAAATTCACGATGGCAATTTGTTGACCAATTCGGCTGTGGCTGGGTGAATGATGAGTTGGCCCGGGTGCTGGACTGCACTCAAAGCCCAGCCGGCGGGCCAGCTGAGGAGTTTTGGCCCTGGCCGCGCGACGTCATGCGCAAAGTCCAGCACCCCATCCAACTCAAGAACCGATGATCGGCCATGAGAAGGAGGGGTGGTGGTGTCGGCGGTAAGCGAAGGTCCGAAGGTCGGACAGCTGGCGGGGTTGCCCACCGACGGGGCCACGGGCGATGCGCTCCTGCTGCACTCCATGGGCTGCACTACGTCGCGACGGGTGAAGCGGGGCCGGACACGGCACTCCGACCCGACAGTCCCCTCGACCCGAGTAGTAGCGGTCAAAGTATGGACAAGGGCGGTCCCATATGGGACAAACCAATTTAGCCCAATATACGTGAGGTCCCAGCTAATACGGGACAGTTGGCAACCCTACCAACCTGTGACATGGGTGGCCAATTTGAAAGTTATTAAATCATAATGAAATACCAATGCATTAAAAATGGGCCTACCTATGATCCGATTGAGCTAATTTGTTATCAAAATTGACCAAAACTTGACCAAAATGTAATACTTTTGAAAAGATTTTTGTTTATTATAAGATATATAAAACATACGGCACACTTACTGATTTCTAAGCTCCCTTACAAAATGTCAGCACCTAACCCACCACGAGGCCCGTAGTTCATGCCAGAGTCATTATAATTGTGTCGTTTGAAAATGTCTTAAAATCTTGATCCTGAGAGCCTATAAAATAGCGTTGACAACCTTAGACAACGGGAGGAACTACAGAATGAGACATCGCTAAAATAGGTGAGCAAACTAGATTTTTATTTCATGATTTTAAACTCTATTCATTATTAAGTATTTCAATGGAAAGCTTAAACACAAAATACCAACAATTAAAAAAAGAAACAATAAATATAAAATGGTTACACTGCTTTTAAATCATACATTTCACAATGTGGTGCTGCAAAAACTTAGTTCATCAGAAAACCATCTTATCGGGTGATAAATGATAAAAACAATCATAAGCATAATCAGAATTTGGCTTATACAGAGTTATTTAATTGTAAAATTAATGTAATCTTTCTGGTATAAATTGGCCTAAGGGTTTGATGAAACCCTGCTTGAAAAATGTCACAAAAAAAGGCAAGAAAACACAGGGACATATCGGATATTTTTCTTTGTATAAACAATTTTTTAAATTTTTGGTAGACACACAATGCTGGAGTAACTCAGCGGGTCAGGCAGCATTTCTGGAAAGAAAGAATGGGTGACGTTTCGGATCGAAAAAGGGTCTGAAGAAGGGTCTCGAACCGAAATGTCGCCCACACCAGAGATGCTGCCTGACCCGCTGAGTTACTCCAGAATTTTGTGTCTACCATCGATTTGAACCAACATCTTAAACCAGAAAATTATCTGGTGATAATTTTCCAATGTTCTATAGATTCAGGATCAGTTCCTGTGGATTGGAGGGTAGCTAATGTTAACCCACTTTTTAAGAAAGGTGGGAGAGAGAAAACAGGGAATTATAGACCAGTTAGCCTGACATTGGTGGTGGGGAAGATGCTGGAGTCAATTATAAAATATGAAATAGCGGCACATTTGGATAGCAGTAACAGGATCGGTCCGAGTCGGCATGGATTTACGAAGGGGAAATCATGCTTGACTAATCTTCTGGAAATGTTTGAGGATGTAACTAGGAAAATGGACAAGGGAGAGCCAGTGGATGTAGTGTACCTGGACTTTCAGAAAGCATTATGAGTCCTACATAATAAATTAGTGGGCAAAATTACGGCACATGGTATTAGGGGTAGAGTGCTGACGGATAGAAAATTGGTTGGCAGACAGAAAACAAAGCGTAGGGAATAACGGGTCCCTTTTAGAATGGCAGGCAATGACTAGTGGGGTACCGCAAGGCTCGGTGCTGGGACTGCAGCTATTTACAATATACATCAATGATTTAGATGAAGGAATTCAAAGTAACATTAGCAAACTTTCAGATGACACAAAGCTGGGTGGCAGTGTGAACTGTGAGGAGGATGCTATGAGAATGCAGGGTGACTTGGACAGGTTGGGTGACGGGGCAGAGCCGTGGCAGATGCAGTTTAATGTAGATAAATGTGAGGTTATCCACTTTGGTAGCAAAAACAGGAAGGCAGATTACTATCTAAATGGTGTCGTTGGGAAAAGGGGAAGTACAATGGGATCTGGGGTCCTTGTTCATCAGTCTATGAAGGTAAGCATGCAGGTACAGCAGGCAGTGAAGAAAGCGAATGGCATGTTGACCTTCATAACAAGAGGAGTTGAGTTTAAGAGCAAAGGTGTCCTTCTGCAGTTGTATAGGGCTCTAGTGACATCACACCTGGAGTATTGTGTGCAGTTTTGATCCCCTAATTTGAGGAAGGACATTCTTGCTATTGCGGGATTACAGCGTTGGTTTACAAGATTAATTCCCGGGATGGCAGGACTGTCATATGCTGAGAGGAGAGATGGAGCGGCTGAGCTTGTACACTCTGGAGTTTAGAAGGATGAGAGGGTATCTTATTGAAACATATAAGATTATTAAGGGTTTGGACACGCTAGAGGCAGGAAACATGTTCCCGATGTTGGGAGAGTCCAGAACCAGGGGCCATAGTTTAAGAATAAATGGTAAGCCATTTAGAACGGAGACGAGGAAACATTTTTTCTCACAGAGAGTTGTGAGTCTGTGGAATTCTCTGCCTCAGAGGGCGGTTCTCTGGATGCTTTCAAGAGAGAGCTAGATAGGGCTCTTAAAGATAGCGGAATCAGGGGATATGGGGAGAAAGCAGGAACGGGGTACTGATTGGGGATGATCAGCGATGATCACAATGAATGGCGGTGCTGGCTCGAAGGGCCGAATTGCCTACTCCTGCACCTATTGTCCATTGTCTGTTGTCTATTGTCTATCTGCAGTTCTTCCCTACACATTTATTTATTTTTGCTTGATCTCATTATTTTGGCTAAACACCAAGATCTATACTACTTAAAATACAGGATATGAAACAATGGGAATATTAGTATTCAGTATTCAGTATTTACTTTAATGTCATTTTAACTGAGTACTTACATACACAGATGAAATGAAAACAATTGTTTCTCAACCTCATAAAAAACAGGAAAACACCCTGGAATTTTGGAGACCTTCAGTTTCACTACTGAGTGCTGTATTTATGGAAACACCCTAATACCAATTACTTGCACATGTATCAATGAAGATGGTACAGGAAAAAAATCCTCTTAACAATTTCCTATTGAACTGTGTTTCTATTGGTGATTATTGAATATTTGCTTAACCCTACGTGATAGAAGATAACACCTAATCATTTCAATCCATATTTATACATTAATGTTGACAAATAAATCAGTACTTGCAATTTTCCACATGCTCCAGTGAAAGAGGTTTAAGTAGTGCAGAGGGAGTGTGGGGGAGAAGGCAGGGGAGTGCAGAGGGAGAGACAGAGGAGAGGTGTGAGGAGGACTAGATGTGCAGTCGATGAATTGTGTAGGAACCTTGGAGGGGAGAGCTCAGGGAGTGTGGGGAGAATGAGGGAGATACCCTTAGGAAGTTTAGATGGAGCGAAAGGAGAGAGGTCTGAGCTGTGAGAAGGATGAAGGGAAAGAGTGACCTGGGGGTGTGATGGGAGCACAGGAAACAGTGATCTGGCGGGTGTAAATGTTAAGAAAGTGTTGGTGAGTGAAAAAGCGTGCAGGAGAAAAAGGCTCAGAGAGCTATTTAAAAAAATTGCAGTAGTGCTGTTTAAGAAACAGTTAGCCAGGTAAATGGATAGGACAGGTTTGGAGGGATATGGGCCAAACGTGGGGAGGTGTGACTAGTGCAGCTGGGACATGTTGGGCCAAAGGGCCTGATCAGACGTGTGAAACCTACCATGAGGACAGTGAAGGTTTGGCCTGAGGGGGCTGTCTCTGTTTTACAGGAGCAGTTTCAGCAGACAGACTGGAGTCTGTTTGCTACCCAGTCCACCTTCAATTCACAAGTGGACATCAACTCATACACCTCAACAGTTATGGACTATATAAAATTCTGCACCGATAATGTCACTACCCACAAAGAGATAAAGACCTTCCCTAACCAGAAGCCGTGGATGAGCAGGGAGGTCAGACTCCTACTGAAGGCTCGCGATGCCGCTTTCAGATCTGGCGACGCTGAGGGATACAGCTCATCCAGGGCCAATCTGAAAATGGGAATCAGGAATGCCAAACTCAATCACAAACGGCGGATTGAGGAGCACTTCCAAAACAACTCTGACGCCAGGCGCATGTGGCAAGGAATCAAATCCCTTGCCGATTACCAGAAAGTTAACACCCCTCCCCCAGACAACGCCACCCTTCCTGACGAGCTAAACCATTTCTATGCTCGCTTTGAACGGGACAACAAAACCCCAGCCATCAAAGTTGCTCCACGCCCGAATGACCAACCCCTCAGTCTCTCCACCTCTGCTGTACAAGATGCACTGAGAAAGGTGAATGAGCACAAAGCTGTCGGCCCCGATGGCATCCCTGGCCGGGTGCTTAGGGCATGTGCTGGACAACTATCCCCAGTCTTCACCGACATTTTCAATCTCTCACTGGCCCAGGGTGTTGTCCCCACTTGCCTCAAGACATCAACCATCGTGCCAGTGCCCAAACAGTCAGCCACAGGGAGTCTCAACGATTTCCGCCCAGTGGCACTCATCCCTGTCATTGCTAAGTGCTTTGAGCGGCTGATCTTGGCTCACCTCAAAGCCAGCCTCCCAGCCCCACACTGGACCCCCATCAGTTTGCCTACCGGGCACAGGTCTACAGAGGACGCCATATCTCTACACTCTGCCCTGACCCACCTGGACAACAACAACTCCTACATCAGGTTGCTGTTCATTGATTTCAGCTCTGCCTTTAACACTGTCATCCCCGCCAGCTTGATCACCAAACTCAGCGGACTTGGCATCTCTACCTCCCTCTGCAACTGGACACTGGATTTCCTCACCAACAGACCACAGTCTGTTAGGGTCAACAACCTCACCTCCTCCACTATAACACTGAACACCGGCGTGCCACAGGGCTGTGTGCTCAGCCCTCTCCTCTACTCCCTCTTCACCCACGACTGCATCCCTAAGTACGGATCCAACGCCATCATTAAGTTTGCTGACGACACCACGGTGGTAGGACTGATCAGTGACAACTGATGAGTCAGCCTACAGAGAGGAGGTCCAGCACCTGACAACCTGTTGTGCCAACAATAACCTCGTCCTCAACTCCAAGAAGACGAAGGAAATTATTATCGACTTCAGGAAGGTCAGAGGAGGCAGTCATACCCCCATCCATATAAACGGGACTGAGGTGGAGCGCGTCTCCAGCTACAAATTCCTCGGGGTACATATCTCGGAGGATTTGTCCTGGTCCCTCAACACCTCCAAGCTGATCAAAAAGGCACAGCAGCGCCTTTACTTCCTGAGGAGGCTCAAGAAAGCCCACCTGTCCCCCCAGATACTGACCAACTTCTACCGCTGTACCATCGAGAGCATCCTGACCACCTGCTTCACGGTATGGTACAGCAGCTGCACTGTTGCGGACAGGAAGGCACTACAACGGGTGGTGAAAACCGCGCAGCACATCATCGGTGCCCCGCTCCCTGCCATGGATGCCCTCCACCGAAAACGGTGTCTGAGACGGGCTGGGAAGATCATTAAAGACCCCTCCCACCCCAACCATGGACTGTTTGCCCTCCTCCCATCAGGGAGACGGTACAGGAGCCTCACGTCTCGTACCAGCAGGATGAGGAACAGCTTCTACAATTATACCATCACAATGCTGAACTCGGAGTCCCGCCGATAGATTTCTCCGGTCCCTCCGTCCCCATTGTTTAATTATTCTGTATTTTTGATTATTCTGTATCTTCTTTTTTTTTCAAATTTCTATATGCACTACTACTACGGACTGACGCAAAACTGCATTTCGTTGTACCCATACTCAGTATTTGTGCAATGACATTAAAGTTCAATTGAATTGAATGTTTCCACGCTGCATCACTCTATGACTAAGTGACCCCAAGCTTCGTACCATTGTTTCTGCTGGAGTAGGGTAGCAGCTAAACATGATATTTCAAGTTCGCCAGCAGGGCCAGATTTAGATGAAGAGAGGCCCTAAGCTGTTCCACTTGTGAGGCCCCCTCCGCGTTGGTTTTCAGCGCTGGCGGCGAGACAGCGACCGGACAGCCATGGCGGCCAAATCTCCCACAATTCAAAGCAAGGGAGAAAGTGCCCAACGGCGACCAGTTGCCGTTGCAGTGCGCATGCACAGGGCGGCCGATGATGTGCTGGCCATGGTTGTGCGCATGTGCAGGGGGGAGGACGTGCAAGCCGCAGCAATGCAGGCTCGAAGGGCCGAATGGCCTACTCCTGCACCTATTTTCTATGTTTCTATGCAAGGCGGCCTGCCCTGCCGGCGGATGAGGAGCGAGCGGAGCCCGGCGGCCCGGACTCGGATAGCAGGGGGAGATGGAGAGAGAGAGAGATTGAGAGGGGAGCCTGCCCAGAGTTGAACGGTAGGTGTCCTGCCTTGGCCGGAGGCCCCTCTAGACCTCGAGGCCCTAAGCTTAAGCTTGTCTAGTTTATAGGTAAATCCGGCCCTGTTCGCCAGGTGGATTCAATGCCCATTTGCTGGGAAATCATATGCTGGGACTTAGCAGGAGCCTTCAGTCTGCCAACATCAGGCCACACCGGAGGGCAGGAGAGATTTTCTGAAGGATCTGGGCGGTTTTGCTCTCCTACCAGCTTTGGGCGACACTGCTGCACGACCATACGGGGTTGTGAGCAGCGACATGGCAAACTCCCGAAGAGGACCAGATACAGCAGGTGGTTTCACATTTGTGAAGCAAGCAGTCACTGTAACTCTGGCAATGCTTGACTTGAGCCAATGCAGCAATGACATATGAAATAGTGACAGTCAATTACCATATGAACATTGAATGTTCAAATATTGAAATGGAGTTGGCTATTATGTTCATACTTGGCCAGCACGGCGCAGTGGCGCAGCGGTAGAGTTGCTGCCTTACATCGCTTGCAGCACCGGAGACCCGGGTTCGATCCCGACTACGGGTTCTGTCTGCGTGGAGTTTAAACGTTCTCCCCGTGACCGTGGTGGGTTTTCTCCGAGATCTTTGGTTTCCTCACACATTCCAAAGACATACAGGTATGTAGTTTAATTGGCTTGGTATAAATGTAAATTGTCCCTAGTGTATGTAGAATAGTGTTAATGTACCGGGATTGCTGGTCGGTGCGGATTTGGTGGGCTGAAGGGCCTGTTTGCGCTCTGTATCTCTAAACTAAACAAAACATTTGCCAAATATGTTGTCCAAGCTCTCATTATGGCAATGTACAAGTTTGGCATTGGGCTTTCCCTATGCTCTTCTATATTTTACAAGATGAACAATGCACTAAGCATCTCTATACTCCTAAAATCAGTCTGAAGAAGGGTCTCAACCTGAAACATCACCTATCCATGTTCTCCAGCGACGTTGAGACACTCCAACACTTTGTGTCCTTTTCTATAACCGAACGTTCTTCTACAGACTGTCCACTGATGCCCTCTGCTGGAGAAATCCTGTATAACCTCACCTTGTGGCGAGAAGGCATCTGAGCTCCTCTTTCCCTCCTGTCTAATGGAATGTCACATGCAGATCTCACATCTCAAATAACCTCTTTTGCATATGGACGGTCAGTTCTAAATTGGTCACGGAATGACACGATGGCCTTTCAGCTGCTTAGTCCATATCCATATGAAGAAATGCACAAGAGTTACTTAGGGAAGATTCAAGATTCAAGAGAGTTTATTGACATGTGTCCCAGATAGGACAATGAAATTCTTGCTTTGCTTCAGCACAACAGAATATTGTAGGCATAAATAAATACAGAACAGATCAGTGTATCCATATAGCATTGAATATATATATATACACATAAATAAGCATATAAAGTGCAATTGGCTATTAAAGTTCAGATTTTTGTTTGAGTTGAGTTTAATAGTCTGATGGCTGTGAGGAAGAAGCTGTTCCTGAACCTGGATGTTGCAGATATCAGGCTCCTATACCTTCTACCTGAAGGCAGCGGAGAGATGAGTGTGTGGCCAGGATAGTGTGGATCCTTGATGATGCTGGAAGCCTTTTTCATGCAGCGACTGCGATAGATCCCTCGATGGTAGGGAGGTCAGAGTCGATGATGGACTGGTCAGTGATTACAACTTTTTGCAGTCTTTCCGCTCCTGGGCGCACAAGTTGCCGAACCAAGCCACGATGCAACCGGTCAGCATGCTCTCTACTGTGCACTGGTAGAAGTTCGAGAGAGCCCTCCTCGATATACCGACTCTCCGTAATCTTCTCAGGAAGTAGAGGCGCTGATGTGCTTTCTTTATAATTCATCAGGACCAGGAGAAAGCTTCGGAATTAGGGTCAAAAGAACTGCACGCTTGGTCTATTCACCGCATTTAAATCAGAAGTGATTGTGGGCTAAGGGGGAAGTGGGATTTGAGGAGGAGGATCAGATATGAGGATTCCATCGACTGTGTCTCTCTGTTCCTCAAAGCACCTCCTTTAAAATGTTGCAGACATGGGTTTAATTAGCATCAGCTAGTTTGAACTAGTACTTACCCTTGGGTGCACAGTGAGGAAATACTCAGCAAAATCAATGCATGGTTGTTGATTAAATCATGCTAGTGAGGTTGCAGCGCAAAATGTGTTCTGCTTGTATTGGGTCATACAAGTGTGGACTAGCATGGAATACATTATGAGCCAGCACTATCCATTTGATCCTTTGATTCTCACTATCTATCCTCAAAGCCCCAGAGTTTGAAGGTTTACCCTGTAAAGCTATAAGATTCCTTTTTTCTGGGAATTTAACCTAATCTGCTTGGTAAATTGGCCAGGTATTCTAAACTCCACACAAGTGAATGGAAATATAGATTAATGCACAACACATTGGTTTACCATTTTATGGACTAGACTAAAACTTTATTTTATTTACTCGCTGACCAGGTAATGAGAGTAGTCAGCCGAGAACTTCCAAAATACAGACATCACGTTACCAACCCCAACACTCGACCATTGTTACACCACAATCAAGAACGCATACCGTTCTGCTCCACGTACGGCTCTGGGACTCACTGATCATTGTGTAGTTTACCTTATTCCGACCTACAGGCAGAAACTAAAATCTGTGGTCAGAACAATGGAAAACGTGGACAAGCGAGGGCATTGAAAACCTACAGTCCTGCTTTGATTGCACTGATTAACAATAGACAATAGGTGCAGGAGTAGGCCATTCAGCCCTTCGAGCCAGCACCGCCATTCAATGTGATCATGGCTGATCATCCACAATCAGTACCCCGTTCCTGCCTTCTCCCCATATCCCCTGACTACGCTATCTTTAAGAGACCTATCTAGCTCTTGCTTGAAAGCATCAAGTAATCCTGCCTCCACCGCCCTCGGAGGCAGAGAATTCCACAGACTCACCACTCTCTGTGAGAAAAAGTGTTTCCTCGTCTCCGTTCTAAATGGCTTACTCCTTATTCTTAAACTATGGCCCCTGGTTCTGGACTCCCCCAACATCGGGTGCATGTTTCCTGCCTCTAGCGTGTCGAAACCTTTAACAATCTTATATGTTTCAATGAGATCCCCTCTCATCCTTCTAAACTCCAGAGTGTACAAGCCCAGCTGCTCCATTCTCTCAGCATATGACAGTCCCGCCATCCTGGGAATTAACCTTGTAAACCTACACTGCACTCCCTCAATAGCAAGAATGTCCTTCCTCAAATTGGGGGACCAAAACTGCACACAATACTCCAGGTGTGTTCTCACTAGGGACCTGTACAACTGCAGAAGGACCTCTTTGCTGCTATATTCGATTCCTCTTTTTATAAAGGCCAACATGCCATTCGCTTCCTTCACTGCCTGCTGTACCTGCATGCTTACTTTCATAGACTGATGAACAAAGACCCCCAGATCCCGTTGTACTTCTCCTTTTCCCAACTTGACACCATTTAGATAGTAAACTGCCTTCCTGTTTTTGCTACCAAAGTGGATAACCTCACATTTATCCGCATTAAACTTAATCCGCCACGCATCTGCCCACTCCCCCAACCTGTCCAAGTCACCCTGCATTCTCATAGCATCCTCCTCACAGTTCATACTGCCACCCAGCTTTGTGTCATTTGCAAATCTGCTAATTGGAATGCGTTCAGGGAAGCAACCACAAGCCTCGATGAATCTACAGACACCGTGACGTCATATGTCAGCTTTTGTGAGGGCAGTTGCTTTCCCATTTGGTCCCAGACCTGGTTAAAAAATGACGCCTTGGTTTACAGCAGAACTCAGACTGTTGCGCCAATCTAAAGATGAGGTCTACAGGAGCAGGGATGCAGACCTCTATAGGCAGGCCAAGTACAAGCTGAGAAGAAGAATCAGAGCTGCCAAGGAAAGGTACTCTGAGAAGTTGAGGAGCAAGTTCTCAGCTACTTACTCTTCTTCAGTGTGGAAGGGCTTGCAAGAAATCACCAGCTACAAGAGGAACCCCCCCCCCCCCCCCCCCCCCCCCCACTCCCTGGACAATCGTCAGCTGACCAATGACCTGAATGAGTTCTACTGCAGGTTTGAAAGACAGAAGCATAACCCATGTACCCCCTCCCTTCCTCCCCGACACACTCCACCCCAATCACCTACTTACAGCCTGATTCCTGTCTGCAAAGACTAGGCCCTCGTCCACTACCCATCCCCTCCTTGCTGCCCAACATCAGTCTGGCCACTTCTCTATCACTAACAATAGAAATTGAGATGGTGCAAAAGCTATTCAGGAGACAGAAAAGCCGGGAAATATCCAGGACTGGACAATGTTTTCCCCTCTACCCACAAGCTCTGTGCCGAACAACTGGCACCAGTCTACACAGTCATTTTTAACCAGTCCTGCAAATCTGTACTGTCCCTGCCTGTTTCAAAGTCTCCACTATTGTCCCTTTACCCAAAAAGGCAAGGAATACTGGTCTTAATGACTACAGGCCCGTCGCACAGACCTCTGTCGTCATGAAGACCCTTGAAAGACTTGTGCAGGCCCACCTGAAAAATAACACAAACTGGACCCCCTGCAGTTTGCCAATAGATCTGTGGATGACGCTGTCAACCTGGGCCTGCACATCATCCTCCAGCACCTAGACCGCCAGGGGACCTATGCAAGGCTTTTGTTTGTGGATTTTAGTTCTGCATTCAACACCATTGTGCCAGAGGTACTACATTCCAAAGTCTCCCAGGTGATTGTGCCTGAACCCCTCTGTCAATGGATCACCAACTTCCTGACAGACAGGAAGCAGCATGTGAGGCTGGGAAAGCACTTCTCATACCCGCTGACCTTCAGCATAGGAGCACCGCAAGGCTGCGTACTTTCCCCTCTACTCTCTCTACACCACTGACTGCACCTCCACAGACTCCTCTGTCGAGCTTCTCAAGTTTGCAGACGACACAACCCTGATTGGACTGATCCAGGATGGGGAGGAATCTGCCTCCAGACAGGAAGTGACACAGCTGGCGTCCTGGTGTCATCACAATGCTCAATGCTCAATGCTCTTAAGGCAGTGCAATTGATTGTAGACTTTAGGAGAGCTCCCCCTCCCCTTCCCCCCACTCACCATCAACAACACCACAGTCACATCTGTGGAGTCATTTAAGTTTCTTGGAACCATCATCTCCAGGGACGTTAAATGGGGGGCCACCATCGACTCCACAGTCAAAAAGGCCCAACAGATGATGTACTTCCTGCGGCAGCTGATGAAGCACAATCTGCCACAGGTAATGATGGTCCAGTTTTACACCATCATCATAGAGTCTGTCCTCACCTTCTCCATCATGGTCTAGCTTGGCTCAGCCACCAAGCATGACATCCGGATACTACAACTCATCGTTCGATCAGCCGAGAAACTTGATGGCTGCAACCTTCCCACCATT
Organism: Amblyraja radiata; assembly: GCF_010909765.2. Taxonomy (NCBI): domain Eukaryota; kingdom Metazoa; phylum Chordata; class Chondrichthyes; order Rajiformes; family Rajidae; genus Amblyraja; species Amblyraja radiata. The sequence continues at coordinate 96,334,780 of NC_045959.1, read as the reverse complement.
GATGAACTGTACACTGCAAGGGCCAGGAAGCGAGCGGGTAAGATCATCTCTGACCCCTCTTACCCTGGCCACAAACTCTTTGAAGTACTTCGGACTATCGAAGCCGCCACAGCCAGACATAAAAACAGCTTCATCCCATGAGCAGTAGATCTCCTCAACCAAAAGTCTGTAGCCTCTTTTTACTCTGGTACTTTATTTTTACATGTTTAATTTATAATGTTTTATTTTTAATTGTCTGCTGTATATTGTGCAAAACGCCAAGGCAAATTCCTTGTGTGTAAACACACTTGGTCAATAAATGTATTCAGATTCCGATTCTGATTCCACTGTCTCTGAATTCTAGTGATATTGTTCAACATAGTTAAAGAACTCAAGACAATAGGAGCTGGAACAAGCCACCTTGCTCCTCAAGAAAGCCCTGTGATTCAGGATGAAGTAATTTGAACTTCTACTCTCTTGATACACAGCTCATCAAAAAAAGTAAAGGCAAGGCAATTATATTTAGCTGGAACCCCTTGTTTACCCCGTCAATGATTCGCTGAGGGTTCAACTGCAATTAGTACAGGACTAGATTCATGTTTTTAACTGACTTTTCCAAACTATCAGTCAAAATCACTATTTTGAACAACACAAAAAGACATGATCATAAATGAATGTGCAGCCAAAAAGCCAAGTTTCATGGCTTCCAGACACAATTGTGCAAAGCTTTCAGAATCAAGTCATCTTTGGCAAATTGCTATGAAGCCCTGCAAGCTAAGTTCTGCACCGGGGTTGACAAAAATGTTCTGTATTACCACAAAAGCCTGATTAAAAACAAAAGGTTTTCCACAATTCACAAGAGGATCCCTGAAACACTTATCAGCTGACAAAAACCTGTTGACAGCTTACTAAGAGTGATCATCGGAGCATTCCAGATTCTGACTGGACTTCTGGGTTTAAAAAGTTCTTGCTCAGAGCTCCTCTAAACCTCCTGCCCAAAACCTGTGCCCTCCAGTTTTATAAATGTTTTTTACATTTAAAATGAACATTGATATCATTCATAAGATGGACACAAAAAGCTGAAGTAACTCAGTGGGACAGGCAGCATCTCTGGAGAGAAGGAATGGGTGACATTTCGGGAAACTCCAGCATTTAGTGTACTAGCTATGGTAATAAATGCCAATGTTTCTTACTCAGCGGGTCAGATAGCATCTCTGGAGAAAAGGAATAGGTGACGTTTCCGGTCGAGACCCTTCGTCAGACTTCATGGAGTCTGAAGAAGTGTCTCACCCAAAACGTCACCTATTTTCTCCAGACATGTCTGACCCGCTGAATTACTCCAGCTTTTTGTATCTATCTTCAATTTAAACCAGCATATGCAGTTCCTTCCTACACATAGCTGTGGTGTTGATAATCCAGACACTGATTGGGGGAATGATCATTCCATTGTCTCTATCTTCAGTTTAAACCAGCATCTGCAGTTCCTTCCTACACATTGATATCATTCAAATTGGGAATGAGGTAAATATGGCGACAAGGTCACAAGGTATCCACCACAGAGGATCACAAGCTTTTCATTTATCTAAAAAAAAAGCTTTGATCTCTAATAGGGGCTTCCCAACAATTCTCAAGACTACATCTAGCTGAGTCATCTCACGTCAGTGATGAAGTGCATTACGATGCATAGTGTCATTTCTCCCGAATGTTTTAAATTATTGGTGGTAGAATCCACAAAATGTTTAAAGTTTACCATAGAAACATTGGTATTTAATGCATGTTTACAACATAGATTTTCCCAACATACAGATTTTCTGGGTATAAAAGAAAATGATACCGACTTAGCTGTGGTGTTACTCAGCGGGTCAGACAGCATCTCTGGAGAAAAGGAATAGGTGGCATTTCTGGTCGAGACCCTTCTTCAGACTTCAGGCAGTCCGAAGAAGGGTCTCAACCCAAAACATCATCTATTCCTTTTCTCCAGAGATGCTGTCTGACCCGCTGAGTTACTCCAGCTTCTTTTTATCTATCTTCAGCTTAAACCTGCATCTGCAGTTCCTTCCTACACATAGCTTTGGTGTTGATAGTCCAGACACTGATTGGGGTGGGTGATCATTCCATTACGTTCCCCCATCATCGACAGTTGGAAAGTCAACAAATATTCTAAGTCCGAATCCAAAATGTTAATGTTATCTAGCTGTTTACCTGCGAAGTGATGCCAATTATTTTTATTCATTATGAACATTCAACTCATTTGTCACACCATGCAAAAATACTGTCATGTGAGTTGTGCCTGAGCAGTCAGTAAGTTCATTGCTGCCAGAACCTATTTTGTACATAAAACATTTTTGCTCCTTCTTTAATATGGCACACATTGGCATAACAGTTTGTGCTGCTTTCTCACAGCTACAGAAACCCACGTTCAAATCTGACCCAGGGTGCTGTCTTGGTGGAGTCTGCAAGCTCTCTCTCTCCCCATTTTGCCAACAATCATGATGAGTACGGGTTATGAGGAGTCGGCAGGAGAAAGGGGCTAGTAGGGAGAGATAGATCAGCCATGATTGAATGGCGGAGTACACTTGATGGGCCAAATGACCTAATTCTACTCCTATCACTGATGAACTTATGAGCCTTAAGGGCCTGTCCCATTTACGTGCCCTTGGCACGCAAATTACGCGACCTCGTGGTCGCGTTGAGGCGCACGGGCTTCGTATGGCCGTGCGGGGCCGGTCCCACTGAAAATCAACTCTTCAGTTAGCCTCATAACAACCATATAAAAATATATAAAATATATCTTGTCAATCCACATGATGTTGGATCACTTAATAATTTGGCAAAACATGTAGTTCTCAGACTAATCAATAATGATTTCTCATATGTACCTCAGTACAGTAACACTCAAGAATCAAATGTTGGAATTACATTTGTGAGCATGGTTTCTTTAGACTTGTTGTTCTGCTGAGCAGGAACCTTCTGCTGTATTTACAAACTACAGTGAACACATATCTCTGGATTATTGACATGTCAATAATGTAATGTACCCACATTAAACCTGAGCATGAGAAGGTCTGGGTTACAGGTAACAAATTAGCATTGTCTAGTGTTAATCTTATATGCTATTTGCAGTACGAATTCCCAGCCAGACATCATGGTACATTTTAGTCTTAGAGCAGATTTTCACAGATAATTACCAACTCTAAATATCCCTACTTCTTCTTCTTCTTCTTCTTGTGTATGGCGTGCACAGCCTAAAGTTGTAGGACAAATTGTTCTATTTGATCTTATTTCATTGTGCACGCCAGGTTGATTGCATTCGTCGAAACAGGGCGGACCACGTGAAGGCCCCTCTATAAATATCCCTGTTATTATGCATGCAGTAACATAAAAGCAGGAGCAGGACTATAACAAACTGCTCCTCAAGTCTGCTGCACCATGCAACACCATGGTAGCTGGTGACATTTTGGTCTCAATTCCACTTCCTACTCTCTCCTCACATCCCTTGACTCCTTTGCAAGTTTAAATGTTTGAATATATTCAATGACGCAGCCTCCATTGTGCTCTTCACTCCAGGGAGTCACAAGAAATGTCTCATCATTTCTGTATGGATGGGCCACCCCTCATTCTGTAACCATCGCCTAGTTCCAGAAACCCACACTCGGGAAATTTCCGCTCAGCATCGACCCCGTCAGAATTTAATATGTTTCAATAAGATCGCCTTTCATTCTTCTATACACCATCTGCTCGAGCTTCCTTCTGGCATCCCAGGATCAACCATCACGGGCACTGACTCCAATGTGAGTCCAGCCTTTTTTAAACAGAAGACAAAGACTGTACATTGTATTCCAGGTATGGTCTAACAGAGCCCTGTAAAGGTGCATTAAAAAGTCCTTTAATTTACATCCAAGCGATCAATTAGAAGGGCACACGAGGCTAGGAAATGCCATTGGCGAGATCAGATTAAATAAGATCCTAAGCTTTTTATACGTACATTAAAAACAACAGGGTAACCAAGGAGAAGGCAGGACTGGTTAATGATAGAGGATGGAATTTCTGCTTGAAGAGCAGTGACGGGCATTTTCATCTGTAAGATCAATGTGAGGAATATTAATATGTTGGTGCAGTTTGAGTTCAAGAAGGTGGTGGTGTTTGGCTCTTGAAGAGCATTAAGGCAGCTAAATCCTAATGGGCCTGATGGGATGACATCATGGCAATGAGAGAGACAACAGAGGAGATTGACGAACATCTCTGTATCTCAGCACAAGGAACAGGACAGCACAGGAATGGGCCCTTCAGCCCACAAAGTTTGAGTCGACCATGATGCCATTAAACTGATCTTATCTGCCTGAACATGATCCATATCTCTCTATTCATTTCATTTCTATGTGCCTATCTAAAAGCCTCTTGAACACAATATTGTATCTTCTTCCACCGCCATCCCTGGAAATGTATTCCAGATCGCCACCACTCCCTGTGTAAACAACTTGCCCCGCACAGCTCCATTAAACTTTCCCCCTCTCACATACAGTGCATTCAGAAAGTATTCAGACCCCTTCACTTTTTCCACATTTTGTGACGTTATAGCAGGTGTTTAGAAATATTTGCAAAGTAATTAAAAATAAATAACTGAAATATCACATTTACATAAGTATTCAGACCGTTTACTCAGTACTTTGTTGAGGCATCTTTGGCAGCGATTACAGCCTCAAGTCTTCTTGGGTATGACGCTACAAGCTTGGCACACCTGTATTTGGGTGATTTCTCCCATTCTTTTCTGCAGATCCTCTCAAGCTCTGTCAGGTTGGATGGGAAGCGTCAATGCACAGCTATTTTCAGGTCCCTCCAGAGATGTTCGATCGGATTCAAGTCCAGGCTCTGGCTGGGCCACTCAAGGACATTCACAGACTTGTCACAAAGCCACTCCAGCGTTGTCTTGGCTATATGCATAGGGTTGTTGGCCTGTTGGAAGGTGAACCTACGCCCCAGTCTGAGGTCCAGAATGCTCTGGAGCAGGTTTTCATCAAAGTTTTCATCTGTACTTTGCTCCGTTCATCTTTCCCTCGATCCTGACTAGTCTCCCAGTTCCTGCCACTGAAAAACATCCCACAGCATGATGCTGCCACCACCATGCTTCACCGTAGGTATGGTATTGGCCAGGTGATGAGCGGTGCCTGGTTTCCTCCAGACATGACGCTTGGCATTCAGGCCAAAGAGTTCAATCTTGGTTTCATCAGACCAGAGAATCTTGTTTCTCATGCCTTTTGGCAAACTTCAAGCAGGCTGTCATGTGCCTTTTACTGAGGAGTGGCTTCAGTCTGGCCACTCAACCGTAAAGGCCTGATTGGTGGAGTGCTGCAGATATAGTTGTCCTTCTGGAGGGTTCTCTCATCCCCACAGAGGATCTCTGGAGCTCTGTCAGAGTGGCCATCGGGCTCTTGGTCACCTCCCTGACCAAGGCCCTTCTCCCCCGATTGCTCAGTTTGGCCGGGCGGCCAACTCTATGAAGAGTCCTGGTGGTTCCAAAGTTCTTCCATTTAAGAATGACGGAGGCCACTGTGCTCTTCGGGACCTGCAATGCTGCAACAATTGTTTTATACCCTTCCCCAGATCTGTGTCTCGACACAATCCTGTCTCGGAGGTCTACGGACAATTCCTTCGTCTTCATGGCTTGGTTTTTGCTGACATGCACTGTCAACTGTGGGACCTTATATAGACAGGTGTGTGCCTTTCCAAATCATGTCCAATCAATTTGATTTACCACTGGTGGACTCCAATCAAGTTGTAGAAACATCTCAATGATAATCAATGGAAACAGGATGAACCTAAGCTCAATTTTGAGTGTCACAGCAAAGGGTCTGAATACTTATGTAAATGTGATATTTCAGTTATTTATTTTTAATTACTTTGCAAAAAATTCTAAACACCTGTTTTTGCTTCTTCATTCTGGGGTTTTGTGCGTAGATTGATGATTAAAAAAAAAGAATTAAATCAATTTTAAAATAAGGCTGTAACTTAACAAAATGTGGAAAAAGTGAAGGGGTCTGAATACTTTCTGAATGCACTGTATCTCATCTAGCCATCAGCAAGGTCCCGGAGGAATGAAGAATAGATACTGTTGTATAAGAAGGGAAGTAGTGATAATCCAGGAAATGATAGGCAAGTGAGCCTCAAGTCAGTAGTTGGTAAACTATTGGAATGGACTCTTCAGGATAGGAATAACACTCATCTAGAAGAGAATAGGTATGCAATTTCGTTCAAACTAAAAGTTTGAATGACAATAAAGGAAACGTTATACTTTATAATATATTTAAGTACAGTCAGCATGGTTTTGGTGGAAGAGTGTTATTCTGGCTGGAGATCTCTGACAAGTGGACTTTCACAAGGATCTGTGTTGGTACGTTGTGGTTTGTGATATATTTAAACAACTTGGACGTAAATGTAACTGGTTGGTTGGTAAGTTTGCAGGCAACAGCAAAAATTGGTGCAGTTGTGGACAGTGACGAAGATGGTCAAAGTATAGAGAGGATACAAATCAGCAAGCAAAATAGGCGGATTAATGGCAGATGGAGTTCAATCAAGGGTGAGATGTTGCAGTTTGGAAGGTCAAAAGTAAGTGAAAAGTACATAGTTCACAGCAATCCTCTTAATAGAATTAATATGCAGATGGATCTTAGGGTCCAAATGCAGCATTCCCTGAAAGTGGTAGATAGAGTAGAAAGAGAAGTAAAGAAGGCATATTGTTTGCTTGCCTTCATTGGTCAGGACATTGAGTATAAGAGTCACAAAGTCATGTTGCAGCCTTATAGGACTTTGCATTGGTCGCATTTGAAGTAGTGTGTGCGATTCTGTTCGCCTCATTACAGGAATTAAATGGAGGTTTTGAAAAGGGTGCAGGAGAGGTTTACCAGAATGCTGACTGGATTAGAAGATATTAGCTACCTTTATTCCAAGATTGGACAAACCTCTGGAATCTCTGGAAGCTTACAATAGTTCAGGGAATTCTGGTAGACGAGAGCCCTTACACCCACTATCTCTGCGGCCACTTTCTTTAAGATCCTAGGATACAGGCCACTATGTCCTGCTTTAAGTTCATCTCCAATATTTCCTTGGAAACATCATTAGTGATATGCTATTGAGGGTTCTACCATGAATACGGATCCAAATAATTCATTAAAATGTCTGCTTTTCATTATCTATTGCCAGTCCCATCTTCCAAGCGACCAAGGTTTACCAGCAATTTTGTTCTATTTATATGTAGAAGCTTATACTGTCTGTTTTGTACTATTTGCTAGTTTATTCTCATATTCTATCTTCTTCTTCATATTTTTCTGCCATCTTTCGCTGGTTTCTTAACATTTCCAAAAGCTCTGGCATATCACTAAATTTCTTTCAATTTGATACCATCCTTAACTTCCTTAGTTTACCATGGACGCTCCATACTTTTTATAGAAACATAGATTCTTCATTGGCAAACTTTTGCTGAGATTTATGCACTTTCTCTTCAAATGCGTGCCTCTTCTGATCTGCCACCTTACCCTTAAATCCATTTTCTCAATCAATTATAGCCAATTCTCTTCTCTTACCATTGCATTTGCCATTCTTAAGGTTTTTTGTAGAAATAGAAAACACATTGAAGAAATAAATCCAAGTAAACCCAATTACATAGAAATAATGTAAATCGCAGATTTACAGTGCTGTAGTGGTTCTGCCACAGTGGCACAGTAATAGAGTTGCTGCCTTACAGTGCTTACAGCGCCAGGGACATGCGTTCAACCCCGACCACGGGGGATGTCTGTACGGAGTTTGTACGTTCTCCCCGTGACCACATGGGGTTTTCTCCGAGTTCTTCGGTTTCCTCCCACACTCCAAAGACATTCAGGTTTGTAGGTTAATTGGCTTGGTATAAATGTAAATGTAAATTGTCCCTCGTGTGTGTAGGATGGTGTTAATGTGCGGGGATCGCTGGTCAGTGTGGACTCAGTGGGCCAAAGGGCCTATTTCCACACTGCTCCTCTAACACCTAAACTAAAACTAAACTATGCTTACAAAATACTGAGTGCAGTCAAACATTTACACGAATGCATTTTTTTCTACCCTAAATAAAAAAAGTTGAGTTGTACAATGTCAACATTTAAAGCGGAGCCAGGGATTACTGGTTCTAGTTTCTTGCTTTAACTCATTTCTCGGCCTACATCAACTTTTCTTGAAACCAGAGTAAATGAATGTTAAGTTTGGCAAATATGGCTCAAAAAGTGAAAAAACACAAAATAGAAAGCCCTTGGGGAGAAATTCATATTTTTCAATTTATTTTTGCAAAGAAATTTGAACAAGAGGACCTGCTTAACAAATTCCTTTAAAACTTCCACAAATGCTGCGGATTTCAAAACTTAATGCCAATATTCATAGAGTCTAAGACCACTTGTAATAGAAGTGCTGGTTACAATTAAATACAGGAAGGATATTGAAAACTTCCTAAAAACACGATAACCACAACAGAAGAAGTAAACGAAAAAGCATAATTGAAACCACATCTAAAACCCACATCCTTATTATTTACCAGTAGCATCCAAAGGACATTGTTGAGTTGCAAAAAGCACAAGGGTCTTGACTTTTAAAACTTGAAATCGTCCAGCCCCAAAACATGAAAGAACACATCTGTCTAAGGTTAAAAGTTTAAAGCAAGCTTACAACTATAAAGCATTTTTCCACAAAGAAAATTAAACAAGCTAGAAAAGATTAAGGAGAATCCCCAAGAGATTTTACAAGTATATTAAAGGAAAAAGAATAACTAGGAAGAGAATAGGGGCACTTAAGGACCAAAGTGGACATCTATAAATTGGAGCCACAGAACATGAGCAAGGTCCTCAAGGAATATTTCTCCTGTTTTTACCTTGGAGAAATTATGAAGACTAGGGAACTAGTAATGCGGACTATCCCCAAGTCAATGATGAAGTCTTTGGGATAGTCCACAACACAGCAGATGAATTATTGGATGTCTTGAAAAGTTTGAAGTTAGATAAATCTCCCAGGCCTGATCAGAAATATTCAAGAACAATGTAGGCAGCATGTGAATATATGACTGATATATGCACCACCATTAGCTATGGGTGAGATGCCAAAGACTTGTGGGCAGCGAATGTTGTGGCTGCAAAGAAAAACCTAAAGAATGCCTAACATAATGTGGTAGGTAAGTTATGGAGCAGAATCTGAAGGATAGGATATACCCTGGTACATATATTTGGAAAGACAAGGATTGATTCGGGGTAGCTAGCAAGGTTTTGTCCGTGGGAAATCATGTCTCACGAATTTAAGTGAGTTTTTTGAAGTCGATAAGAGTAGGGCCTATATGAACTGCAGCAAGGTCACTGATAACACTCTGCTTGCTAGGCAGCTCTGGAAGCTTGAAAGTGTGCACCACCAGACTCAGGAACAGCTTCTTTCCCTCTGTTATCAAGCTTCTGAAAGGTCCTTCCAAAAGCTAGGATACTGTTCGATTCACCTCTACCTCACTGAGGCCATTGGACTTTGTCTATGGAACTGATGTGCTGCGAGGAGGAGGAGCCATCTTGGTGAACGGCTGCTAGCAGCAGCCGTCCGTCTTAAATTCGTTTTTTTTTTTTTTTTTTTAGTTTTTAGTGAGTCCTGTTTTTTTGTTTGTAGGGGATATGGTCTTTTAATGTGGGGGGGTAGGTGTTACTTTATTTATAGGTCCCTACCTGGTCGGTGTGGCAGCCTTTTTTCCGGGCTGCCCGTCGACCCGTCGTCGTGGCCTACCAGCGGGCTTGGAGCGCCGTTTCTTGTCGGGAACCACCCAGCACCTCGGCCTGCGTGGCGGCACTGCATTGGAGCGCTGGAGCGCTGGAGCGCTGGAGCGGAGCGGAGCGGGCGATGCCTTGCCTGGGTCGCCGCGCTGGAGCTCTGGCGAGCTGGACCGCCGTAAGCAACATCTCCGGGCTGCGGGTTTGCGGAGCGGAGAGGCGGCGTGCGGAGAGACGGCGTGCGTAGAGGCGGCAAGGCGGCAGTGAGGAGAGCGGGCGCCGACTTTTTCATCTGGAGCCTAGGAGCGCCAAACCGGCGCGGCCTTGTCGGCTTCGGCAGCCGCGGGCTCCAACCAAGAAGCGGCCGTTCCAGGTGGCCCAGCCGCCGAAAGGACTCTCCCGACGCCGGGGCAAGACCACCCGGTGAGAACGGCCAGGGACATCGGGCCTCCGTAGAGGCAACTGCGGTGGCCCCAATAGGCCTGACTTTGGGGTGAACATGGGGTGGGGACTGGACATTGTGCCTTCCTCCACAGTGCTATCCACTGTGGGGGAATGATTTTTTTTGTCTAACTGTAGTCTTGTAGGTCTGTGTCCAAGATGGCTGCCGTGAAGAGAGAGTGGACGCTGGCACGATTTGGTTGCCGCTGCTCTCTCTTCACACTGTGTTTTTGATTTTCTGTTTTTGGATTGAATTCTGTTTTTAATTTGTGATCTGTTTAGATAGCATGCAAAGCAAAGCTTTTCTCTGTACTTCGGTACATCTGACAATAATAAACCTAAGCCTAAGTCTAGATCGTATGGGATCCAGTGATAGCTAGCTAAGTGGATACAAAAGTAATCTGATAGTAGGAAGCAGAAGTTGATGGTGTGAGGATGATTTTTGGACTGGAGGCCCATGATTAGCATTGTGCCTCAGGGATCAGTGCTAAGCCTATTGTTGTTAGTCATCTCCAGTAATGATTTGGATGAGAAGGTACATGGCATGGTTAGTAAGTTTGCAGATGACATTAAAATAGGTGATATCACAGACAGTGAAGAAGGTTATCAAAATTTACAACAGGATGTTGATCACTTGGGTAGCTGGGAATTAAGAACTAGAGGGCATAGGTTTAAGGTGTGAGGAGAAAGATTTTAAAGGAATTTGAGGGTCAACATTTTCACACAGAGGCCGGTGGGTATATGAAACGAGGCACAGGAGGAAATAACTGAGGCAGGCTCAATAACATCATTTAAAAAATTGTTTGGATAGGTATATTCATTGGAAAGGTTCAGAGGGTTACAGGCCAAACATGAGTAAACAAGCTAAGATGGAACATTGGTTGGCACTGACAAGTTGGACTGAAAGGCCTGTTTCCACACTATTACTCTATATCATGAAACGGTGCAACTTTGTGGCATTCCTCAAAATTACGTTCTAGATTTTGTACTCAAATCACTGAAGTACAACTTTTGACCCATGCTGAAACAAAAGCAATTCCCATAATTGACACAATATTTTAATTAATCTCATGAGTACGACATCTAAATGGCTAGCAAAGCAACTTAGCTTACCTTGCAATTGCAAATGAATGCAATCTATATTACTAAATCTCTGATCTTGACTGCTTTTGGCCCACTGTGCTGCTATTTCCGACAGAACGTCGCCACCTACGGCCGTCATTTTTGGACACCTCGCTCAGAGCCCCTCTCCGCCTTACGGGTGCGGAGGATTTTTCCCATTGATGAAAAATCAGAGAGATATTAATGTTATTAAAAAATTCACCATTCCCTCTGCTGCCCCTGCTGGAGGGAGGGGGAGGGACTATAAAACCAGGAAGTGGTGTGCCTCACTCAGTCTCTGCAAGATGGATGAAGCCAAGGGTCACATCTCTCTGAGCTCTGAATAACACTGAACATATGTCTACACAACTGTGAGTACCCTTAATGTGGTTTGAAAATGGAAAATATGGTTTGTTTGAAGTAAAAAAGCACTGCCTGCAAATGGTTGTTTGGGTGCTTTGGCTTGAAGTTGAAAGGCACTACTTACTGCAAATGGTGGCTTGGGAGCTTTGGTTTAAAGTTGAAAGGAACTTCTTACTGCAAATGGTGGCTTGGGTGCTTTGGCCTGAAGTTGAAAGGCACTACATACTGCAAGTGGTGGCATGAAGTTGAAAGGCACTACTTACTGCAAATGGTGGCTTGGGAGCTTTGGTTTAAAGTTGAAAGGCACTTCTTACTGCAAATGGTGGCTTGGGTGCTTTGGCTTGAAGTTGAAAGGCACTACATACTGCAAATGGTGGCATGAAGTTGAAAGGCACTACTTACTGCAAATGGTGGCTTGGGTGCTTTGGCTTGAGGTTGAAAGGCACTAACTGCAAATGGTGGCTTGGGAGCTTTGGTTTAAAGTTGAAAGGCACTACTAACTGCAAATAGTGACGTGAGCTTTGGCTTGAGGTTGAAAGGCACTACTTACCGCAAATGGTGGCTTGGGTGTTTTGGCTTGAAGTTGAAAGGCACTACTTACTGCAAATGGTGGCTTGGGTGCTTTGGCTTGAAGTTGAATTGCACTATTTACTGCAAATGGTGGCTTGGGAGCTTTGGCTTGAAGTTTTAAAAACATCACCATTCTCTCTGCTGCCCATGCTGGAGGGAGGGGGAGGGACTATAAAACCAGGAAGTGGTGTGCCTCACTCAGTCTCTGCAAGATGGATGAAGCCAAGGGTCACATCTCTCTGAGCTCTAAATAACACTGAACACATGTTTACACAACTGTGAGTACCCTTAATGTGGTTTGAAAATGAAAATATGGTTTGTTTGAAGTAAAAGGTACTGCCTGCAAATGGTTGTTTGGGTGCTTTGGTCTTAAAGTTGAAAGGCACTTCTTACTGCAAATGGTGGCTTGGGTGCTTTGGTTTGAAGTTGAAAGGCACTACATACTGCAAATGGTGGCATGAAGTTAAAAGGCACTACTTACTGCAAATGGTGGCTTGGGTGCTTTGGCTTGAGGTTGAAAGGCACTACTTACTGCAAATGGTGGCTTGGGAGCTTTGGTTTAAAGTTGAAAGGCACTACTTACTGCAAATGGTGACGTGAGCTTTGGCTTGAAGTTGAAAGGCACTACTTACTGCAAATGGTGGCGGGTGTTTTGGCTTGAAGTTGAAAGGCACTACTTACTGCAAATGGTGGCTTGGGAGATTTGGCTTGAAATTGAAAAGCACTAACTGCAAATGGTGGCTTGGGTGCTTTGGCTTGAAGTTGAATTGCACTATTTACTGCAAATGGTGGCTTGGGAGCTTTGGCTTGAAGTTTAAAAAAATCACCTTTCTCTCTGCTGCACCTGCTGGAGGGAGGGAGAGGGATTATAAAACCAGGAAGTGGTGTGCCTCACTCAATCTCTGCAAGATGGATGAAGCCAAGGGTCACATCTCTATGAGCTCTGAATAACACTGAACAAATGTCTACACTACTGTGAGTACCCTTAATGTGGTTTGAAAATGAAAATATGGTTTGTTTGAAGTAAAAGGCACTACCTGCAAATGGGTGTTCGGGTGCTTTGGCTTGAAGTTGAATGGCACTACTTACTGTAAATGGTGGCTTGGGTGCTTTGACTTGAAGTTGAAAGGCACTAATTACTGCAAATGGTGGCAGGTGATTTGACGAAGTTGAAAGGCACTAATTACTGCAAATGGTGGCAGGTGATTTGGCTTGAAGTTGAAAGGCACTACTTACTGCAAATGGTGGCATGAAGTTGAAAGGCACTACTTACTGTAAATGGTGGCTTGGGTGCTTTGGCTTGAAGTTGAAAGGCACTACTTACTGCAAATGGTGGCTTGGGTGCTTTGTTTGAAATTGAAAGGCACTACTTACTGCAAATGATGGCCTTGGGTGCTTTGGCTTGAAGTTGAAAGGCACTACTTACTGCAAATGATGCCTTGGGTGATTTGGCTTGAAGTTGAAAGGCACTTCTTACTGCAAATGGTGGCTTGGGCGCTTTGGCTTGAAGTTGAAATGCACTATTTACTGCAAAAGGTGGCTTGGGAGCTTTGGTTTAAAGTTGAAAGATACTTCTTACTGCAAATGGCGGCTTGGGTGCTTTGGCTTGAAGTTGAAATGCATTATTTACTGCAAAAGGTGGCTTGGGAGCTTTGTTTTAAAGTTGAAAGCCACTACTTACTGCAAATGGTGGCCTGGGAGCTTTGGCTTGAAGTTTAAAAAAATCACCATTCTCTCTGCTGCACCTGCTGGAGGGAGAGGGAGGGACTATAAAACCAGGAGGTGGTGTGCCTCACTCAGTCTCTGCAAGATGGATGAAGCCAAGGGTCACGTCTCTCTGAGCTCTGAATAACACTGAACAAATGTCTACACAACTGTGAGTACCCTTAATGTGGTTTAAAACTGAAAATATGGTTTGTTTGAAATAAAAAGGCACTGCCTGCAAAAGGTGGCTTGGGTGCTTTGGCTTGAAGTTGAAAGGCACTACACAGCAAATGGTGGCTTGGGTGCTTTGGCTTGAAGTTGAAAGGCACTACTACCTGCAAATGGTTGTTTGGGTGCTTTGGCTTGAAGTTGAAAGGCACTACTTACCGCAAATGGTGGCTTGGGTACTTTGGCTTGAAGCTGAAAGGCACTACTTACCGCAAATGGTGGCATGAGGTTGAAAGGTACTACTTACTGCAAATGGTGGCTTGGGTGCTTTGGCTTGAAATTGAAAGTCACTACTTACTGCAAATGGTGGCTTGGGAGCTTTGGTTTAAAGTTGAAAGGCACTACTTACTGCACATGGTGGCTTGGGTGCTTTGGCTTGAAGTTGAAAGGCACTAATTACTGCAAATGGTGGCGGGTGATTTGGCTTGAAGTTGAAAGGCACTTCTTACTGCAAATGGTGGCTTGGGTGCTTTGGCTTGAAGCTGAAAGGCACTACTTACTGCAAATGGTGGCATGAGGTTGAAAGGCACTACTTACTGCAAATGGTGGCTTGGGTGCTTTGGCTTGAAGTTAAAAGGCACTACTGCAAATGCACTTACTTCCTGTTTGCACTGTATATTGATTTAAGATAAAATGCTACCACTTACGGCTGTGATTTTTGGCCATCTTACTCAGTCCCCCCTCCGCTGAGCTGGTGCAGAGAAATCTTCCCATCAATGAAAAATAAAAGTGTTATTAGTGTTTAAAAAATGTTGAGAATCTCTCTCCTGTCAATCACGCCATGAAAGCCACACCTTTTCCGGTGGGAGGGGGAGGGGTTATATAACCCGGAAGTGTGGGTGTGGCTCAGCCTCTGCATGATGGGGGAGGGAGAGGTCATGACTGTCTGAGCTGTGAATCAACTGAACACACTGAATGTCTACTGAACTGTGAGTTTGGTGTTTTGTGTGGTTTTATGGTGGTTTCACCCTGCATGAAATGGTATGAAGCTGCATTTGAATTTGGTGGCCTTCGACCCTGCTTGAAGTGGAATGAAACTGCACTTGAATTCGGTGGCCTTGCACCCTGCTTGAAGTGGTTGGAAACTGCACTTGAATTCGGTGGCCTTGCACCCTGCTCATAGTGGTAAGAAACTGCACTTGAATTTGGTGGCCTTGCACCCTGCTTGAAATGGAATTTCAAGGAATAGTCATGAGTCAACTGCCAGCCCACCAGCCGTGAGTTAGCTGCCAGCAGATCAGGCTTGAGGGACTGAGCTGCCACCCCAAGAACCCATACCAGCACTCCAGAAAGCCCCCCCACTGGCCACCAATATTGGAATTGGTGGAGAGGTGAAATATTGCGTCGGGGGACCAGCCCTCCCGTGTGAACATGGGACCCAACTGGTCCCACTTAGTCTAGTTAGAGTATATAAATAACTTTAATGAAACTCTTTCGAAATGTATTTTGAAGATAAAACGACAATATATATTGCAGAAACAAGTCTTCAGCAGCTTGCTATATTGAACACGATAAGAACAAAATTTGGTCCTGATTTCATAACATTTACAAATCATAATCAACACAATCTTAGAATCCACCAAATTTATTCCAGCTATCTAATTAGTTCCATTCCCAATCGTATACTTTAAAAAAAAAAATTAAAATATATCCAATTATCATCTGAAAGGTTAATGCTGAATCTACTTTCATCACCTTTACAGACGTGGTTTAAACATGAGATTCACATTTTATAAATGTATAGAATCATTTAGTACAGAGGGAATACCGTAACAGAATACCGTAACCGTAACTGGCTTTTAGAAAGAACTGTGAAATGTAATCCTACATCATTTTGTTGCAAATTACTGCTATTCAAATACTCATCCAATGCCCTTTGAAAGCTCCTTTGTAATATGTTTGCTCACTATCTCAGACTATCTGAACAATCTTTGCTTAATAAATATCTAATTTCCCTTTACAGCATTATCAATTATTTTAAATTTATTATCTCTGATTATAGGGGTGCTTAGCAAAGGAAATTTACCCTCGCAAAACTCATCATTCTTTTGAATCTATCTCCAAGGTCTCACCTTAATGTAATAAAAATCATTTTACCTTCCCTAATTTCTCCACTCACCTATTCCTCATGGAGTGATAACATCGTACAGCATAGAGATGGGCCCTTCAACCCACCATATGCTGAGCTTTTTGCCCATGTACACTAATCCCATTTGGCGACGTTAGGGCCATATGGCCTGAAGATAGACACAAAATGCTGGAGTAACTATGCGGGACAGGCAGCATCTCTGGAGAGAAGGAATGGGTGACGTTTCTGGTCGAGACCCTTCTTCAGGCCATATGCCCTGCCTATTTAAGTGCCTGTACAAATGCCTCTTAAACATTGCAATTGTATCAGACTCCACCATCTCCTCAAGTAGAGCATTCCAGGTATCAATCATATTCGGTGTTATAAAACACTTTTCCCTCTCCAGATGCTTCTTAAATATTGTGAGAGTCCCTGCCTACAGTACTTTCTCAGATGGTGTGTTCTGGAAGGCAACCACTCTCTGGGTGATATTTCTTCCCCTCAGATCTCTTCTAAGCCGCTTAAAGCATACCTTAACCTATGCCCTCTGTTCTGCCATGGGAAAATATTTCTTACTATTTACCTTATTTATGCCTTTCATTTGGCATACCCTTCCTTCCTCAGCATCCTCTGCTCCACGGAAAACAAACACCACATATGTAGCCTCTCCTCCCAGTTAAAACATTCAATTCCAGACAACATCCTGGCGAATGTCCTCTTTTCTTCCTTGTATGGCAAATAGAACTGCATCCAATATTCCAGCTATGGCTTCACCAACATTTTATAAAGTTATACCAAGACCACAATGTTCTTATACTCTATGCCCCAGCTAAAGAAGTCAAGCAGCCTGTGTGTTTTATTTACCACATTATCTACTGAGCTGCCACTATAAGTAATGTTTTGATTTTTACAGCAATCTATCTCTGGTTCTTAATATGCATTTCGTTATACTGCATTTCGTTGTTTACTGCATTTCGTTGTCTCTGTACTGTACACTGACAATGACAATTAAAGTTGGATCTGAATCTGAATCTGAATTAATATCTCCTGCGATACTACTATTCACAGTATTTGTCTTACTGTTATTGACCATTCCCCTCTAAATGTATCACCTCACATTTACCGGGATGGAATTCCCCTATAAATGCCTCTCCTAGCACCTTCTGGGTTAAATTCTATCTGCTGAACTTACTAGCTGACAAATATCACATCAATACCACCATAAATCTTCATATCAGCTGCAAACTTACTCATCATGCTTCCTACATTGACATCTAAATCATTAATGCAATTTGAGATCCATTTCACCTTGGATCCCATGGGCTCTAGCCTTTTGTCAAAGGCCTTACTGTAATCCACATCAACCAACCAAGATGATCCCCACCTTACACAGGGTCACGTCATGGGGATCTTTAAGTCGGATGTAGTGCAAGTTGGAAACGGAAGTGTTACTGTGTACACGTAGATTCACTGTTCGACGCGGAGACCACGTGGGAGCTCCGACGTGGAGACCACACGGGTGCATCCACGAGGCCAGCTGACTAGCTTGCGGAAACGACCGCATGCGACAGCAGAAGCCCACTGCCACCTAGACTACCGAAATGTGCAACTTGGAAATAAAACAGTGGGCTTACAGAATTGCTTATGTGCGTGCGAGTTTACACAAGTTGACTGTTACACAAGTCAGGGAGTGCCTATAATACTGCATCAACATATTTTGTTACCTCTTCAAAAAAATGTAATTACACTGGTCACATCTATCATATACAAATCATGTTAACTTTCCCTGACTTTCTAAGTGTAGATTAATTCTGTTGCTCAGAATTATTTCTAAGAACTTCCCCATCATTGACATTTGACTAACTGGCCCATAATGACCTGGCTTAGCTCTAATGCTCTTCTTGAATAAAGATACCACTTTTGCTGTCTTTGTCATCTTGCAACTCACCTATTGGGACAAAGATCTCCGACCCTGGGGAAAAGATTCTGACTGTCTAAAGTGGACAGACTCACACAAATGCACACAAACATAAATTATACATCATTTGTCTAAGAGAAAGAAGATGAGCAAAAAAGGTTATGAGCCAAATGCAAGCAAATGGGACTATCCTAGTCTACCAACTTGGTCAGCATGGTCAAGGTGGGCCGAAGGGCCTGTTTCTGTGCCATATAGCTCTGTGATTCCATGACTCTAAATATAAGACATGAGTGCAAAACCCAATTTGAAAATAATAAGACCATGGTGATGCTAGAGGTCTGTAATGTTGAGATCGGATTAGGGCTGTGCGAGTTGACTCAAGAACCTGATGGCGGTAGGAAAGTAGAGGTTCCTGAACCTGATACTATAAGAATTCAGGCTTCTGTAACTCCTCCCTGATGATAACAGTGGTGGTGGCAACAATTATTTATACTACTGAAGAGGTTCCCCAATTTTAGGGGGAAGGGCATGATATTTCATAATTTCATCCCTCAGTGTTGCTCTGGCGACAGCCTACACCACAAGCTAATTCACGGGCTTTAAAGGGCCTGTCCCACTGTCCGAGGTAATGCAAGAGTTCTCCCAAGTTCTCCCCTGATTCGAGCTCGTGTAATGTACGTAGGAGCTCGTGGATGTCACGTAGCGGCTCATACGAGTACTCGGGAAATCCGGTAAACTCGTGACGTTTTTTCAACACTGTGAAAAATGTCCACGAGTAAAAAAATACTTGTGATGAAAAAAAAAGTTACTTTTTACTCGTACGAGCCGCTACGTACCCGCTACGTACATTACACGAGCTCGAATCGGGAGAACTCGGGAAAACTTGAATTACATCGTACAGTGGAACAGGCCCTTAATCCAGGTGCGTCTTTACCTTGATAATGAATCATCCTGAATGTTGCTTAAATCCAGGACATTGTGACTAAGTTATTCTCCAACTATTTATTTCCCTGGATAGTTATAGAGTAACTATTTAAGTAAATAGGACCTCACGTGTTAAAAAAAAAAGCCTACGGATGTGCAAATAATTAATTATGTTTCTTTTTATTTTGGACATTTTTCTGACAAGAGAACTTTAACACGTGCTTCGACCGAGGCGTGGAAGGCGAAAATCATAATTACCTCTTATCCTTCCTATTGTACGGGTCACTTGGCCAAGTTAACCTGCTGCCACCTCCATGGCAGAATGCAATAGCAGATACTTTACATTAAGCTGAACGGATGACTATTGCTTCATGTTGGCAAGGACACAAATACAAGAACCAATGATGCCCAGCAAAACCAAAGCTATTTCTACATGGATGAATATTTGAATATATAATCTTCCTTATAGATGTAGCTTCACGAGGTCCTTGCTGGAATGTTTACCATGCAAACAGTTAAAAAGGCTTTTGTGTTATAAAATCTTCATTTATTTGTGTTGTGGCACCTGGTGGTTGGGCCACTAGCTACACGAACCCTCAGCAGTCGGGGGGCAGGGTCACCTAACTGGGCAATGGCAGGGAGGAGTTGTCACGGGGGTACAGGGGTGTGTCCTGGGATATATAACTAACCCTGGGACAACCCTCTCTTTCTCTCTCTTTCTCTCTCTCTCTATCTCTCTCTCTCTCTGACTTCTAGCTGACCAGTTCTCTTCTCTCTTTGGGTGAGTGTCCTTCCACCTCAGCAGGAGCTCAGGTCGAGCCCACGAGGCAACAGCCTCGCAGCAGCAACAACAACTTTGTGTTCGAGGACCAACGTGCATGTATAACAAACCTATTATGCCTAAATAAAGTAACCCGTTTATTCACAACGTTTGGTGCCTCTACACTTGACTAATATATTTATTTTCTTGACATACCTGGGATGAAAGCAAGTTGCAGTCAATATATAAACCTCTCCCCGTCTTCTCTCTCTGCAGCAGTCCCGCCATGATAGCTCCGTGACTGTATAAACCTGTGGCAAGGTCAGTCATGGCTACTCCAGGCCTAACAGGTTCGCCATCCTTGTAAGAAAAACAAAAATAAATTGGAAATATCTGACAGACTGAAGACAAATTCTTCTGTCAATAAAGCTTACACAAATCCTAATATCTGTCTTGTCAATATCGTTGCTCTGATTATACCAACATACTGTAAGTGTGTTCATGAATGTGTGGGCATGGATGAAGGAAATGTGTATTTGCAGGCTTGTTTGTGGGTGCTCACCGTTCTGGATGCTTCTTATCTATTTGGTGTCCTTTCTGAGTACTTACTTACTTGCTTATTACAACACAAATGGAAGCTCCTGGGCTCATCAGTTACCAGCTGTGCTGCCACAGGACAATCACACCAGTCCCATTTGCTTCTTATTTCCCAGTCGCACTCAAAATCATTACTTGTCACATACCCATCAACCTCCTTTTGATTTTTTTTACCCTTACATGTACTAAGGGATAATTTAGAGATGGCAATTAACCTACTTGTATGTCATGAGAGGAATCTAGTGGAAATACCAGAAACCTACATATTCATGGGGAGAATGTGCAAACTGTACACAAACAGCACCTGGGGCCAGGACTGAACCCAGATCGCTGGGGCTGTGAGGCAACGTTGCCAACTGACCCATGACTGTGCTGCCCAGCAACTGAATAGAGAACGTGATACAAAAAAACCCATTTTGATACGTAGTCAGAAGATCTCCCTGCATCTTGTTAACATTCCTTCAAATTATGCATGCCGTCATTTTATCATTAGTAGGTTAAATTAAAATAAAGTTCTGCATTTCATCTTTAATTCCCAAATTTAATTGATTGTGGTGTTCAAACTTTCTATGATCTCCCCCTTGTCCAGATCTTGCTTTCATCAATTCTCTTTCAGTCTTTCAGTTCAGTTTATTGTCATGTGCAGTACAGTGAAAAGCTTTTGTTGCGTGCTATCCAGTCAGCGGAAAGGCAATACATGATTGCAATTGAGCCATTTACAGTGATAAGGGAACAACATTGAGTGCAAGTTAAAGCCAGCAAAGTCCAATCAAGGATAGTCCGAGGGTCAACAATGAGGTAGATAGTAGTTCAGCACTGCTCTCTGGTTGTGGTATGATTCAGTTGGCTGATAACAGCTGGGAAGAAACTGTCACTGAATCTGGAGGTGTGCACTTTCACACTTCTATACCTTTTGCCAGACCTGGTAATATCAAGCAGCATTGCTGCTCCCTATTTAATCATATGTTCAAAAAATAGAGGAAGGAATTAGCCTTCAATATAGTATAATATAACTTTTATCTTAAGGAAATCTAAAAAAATAACCTGCTAAATATTACTATCATTATTAACTGATAACAACAGATAATTGCATCAAACAGATTGTTAAAAAGGAAGATCGACCACAAAAATATCCAGTTATTACCCAAGGTTGAATAAACAAATAAAATAATAATAATAATGCCTTCTAGAACTTTCTACCTAGTCAAATAAATCTTAATAAAATTATGAAAGAATACAGTACAATGAAAAACAGATAAAACTCTGCATCCATGATCTACAGCTCAATACATTGAACAGAAAATTAATTATGTGTTTCCATCTCATATGATCAACATATCAAGCTATAATTTAATTGAAAAATACATGACCAACATGGGATGTATATTGATCAGGACGGAATAACATCTCTTGTGTGCTTTCGTATACCATTGAAGTGAATAAAGAACAGAGCTGTCAAGTTATATCAGTGATGAAATAGAAATGAAATCTGTATCTGCAAGTTACAACAAAGATATCTGGTCATTCTGATTCATCTAATGCAATAAGTTTAGGTGCAATTACACTCTCTGGTCTCCATTCCAGATATTGATCATTTGTCGGCGAAGCACTTCCTAGCAACAGATCTTAAATTTGCTATTCACCTAATCTACATTGTCAAACATTGTGCGAGACTTAAATAATCTTTATTGCCTTCGTACAAGTCACTCCATTCTTTTCTGCTGTCATATGGTTAACTTGATTGAAAATGAACGGTCCAATTACCCTGGACTAAATAATTATGAAGCAAGCTTTTTCAGTTACTGTGTTGATATGCCAATAACTTGCCAGAAATCCAACAACATAGCAAATATTTATGTGCGCTAGTGATGGAAGTTAATTGGAACATATTGTTCATTCCATCTTCCACGTGGCTTCACAAAATGTTTCCAGATCTTCCAAGCAAACAGTGTGCCCATGGATGGAGGTATTCAAAGTAGTTACTGTTATTACTAAATTCAGTCTGTGCCTTGCAGATGTAGACCTTTGCTATGATTATGAAGCGTGATGTACCGTTAAGTTATACCCTTAGCGCCAGGTGCTTGTTCCTTGTGCTATTCCCTCCATCAGTAAATGGAGCACAGGTAGGAAGGAATGAAAGAATGAAAATAAGTTTATTAAATATTCAAAGCCTTTTGTATTACATGCAATGTCTAAAGGGCCTGTCCCACTGTACGAGGTAATTCAAGAGCTCTCCCGAGTTAAAAAAAAAAATCAAACTCGTGGAAGCATGTAGAATGTACGTAGCGGGTACGTCGGAGCTTGGGGACGTCTCTTTGCGGCTCGTAACGCTAACGGCAGGTACTCGCGAAACGTGGTAAGCTCGTAAAAACTCGTGAAGTTTTTTCAACATGTTGAAAAATGTCCACGAGAGCCCCGAGTACCTACGAGTGGCTATTACCGTAATTCTCCGAGTTTGAATCAGGGGAAACTCAGGAGAACTCTTGAATTACCTCGTACAGTGGGACAGGCCCTTTAGGCCTTGTGCAAATAAATGTTGTATGTCTAAACATGTCCACACGTTGGCCCGCTATCTTGCTGCTGTTTATCGAGGCTCTTGCAAGATCAGGATGCAGAAAACAAGCTATTTGTACATCACTGGTAAATTTGTGCAACCCCTATTCGTAACAAGGAAAGAGTTCCCCTTGTCCTCACCTTCTACCCCATAAGCCATCGCATACAACATATAATCCTCCGACATTTTCACCGCCTCCAACGAGATCCCACTACTGGCCACATCTCTCCATCTCCACCCCTTTCTGATTTCTGCAGACTGTTCCCTCCGTAACTCCCTGGTCAATTCGGTCCTTCCCACCCAAACCACCCTCTCCCCGGGTATCTTTCCCTGCAACCGCAGGAAATGCAACACCTGACACTATACCTCCCCCTTCAACTCCATCCAAGGACCCAATCAGTCTTTCCAGTTGAGGCAGAAGTTCACATGCACCTCCTCCAACCTCATCTACTGCATCCGCTGTTCCAGGTGTCAACTTCTCTACATCGGCGAGACCAAGCACAGGCTCGGCGATCGTTTCGTTGTCCATCGTCACCTACCTGATCTCCCGGTGGCTCAGCACTTCAACTCCCCCCCCACTCCCAATCTGATCTTTCCGTCCTGGGCCTCCTCCATTATCAGAGTGAGGCCCAGCGCAAATTGGAGGAACAGCACCTCATATTTTGCTTGGGTAATTTACACCCCAGCGGTATGAACTTTGACTTTGCTAATTTCAGATAGCCCTTGCTCAGGGCCGGCCTTAAGCTGATTGGACCGATTTCTCCCAATTGGGTCTCACGCCTAAGGGGGGCCCTGCGTTAATTTTCCATATTTCGTACGGAAATACAAATTCGCTTTGTTAAATAAAGATTTAAAAAAATACATTTGCCATTCGGATTTTTTTACAAAACGAACATGGATCACAACCGCTGCACGGCCATCAGACACAAACGATTTGCTAACTACTACTGTAGCACTTGTTAACAGCCAGTAGTTAACAAGTAGTTATACAATGTGTCATCAATGCATCGATCCACATTCCTCAGTAAATGTAATTGTGTTTTGAACAAGTATTAATGACGCTGCGTTCCTTTGAATACAATTCACGCGGCGTCATTAATACTTGAAGAAGGGTCTCGACCTGAAACGTCGCCTATTCCTTCTCTCCATAGATGCTGCCTCACCCGCTGATTTACTCCAGCATTTTGTGTCTACCTTCGAGTTTATCCAGCATCTGCAGTTCTTTCTTACACATTTGTGCATCACTAACTGATAGTGGGAATGTAATCTGATTAAAAAGAATGTACCAGCGTCCCAAGTTATAAACTCTTTGTCACTGCGCAGTTGGTGACTGTTCTATATTTCATTACATTTCAGTAATGTGGACTTTAAGCAAAATACTGCATGAAATCATTCCTTTGTTGCTTAGGTTACAGACACAACATGGAAACAGGCCCTTCGTTGAACAAGGCCACACCGACCACTGATCACACATTCATGCTGTTTAAGAAAGAACTGCCAATGCTGGAAAAATCGAAGGTAGACAAAAATGCTGGATAGAAATTCAGTGGGTGAGGCAGCATTTATGGAGCGAAGGAATAGGTGACGCTTCGGGTTGAGACCCTTCTTCGGACTGATCTGGGGTTGGGGAGGGGGCGCGGGAAGAAGAAAGGAAGAGGCGGAGACAGTGGGGTGTGGGAGAGCTGGGAAGGGGAGGGGAAAGAGTGAGAAAGCAAGGGCTACCTGAAATTGGTTCATGCTAGCTCCCACTTTCTCATCCACTCTTTACATATTAGGGGCATTATACAGAGGCCAATTAACAAACAACAATGAACATCTTTGGGATTGCAAGGAAACCAAAGCACACGGAGGAAACCCATGTGGTGACAGGGAGAACATTTTAAAGTCCACACAGACATTCCCGAGGTTAGGATCAAACCAAGTCTCTGGAGCTGGGAAGCAGCAGCTCTACCAGCTGCGCCACTTTGCCGTCCTGGTTAGGACATGTTTCTAAAAATAAAAGTCACACCATTTAAAGAGCAGGTATCATATCCATAATTAATACTGCAATAAAGTAGTTTTGGCATGCTTGGATTTTTTCAGATTTTGAAAATAGCCAAAATATCTGTAAAAATTAAAGACAATGTCTGTATCAATTTGACGATTCCCTTTTGTTTGCTAAATTATACAACAAGAAATCGAGCAACCTCTGCACAATTCAGATCCATCTTATTATTTCTTTGCTTTGGTTCACTTTTTTTTCTTTCTTTCTTCTCCCCCTTTGTTTCTCATTCTTTCATTTTAAGCTGCCTCTTGCTTTGATGTCACTTTCTCCTGCTGGACTGTGATTTGGAGCTCCAAAAGGAGGGGGGAAATAATAGTGAGGAACATGGAGGATGAGAAAGATGGGAACAATAAGATATAAAAAGCCAAACCAAGACACTGCTTTTGGTGAAGACACATCACCTGCTTTACAATTCAGGTCCATTGCCTGCAACCTTAGGGTGGGATATTGCAACCTTCACGTGGTCCGCCCTGCTTCGACGAATGAAATCAACCTGGCATGCACAATCAAATAAGATCAAATAGAACAAGTTGTCCTACAGCTTTAGGCTGTGCACGCCATACGCAAGAAGAAGAAGCCTGCAACCTTCTTCCCCACTCACTGTCTTCCTACAAGCCAGCTAATACAGAGAGAGCTGGTAGAAATGGAAGCATGACAAGAATAAAGGAACAAAGAAGTAAAGACAATGGAGCAAAGATACAGTTCAAGGCAGTAAAAGAAGCAGAGCAAGGGACAGTTTATAAATGAACTGATAGAATAATCAGATGCATGAGATTTATCCCCAAAAGATACACCTTTGTGCCTTTAAAAATATGCAGCAAATACTTTGTGATTCACTACTGCCAACAGAAACAACCTCAGCAATGGAAATAAAATATATTCCAAAAAAAAAAATACTGGGTCAAAAATAATATAATTCTTATATCCACAGGTCAAGTCAGAAATACGGTCCAACAGGAAGAGCAGATTAAATCAGATCCAAACGTGAGCTGCCCTTGGATGGATCACAGTGAAGCTTTCCTGCTTACAAAAGCAGCAACAGTGTTTAAGATCTTTGTGTAACACCATTGAGCACCACCAGCTGTTTATACAACTGTAGACGTGCTTGTGCTGATGATGTCAATGATCACAGAGATAACAAAACGTTACCAGGACAATACCCCAAAATATAAGAAAATCCAAAAATCATATTAATTATTCAACCTGGTTTTAGAGTCATAGTCATAGTGATACAGTTTGGAAACAGGCCCTTCGGCCCAACTTGCCCACACCGAACAACATGTCCCAGCTACACTAGTCCCACCTGACTGCGCTTGGTCCATATCCCACCAAACCAATCTCTCCTACACCCAAATGTATCGTTCTCACCTATCAAACAGCCAACAATGGCCCCTTTCCTTTATCATCATTATTTTTTTGCATATCTTTCATTCATGTTCCATATCTCTTTACATCATCATCTATATCAGTTATTTCCGTTACCTCTGACTCTCGCCTGAAGAAGGGTCTTGACCTGAAACGTCACCCATTCCTTCTCTCCATAGATGCTGCCTGTCCTGCTGAGTTAGTCCAGCGTTTTGTGTCTACCTGCACTCCTGGCTCAGAGGTCAGTGGGGGCCAATTCTCTGGATGCTTTCAAGAAAGAGTTAGAAAAAGCTCTTAAAGATAGCGGAGTGCGGGGATATGGTGAGAAGGCAGGAACGGGGTACTGAATGTGGATGATCAGCCATGATCACAGTGAATGACGGTGCTGGCTCGAAGGGCCGAACTCCTGCACCTATTGTTTATTTGCAGTCCTTCCAGGTGAGACAGGTTCACATACACCACCTCTAACCTCATCTATTGCATCCAATATTCCCACTACTGGATGCAATAGATCTTTCGGAGCAAGTAGACAAATCCTTTTGTTATTTTTTTACCGCTGTGATAATGAGTGTTTTGTAATACTGTAAGATTACATGGTACAAGAGTTTGTCTGCTACTACAAAATCAAAACTGCTCCAACAATTAAAAATCTGCTCAAAGATTGTAGGTCAACCACTTCAGAAATTGTATGAATCATCCTACCATAAAAACATACTAAGGATGGCCAACAATATTTCTTCTGACCCCAACCACGTTCTGAACAGTGAGTGCAATTTGTTACCATCAAACTGGAGATATAGGGTTCCAAAATTTAATAAGGTTAGACTGAAGCACTCTTTTGTGCACCAGTCAATCCTCGAACTAAATACGGCGATTAATCCCAGATCAAATGCATGCTGATGGGCCTCAAATGTTGTCTTCTGTTATTGTAATGTTGTGTTGAATGTATGTATTTTTGGGTCCTGTCTTGATGTCTTAATGCATGACTTGTCAAGTCTCTTTTATCTTATGTGATGCTGTAAATGGAGCTGCTGCGATGCAAAACAAATTTCAGACTTTGTTCAGACAATAAAGTAATATCGTATCGTATCGTAATATTGCCTCCGATACATCGGCAAGATCAAGTGTGCACTTGGCGACTTTTTTGTCAAGCATTTGTACTCAGTCTGCCAAGGCCTGCTAGATCTCCCGAATGCTAACCATTTAATTTTTTCTTCCCATTCTGTCCTGAGCCTCCACCATTGCCAGAGTGAGGTCACACGCAAACTGAAGGAACAGCATCTCATCTTCTGTTTGGGTAGCTTATACCCAATGGTATGAACACTAAATTTTCCAATTTTAAGTAATTTACACCCCCACCCCCCTTTCCCCTGCACCTCACCTGCACTCACACATATTTGTCCCCTCTCCCTCCCACCTGCATTCCTTCCTCTGCCTACACAATTTGCAACTCTTCAATCCATTTGTCTCACACCTGTCGTTTCATCTGCAGTCCCTGGTTTCTGACGTACATACACATCTCTATCCCGAATAGCCATTCACTAATTTTGCGACTGTAGCCTCAAGTGTAGGCACCCCAGACTGGTGAAACATGTAACTCTTCTCCCTTCTAGTATGCTCAACACTATCCTGATCCAGGCACCTGAACATAAGCTCAAGGAATAACAACTTTGTTCCAATACTGCACCAAACTTTTAAAATGCCCGTTATCACATAGTGGACATAATATTATCTTTATTTCTTAAACAGGAGAATTCTATTAACTACCTTCGAACGTGGAACCATTCTATAACTGTGGAAATTCCAGAAGATTGAAAACAAACATCTAGTTTCTCTACAGCCATTATTTTAAATGTGGTCAGAGGATTTTTTGTGTTAATATCACGTAGCTCCAAAATTGGTTCTTTGCAAAATTAATTAATTTTGTCAAAGCTTGCAGTCTCTAAATATTTTTAGCATTCGCATTTTTAAACGTTTTCAATAAAGATAGAATAATAGTTTAACGTGTCTCCAGTTCTACATTCCCCAATTATTTTGTGCTCTGCCTGAAAAGAATCAAGTGTTTACGTTTGCCAACATCTATTTTACCTTCCAGTAGATGTTTCACAAACTGTTTGTGAACCTTGCATGTCAATAGATGTTTTTTTTTAAAATCCAAGCCTAATTCTATAATTCTTATTTTTGCAGAAAACTATAACTCAATCATTCTGTTTTTCAAACGTTCCCACATAAAATAAAGATGAGCAAAGAACAATTGAAATAAGTAACGGATTCAGGAGCAGTTCATCTGCTCCTAGTGCCTGCTCAATCATGGCTGATCTTTTTATTGAGTGCCACTCTCATATGCCAACCCATTCTCACCATTGAATATTCTAACTGGCTTGAGTAAAGAATTTCAAAGATTCTGTACTATATGGTGAAGAAACTTCTCATTTCTGTTCTGAGTAGCCGCCCCTTAATTTTGAGAATGTAATCCCTGGATCTACAGAACCAAACCATAAAAAACATCAACTCTGCATCTACACTGTCAGTCACCAATGAATTTTGTCCATTTCAATGATGCCAGCTTTCATTATTTTAAATTCCACAGAGTAAAGACTGATTAAATGCGTTTCAAATGGCAATCCTAGCATCCCGGGATTCAATCTGATGAACCTTTGCTACTCCACAAAATCCTCTGGATTTTAGTAAAGTACCAACAGATTCGAAATCAGCAAATATACAATAAAGGACACAAAGTGCTGGAGTAACTCAGCAGGAACGACAGCATGTTTGGAGTACATAGACAGGTGATGTTTGGGGTTGAGATGCTTCATCTGACTGATAAGGGGGGGAGGGGAGAGAGAAAAATGGTGGAGAGGAGAGGCAGGACAAAGCATGGCAGGTAATAAGTGGACACAGACAAAAGGGGTTTTGATGATTGGGTTGCTCCTGGGCCTGGCCAAGCTGGCCATCCGCGGGTTACGGCGCCAGGCGGTGGAGGGCTTTACCCGAGCCGGCTGCCTGCCCCTTTTCCGGGGTTACGTCCGTGCCCGGGTGGGATAAGAAAGGGAATACGACCTGTCCACGGGCACCCTGGGGGGGTTCCGGGACCGCTGGGCTCCGCAGGGTGTTGAATGTATCCTCAATAAGGATTGTAACATAATTGTATAGTAGTTTATTAGGGATATTTGTTTGTATTGTATTATGGTGGTGGGTTCTGGTTTGTTTTATTGTAGTGTAATATTATTTTTTAATAATTGAATACACTTTTTGAATTTAAAAAATGGGGTGTTTTGATAGGCAGACGGCTGGAACAAGGGCCAGAGATGAAAGCAAAAGGTATGAGACAGAAAGAAGAAAAATTGGGAAGCAAGAGGAAGGAATGTAGGAGAGAGGGGGGGTGGGGGGGATGGGTTATTTTAGGTACCCCCAAATAACTCCCTTCCTCCCCACCTCCCAAATGAAGGGTCTGAAGAAGTGTCGCCTTTCTTTCAGCAGAAGCTGCCCGTTTGGAAGACTCAAACTTTCCTGTGGCTTCATTTAAAAATGTATAAGAGACAAAACCCAGTGTCATGGTGAGAAATTATCACATTCTCATCTAATGTTCAAGCAGGAACTATACATCAGGAGGTGCAACTCCAGAGCCAATAAAATCATGGGAGACCCCTTCCACCCATGCAACGGACTATTCCAGCTGCTACGGTCAGGCAAACGCCTCCGTTGCCATGCTGTGAGAACGGAGAGGTTGAGAAGGAGTTTCTTCCCAGAGGCCATTCGGACTGTAAATCTCACCAGGGACTAACTTTACTGAACGTTTTTCCTTCCAATATTTAATATGTAAAAGAATATGTGTGTGTTTATGATTGTGTTTATAGTTTGTTTGGTTGTTTGTTTGTTTGTCTTTTTGCACAAAGTCCGCGAGCATTGCCACTTTTCATTTCACTGCACATCTCGTATGTGTATGTGACGAATAAACTTGACTTGACTTGACTTGACTTGAGCTTAAGTTTTCAACTTAAGGGCATGATCATTCTTTTTCTAAGATAGTAGGAATATTATCTTACTCAAAACAATCTCCGTTTTCTCCAGAGATGCTGTCTGGCCTGCTGAGTTACGCCACGCCAGCATTTTGAGTCTACCTCCAATAAAATATGTACATCCTTAAACGGGGGAACCAAAATTGTTCAGAGTACTCCAGATATCATACTGTACATCCCTACTTTTATACTACAACCCAATTGGCATAGTCAAGAATCCAGAATTGCAAGAGTAAAAAGTGTTTTATTATCTTATGTACTGACATCATAACAATGAAATTCTTACCTGCTGCAACTTCACTGGTTCGCAAACACATAACCACACAGATAAACGTGCCATAATACAATAAATTAATAATCATAAAACTAGGTAACCATAATAGTGGAAAAACCAAAGTCGGTATTGCAACCAAAGGCACAATCCATAGATAATTATAGTTACTGAGGTTAGTGTTGTGTACTGTTCAAGAATCTGATCGTCGCTAGGAAGATCGTTGCTGGTGGGAAGAAGCTGAACCCGGTGTTCACAGTTTTCAGGCTTCTGTATCTTCTCCCCCATGATAATAGCAAAATGAGGGCATGGCCAACATGGCCTTTGATGATATTGGCAGCCTTTGTAGATCCCTTCCATGGTGGGGAGGTCAGTACCTATGATGGACTGGGCAATGTCTACCACTTTCTGCAGTCTACTTCGTTCCTGGACGTTCGAGTTGACAAAAACCAGATTGTGATGCAACCAGTCAATATGTTCTCCCCCTTACACCTGTAGAGGTTTGATAAGATATTTGTTGACATAACGAGTCTCCTCAATGTTCTATCAAAATAGAGGCACTGATGAGCTTTCTCTGTGATTGCATCGATGTGCTGGGATCAAATTCAGATCTACAGAGATAGGTACATCCAGAAGCTACAAACTGCTGACTCTCTCCACTGCCGTCTTGTCAACGAAAACAGGTCCATGGATCCCCAGCTAAGACCTCCTGATGTCAACAATCAGCTCCTTGGTCTAGCTGACAATTCGATAAAGATTGTTGTCTGGCACCATTCAATCATATATTCAATCTCCGTCCTGTAGTCCGACTCATCATCCAACCGCAGTGTTGTTGTCGGAAATTGGCCTCGTAGGTCTGGAACAATTGATCTTCATCACGGTCCATCGATATACTCCCTTTCAAAGCAAGCACAGAAAGCATTGAGCTCAGCCAGGAGTGATCCTCCATTGTTACTTGGGCCACTACGTAGTTTGGTCTTGTCGGAAGTGATGGCATGCAAGCCCTGCCAAACATTCATCTTATCCTCCACAGAAAGTGTCTCTTCACTTTACTGATGGCCTTGGAGGTCTGACCTGGACTTCGTACATTGCATACACCCTGCATTGCCAGACTTGAATATCCCAGAGAGAGATACAAGGAAATGTAGATGCTGTTTACAAAAAAAGACACAAAGTGCTGGAGTAACTCAGCGGATCAGGCAGCAACTGCTGGTGACATTTTGGGTTGGGATCCTTCTTCAAACTGATTATAATGGGGGGGGGGGGGGGTGAAGTGGGAGGGGAGGAGAAATCTGGAAAATAAGAGGAGCAGGATAAAAACTGGCAAGTGATAGGTGGATACAAGTGATGGGGGTGTTTGGAAGACAGATGGTTGGACAAAGTTCAGAAATGAAGAGACAAAAGGTGTGAATTGTGAGACAGAGGTGAAAATTGTGAAGTCATAAGGAAGAATAACTCGATGGAAAGAGAGGGGCAAGGGTGTAAATGTATGTGGTTCCAGTTGGGGCACAGGATGGGAGGGGGAAGGAGAGCAAAAGGTTTTGCATGTAGGTTAGTTAACTAAAATTGGAGAATTAATGGAGAATTGCCAGTGTGAGACCACGCACAAACCGGAAGAATAGCAACTCATATTCCGCTTGGGTAGCTAACATCCCAATCGTGTGCACATTGAGTTGCACAATTGAATTTTCCACCTTTCAGCAGAGCTGCCCGTTTGGAAAATAAAATGCCGTGGCTCAAACTTACCCGTTGTAGTGGCTATTTGGCCTGTTTTGCATGTCACTGATGATGGCATGTGCCTTTAAATTTTAGACTGCTCATTATATTGTGGGTGGGATTTATGACGTGTTTTTGGGCGTGTTTGGAGCTTAGATGCTTGCGCAGAAGTTTAGTTTTTAGATTAGTTTTGGAGAGACGATGAAGAAGGTTAACCCTTCGATCATGCCATTGTTACGGAGACACACGAGGAGTTTTATAATGTTTAAAGTTGCAAGTTGGAATTCAAGGAAGATTGCAGTAACGAGTCGGCAGAAACTTGGATGTATCTTGCTGTTGACCATCATTAATAAAGCATTTATTCAACAAAAGACTGTGTGTTGAAGCATTATGAGTGAAGAAGCTCTGAAGGTCTCTGAGGAAGCTTGCATGCATATCGAAGATATTCCCCTTATCCATTCTCATCCAAATAGCGGCTAGAGAATTTGTTTCTCGAAAGATATGAAAAATCTGCCGCTACACCCGTGACTTCATTTAAAAATATATAAGTGACAAAACCCAGGGTCATAGTGAGAAATTGTCATATTAAATGTCATATCTAATGTTCAAGCTTGAGTCTTCAACTTACGGGCATGATCAATCTTTTTTCTAAGATAGTAGGAATATTATCTTACTCAGAACAATCTGCACTTGGCAACAAAACCATAGGCATACAGTGATAGAATGTTCCAAGAAACAAGCCATTCTGCACACAAGTTGTCCCGATGGACTATCTAGTCCACTCTCTTGCTCATGCCGGGTTAAGGTTTTTAAAGTTTTTTTAAATATTAATTTTAGCCAACATCTATGGAAATAAAATAGAGTATCTGATTTAACAGTGCTATGTAGCTCAGAGATATCCCCTTCTAAGTTCCCTTGCTATTGGAATAACTATCCTATTTTACTCTCAGTACTCATTAATGTCGATTTCGTTTCTGGAATCATTATTCAAAGTAGCAAAGGGAAAGCTTTGAGCTTCTCAGCAAGCAAATGGGGCATCTTGTAGATGGGGCATCTTGTAGCTGGGGCATCTTGTAGAGGGGGCATCTTGTAGAGGGGGCATTTCGTAGATGGGGCATCTTGTAGATGGGGCATCTCTTAGATGGGGCATCTTGCAGCTGGGGCATCTCTTAGATGGGGCATCTTGTAGAGGGGGCATCTTGTAGATGGGGCATCTTGTAGTTGGGGCATCTTGTTTTGGGGGCATCTTGTAGAGGGGGCATCTTGTAGAGGGGGCATCTTGTAGAGGGGGCATCTTGTAGCTGGGGCATCTTGTAGATGGGACATCTCTTAGATGGGGCATCTTGCAGCTGGGGCATCTCTTAGATGGGGCATCTTGTAGATGGGGCATCTTGTTCGCCATGGACAAGTTGGCCGAAGGAGCCATTTCCATGCTGTATGACTCCATGATTACCTATATGGTAATCGATGGTACGTGTGGACTCAGCGGGGTAAAGGGCCTGTTTCCATGCCGTATCTTTCAATCGATCTCTGTGTCGACCATGATGCCAATTTAAACTGCACGGTGGCGCAGCGGTAGAGTTGCTGCCTTACAGCAAATGCAGCGCCGGAGACCCGGGTCCGATCCTGACTATGGGTGCTGTCTGTGTGGAGTCTGTATGTTCTCTCCGTGACCTGCGTAGGCTTTCTCAGAGATCTTTGGTTTCCTCCCACACTCCAAAGACGTACAGGTTTGTAGGTTAATTGGCGTGGTAAATGTAAAAATTGTCCCTAGTGGGTATAGGATAGTGTTAATGTGTGGGGATCGTTGGTCGGCGCAGACCCGGTAGGCCGAAAGGGCCTGTTTTGCACTGTATCTCTAAACTAAACTAAATCTGCCTGACATGGTAAATATCTCTCCATTCCCTACCTGTTCATGAGCTGGTCTAAATGCCTATTATAGATACTATTGTACCTGCTTCCACCACATCCCCTGGCAGTGTGCTCCAGGCAGCTACTGTTCTCTTTGTAAAAAACCTGTTTTGTAAAACTCTTTTAAACTTTCCCCTTCTCAACTTAAATCTTATGTACATATTTGATATTTTCGTGCAGGGAAAAAGACTGACCGACTATTTGTCGATGCCTCTCATAATTTTGTATACTTTTATCAGGTCATCCCTCAGCCTCCAACTATCCAGAGAAAAGGAAGTTGTTGATCTTTATGCCCTCTAATGGGCCTGTCCCAATTAGGCGATTTTTAGGCGACTGCCGGTGACTGTCATAATCATAGCAGTCCGCCGAAAAAAGGGCGACTGGACGAATGTGCCTGTCCCACCGCGATTTTTTAGGCGACTACCGGCGAATACGACAAT
Source organism: Amblyraja radiata (assembly GCF_010909765.2). Taxonomy (NCBI): domain Eukaryota; kingdom Metazoa; phylum Chordata; class Chondrichthyes; order Rajiformes; family Rajidae; genus Amblyraja; species Amblyraja radiata. The sequence continues at coordinate 96,300,055 of NC_045959.1, read as the reverse complement.
GGAATTCACCGGTCAGCACTGGCGGCAACCTACGTCACCTGGCGACAACCTACATCACCTGGTGACAACCTACGACACCACCTACGTCAAGCTATGTCACCTGGCGACAACCTACGTTAACCTGGCAACAACCTACGTCACCTGGCGACAACCTACGTTAACCTGGCGACAACCTACGACATCCTGGCGACAACCTACATCACCTGGCGACAACCTACGTCACCTGCCGACAACCTACGTCACCTGGCGACAACCTACGTCACCTGGCGACAACCTACGTTAACCTGGCGACAACCTACGACACCACCTACGTCAAGCTATGTCACCTGGCGACAACCTACATTAACCTGGCGACAACCTACGACACCACCTACGTCAAGCTACGCTAATTGGCATAAAACCCACTTCGCCACTGTCGCCAAAAATGTTTCAACATGTTGAAAATCCAGCGACGACCAGAAAGAATCTACGACTCTTTGGGCGACTGAGGAGACTACTCACGACCATACAGGCGATACCCCGGCGACCATGTGGCGACTGCCTAGTCGCCTGTAGTCACCTAAAAAATCGCCTAAGTGTAGCTTCATTGTAAAGGAGTGGCGCACAAATAGCCTAGTAATACATAAACATATTATTAGCCTATCATTAAATTCGTGTGCTGTTGCAATTAAGCCCACTGAATCATCTCTGCCTCTTGGCTAAAGCAAACTATACACCCAATTCACAAGTTATTTCAACTCTTTAAATGATGCAAGCAGACCACACCCTTTGTGAACAGCAGGGCATGCAAGGCACAAAAAGCTTTCATTGCACCATATAATTATCAATTAATATCGTGTAACTAATTGCCTTATTACGTGCGTGTGAGGGGTTTCAAGAAGTGTAACAGAAGCTATACTTTATGTAAAAAAAAAACTATCCAGCATCAGAGAACACCCAGAGAGTTGTGAATTTGTGGAATTCTCTGCCACAGAAGGCAGTAGAGGCCAATTCACTGGGTGAATTTAAAAGAGAGTTAGATAGAGCTATAGGGGCTAGCGGAATCAAGTGATACGGGGAGAAGGCAGGCACGGGTCACTGATTCTGGATGATCAGCCATGCTCACAATGAATGGCGGTGCTGGCTCGAAGGGCCAAATGGCCTCCTCCTGCTCCTGTTTTCCATATGCATTATCATAGACACAATACATTATCATAGACTATTGCCTTTATGACATTATTAACTATAGTAACTATTGGGTTTATGACTATTAACTATAGTAATTATAGCCTTTAATTCTTTGCTTCTGCCTCCCACAAAGAACAAGGTAAGTTTTGACAGCAGATAGATTAAAAAGATAAAACTTACCTGTGGGCCAGTTATGTGCATAAGACCAGACACAGCACACGCGACTGAATCATAGCCTGCGCGCTGGGACATTGGGCCAGTTTGTCCATAACCTACACCAAAAGTAAGAGTTTGAAGTGTAAATATTAATGCACTGTCAAAACAAGATCAAGATCTAAAGTGAACATTGCTAAAAATTCATAGCAACCAAATTTCTCATCTCATTGCAATTGATGTTTGCAGATACTGCTTCCCTTATTTTAAACCCTTACGTTGCTGCTGCACTCTTTCTTCAGTAGTGGGAAATGTAACTTGTCGCTCTGCGAATTAATTTCAATTCCAGCTATGATATGATGATTTAAAAATAACTTGCAATAATAAATAATATATTTACGACTTCTCTTCAGCTAACCTTCCTATGATTTATATACCTGTACCACTCAGCACTCTCCAATTTCAAAATCTCCATGATGGGAATGAGAAGATAATTTTATATTTAAATGTCATAGTGTGAAAGATGGCCAAAAGAGAACACATGAAGATAGACACAAAATGCTGGAGTTAACTCAGCAGGATAGGCATCATCTCTGGTTAGAAGGAAATGTGTGACGTTTCAAGTCGAGACACTTCTTCAGACTGAGACTCTCAGTATGAAGAAAAGTCTCGACCCAAAGCATCACCGATTCCTTCTATCTAGAGATGATGCCTGTCTCTCTGAGTTACTCCAGCATTTTGTGTCTATCTTTGGTGTAAACCAGCATCTGCAGTTCCCTCTTACACAAAAAACATGAAGACTGGTGAAAAAAGATGTAATTCAATTTGTGAATCTGAGGAGAATATTTTTTGATATTAGATAAGAACTTCAAAATAGTGAATGCTTAAGCACAAGATTCACAAAAATCATTAACGTGTTTTTTTAAAATCTTCTGTCACTCTTCCTCTTCTCTTTATGACATTAAAGCTGATTCTTGTTCGCCTTGTTCTCATTTTCCAGGAAAAATAAGAAAGTCATGAATGGTTAGATTTTGTTAATGCTTGGAATCTTCCAAGGATGATGAAGAAACTGTGCTCACAATTTCCTAAAAGAATAATATCTTGGAGGGAAGATGCAGATTTAGGCTCCATTTAAACGAGTGGTCACAAGATGGGTAGAGAACAAGATCATGAGAGACAATAGACAAAAGTTCACATGCACCTCTTCAAACCTTGTCGACTGCTTTCAGTCTTCCCAATCTGGCTTCCTTACATCGGCAAGACCAAGGGAGACCCGACCACCATTGCGCCAAACACTTGCCCTCGTTCCACCGAGACCTGCTGGATCTCCCGGATGCTAACCATTTAACGTCCCTTCCCATTCCAACCTTTCTGTGCTAGGCTTCCTCCAGACCACACGGAAACAGGAGGAAGAGCACCTCATATTCCGTATGGGTAGCTTAAAACCCAATGGTATGCACACTGAATTCTCCAATTTTATGTAACAACCCTCTTCACCCTCTCTCATTCCTGTGTTCCCTCCCATTCCCTCCCCCCCCTCCCCCACCCCCCACCCCCGTGAACACATTTCCTCCACTACCTCACACCCCTTTTCCACTCCTCATCCACTCTTCCCCTTCCCCCCCCCCCCCCCCCCCCCCTCTCCTTCCACCTATATCGCTCCCCCTCTGGCTTCATAACTTCTGTCCTCATCTGATACCCAAACATCTCCTTCTCCTCTCTGTCCGCCCATCTGGCAATGAAACACGCCTCATCTGTATCCACCTATCACTTCTGCCCCCACCTCTCTTCCAGCTTTCTCATCCATTATTACAATCAGTCCTCATCTGATACCCAAAACATCACAGAGCTACTCCTGCATTTTGTGTTTTGCTTAGAAAAAAAGTTAGCACTTAAAAACAACAAGAAACAATGAATACACCATCCATCATCGCTGCTGGACATTTATCTAATTTACAGTTTGCTCTCAAGGATGCTGGTTTTGGGGAGCAGAATGGAAGGAAGAGGTAGGAAACAAGGGCATGCTGGAGGCACACTGAGGTAATGTTAAAGACAAGGACTGAGAAGTTCAATTCATGTCAGAAGATAATGATTTCTAAAACATGTCTGACAATCCCCACAAGTACATGACAACAGGCCTAGACTGCATATTTAAGTCCAGCAACACATTTTAGGTGGTCACAGAGGGAATCATGATCAAAATGCATCTAACTTTACATGAAATGTGCACATGTGTGTTTCCAGTCAGGTTCAGAAGGTAAAAGGATCTGGAGCAGAAACCCAGGCCAGTCTTTTCTGCTCCAAACCTGGAGCACATAAGTTAATGGTTATATATATATATATATATATATGGTTAACGGTTATATATATATATATATATATATATATATATATATATATATATATGGTTAACGGTTACATCTCTATCACATGCTAATAAATAGGATGTATACCTTTAGGGTTTGGTAGAAGGTAGCTATATGAATTAATCAATTAATTAATCAATCAATCAGCCAAGTATGTACACATACAAGGAATTTGCCTTGGTGCTCTGCTCGCAGGTAACAACACGACATACATTTGACTTTGGCTTTGACATCGGGAGAAGAATGGAGAGCAGGGGAGAGACAAGACTTTGCCTTCCATCACAGTGAGGAGGAGATTCACTGTGATGGATGTTTGTGTAAATTGTGTTGGTGTGTGTCTTGGTTCTTTTCTTGTTGTACGACTGCAGAAACCAAATTTCGTTTGAACTTCATGTGAGGTTCAAATGACAAATAAACGGTATTGTATTGTATTAACAATTAAAAATGACACATAAACCATTAAACATTAATAATAAAACATTATAGTTTAAACATGTGAACAAAATAAAATAACAGAGCAAAAGTAGCCTACAGACCTTTGGTTATTGAGTAGAGCTACTACTCGTGGAAAAAAACTGTTTTTATGTCTGGCTGTGGCGGCTTTGACAGTCCGGAGTATATACAGTATATAAGCCACATTTCACAGCCATTTGGGTTACAGAAATTTGATCTTACAGCAATCACTAATCTTTACCCAAAAATCTGAGATTGAATAAAATTGGCTGTGGAACTTATATAGGAATAAAGAATAAATCAATAAACACAAAATGCAACGGAATTTTTTTCCATTGCTGTTTTAATTTTCAGCTTGCATTTCTTGATGCATGCGGGCAACGTGGTTCTTTTTCAGTGCAATAGGTTAATTTTGCTATCCAGTAGTTTTTCCTCCCCAAGTGTTTCCTAATTATGCACCCTCACGAAGTCTGAAACAAGGTCAACACGCTTTATTGCAAGTTGTAAACCTAAACAACCAGAGAAAGGAATTTCACAGAATCTAAAACTTGATTTTTTAATAATGAATTGATGCCGGAGAAAAACATTTGGGGAACAGCTAAAGCTGTGAGGCTCACGACAGCACCTGCAGTCCTCAGGAGCCAGCAAGTAAGAATCTCATTGCTCTGATTCCAGGACATATAACTATTAAACACTTTTCACTCTCTTGACTCTTCAGAGGTTCAAGTGCCTGATGGTTGCTGGGAAGAAGCTGTTCTTGAACCTGGAGATGCCAGTTCTAATGCTCCTGTACCTTCTTCCCAAAGGTAACAACAAGATGAGAGCATGGCCAGGGTGGAGTGGGTCTTTGATGATTTTAGCTGCTTTTTTGAGGAGGTGTCTCCTGTTGATACACTCGTAAATGGGGAGGTCAATTAATCATGCTGGAATGGGCAATGCCCAACACTTTCTACAGACTCCCTCATTCCTGGGTGTTTAAGTTACTGAACCAGGTTGTGATGCAACCAGTCAGTATGCTCCCTACCGTACACCTGCAGAAGTTTAACAGAATGTTTGGCAACATGCCGAATCTCCTCAATCTACCAAGGAGGTAGAGACATTGATGAGTCTTCTTTGTGATGGCATCAATGTGCTGGAATGGGATTAATCTTCAGAGTTATGCACATCCAGGAACTTCAAGCTGTTGACCCTCTCCACTGCCATCCCGACGATGAAGATATGCTCACAAATTCTCGGCTTTCCCTTCCTGAAGTCAACAATCAGCTGCTTGATCTAGCTAATGGTCAGATTATCGATCTAACTCCTGCACTCCGATTCATCCTTATTCATTAATCCACCAACAATGGCGGTCTTGGCAGCAAATTTAAAATGGACATTGTGACTGTGTCTGGCTACACAGTTATGGGTAGAACAGGGGACTGAGCACACAGCTTTACAGTAATCCTGTATTGAGGATCAATTGTATCAATGTATTGAAGCGTAAAGCCCCTGTTTTGGTCTCCTAAGTGGGACAGGGGCTTGAGTGTTCATAAGGTCATAAGTCATAGGAGCAGAATTAGGCCATTCAGCCCATCGAGTCTACTCCACCATTCAATCATGGTCACTTATACTACCGTACCCTACTGAGGGGGTCACAATATACTTAATTTTAATTAGCTCAGCTCATAGATTACCGCTAGGATATTTCTATGGAACATTAATAAACTGAAAAATGGTTCAGTGTTAAACTACTGAATTATTTATGATCATCCAGTTGAAGTTATAAGAATTCATGTGTTGAGATGACAATAGAGAATTCTACTGATCGATTTGACTTTAAGTTCAGAAATTTGTATCTCTCTACTGGGTTGTGACTTTAAAATGTGCTCAGTAGTAGTTAACTATCTGGTTCCTTGTAAAATCATTGGGTTGAATCAAAGATCTTTGAGGCAATGAAAATAACTCTGAAATAAAATGTTGCAGAAGAAATAACACTCTACTCATGACTATATGAAGGGTCTCGACCCGAAAAGTTGCCTATTTCCTTCGCTTCATAGATGCTGCCTCACCCGCTGAGTTTCTCCAGCACTTTTGTCTACCATCTACTCATGACTAAATATTTTTGACCACTTTCCATCAAGTTGCCTGACCTGCTGGGCATATTCATTATATTCTGCTTTTATTTCAAATGTTCAGCATTTCTGCTTTTTCACAGACCAAAAATAACAATTAATCTCATCAGAAACATAAAGTAATAACAATAGAACGTCCACATTATTTCTGCATGAACTAACTGGAATTTATTTAACTCCACCAAGCTTCAAAGGAATAATCATCTACACCACAAAACAAATTGTGTAGGAAGGAACTGCAGTTTAAACCGAACATAGACACAAAAAGCTGGAGTAACTCAGTTGATCAGATAGCATCTCTGGAGAAAAGGAATGGGTGACGTTTTGGGTCGAGACCTTTCTTCCGACCTGAATAAGGGTCTCGACCCAAAACCTATTCCTTTTCTCCAGAGATGCTGTCAGACCCACTGAGTTACTCCAGCTTTTTGTGTCTATCCACAAAACAACTTGCTGGAGGAGCTCAGCGGGTGAAAATCTCTACATTGGGTTGTAAATGAAGTGCAGGAATCATGCGCCTTTAGGAGCAATAATTAAACGGCAACTATGTCTTGCAATTAGAGTGTAATGGTATCCATGCTTCCTGGCATTCGTTGAGGTGAGCACCTGTGTAACGTCATCTCTGAACAATCTCAGCAATAAAAAGTCCTACCACTGTTGTAATTCTACAATCAGAGCAACATCCTCATAATTTTCCATGTAGCTTTACAATACAAAGCTACTTTAAAATGTAGCTTTACAGAAGATTGTGATTTCTCCTGCACCTCAGTAGACTTGCATGCATCACATGCACCAAATAAAGGAACTCGTTAAACCGCACTGTCAGCAAATTTTAGGTCACCCGACCTAACACCTTCTCTTTGGTCTCGACCCAACATAGTCTGAAGAGGGGTCTCGACCTGAAACGTCACCCGTTCCTTTTCTCCAGAGATGCTGCCTGTCCCACTGAATTACTCCAGCATTTTGTGTCTATATTCTCTTTGGATCTATTTCCATGTGTTTGTTTAACTTAACAGTGGTTTACATTAAGGTGCTATAAATATTTAATTTGTTAATATTTTATTAAATTGTTAATATTTTATCCAACTGAAATCATCAGTAAGCAATATACACATAAATAATAAACACATTTTGTTAAATGTGCCAAATGTGTGTTTCTTTTCAAACTGACAGTGCAAATCCACATTTAGCTTTTGCTAGCTCGCTCCTAATCTCTACAAATAATTTGCAAGGTTGTCCACTAGCTATTTCTTGTGTTTATTTTTCCATAGAAATGAATATGAACGTTACTCACTTGGAAACAGAACTATAATTATCTTACTGGAGCTTGCCAAATATACACATTCCTCCAAAGACAAAAACTGCAGATGCTGGAAATCTCATGTAAAAGCAAATTATGCTGGAAGTATCCAGTAGGTCAAACAACTGATGATTGAAATATTATCTCAGTTCCTCTCTCCAGATAAGTTGCCTGATCTGCTGAGTGGTAACAGTTATCTTTACACTGAAATAAACAAATCTGTGATTTCAAGATTCAAGATTCAAGAGAGTTTATTGTCATGTGTCCCAGATAGGACAATGAAATTCTTGCTTTACTTCAACACAACAGAATATAGTAGGCATAAATAAATACAGAGCAGAACAGATCAGTGCGACCATATACCAATGAATATATATATATACACACACATAAATAAACAGATAAAGTGCGATGGGCTATTAAAGATCAGAGTTTTGTTTGAGTTGAGTTTAATAGCCTGATGGCTGTGGGGAAGCAGCTATTCCTGAACCTGGACGTTGCAGATTTCAGGCTCCTGTACCTTCTACCTGAAGGCAGCGGGGAGATGAGTGAGTGGCCAGGATGGTCGGGACTGGACATCAAACTGGAAACTTCATGACTTTACAAATAATGATTCGTGTCATATTCACCCATCAATTGCCATTAAATCCGAGAATACTAATCTCTTGCGCAATATTAAAACAAAAACAAATCTAAATTTATTGCAAACTTGAGTTTGATCCTGATCTCAGATGATATCGCCTGGATGCTCGATTTCCATCCATACCGCAAAGAAGAGATGTTAGGCTAATTAGCAAAGTAGATTTCCTTAATGTAGGAGCGTAGCAACAGAATGAGACAGGGGAGTTGATGTGCATGTGAAAGAGAATATTTACAGGAAAATCAATGGGGGTAGATAGTGAGGAATTGCTTCCTCCAAGTGAGAAACGATAACTAGCTGAGAAAGTCTCAGGATAAAAGGTCTGCGCTTAAAGGAGGAGACATTTTTTCCACTCAAGACTTTATAAATCTTTGTAAATGCAGTTTCCTCCCTCATCCCAAAGACGTGCAAGTTTGTGAGTTAATTGGCCTCTGTAAATTGCCCCCGTGTTTACAAGGATGGATGTGAAAATGGGACAACATAGAACCATTATGAACGGGTGATCGAGGTTGGCATGGATTTGGTGGGCCGAAGGGCCTGTTCCCATGCTGTATTTCGCAACGAAAACTAAACTATTTACAGCAGATCGCAGGTACTCTAACCAAATATGTTCAACGTCAAGGTGGAAAGATGTTTGCGTTCCGATGGAATCCAGAAATAATAGAAAAGTGAATTAGGTTGTCCCTAATATTGATTGGGGAGCAGTCTCAAAGAGCCAATAGGTTTAATCTTTTCTAAACTTCTATATACTTACTGATGATGCAATGGTGAACTGAAAAAGTAATCCATTGACTGCAAAGTGCTTCTGATCATCCCAAAGTACACAAAAGTCCCATACACAAACCGGGCTCCTTCTAACTGTCCAGAAAGGACAGCTGCAGAATTTTAAAAAATATTTTATTTACTCTGCATTATGAATAAAAATCTCTGTAAATATATTATCTGATAAATAACATTCAAGTAATTTCTTACCTGAAATTGAACAGTATACTATATGTGGAGCAATCGCTTCTATATCTGTGTATCCAAGGCCCATTTCTGCTAGTTTCCCAGGAACATAATTTTCGATCAATACATCACAAACAGATGCCAACTGCAAGACACAAATCAAAGGAATCTTTTGTCATTATTACAGATTTCATCCATAAAAATGGCAAACATTACACTGGAACAGCAATGAGAAAGAACACATTTTGACTACATATGAGATAACATGAATGTGCATCAATCAACTTTAACCTCCGTGTCAATGCTGCAAGCATTTCCTAAGCTATTAAGACAAAACTTGGTTTGGGTTCTAAAAGGGATGAAAACCAATAAACAGCAGATGCTCAAATCAAACAAAAACAGAAATGCTGGAAGAACTCAACGAATCAACCAGCACCTGAACTGAGAATCACCGCCCTGAAACGATGACTGGTTTTCTATTAATACAAATGCTGCTTGATCAGCTGAGTTCTTCCTGCATTTCTCTTTTTATTGGGATCTAATCATTTTCATTGATCCCTCCCTTGGTGTTGGTATCTGTATTTCCATTGTTTAACCACAACATTTCTAAGGATCCATATCGGAGATGTCCTCATTCGTTAGGGAATGGGGGTTTCCCTCTTCTACCACAGACGAGGCCCTCACACGTGTCTCCTCGGTATCCTTGATCCCCCTCCCCCCAGTCGCATCAGAGACAGAGTCCCCCTAGTCCTCACTTTTCACCCCATCAGCCGTCACATACAGCACATAATCCTCGGACATATTCGCCACCTCCAAAGGGATCCCACCACTAGTAACATCTTCCCATCCCCAACCCTTTCCGCAGAGAACATTCATGACGCAACTCCCTGGTTAACTGAAGAAGGGTCTGAAGAAGGGTTTCGGCCCGAAACGTTGCCTATTTCCTTCGCTCCTTAGATGCTGCTGCACCCGCTGAGTTTCTCCAGCATTTTTGTGTACCTTCCCTGGTTAACTAATCCCTTCCCACCCAAACCACCCCTTCCCCAGCTATTTTCCCCTGCAACCGCAGGAGATGCAACACTTGTCCCAATACCGCCTCCCTCGATTCTGTCCAGGGACCCCAACAATCTTTCAGGTGAGGCAGAGCTTCACTTGCAACTCCTCCAACCTAACTGAGTGTATCCGCTGTTCTAGGTGTGGACTCCTATATATCGGCGAGGACAAGTGCAGACTGGGTAATCGTTTCGCTGAACACCTTCACTCAGTCCGCCTTGGTCTACGCGATCTCCCAGTTGCCAAACACTTTAACTCCCCTTCCCATCCCCTTACTGACTTTTCTGTCCTGGGCCTCCTCCACTTTCAGAGATGAGGCCAAACCAAAATTCGATGAACAGCACCTCATATTTCGCTTGGGCTGCTTACAGACCAGCGGTATGGATATTGATTTCTCTAACTTCAAATAAACCTTGCATCCCCTCCCTCTCCATCCCTCCCCCACCCTAGTCATCGTTCTAGTTTCACTGTCGTCCTGCTTAGATCCACCGTTTGTATCCACTCATTATCACCGTCTCCACAGCCAACAATGCACCATTGTGGGCTCCACCTTTCCTTGATCATCGTTGCTGGCTTTGATTTTTTTCTTTTGCATACCTTTAATTTATGTATTCTTTGTACCTTTTCATATCTCTTGTATCCCTCTCCCCTGACTGAGTCTGAAGAAGGGTCTCGACCCAAACCGTCACCTATTCCTTTTCTCCGGAGATGCTACCCGAGTTACTTCAGCTTTTTAAATCCCATTTATGAATATGTAGCGGATAGAAGACACCAAGAGACCAAATTCAATTTCTGAAATTCAGTCCGAGTATCAATAGACTGGTCACCACATTGCCTGTTCAGCAAACATTACAGACAACAAATTTTGATCCCCCTGATTTGAAGCGACTTGTAACTTTTAGGACCCCAGAGTCCACTCTTTCAAACTATGCCTGCACTGATATAAAACCCACCGATATAGCACAGAGGTAGGTATTTGAACGTATGTAAGCACAATCCAGTTATACTGATTTTCCAGCTCCTTCCTTAGAGTCTTACAAATCTTTTCTTTCAGTTACTTTTATTCTTTAAGCCTAAAGGGTCTGTCCCACTTGGTGATTTTTTTCGGTGACCGTTGACGTCATTGACTGACGTATCAGGGTTGCCGAATGATTTTGAACATTTCAAAATGCAGCGGCGACAAAAAAATGTTGCGACACTTGAGGTAACACCGTGCGTCAATACGTCATCACGTCACGTTATGCCGCATCACGCCGCGACTTTTTCGGTGACCTGATATGTCAGTCAATGATGCCGACAGTCGTCAAAAAAATCGTCGTGGGACAGGCCCTTTACTTCAGGCAGATAATTCAAGATCACCATTGCTTTTGTGTGAAAATGCCTTTCTTTATGTTACCTTTGGTACTATTGTTAATCATCTTAAATCCTCCGGCTGTCACAAATGGGAACTGCCCTTGTTTTTTTTCTCCTTATGCAGATTATTCATAATTTTGAAAGCTATCAAATCACCTCACAATATTAGTTTATCTTAGTGAAGATATTGCTTTTCCAGTCCATCCCTCTAAATGAAATCCCTTGGAGAGAGACTTCTACAGCATAGAAACAGGCCTTCGCCACTGCTTGTCCACGGTGACCAAAATGCCAAACCGAGCCAGTGCCACTTGCCTCTGCCTTTTCAAAATCTCTCTGTCGCTCACTAACATCTTTTGCAAGCTAACAGATGTCAGCAGAGAGAAAAGTTGGTGATTCAAGTTAGCAGAGGTACTTCCTTTTTGGTGCTGCCTTGCTTAACCACACAGATTGCACAACAAGTTAATAAAATACACAGCTGATGACATAAATCAAATGGCTGACAAGTTTCCTGGATTAGAAACATGGAAAATAGGTGCAGGTGTAGGCCATTTGGCCCTTTGAGCCAGCACCGCCATTCAATATGATCATGGCTGATCATCCAAAATCAGTACCCCGTTCCTGCTTTCGCCCTATATCCCTTGATTCCATTAGCCCTAGCAGCTGTATCCAACTCTCTCTTGAAAACATCCAGTGAATTGGCCTCCACTGCCTTCTGTGGCAGAGAATTCCACAGATGGGCGGCATGGTGGCGCAGCGGTAGAGTTGCTGCCTTACAGCGAATGCAGCGCTGGTGACCCGGGTTCGATCCCGACTACGGGTGATGTCTATACGGAGTTTGTACGTTCTCCCCGTGACCTGTGTTGGTTTTCTCCGAGAACTTCAGTTTCCTCCCACACTCCAAAGACATACAGGTATGTAGGTTAATTGGCTTGGTCAATGTAAAAATTGTCCCTAATGTGTGTTGGATAGTGTTAATATGTGGGGATCGCTGGTCGGCGCGGACCCGGTGGGCCGAAGGGTCTGTTTCCGCACTGTATCTCTAAACTAAACTAAAGATTCACAACTCTCTGGGTGAAATAGTTTTTCTTCATCTCAGTCCCCCAACATCGGGAACAATTTTCCTGCATCTAGCCTGTCCAATTCCTTAAGAATGTTATATGTTTCTATAAGATCCCCTCACCCATCAAAACTCCAGTGAATATAAGCCCAGTCCACCCATTCTTTCATCACATGTCAGTCCCTCCAACCAAGGAATTAACCTGGTGAACCTATCCCTCAATAGCAAGAATGTCCTTCCTCAAATTAGGAGACCAAAACTGCAAACAATACTCCAGGATTGGATGGTCACACTTCAATGCAAGATTCTGACTTACTAGCAAATACCCAAGTGAGCAGCTATCTTAGTTTGCAAACATGCATCAAAAAAGAATCACTTCCCCCAACTCCAACCAATTGCAACTCTGACAAACTCCTGAGTGCCTCCCCACATAGACAATCTTGTTGATCGTTAATGGGCCCTATTCTCTATCTTGTTACTCTTTTGGCCATTAGATACATGTAAAGTGTTGGGGGAGTGTTTCACATTTCCAACATAAAACAAGCAAGTTCCCATAGCTACGGGTTTAATCTGGAGAGGGTCAGTACAATGAAGAAATAGTTGAGCAAGAATGTGTAGAGGGAGGTAATACTGGTCAGGACTCCTTTTGAGGATGAACGAACTGGAGGGCCCTCTAAATTTTCTAATTTGCAATGTAGATGCACAGGGTTTTAATTTCCACAGTGAAGATGAGCCAGTTGGAACCAGGGAATCAGAAATTAATAAAATGACAAAGGGTAGAAGTAACATAGATTACGTGGGAGGGGATAAGACCCATCAAGATAGGAAGAAGTAAGTTTGGTAGGGCAAGAGCAGGCTCAAATAATAGGTCTACTGGGACAACCCTGCATGGTCATCAGGTCCTGAATTTTATCCACCTTAATGACCTTCCTGACCCCCAGCATCTTTTAATCTGAAACTGCCCTTGCATAATCGCATTCCCCACACTGATCTCATTGTCCCCCATATCTTTCTCCTTGGTGGAAACAGTTGCAAGGTACTTGCTTACTACCATTCCTACATCCCCAGACTACAAGAACAAATTCAATAGACAATAGACAACAGACAATAGGTGCAGGAGTAGGCCATTCAGCCCTTCGAGCCAGCACCGCCATTCAATGTGATCATGGCTGATCATCCCCAATCAGTACCCCGTTCCTGCCCTCTCCCCATATCCCCTGACTCCACTATCTTTAAGAGCTCTATCTAACTCTCTCTTGAAAGTATCCAGAGAACCGGCCTCCAACGCCCTCTGAGGCAGAGAATTCCACAGACTCACAACTCTCTGTGAGAAAAAGTGTGTCCTTATCTGATCCTTGAGCAGTCCTACCTTCTCCCTGGATACCGTCTTGTTTTCAATGTAGGTATAAAATGTTTTCAGATTTTCTTTAGTCTGACTCGCCCAAGCCACTCTGTGACCCCTTTCCTAATATTCCTTAAAGGTCCTGTCTGATACCATTCTCTTAAACCTTGCAGGCACTTCCTTTTTCATTTTGACCATATTTACAATCTTGAGGAAGTGGTGGAGGTAGGTCACAAAACATCAAAAGTCTGTGGACAAGCACTTAAATTGCCAGGTTACGGAGACTGCACACCAAGCGCTAATAAAAGGAATTAGTAAGGTTGGCTACTTGGACGTAGTGAAGGGTGAAATTGAATTCTCCAATTTTACGTTATACTGCTCCAGCTGCTCTCTCTTTCATGTGCACCCCCATCCGGCTTCGTGCTTACCCATTTCCCCACTATCCCAGCCCCCTCCAACCCTTCTATCTATATCTGCCCCTGTGGCTTTAAATATCATTCCTCTTCTCTCCTTATCTAACACACTTTTGTCTCCTTTTAAACTGTAGCCAACTCCACCTCACCACCTTCAACTATATACACCTATTATTTGCCAGGCTTTGTCCCCCCCCTTCGCCCCCCCCCCCCCCCCCCCCCCCCCAAGTCAGAAACGTCATCTATCCATTCCCTTCACAGAAGCTGCTTGACCCACTCCAGCACTTTGTTTAGTTTAGATTAGAGATACAGCGTGGAAACAGGTCCTTCCGCCCACCGAGTCCGCACCGACCAGCGATCTCTGCACATTACCACTATCCTACACACACTAGCGACAATTTACATTTTATACCAAGCCAATTAACCTACAAACCGGTACATCTTTGGAGTGTGGGAAGAAACCGGTGAACCCGGAGAAAACCCACGCAAGTCACGGGGAGAACGTACAAACTCTATATAGTCAGGATCGAATCCAGGTTTCTGGAGCTGTAAGTCAGCAACTCTACCGCTGCGCCACGCTTTGTGTTCTGCTCATCTTCCTTATAAGTTGCCTTATAATTTGGCTGGGTTCTTGTAAATGTAACATTAAAATTTTTTACAGAAAGCATAAAGCAGGTTGTACAGGTAGTTCCAATATAACAAGATAGTTGGATTCCCAAGAATCCTCGTGTTATAGAAAGTTGCATTATAAAAACAATTGTGTCAAAGGTACTCACTATTTTTGATGCAGGATTTTCACACTCCCCCACACTATCCTACCCTGTACTTCCAAGGGATTGTTTTCAAAGGTGAAAGAATGGTGAACCAAAAATCAATCAGAGAAATGCTTGATCATATCATATCCAGCAAAGAATGACAATTTGAACTCGGAAGTGAGCATGCAATATCTTATCTACATGTTTATGATGACAGGACAACAGAAAGAATCTCTGCTTGCAGCCGAGGTGGCAGAATGGAAAATCAGATGCATATTTCAGTTTTTTGACATGTGGAATTAGGCCCATGCCAGGATTGGGTTCTGGCCCAGCTCAGATCCAAACTGGAATAACAATGCAACAGTCGCAAGATTGCTGAGCTTGAAAGTGTGCTCCACTTCTTCCCCTCAGTTATCAGGATTCCAAATATTTTTTTCATTAGCTAAGGTGTAATCCGATTCTCCTCTACCTCATTGCAGACATTGGACTGTGTCTCTGGAACTGTTGTGCCATAATGCTGAGAACTATATGCTGCACTGTGTGTCTTTCCCCTCACTCTACCTATTGTACTTGACTTTGGCTTGATTGTATTTATGTATGGTATTATCGGATTTGATTGAATAATACGTAAAACATAGCTTTTCTCCGTACTCGGTACATGTGACAACAATAAACCTAAACCTGGACAGCGCCTCCTGTGAGTGTGGGGTCTCAACACAGACAGTGGAGCACATAGTCACCAGTTGCCCCAAACACCGGCCACCGAATAGTGAACGAGGTCTGATTGACCTGGACGATGACACGTTGGCCTGGCTCACCTCAACGGAGCTGCAGGTCTAGAAGATATACGACAGAAGAAGACAAAGCAGATGGGGGAATCGAGTGAAGAATAATCACGCTTCTTAACGCAATGGGACTGCTAAGGAGACATCAACCTTTAAACTAGTATAAATGTGATAAAATAATTCAACATCACT
Source organism: Amblyraja radiata (assembly GCF_010909765.2). Taxonomy (NCBI): domain Eukaryota; kingdom Metazoa; phylum Chordata; class Chondrichthyes; order Rajiformes; family Rajidae; genus Amblyraja; species Amblyraja radiata. Next base: position 96,283,970 of record NC_045959.1, on the reverse strand, counting down.
TCTAGCAGCAAAGATAGTGGAAACCAAAAGTCTTCAGAAAATTGTGAGAACATGGTTTCTTAGTCTGAAGAAGGGTCTTGACCTGAAACGTCACCTATTCCTTTTCTCCAGAGATTCCGTCTGACCTGCTGAGTTACCGCAGATTTTTGTGTCTATCTTCGGTTTAACCCAGCATCTACAGTTCCTTCCTACACATGGATCAGAAGGTGCTACACACTGCAGGAGTAGACATGTCTGAGCAATCTACAGTATAGTTTTGTGAGAGTGATAAACCAACATAAGGTAAACGAAAGACTACAGCAACGTGGGAACTCTTCACCTAGCAAAACATTTTGCTGATTTTGTGATAGCATAGATGTACTTATTGCTAAACTGAAAACCTAAGTTGAAAGTTTACGCCATATGGGTGGCACGCTGGCGCAGCGTTAGAGTTGTTGCTTACAGCACTTACAGCGCCAGAGACCCGGGTTCGATCCTGACTACGGGTGCTGTCTGTATGGAGTTTGTACATTCTCCCCGTGACCGCGTGGGTTTTCTCCGAGATCTTTGGTTTCCTCCCATATTCCAAAGATGTACAGGTTTGTAGTTAATTGGCTAGGTATAAAAGCAATTTGTCCCTAGTGTGTGTAGGATAGTGTTAAAGTGCGATCGGAGCGAACCCGAAGAGCCTGTTTCCGTGCTGTATCTCTAAACTAAATTAAACGAAACCACAGGAGCTGAAGCTAAAAAGTAGAAATGAACAGGACTGTTTACATATTGGGTTCATTGAAACACTGGGATAGAGACTCCATATTGTATTGAACGCTGAAGTCAGAACACTCAGAAACAAATATGAAAGGATGCCAGAGATGCAGCACCATCTAGTGGCATCTCATGATAGTGCGGTAAGTATCAAACACTGAGGTCAGCTAGTACCGCCGACATGGTGAATCACTAATGAATGATTATTGATGAAGTGTATCATAGAGTGATACACTCATGGAGCAGGCACGTGCCATCAGGGTAGGCAAGGTAGGCACTGCCTACCCTGGCTAAAATTATAAAATTATAATTATTAAATATAATATCAAGGCAGGGGAGATCGATCTCTTAGGTAGGCATAATTCTCCGTGCCTTTCATGCACAGTACATGTAATACGGGAAAGTCTGTGCAGCTGATGTGCCGTCAATGCTGCTACAAGCTGTCAATGACAAGGGGAGCTGAAGGCAGCTGAAATTCTGCCTTTGCAGCGTGGACTGTGTACAGCGCAATACGCAGCGCAAGCGGTTGTAAAATGAGAAGCGGCTGTAAAAGGACAGCGCCGCTGGGAGGGGGGGGGGGAGTCCCTTTCACAGCATGTCAGGAGTCTGGCCAGGGGTAAAGTTGCGGGAGGTCAGGAGCGTTGAGAAGGAGGGGGTCGGGGATCATGCCAGCAACCAGCTCAAGAGCGGGTCAGCAGGCAATAAATAACAGGACAGCGGGCGGTGGTTACTCCATGTGTCAGTGCGAGTAACCTCAATTGGTCCTTTGTTCGCACTGACACAGGAGTAAGCTCCACCGCCCGCTGTCCTGTTATCCATCGCCCGCTGACCTGCTCCACTCTATGTACTTTGCTCTTGAGCTGGTCCCCTCACTGTTCAGACGGAGAGAACTGCCAGATTTGAGTGGGCCGGCAGAAGGCGTTGAGGTCCCGGCAGCCGCTCACAGCCAACCGAGCTTCTTCCCTCCCCGGCCACAATGCAGTGGCTCCGCACCCGGTGCGCCGCGGCAGCGGTGAGTGAGTGAGTTGCTGGCATTATCCCCAACCCCCTCCTTCTCAACGCTCCTGCCTTACCCACAACTTTACCCCTGGCCAGACTCGCCACACGCCGTGAAAGAAACTGTCCCCCCAATTGGTCCCTTTAACTAGTATTGTCATTCAATAAGATGACAACTGATTCAACTTGTCCCTGTGTGCTCCAGTTTTTCCCACCATCTCTCCACCTGCCATCACCCTCTACCCCGCACCCATTCAGTAATTCAGAATGAAGGAGACTTGGAAGGCTTGGGCAAATTGAATTGTTACTTTCTTTATTTTTATTTTTTATTTTTACGGAGAGGAGAACAATCTGCGCATGCGCGGTTTAAGATTTTTTTTTAAAGCCGACTGACTGCTTACCCTGAGTAATTACTCACGGCACGTGCCTGTCATAGAGTGATACATTCCATCAATATTAATTTATAAATGGCAGCAGAAAAAAATCAGCTCCTCCTGGAGTCCAAAAGGAAGCACAATATTGCAGAAATTCAAATCAAGGGACCTGCATCATATTGCATGTGGTGCAGGGATTTGTTCTCTATTGGAGAAAATGACTGCAAGAGCTTAAGCTAAGCATAAATATTTCTAGAAAAGCAAAATTCTGCAGTTGCTGGAAATCTGAAATAAAAACAGAGAATACCAGAAATTGCACGTTATGTTGGATCTACAGAGAGAAAAACAATGTTAAAGTTTCACCTTTTGTCATAATTGGAACTAATTGAGAATAAAGACTTTAAGAATCAAGGATGACAAAAATGCTGGAGAAACTCAGCGGGTGAGGCAGCATCTATGAAGCGAAGGAATAGGTGACGTTTCGGGTTGAGAGATTCAAGGAAATGGGGGGGGGGAGGGAGAAAATAACACGGCAAGTCCCACGATACAGTGAAAGGTAGAAGAAAATACACGACAAAAATGTGATACCATAAGATAGCAGAAGCATGAAAAAAGATGAAAGTGCAGAATTAATACAATTACCAAACAAATTTGGAAGAAAGGTTGGAAATTTGAAAGAAAAATTCTGGACATAAAAGTTATCTGAAATTTTGAACTCAATATTGAGTGTGGTAGGCTAGTCAGAAGCTACCACTATCTGTTTTAACATTGCATCTCCTCTCGTCTTGTCTGATGGAAACACATTTTATATTCATGCTCACGGCTCAATGCACTGATATCTTTGAAGGCAAATCAGGTCCAATACTTCTCTTTAAAATGCCATTGAAATCTATTGTCATGGTAACAACAATATTGGAGAGGGATAAAGCACACCATCTTACAAAAGACGAATAAACAATCGCCAAATAAGTAATAGTATACACATGAACAAAAAGATGTTGCAAATGCTTTCACTTATTTTAGAACATCGAGTTCCACTTATTTTGTTAATTTACACAAAAAAAATGCACACAACCTTAAAAGTGCACATGTATAATTGCATAAATATGAGTATTGAAATCCCATACTTCACAATGGTATTTGTTACACAGATTTATCCATCAACAATGCAATTAGTTGCATCTGGATTTCCAAAGTATTGGAAAGTGACTGAAGCACGATGCTAACATCACGTGGACTCCTCGGTTGGGATCGCAGGGTAGGAGTAGCGGAAACACACGGCAAGTTCTCAGAATAACAAACTTAAGACTACACAAAGCCTAGTGAGAATGAGTTTTTCACTTGGCACAATTTATCCAGTTTTCTCACATTGTCCTCAGTGGCTTACGGCTGCTGCGGCATGGGAGCGTTTGAAAAAAAATGCAGGCAATAAAAATATTGTTATGCTAAAATAATATTTCAGTGATCATGAGCCAATTCCTCAGAATAATTTGATGGAGGCTTCACACACTATAACAGATTTAAATTAGAGTTTAACTTATGACGTTGGTGTGCTTTTCCTCCCTCACAAGCCCCTGTGTCATTTGAAAGTGATGTAGAAATAGTCATTGGTCCAACTAACCATAAAAATTAACTACAAACTTAAATGCACTTGTTCCTTCTTTTGACATGACAACCAAAGCTATTAAAGAAGTACTACCCTGGAATTCAAGACATGCATGACTGAGCTACTAATGATAACTAAGGAAGACACGCAGTCCATTGGGACCATGCCACCTTCAAGCAGAGCAATCCCTTCAGTCTCACTCTCCTTTCACTGTTTTCACAAAACCTCCAAAGGAAAAGATGTTGGTGGCAAAATAAATTGAAATGATACAGCTGTTGGTTTTCACCTCTAGGTGGGAGTCTTGAGTACAGACACATACAAACCCTTGTGTATAGGGACAAATCATGTTGTACGGTCTCCAATATACAACTAAAATATAAATACATGTTCCCAATATTTCACAAATATCAGTTTACTTCTAACAGATTTAATCTCGAAAGTAATGGCCAAAGTTCATCTCTCAAACAACACAATTGAAACAGATTATCAAGTTATTTAGAGTCTTTTAGGACTCTGATGTGTGCAGCTGGTTGCCACGGCGCATCACGTCACTGATTGCAATGCAGAAGTATTTTTATTGGCTATGAAACATGCTGGAGCATCCAGAAATGTAAAAGCAACACTTTAGGCATTTCCCAAAATAGAAACTTTTTGAACTTTTGAGTTAAAAAATTTAATCCATAACATAACAGCAAACAATAAATATGAGCACCAAGCCAAACCCAACAGAATCTCAGTTTGAGGATTATATTGCCAGTGCCGAAAGGCAATTTGGCACTCCTGCTATCATTTATAGCATCAGGCGAATTTGTAATCGTTCCTCATAAACTCTAAGCTCAAGCCTTGATTTCCCTGCAAATTGTACTACAATTTCACTTCAAGGATCCTTCTGAAGATGGAGAAACAGAAGCGGTACGGTGGCACAGTGGTAGAATTGCTGCCTTGCAGTGCCAAAGACCCGGGTTTGATCCTGACTGTGGGTGCTGTCTGTACGGAGTTTGTACGTTCTCCCGGTGACCGCGTGGGTTTTCTCCGAGATCTTCAGTTTCCTCCCACACTCCAAAGACGTGCAGGTTTGTAGGTTAATTGGCTTGGTAAAATTGTAAAATATTGACCCTAGTGTGTGTAGGATAGTGTTAATGTGCGGGGATCACGGACTCAGTGGGTCGAAGGGCCTGTTTCCGCGCTGTATCTCTAAACTAAACTAAAAGTGCAGTTGAGTAACAACACCCTAGAAGCCTGGTGCTTCCTAAGAAACTAGAAAACATATTTAAAACATTCCAAGAATGGAATTTAGCAAGGCATTTGATAAGGTTCCGTACGGTAGGCTGATCTGGAAGGTTGGATTGCACTGATGTTAGGCATGGACAGCTGAGGAGGGTGGGGGGGGGACAGGGATTTGAGGGGGGAGTAATAAAAGGAAGGAAAGTCGTGAACACATTGAATGGCAGGGATAGGCAGGAGGGGCTGAGTGGCCTCCTGCTATGGTCTGCCCCCACCTGGGGAGTTGGGGACAGGGCGAGGAGCAGTGGCTGCGTTTGACGTAGGGGAGGGAATGCGCGCCCCTAATGGTGGGAGGGCGAAACGTTTGTCCCAGAGGGTGGAAGCTGGAGAGCAGGACCTGGGGTGGCGAGAGATTAATACTTGTGTTGAGGGAAGCCCTGATGATGTTGAATAGCAGGATTGGCTAGAGAGGCTGAGCGGTCTCCTGCTATGGTCGGACACAGCCGTTAGTTTGGCGACAGGGTGAGGGAGCAGTGGCTGGGTCTGACCTGCGGGGGGCAGCACTGCAGGGTCATTGTGTGGCAGCTCACCTGGAAAATGCGGGGGGGGGGGGGGGGGGGGGGGGGGGGGAGGGAGGGAAGGAGGGAGGGAGGGAGGGAGGGAAGGAGGGAGGGAAGGAGGGAGGGAGGGTGGAAAGCCCCTCCCTGTAGTTTGGGGAGAGGGCTGAGAGCTTGGGTGGGGGATAAATACCCCGGTCAAATGAATCCCTAATCGCATTGAATGGCAGCGCCAGGCTTGGAGGGGTTGAATGACCTCTTGCTTCGGTCTTCCCCACTGAGAGGCAGCTTGACAACTGGACTATATTGCACTCGACATTATTCCCTTTGTGTGTACACTGTGGACGGCTTGATTGTAATCATGTATAGTTTTTTTCCCGATGATTGGATAACACACCACAAAAAAAGCTTTTCACTTTACCTTGGTGCACCTGACAAGAAAACGAAAGAAGCAAGCATGTGATCCAGGGAGAGCTAGCCAACTGGATAGGCAATTGGCTTCAAAGAATGAAGCAGAGGGTGAAGGTGGAAGGTAGACACAAAATGCTGGAGTAACTCAGCAGGTGAGGCAACATCTCTGGAGAGAAGGAATGGGTGACGTTTCGGGACCCGAAACGTCACCCATTCCTTCTCTCCAAAGATGCTGCCTCACCCGCTGAGTTACTCCAGCATTTTGTGTCTACCTTCAATTTTAACCAGCATCTGCAGTTCTTTCTTCCACGTGATGGTGGAAGGTTGCTTTTCAGACTGGAGTCCTGTGACTAGTGGTGTGCCTCAGGGATTGGTGCTGGGCCCACTGCTGTTTATGGTTTACATCAAGGATTTGGAAAGTCAAACTGAGGGCAAGACATTCACAGTGAATGGCAGGGTTCCAGGGGGGGGGGGGAGTGTTGTAGAGCAGAGGGATCTAGGAGTTAAGGTACATAGTTCCTTTAAATTGGTGTCACAAATAGGATAGTCTAGAAGGCTTTCGACACACTGGTCTTCATCAGTCAGAGTAACGAGTATAAAAGTTGGAATGTGTAAGAAGGAACTGCAGAAGGAAGTTGGGATGTTATGTTACAGTTGTGAAAGACATTTTGGTGAGGCCACATTTGGAGTATTGTGTTCAGTTTTGGTCACCCTGGCATGGGAAAGAGATTGAGCTGGAAAGGGTGGAGAGAAGATTTACAAAGATGTTGCCAGAACTCGGGGGGTTATGAGATATGGGGAAGGGGTTGATGAGGCCAGGATGAGTAGTGATCTTATTGAGGTACATAAGATCATGAAGAGAATAGATACGGGTATATGCATGGAGCCCATCTACTCAGAGTCAAGAACCAGAGGTGCTAGAGGAAAGATTTCACAGGCACCTGAAGGGCAACCTTTTCACACAAAGGGTGGTATGTACTGTATATGGAACGAGCTGTTGAGGAGTTAGTTGAGGCACATACTATCACTACATTTAAATAATATTTGGACAGGTACATGGATAGGAAAGGATATGGGTCAAACAGAAGCAGGTGGGACCAGTATATATGAGGCATCTTGGTTTGTGTGGACAAGTTGGGCCAAAGGGACTGTTTCCATGGTGTATAACTTTATGACTCTCACCTAGAACATATGTCCCCATGTTTATGATTCTCCAACCCTGGGTAAAATACTCCATACATTCATCTGGAGAAACTCAGCGGGTGAGGCAGCATCTATGGAGAGAAGGAATAGGCCACATTTTGGGTCGAGACCCTTCTTCAGACCTTCTCTCCATAGATGCTGCCTCGCCCGCTGAGTTTCTCCAGCTTTTTTGTCCACCTTCGATTTCTCCAGCATCTGCAGTTCTTTCTTAAACAACTGTACATTCATCTTATCTATTCCCCCTAATGATGTTAAACACTTCTATAAAGTCACCCCTCAGTCTTTTGCACACCAAAGGTGTAGTCATAGCCTGCCCATCCTCTCCCTATACTTAAGCCCCTCAGGTCCTGGCAACATCTTTGTAAATCTTCTGTACATCATTCCCACCTACAGTTTTTGCTTCACTCTGCTCCCCGCCAACGTGCGTGTGCGTGTACACACACACCCACACACCTATACCCTGTAGGTTAAAACGTTTCTCTCCTCTTTCCCCTTTCTGATGAAGGGTCTTCGACCTGAAACATTGACTCTGTTTCTCTTTCCATGGATGCAGCCTGACTTGCTAAGTAGTTCCGGTATTTCCTGTGTTATTCAAGCTTTACCCCACCATCTCTTCCTCACATAAACCCAATAAAAATAATTTTATTAAGAAACAAAATCTATTTTAAAATAACTTACATCTTTTATTATTTGGACCCCATGAGAGCTCTTCAGATTCACTGCTATGCTCTGCAAAGAATAAAAAGCACTTGGTTTAGAAGAGATTATACTAAACATTTTATACCAATAGAATAATCAGCTGCCTGTTGAAATGAGACAAAAAATAAGATTTTCTTCTAAGGATGTGGATGTTGCTGGCAAATCCAGCACTTCTTGTGCCCATAAACTGGCTGCCTTTCTATACTTGGATAAGAGTAAATTAATACAATACAATACAATACGGTTTATTTGTCACATTGCACAAAAAGTGCAAATGAAATGGATATGTCAGCAGCGATACAATGATAAAGAGCACACACAAAAACATACTAAAAATTTAACATAAACATCCACCACAGCATTCATCACTGTGGTGGAAGGCACACAATTTAGCCAGTCCTCCTCCATTTTCCCCCGTGGTCGGGACCTCAACCCTCCGCAGCCGCCGCTGCGGGCGTCCAGATGGTAAGGACACGGTACGAGTCCAGGTAAGTCCAGAGTCAGCTCTTCCCCACCGGAGACCGCGGCTTTAAGTTGGTGTAGGCCGCAGGCCAGCGGCCGAAGATTTAAAGTTCCCTCCATGCCGCAGCCAGAAGCACTGCAGACTGCAGGGCCGGCGGTCAAAGCTCCCCTCCAGGGGTGATGTTAAGTCCATACCGCGCCCGCGGTAGAAGACGGCCGCGGGCCGGCGGTGGTAGCTTCTTCTTACCCCGGGTCCCCCCCAAGGGATCCCGGGCTGTAGACGCCGCGCCAGCTGGAGCTGTGCAGACCGCGGCTTCAGGCTGCCGGCTGCTGCGGGCCAACGAAACGGAGCGCTCCCCTCCAGCGAGCCCCAGCGAGGGCTCGCCCGCTCCGCGTTGACAGTCCACGCTGCACCCGCTGCCGGAGCCCGAACCCCGGGCGCGTCTCCGGGAAAGGCCGCGCCGATCCTCGCTGTTAGGCCACGGGGGAGGCGACCTGGAAAAAGTTGCCTCTCCTTGGAGGAGGCGACCGAAACGGTTTCCTCCTTACCCCCCCACACCACCCCCAACACAAAACACACAAAGAAACATTAAAAACATACTTTAAAACATACTAAAAAAATTTAAAAAGTTGAAAATAACTAACGCGCTGCTGACAGGGCTGCCACCATTGCAGCGCCCCCACCGACCAAATTAGAGGTACAGGATTTGCCAATATAGCAAAAAGCCTCTCAAACACCCCTATTGCATCTGCCTGCACCACCATCCCTGGCAGCTCGTTCATGACACCCACCGCCCACTGTGCAAAAAGCTTGTTCCACACATCTCCTTCAGACTTTGCCCCTCTCACCTCAAAGCTATGTTACATAGAAACATAGAACACAGATGCAGGAGTAGGCCATTCAGCCCTTCGAGCCAGCACGTACCAGCATGGCCGATCATCCTAAATCAGTACCCCGTTCCTGCTTTCCCCCCATATTCCTTGATTCCGTTAGCCCTAGAAGCTCTCTCTAACGCTTGAAAACATCCAGTGAATTGGTCTCCACTGACTTCTGTGGCAGAGAATTCCACAGATTCACAACTCTCTGGGTGAAAAAGTGTTTCCTCAACTAAGGACTTACCTGGACTTTTTACCTTGTCTGCACATCTGGACGCCCGCGGCGACGGCTGTGGAGGGTTGAGGTCCCGACCACGGGGGAAAATGGAGGAGGTCTGGCCAAATTTGTGCCTTTCCAGCAGTGATGAATGCTGTGGTGGATGTTTGTGTTAATTTTTTTTTGTGTTTTTGTGTGTTCCTTTTCATTGTACCGCTGCTGGCAAATTCATTTCACTTGCACTTTATGTGCAAGTGACGAATAAAACTGATTGTTGAACCACTTCATAAAAATGAGGAGTGGCCTAAAGACAGTTGATAATGGGAGAATATTCCCTTTGGTGGAGGAGACAAAGTTAAAAGTCAGTGCTACAAAATAATGGGCAAGAGAATTAAGAGTAAATGGAAATGCACTACCTGTAAATGTGATGATAACAAAAATCCATAAAGGCCATAAGGAAATGGAAAACATACGTTGAACATTTTTTTTTGCACAGACCAGATGATGGAACTAAGGAGTTACTCTGAAGGGGAGCTGTTGTCCACATGATAGGCTGAATGACCACAGCTATTCTATGAATCAGTGTATAGAAGTGTCCCGGGGAACCGAGCAGCCCTGATCCACCCACCAAACCGCCCCTCCGAAGACCGGAACACACCCCGGTAGGTCCGACTCACCCCACACACCTTCCAGGGACTGCGGAGAGGGCGGGTGAAGGAGTCTGAGCGGTGGCGACAATGAGAGCCTCGGGGGCGGCAGCGTGAGGGGCGGCAGCGGGAGACGAATAAAGTTTTATCGTATCGTATTATAAAAGGAAATCTAGGTCTCAATGAACATCAACACCCTCCAATGTCTTGCCATTTAATAATGCTGATATTATTTTCCATCATGCAGAGGTTTTCGCATTATGTTGCATTGTTACATTACCACTGTATATAACTGCATAGATACAAACTTGCAGACTTTTTCATTCCCTTTATACTAAACCCGCATTCAACAAACAGGTGAAGAATGCAAGAAACATTAACCATGATTTACATTGTTTCAGCCTCACCTTTTTATTTCGATTGACACTCAGGAAGTAGACACTTTCTGTTCCCATGAACGGTGGACCCCAGGCTCTTGTTTCATCACCAGATCCTATTAACAAGGGTAGATTTTAGCAATACGAATCGATCACATTAAAGATGATTATTTATTTTCTCCGCTTAATTTTATGACTTTCTGGTGTCTAATTTTTGTTTCTTAATATTGTTTGCACTTTCATTTGCACTTTTGTTGCTTCACTATTCTGTTCCAATTACCTTTGGGCTGGTTTGTGCTTGAGCAGAGGCCAAAGAAGATGAACAATGAATTAATATTTTATTGTCACACGTGAAAAGTCACAGTGAAATTCTTTGCTTGCACACCCAAGGTATGCAAATAGTCGCTACATAAAGGGTGCTTACAAAGTTACAAAGTTACAAAGTTACAAAGTATCCCCGCGCCAGGTCCCCATTGTTCTTCCCCCTCCCCCTCCCGCATGGCGGTCCCCCGCATGGCGGGTCCTCCTTTGTTCCCCCCCCCCCCCCGGCAGCGGCGTCCTCACTCCACATGGTTCGTCTTCATCCGTCGGTCGGTCGGTGCCCTGGCTCTGACCCACGAGGCCCTGGCCTGGGCTCTGACCTGCGAGGCTCCACCGACCTGCGAAGCTCCTCCGACCTGCGAGGCTCCTCCGACCTGCGATGCTCTGCCCCCAGCTTCTCCGCGGCCATCTGGGAGGCATCGAGACCGTGGCACCATCGATAAAGTCCTCCGGCCACGTTCACAGTCCGAGGCCGAAGCCCACAGGAAATCCCACCAGAAACCCAGAAAGGACTGAAGATAGACAGAAAACACTGGAGTAACTCAGCGGGACAGGGAGCATCTCTCGGTGGAAGGAATGTGTGTCGTTTTGGGTCGAGACCCTTCTTCAGACTGAGAGTCAGGTGAGAGGGAAACAACAGATCTAGAAGGGTAAGGTGTAAAAAACGAGAAATCAAAGGGGGCGAAGATCAAGGAGAATGTATAGATCATTGTTAGCAGGGAGACAACAAGGCATACAATGCAAAATTTACTCAGGGGGACAGTCAGACTGGTCGGAGAACTAGGATGGGGGAGGGTTGGAGAGAGAGGGAAAACAAAGGTTACTTGAAGTTAGAGAAGTTAATATTTATACCGCTGGGTTGTAAGCTGCCCAAGCGAAATATGAGATGCGGTTCCTCAGCTTTGTGTTGGGCCTCACTCTGACAGTGGAGGATACTCAGGACAGAAAGGTCAGTGTGGGAATGGGAGGGGCTAAAGATGTGGTGGGTGAACCAAGAAATAACCAGTGTGCCAGACTCGAATTGGGCAAGCAATGGGCAACCATGGTAGAAAGAATTGACCATATTTGTCCAATAATCGTCAACCTAGTCAGTGGGGACTGCCCAGTGCATGTAGTCTCGGAAGAGTTGATGAGCATTTGGAAAAAAAATTTAAATGGGATAAATGTACAATTAGTGCAAGTGGGTGATTGATGATCACACGGTGAGCCCAAAGGAATCATTTCCATGCTGTATGTCTCCATGACGGGAGGGTTCAAACTAGAGAGGCTGTGGGTAGGAACCAGAGTAGTGGGTCAAAATTGGAAGGAGTAATGGGAAAGTACAGGTTAGTCTCAACAGAAGGACAAGCGTGGAGAGATGAAGGAATAGGGTGGCGATGATGGGGTGAAGTTTGTTTATTTCATTGCAGGGAGGATTGTGGCGAAAGCAGATGAAGTTACAAGCCTGGATCAGTGCTTAGGACTTATGCTGTGGCCATTGTGGAAATGTGGTTGTGAGAGGCAAACAAATGGTAGTTCAATGATCCGAAAGATGCAAAAGCAACAGGGTTGTCTGACTGCATGACTTAATTTACCCAATATTGACTGGGACTTGCTCGGTGACACGTGCCTCAATGACTATCGACCAGTAGCACTAACGCCGGTGGTGATGAAGTGCTTTGAGAGGTTGATCATGGAGCAAATCAACTCCTACATCGACAAAAACCTGGACCCACTGCAGTTCGCGTACCGCCACAACAGATCAACGGTGGATGCGATCTCGCTGGCCCTCCACTCCGCACTGGACCACTTGGACAACAAAAACTCATATGTCAGGCTGTTATTCATTGATTACAGCTCGGCATTTAACACAATCATCCCCTCCAAACTGGTTACCAAACTCGCAGAACTGGGTCTCTGCGCATCCCTCTGCAACTGGATCCTTGACTTCCTCGTCCACAGACCACAGTCTGTTCGTATTGGTGGAAATGTGTCAGCCTCAATAACAATCAGCACGGGAGCACCTCAAGGCTGCGTGCTCAGCCCCCTGCTGTACTCACTCTATACCCATGACTGCGTAGCGAACCACAGTGCGAACTCCATCATCAAGTTCGCTGACGACACCACTATTGTGGGGCGTATCACTGATGGGGATGAGTCAGAGTACAGAAGAGAGATCGAGCAACTGTCCATATGGTGCCAGCGCAATAACCTGGCCCTCAACACCAGCAAAACCAAGGAACTGATTGTGGACTTTGGAAGGAGTAGGAGGGGGACCCACAGCCCCATTTATATCAACGGGTCGATGGTTGAAAGGGTCAAGAGCTTCAAATTCCTGGGCGTGCACATCTCTGAAGATCTTTCCTGGTCCGAGAACACTAATGCAATCATCAAAAAAGCACATCAGCGCCTCTACTTCCTGAGAAGATTACGGAGAGTCGGATTGTCAAGGAAGACTCTCTCTAACTTCTACAGGTGCACAGTCGAGAGCATGCTGACCGGTTGCATCGTGGCTTGGTTCGGCAATTTGAGCGCCCTGGAAAGGAAAAGACTACAAAAAGTTGTAAACACTGCCCAGTCCATCATCGGCTCTGACCTTCCTTCCATCGAGGGGATTTATCGCAGTCGCTGCCTCAAAAAGGCTGGCAGTATCATCAAAGACCCACACCATCCTGGCCACACACTCATCTCCCTGCTACCTTCAGGTAGAAGGTACAGGAGCCTGAAGACTGCAACAACCAGGTTCAGGAATAGTTACTTCCCCTCAGCCATCAGACTATTAAACCTGGCTCGGACAAAACTCTGATTATTACCAACCACTTTCTGTTATTTGCACTATCAGTTTATTTATTCATGTGTGTATATATTTATATCATGGTATATGGACACATTTATCTGTTTTGTAGTAAATGCCTACTATTTTCTGTGTGCTTAAGCAAAGCAAGAATTTCATTGTCCTACACAGGGACACATGACAATAAACTAACTTGAACTTGAACTTGAACAAAGGCTGATGATTGATCCCTGGGATGGCAGGACTGTCATATGAGGAAAGATTGAAAAGACTGGGCTTGTATTCACTGGAGTTTAGAAGGATGAGGGGGTCTCTTATAGAAACATATAAAATTATAAAAGGACTGGACAAGCTAGATGCAGGAAAAATGTTCCCAGTGTTGGGCGAGTCCAGAACCAGGGGCCACAGACTTAGAATAAAGGGGAGGTCATTTAAGACTGAGGTGAGAAAAAAACGTTTTCACCCAGAGAGTTGTGAATTTATGGAATTCCCTGCCACAGAGGGCAGTGGAGGCCAAGTCACTGGATGGATTTAAGAGAGAGTTAGATAGAGCTCTAGGGGCTAGTGGAGTCAAGGGTTATGGGGAGAAGGCAGGCATGGGTTATTGATAGGGGACGATCAACCATGATCACAATGAATGGCGGTGCTGGCTTGAAGGGCCGAATGGCCTCCGCCTGCACCTATTTTCTATGTTTCTATGTAGATGGGGCAGAAATTTGGAGGTGTATCCAAGAGAGTTTTTTGAAACCATATGAGGATAGTTTAACCTGAAAAGGGAACATATGGACCTTATGTTGGGAAATGAACTTGGCCAGGTGACTGGTGTTAGTCTGAAGAAGGGTTTCAGCCCGAAACGGCGCCTATTTCCTTCGCTCCATAGATGCTGCTGCACCCGCTGAGTTTCTCCAGCAATTTTGTGTGCCTTTGGCCAGGTAACTGGTGTTTCAGTGGAAGAGCATTTTGGGGATAATGATCACAACTCCAAAAGTTTTAATGTGTAGCTTCCAGCAACACAGTCTCTCGTGTCTCCATTTTGCTACACTTACATAATACTGTAGACATGGTTTTCTGTGTAGGAAGGAACTGCAGATGTTGGTTTATACCGAAGATAGACTCAAAGTGCTGGAGCAACTCAGCGGGTCAGGCAGCATCTCTGGAGAAAAGGAATAGGTGACATTTCGGGTTTGAACCCTTCTTCAGACTCTTTTGAGTTACTTTTGAGTATTTTGTGTCTATGTCCCAAATGTTTTAACATTGTTTTGAATAGGGAGAAGGCAGGACCTTGCAGGAAGTTACTAACTTGGAGTAAGGCAAACTACAATTTTGTTAGGCAGGAGCTCAGGAGGGTACACTGGGTACAATTGTAATTAGGTAAAGTATACATCCGACATATAGGAGTCGTTGAAAGGCTGGTTGATCGAAGATCAGAACCGGCATGTTCCAGGGATAAGAATGACAAAGTAAGGGAACAATGAGCCAACGAGATTATAAATTTGGTCAAAAAGAAAAAGGAAGTGCATGCAAGGTTTAAGAGGCTGCAATCTGGCAGGGCCTTTGAAGAATATAAAGAAAGCAGGAAATCTCAAGTGGGTGATTAGAAGGGCCAAAAGGGCCCACAAATGTCTTTGGTGAGTCGGTTTAAAGAAAATTCCAACGCTTTTTATATCTATATTCCAAAAACAAAAGGGTAACCAGGGCAAAGGTAAGACTGCTCAAGGATGAAGGAAGGAATTTGTACTTTGAGTCTGGTGATGTAGGCGAGGTCCTAAACAAGTATTTGTATCTGTTTTCTTCATGAAATGGAGTACAGTGAGATCAGTGTGGAGAATACTGATATGCAAGGGCAGTTTGCAATTAGGAAACAGGAGGTGTTGGGGCTCTTGAAGAGCGTTAAGGTGGGCAAATCCCCAGGCCCTGATGGGATTTATCCCAGGTTATTGAGAGAGGCAAGAGAGGAGATTGCAAGACGTTTAACAAAAATCTTTGAGTCTTCTCTAGCCACAGGCGATGTCCAGGAGGACTGGAAAGTAGCTAATCCTATTCCTATATTTGAGAAGGGTAGAGAGAATCCAGGGAATGATAGGCCAGTGAGATATATTAGTGGTGGGGAAGCTATTGGATAGGATTCTTCGGGATAAGATTTACCCCAAATTTACCCATTTGGAAAAGAGTGGGTTAATTAGAGACAGCCAATATGGCTTTGCACAGGAGGGGGAGAGAGGGGGGGAGAGAGAGGGGGAGAGGAGAGGGGGGGGGAGAGAGAGGGGGGGAGAGAGGGGGGGGAGAGGGGAGGGGAGAGAGGGGGAGAGAGGGGGGACAGAGGGGGGGAGAGAGAGGGGGGAGTGAGGGAGAGGGGGGAGAGAGAGGGAGGGGGGAGAGAGGGGGGAGAGAGGGGGAGAGAGGGGGGCGCGAGGGGGGAGAGAGGGGGGGGAGAGAGGGGAGGAGAGAGGGGGGGGAGAGAGGGGGAGAGGGGGAGGGAGAGAGTGGGGAGAGACCCGAGCTGCGAGCGGGCGAGCGAGTGTCGACGAAAAGAGCAAAGGACCAAAGTGAGCTATGATCTTTGGTCTTCAGTCGACAGGGTGACTTTTGAACAACCGGAGGAGGAGGGCGGGGTGGGAGGTGAGGTCAGTCGCAGCGCGAGCAGACGGCAGGCAGGCAGATCTATTGTCCCGTCATCAGCGAAAAACTGGTGTTTTGATTTCAAAGTTTGATCGGATTTGTGAACATTTTTATTAATAACTCAAGAAATAAAGCATGACATTTTCAGGTAATCCGATTACGGACTCCAGGGGGGTAAATCTCTACCAGAATATGTATTTTTTGTTTTATTTTTATTTTTTTTATTAGAAGCAATTGTACAAAGATAAAACATTCGGCGGTTTAGGCATATGGATAGGCAGGGAATGGAGGCATGTGGATTATATGCAGATAGATAAGAGAAGGTCTTGGCATCATGTTTGGCACAGACATTGTAGGCCAAGCGACTTGTTGTTGCGCTGTACTGTCCTATGGTCTATGTCTCGATAAGGCCATGGAGCCATTCGAGGATTGAGACATCCATTTAGCTGCCTCTGACACTCCCCTTCTTCTCCAAAGCCTGTCAGATCAAACTTCTGTGGAACTTCTCTTGCTCCCTCTCTGAACATTTAATTCTCTACCTTTTCTCCTATTTCCCTTTTCCCTCCTGGTCTGGAAATACACATCTTCGACCCGAAACCTTGCCTATTTCCTTTGCTCCATAGATGCTGCCTCACCCGCTGATTTTCTCCAGCATTTTTGTCTACTTCTTATTCCCCAAAGCTTTTTTTGCATTTTGCAAACTACCCGCAAGATGCATCTTAAAACAAACAATGCAATGTTTTAATTAAGTAAACGCAGATGAAATGTTTCGGACATATCTTGTTCGTAATTGTTACAACTAAACTGCAGTCTTGTTAAAGATTGTTAAAGTAACAATTCTGTACACGCTTGGCACAAAGATGAGAGCAAAGAATGTACTGAAGCACAACCACAGTGGAAGGACAAGCTACCAAGCACAGGATGAGCTGTAACAATGTTCAGTTTAAAATATACAATTTAACAGGACTGAAACATTAACTAAATTAACCGGGAATGTACAAACAACTAGAAGTAGGGGTAGATTATTTTTTAAAGGACAAAGAACAGAAGATTGAAACGATTGCAAGAAACACTGGCATAAGACCATCTCTTATCTATCGGCGCATAATACTTATTCCACCATTCACTTCCTATCCGGTTCCAGACTCCTGGTGCGGAATCAAGGATAGGAAAAGAATCAGTTTTCAAGAGAAGAATCAAGGTTGAATTACTGAGATTTAGAAATGATAAGGGATGAGATCTCTCAGGATAGCTCTGATACGATTGTGTCATTTAAGAGGCTTTTAGATAGGCACATGGATTTGCAGGGAATACACAATATACACAATACACAATACAATTTATTTGTCACTTGAACCTCATAGAGGCTCAAATGAAATGTTGTTTCTGCAGTCATACACACATGGAAAAAAAAGACCCAAGACACAACACAATTTACACAGACATCCATCACAGTGCATCTCCTCCTCGCTGTGATGGAAGGCAAAAAAACTTATCTCTCCCCTGCACTCCCCATTCCCCTCCCGATGTCAGAGTCAAAGCCCCCGGCGGGCGATGGCAATTGTCCCGCGGCCATTAAAGCCACGCCGGGCGATGCAAGGCCACGCTCCGGGTCTTGTTGTTGGAGCCCCCGGCGGGCTCTAGCAAAGTCCCGCAGCCGTTGAAGCCACGCCGGGCGATGATGTAAGGCCCCGCTCCAGGCACTCCTCGACCCCGCGACTCGGGCAGGAGAAGTCGCCGTTGCAGAAGCCTCGAAATGCGGTCTCCCACCAGGGACCCGCGGGCTCCCGATATTACTGTCTGCCAGACCTGCGGTAAGCCTCCGAATCTCCGGGGGTCGGGTCGCAGCCGAGCGCCACCACCGCTCCTCCCGCTCCGGACTCGGCCAGCTCCATGATGGTGAGTAGCTCCGCAGCTCCGTGACTGGAGCCCCAGGACGTTCCTGCTGGAGGCCGCTCCACGTTGCAGCCCCAACGACAACGGAGACCCGACAGGGAAAAGGTCGGGTTCTCCGTGCAGGGGAAAGATTTTAAATGTTTCCCCCCCCCCCCCCCCCCCCCCCCCCCCCCCCCCCACACACACACACACACATACCCCATCAAAAAATAATAAAAACTACATTAAAACTGGACAAAAAAATAACAAAAACAAACGGACTGCAGAGGCCGCTGCGACGTGAGGGATATGGATGATGTGCAGGCTTAGATTAGTTTAACTAGGCATCATGTTCGGCACAGACATTGTAGGCCGAAGAGCCTATTCCTGTGCTGCACTGTACTGTTCTACATTAGATGATATTGTTAGTTAACATCTCGAAATCAAAAAGTAAGTATAAATAAAGGTGGGGGTCAAGAGAGGGAGACAACAGACAGGAAGAGACAGACAGACAAGGCAGAGGAGAGACTACAGAAAACAAAATACATCAAGAGGAAAGGAGACTGTGTCACAATTATTCATAAGAACACCACCAAAGTTGGGTCCCGTCCCCTCAACGCACGGTTGTGGGAGGGGGGGGCGACCTGCGGCGTCACACACGCACTAACCACCCCCTTTGATATTATATTAATATTATTCATTCGCTCTTTTTACCCCTTCCCAGCCCTATCCACTCACACATAGCCCCCAACTGAGTTCCTCCAGCTTTTTGTGTCTATCTTCGGTTTAAACCAGCATCTGCAGTTCCTACATACACAATGGCCTATATCCAGACTTGCCTATATACTCACAGCCAGAAAAAGACATATAATGCCTTCTCGCTGAAGGTTCTTCACCTTTGATTGATGCGAGACAAAGGAATGGCTGAAAAATTAAATGGGTATTTTGTATTGGTCATCACCACAGAGGATGCAACTAGCATTCCCAAAATATGTGGATATGGAGAAGATGTTTTTTTCTTGTGAATAATCTCAAAAAAGGGTTCACTTAAGATAGGGAGATGAGGTTCTAATCAAATCAGCTAAGTGTTTATTGAATAGCAGGTAAGGACTGAGTGTTTAAGTTGTCCTGTCAACTGACCTCAGTCAGGTGAACGACAACAAACAGAGACATCAGCAGCGCCGCAGCTTCGCGAGGAGGAGGAGGAGGAGGAGGAGGAGGAGGAGGAGGAGGAGGAGGAGGAGGAGGAGGAGGAGGAGGAGGAGGAGGAGGAGGAGGAGGAGGAGGAGGAGGAGGAGGAGGAGGAGGAGGAGGAGGAGGAGGAGGAGGAGGAGGAGGAGGAGGAGGAGGAGGAGAAGAAGAAGGAGAAGAAGAAAAAAAAGAAGAAAAAAAAGAAGAAGAAATAGCCTCTTAAATGCCACAATCGTATAGACTGGGGGGGGGGGGGGCATTGGTTTTGTCTTTTTGCACTATTATTGGTTGTTTTTATGTGTATATATGAGTGCATAAATGAATATATAAATATTTATATAATGAATTACTTGCAGCAGCACAACAGAATATATAAACATAGTACTCTGTAAACGTGTGTGTGAGTGTGTGTGTGTGTGTGTGTGTGTGTGTGTGTGTGTGTGTGTGTGTGTGTGTGTGTGTGTGTGTGTGTATTTTTTTAATTCTGATCCTTTTTTAAATTAATGTTTTGTTTACAGGGTACTATTTTCTCATATTATGTTGTGTTCCTACAAGTAAGTATTCATTTGTTCTGTCTGGGGCATATGACAATGAAACACTCTTGACTCTAGTGTCCGCCTCTACCACCACCCCTACCCGGGTGTTCCAGCCCCCACCCCAACTTACTGTGTGTAAAAATAAACTTGCCTTGCACATCTCCATTAAATTTTCCCTCTCTCACCTTATAGCTCTGCTCCGTCGTCATATAGAATCATATAGCATAGAAAAAGGCACTTTGGTCCAACTTGTCCATGCTGACCAATATGCCCCATCTACACTAGCCCTACCTTACTGCCTTCGGCCCATATCCCTCTAACCTATCCTATTCATGTACCTATCCAACTGATTCTTAAATGTTGTGATAGTACCTGCCTCAACTACCTCTCCTGGCAGCTTGTTCCATACACCCACCTCACTTTGTATACAAAAGTTGTCCCTAAGGTTCCCAATAAATCTTGCCCCCTCATCTTAAACCTATGACCTCTGTTTCTTGATTCCCTGACTCTGGATAAAAGACTGTGCATTTACCCTATCTATTCCTCTCATGATCTTATAAACCTCTATAAGATCACCTCTCATCCTCCTGAGTTCCAAGGAATAAAGTACTAGCCTACTCCCTATAGCTCAGGCCTTGACACCTGGCTACATCGTTGTGAAGCTTCTCTGCACCCTATCCAGCTTAACACCATATTTCATGGAATAAGGCGATCAAAACTGAAAACAATGCTCCAAATGTGGCCTCACCAATGTCTTTTACAACGGTAGCATGACCTGACAACTTCTACGCTCAATACCGTGATGAAAGGCCAATGCGTCGAGGACAAAGCAAAACACTTCAATGATGGCAAGGCTTATTTTCGAAGTTTTATTCCTCCACATCAGGCTGCAGTATCGACAAAATGCATTGTAGCAACTCACCAAAATTAACAAAAAGCAGACAGGGCAAGAATAACAATTGCATGGAAGTGCCAACCCTAGCATCCCTGCCTAGTCACACACTACCTTACGTGTAAGCATCTCCATTTGCCAATAATCGTTGGGTCCTTTTTGCAGAAGTCCCCACCCACAGCTTTATGAGAGTACCTTTGTCACAGACCAAGCAGCCAGGGTTTGATTTATGTATAAGCTAGACAAGCTTAAGCTTAGGGCCTCGAGATCTAGGAGGCCTCGGCCTGCTCCACCAAGGTGTATAAAACTTTTGACATATTCGTATTTTCTGAGCCTTGTCCTTTCAACAGTCAGGAGTGTTTGAGTCGGTGCGTGGCTGCAAGTTTAACAATGTCAGAACCAGCTCCGACTGTGCCCGACCTACCTGCTTCAGGGGAGAAGAGATAAGGCTCCGGACGGGGTAAAGGGTGGGTGGGAGCGAGCAGCCACCCGCTACAATAGGCGGAATGGTCCTTTCTATAGTTAACCCTGCTCAGTCTCTGATGGGGCTGGTTTCCCGCCCACCGGGACCTCCCACGCTTTGCCCGCTGACCCTGGCCACTCCACCGCTCTCCACCAGCCCGCAGCCGTCGCCTTACCTGTAGCCTGGACTCGGCACTGGGCCTGAAGTTTCCATGCTGCAGACTCCAACTCCCCAGAGTTTGACTGCGCTGGGTCATCGTGCTAGTTCCCTCAACCCTGGTAACCTCAGTGGCTGTTCCACTGGGTCTCCCCCATTCCCCTCAAACCATGTGACCGCAGCTCTTCCCCACCCACACTACAGTCCTCATAACCCCGCTACCCCCGGACCACCCACCAGCCCCCCACCAGACATCACCTCGGCCTCAGTCCACTCACCTGCCTTCCTCTGGCCCCAACCCCCATCCCTGCCGTGTGTTCACCATCCCCCCCTGACCTCCCCCTCTCAGATACCGAATGTTCTGTCCGCTGCAGAGGCCTCACCTTTGTCCCCCTCCGTCCCCACCTCAATGAGTTCCGCGCCAACCGCGATTTGGAGCTCTTCTTCCAAGGGCAGTCTTATGACAATGCAGCCAACATGGCTGGTAGGTACAAGGGTATGCAGCAAAAAATCCTCGAAAAAAACAAATTTGCAAGATTTATTTCATGCACTGCTCACTCATTAAATTTGGTGGGCAGTTCGGCTGTTGATTGCTGCCTTGATGCAATAAACTGTTTTGGAATTATCAATGAAATTTATACCTTTTTTTTCATCCTCCACAAAGAGATGGGCAGTTCTAAAATCATTTTTGCAACCTCAGTCAAAAGAGCCTAAATATGTGTCAGACACTAGGTGGGAGGCACATGCAAAAGCCACAGAAGCTATTTTGGAAAGTTACAGCCCTCAGTCATTTGTACTCTGATGTTAATGTGAAGGGTGATACCAGGCTTCCAGCTAACAATCTTCTGCAGAAAATGGAAGAACTGGAATTTGTGTTTATGCTGCATTTTTGGACCCATCTACTAGGTCATTTCCACAAGGTCAACAAAGCCATTCAGAAATCCAAACTGTTATTGAGTACTTGTGCAAGTTTGTACAGTTCACTTCAGGATTTTGTAAGCAAAATTAGAGATGATTTTGATGAGCTTGAACAACAAGCAAAGGCCATCTTGCCAGATGTTAACTACAGAACTGTCACAGGGAAACAAAGTGTAACGAAATGCCAAGGAAATGATGGAGGTGTACCTGGTCCTGATGCTTTAGATAAACTCTCTTCAAGAGATAAGTTTAGGATAAAATCCTTTATTCCTATACTAGATGCACTTGAAACCAATTTAAAAAGAAGAGGTACTGTGTAAAGTGAAGTTGCACAACAGTTTTCCTTTCTTGCTAATCTGACCCCATCTAAGCAAGGTGTTGAACTGTTGATGGAAGCATACCCAGAAGATGTTGACCTGAAACGTACTGATGAACTTTTGCACTTTCACTCGTATGTGAGATAAAGCCATAGGCATACAGAAGAGCATTCTCTGTCTCATACAGGCCGTTATCAAATAATATACAAGGAAACAATTCAGATGGCCTTCCCTAATGTGGAAGCAATCTTGCTGCTGTTTCTTAGCTTAATGGTCACCAGCTGCTCAGGAGAAAGGTCTTTTTCAAGACTCAAAAAAATTTAAAAGGAATTAAGGTCCACAATGTCTCAAGAGAGGTTGTCTGCAATGAGCATTCTGTGACAAACTTAGACAAACAGATCTTGGTGAACTTCCGGATGATTTTCTATGAAGAAGGCGAGAAAAAAACATTTTTGCTCTTAGTGTATTTGTAGTTTCTTTATTTCTTAATATTCCACATTCAATTCAAGAGACACTTATTGTCACATGCACCAATTGGTACAATTAAATTTGGGGTCACCATCCGACGTCGGAACGGGAGAACATTCTCAGCGGCTTGGACTTCCGTATCGGCCACTTCCTACCGAAGACCATGGCTGCCAAAGTCCACAGGCTGAGCTGGGCGGAGATTCACGCTGGCGGCCCTCGGCAAAGGGATCCCAGGGCTCCGCGATGTTGAAATCAACACGGCCCGAGGCTGGGAACTCCGCAAACCACAGCTCTGATGTTGAAGCAGCAGGTCCAACACTCCAGAGCTTCAAACGGCAATTCAGGTAAGGCATCCAATATGTATTTTAAAAAACTGTTTCATGACAACATACAGTAGGATCTAAAAGTGTCACACTGTCACTGTCGGGTAGTCATGGTCCTCTAGTTGTGGGGGTGGAGGATTAGGAGGGGGGGGCCCTCACAAGTGAAATAGCTTAGGGCCTCTCTTCATCTAAATCCGGCCCTGCATGCAGCAGTTCAAAAGGACAGCTCACTACCACCTTCTCTAAAGCAATCATAAACCTTCATTTGGCACATGACCAGATTCTGGCAAAGGAAAAAAAATCACAGCTATCTCAACCTATTTTTAACAACGAATCCTGGAGAATGTAATGAGGAGATGGTGACCTCACAAATATTTTAGCAGAAATAAAGTAAAGATGTCTTCAAACAATTATTAAAATAACAAATCAAGAAAGATGAGACTGTAAGAGATAAAACCTTCCCTCACACCTGTGAGAGTAAACAGTCTTAAAGAAATGTCAGAGTAGCATTTACTGAGAAAATGCTGCTAAATAATTTGCTTTTAAAGGCCCTTTAAGTGCAGTATGTGATGTAGCATATGGAAAAGCAGCATGATGTAGCATGTGGATAGAAGAATGCCACAAAAGAGTAATGACCAAGTAATCTGATGATGTGGTAAAGTTAATTGAAGCTTAACTGTGGACCAGGACTATGATAATAATAATATTAATAATAATAATACGCTTTGTTATCATTGTAAATACATGCAACGAAATTTCAGGCGCACTGCCCGAGCGGATCTCCAATGTATCAGATAAAAAAACGAATAACGAATAACATAAACGGCAAGAAAATCGTCAAGTCAAGTCAGAATGTGCAATATTTCACAGTATATTGTTGTGGTAGTACAAAATATTGGCTATGGGGGCTGTGTGTTCCGTTCAGAGTGGTGATGGCCTTGGGGTTTGTTAATCTTGTGGTGTGTGATTTGATGGATCTGTAATGCTTTCCTGAGGGTAGAAAGGCAAACATGCGATGTCGGGATGAGATGAGTCCTTTAGGATGCATGATGCCTTCCGCAGGCAACAAGAGCTATAGATCTCTTCCAGGGCAGGCAGGTGTGTGTTGGTGATCTTCTGGGCTGTGTTGATGACTGCAGAGCCTTCTTGTCAGCCGCAGAACTGTTGCCATACCACACCAGGATGCCATGTGTCAGGACACTCTCTATGGAGCAACGGTACAATGACACTAGCAGCTGTTGTGGCAAGTTGACTTTCCTGAGTGATCTTAGGAAGTAAAGCCATTGTTGTGCCTTCTTTATCAGGGAGGGCGCGTTAGTTGGCCACCTGAGATCTGCTGAGATGTGGGTGCCCAGGAACCTGAAACTGGAGACTCTGTGCACTCTTTCTCCGTTTATGTGGAGTGCGGGATGGTCACCCTACTTCTTCCTGATGTCAATGATGAGCTCTTTTGTTTTCTTTGTATTGAATGCTAAATTGTTTTCTGAGCACCAGCCTATTAACTTCTGTACCTCCTCCCTGTAAGCTGACTCATCGCCCTCAGTGATGGTGCTTGTGCTGTGGGTCGGTATGCAGTCATAGGTATAGAGGGAGTAGAGGAGGGGACTCAGCACACAGCCTTGTGGAGCTCCTGTGCTGAGTGTCAGAGTGGGGGAGTTATGGGGTCCCATCCTGACTGACTGCGGCCGGTCCATAAGGAAGTCCTTAATCCATAGGCAGATGTTGTGTTCGAAGCCTAGGTCGGACAGCAGGGAGACCAGTCTACTGGGTACGATTGTGTTAAATGCAGAGCTGCAATCCACAAATAGCAGTCGTGTGTATGCTCCCCTTTGTTCCAGGTGGAGCAGTACAGTATGGAGGGCAGTGGCAATGGCGTCGTCTGTTGATCTGTTTGCTCTGTACGCATATTGCCGTGGATCCAGGGTTGATGGGAGAGTGGCCTTGATGTGCTTAAGGGCCAGTCTCTGCAGGCATC
Source organism: Amblyraja radiata (assembly GCF_010909765.2). Taxonomy (NCBI): domain Eukaryota; kingdom Metazoa; phylum Chordata; class Chondrichthyes; order Rajiformes; family Rajidae; genus Amblyraja; species Amblyraja radiata. Next base: position 96,258,753 of record NC_045959.1, on the reverse strand, counting down.
TCATGATAATTGGTGTTAGTGCAACAGGCCTGGAGACGTTGAGGCAGGTTATGGCTGTCTGCTTCAGAACTGGCACGATTTCCGATGTTTTTAGGCATGTGGGGACCATGCATTGTACCAGGGATTGATTGAAGATTTTTGTCAATATGTCAGTTAACTCATCAGTAGTCTCTGAAAGCCCGTCCTGGGACTCCGTCTGGTCCGGACCGGCTGCCTTCCGTATGTTAACATTCCAGACTGTGTGTGTGACATCAGCAGTCTGTATGATGAGTGTCTGGCTGTTGGGTGTTGGGTGTTGGAGCTGGAGTAGTGGGCATGATCGTCTCTCTCCTCTCATGTAGGCCAAAGAAGTGGTTGAGCTTTACTGCCAGAAAGGCACTGTTGCTGGTGGATGAGTTGGTATCGTTTTTGTAGTTCGTGATGTACCTGTGTACCTTGCCATACGCGGCTGGAGTCTGAGTTGTTGAGTACCTCCTCCCAGAGTTCAGCAGTGTAAACAGTCCATATTGTGCTCAGTGTGATGACCGAGGAGGTGTTCTTCCCCACCCGCACAGACTGGGGTCTTTCAGAAAGGAAATCCAGGATCCAGTTGCATAGTGTGGTATTGAATCCTAGGGGTGCCAGTATGCTCACCAGATGCTGGGGGATTATCGTATTGAATGCTGAGCTGAAGTCAACAAACAGCATCCGCACGTGGGTGTTCTTCTCCTCCAGGTGTTGTAGGCTCAGGTGGACTGCAGAGGAGATAGCATCCTCTGTGGAGCGGTTCGGGCGATAAGCAAACTGGAACGGGTCAAAACTGGAGGGGAGTTTAGAGACCATGTGCTGCTTAATAAGCCTCTCAAAGCACTTCATTATTATTGGTGTGAGTGCTACGGGGCGGTAATCATTCAGGCAGGTTATTGTGGACTTTTTGGGGACTGGTATGATGGTGGCTGTCTTGAAACATGATGGAACAATGGCCTGGTTCAGGGAGGTGTTAAAAATGTCTGTCAGAACCAGGGCCAGCTGGTCGGCACATCCCCTAAGCAGACGCCCCGGTATATTATCCGGTCCGGCTGCCTTTCGCTTGTCAATGCCCTCCAGGATTCTGCGGACTTCAGCAGTTTCAAAAGACAGTGTCTGTTCTCCTGGTTGAGGCTCTAATTTCCTCACTGTAGTGGTGTTCAGTGCCTCAAACCTGCCGAAATAATTATTGAGTTCATTGAGAAAGTCTGTGTCATCCTTACAAGACATCTGAGGGGCCTTGTAAGTTTGTTATGGCCCGGATGCCTTCCCACATGTTCCTGGTGTTGGTATCATCCTGGAAGAAACCCTGGATTTTCTGTCCGTGGGCGCGCTTTGCTTTCCTTATTTCACGGTTGAGGTTGGCTCTCGCTGTTCTCAGAGCCCCCAAATCACCAGATTTAAAAGCCGCATTCCGTGCTTTCAGCAAGGCACGCACCTCTGCAGTAATCCAAGGTTTGTGGTTGGCCCGGGTTATGATGTTCCTGATGACAGTGACGTCCTCCATGCACTTCTGTATGTATCCTGACACAGACATGGCATACTCATCCACATTGATGTTTTGGTTGTAAGTGGCTGCTGTCCTGAACATGTCCCAGTCCGTGCACTCAAAGCACCTTCCCGTGACCCAATGTCCCTCCCCACACCCGGCCCTCTTCAGCCCTTGTTCCCTGGTGGGGGCGGAGGGGGAACAAGGGCTGAAGAGGGCACGATTTGTTCTCCAGAACAAATCAAAAAAGAACAATTTAAATAAAATTTCAAAGAGTTCAGCACCGTTCTGGAATGGCGCTGAATAAAGGTAGGTACCCGCTATGCAGCAGAAAACTGAGTTTTCACACGCTTCTCGTCCCGCGAAGCAGGAGAAATTCACAAGTTAGGGGACTTTTGAATACCACGGTCTTTTGAGGTCGGAAGTTAGCGTCTATTCTATTTATAGCCATGTGGGATTGCTCAAAGCTGAATGACGGTAATGGTTCCAATCATCGGGACAAGAAATGTTTGAAAAAAAGGTAAGATTTATAATTTTATCAAGAATAGAGAAACAATTTTATGGGTGATAAATATTTTATTTATTAATACTTACCATTTAAAAGTATTTTCATTTCAGATAGATCCCTCATTAAATAAATATGCCAACTTAAAATTTCACAAGTAACCATCGGGACATGCGGTTTTAAGTGGGGGGGGGGGGGGGCATCGAACATCGTGATTTTAAAAAAAAATAACACTTTATTCATTTAGGGTTTAATCATTATTTATGAGGATTATGTTTATTAACAATATAGAAAAAGAAGAAATGGGATAGAATTACGGATTTTCCTTATTTACAGCATCAAAGTAGCGGGACACCATACTAGACACTTACTGAAGAATCATCCATATACATTCCACAGATGCATCATAGTAGAGCCTGATTTTAACAATATTTTTTATTCAAATTAAATGTTACCTGGTCTTTCTACTTTGATGATTTCTGCACCCAGATCTCCCAAGATCATTGTGGCAAATGGTCCTGCTAACACTCTAAAATGGGCAATGGAAACAGATGATTACATTCTCATTGCTACATTTTCATCCAAATAACAGATTTTAGTTGTGTTAATAAAAATGAATTTACCTTGTGAGATCTAGTACTTTTATTCCTTCTAATGGTTTCACATTTCCTAGAAACCAAAACACACTTTTAGAGGTCTTATCGAGTCACACAATCAACTTCAAGACACACAAAAGATCTTACACATGCATCATAATATTGACTCCACAAAGGATCACACTGTAAGTTATAGACAACACACTCTGACTGGTCTACAAATTTGAGACAAAGCTGGATTCTGGTGGCATAATCTCACTATATCATCGGGGCCAAGGAAAGAACGTTCACGTCGCGGCCCTGTTTCAACCAATCTTTCCACCACCACGCACAAGAAGCACAAGAAGCGCAAGACAGACACCATTGTGCAGATGCCGAGAAGTGTGTTCAGCTCTGGCTGAACAACTTCTAATCTTGTGTGTGGACTCGATAAGAAGAAGAAGAAGAAGAAGAAGAAGACTATATCATCAATGCGTGCCTTTTTAAACCTTGAGACAAAATCGTCTGTGGAACATTTGCACAGGGTTTTAGGATTGGCAAGTGTAAAGGAGTTAAGTTTGACACGCTGTAACTTTACTAAGTCTTTAATAAAGGCACATGTCAAACACGTCCCAGTACTGACTGCATCTAGTCTTCAAGCGTACTGGAACCAAGGGAGGAACAAGGGGAAGATATCACAGTTATACTGAGATGACTGGGCGTGGTTAGTGGTATTGAGGTAGCTACATTATAGGTTGCATGCATAAACCATCTACAGCAAGGTTAGCACATCTAAAGTATTCCCTCACACCATACTAATGATCGTTGCTTCCTTTCATGAAACATAGAAACATGAAAAATATGCACTATAATGCAAACTTCAGGTTACTTAATATGAGTGTTATCAAAATATTGACAGAATTTGACACCGCCACAGAAAGGGATATCAGGACAGATCACCCAAAATGTGGTCAACTGGATAGGTAACTTGCCTCTTATAAAGTTAACTGAATTACGGAGCGAGATTAGTTTAGTGTGAGAATCCGAGCTTTAGAACAAGCCAGCTGAAAGCAAAGTTGGCAGATATAAAATCAGAAGTGTGCAAAGTTGATATATGGTAAGAGTAGGGTTTTTGTAAGGCAATGGAAATATGGGAAAAGAGATCATTGTTATTGAAAACTAATGGCAAAGAAGGTGGCAATTGACCAGGTATTCATGGTGGCTGAGACTGTGGTGCAAAGTGTTTGCTGGTTAGGGAGTTTAATTTAGTTTAGTTTAGTTTAGAGATACCACACGGAAACAGGCCCTTCGGCCCACCGAGTCCGTGCCGACCAGCGATCCCCGCACATTAACACTATCCTACACACACTAGGGACATTTTACACATACAGTGTAAATAGTGTGGGAGGAAACCGAAGATCTCACGCGGTCACGGGATCGAACCCGGGTCTCCTGCGCTGTTAGGCAGCAACTCTACCACTGCGCCACTGTGCCGCCCACGGTTGGCGAGGGGGTTGAGGCCATGAAAGGACTTGACGGATGATAAATTCAAAACAGACGTGTGGTTAAAGCAGCAGCCAGCGTAAGCCCACAGCCACAGTTGCAATGGGTGAACTAGACTTTACAATTTAAGATGTGAGCATCAAAGTTTGAGATGAATACATTTTTATTGAGAGATATAAAATGAACGGGAGTGCACTCTCATTATCAAAACCGGAAATAACTAAAGGTATAGATGAGAGCTTCGGCGGATAACCTAATGGAAGAACGGAGACAGGTGATTTTATAGAGGTGGAAATAAATTACCCTAATGAATACAGACAAACACTGAACTGTAAGCCAAACAAACAAATTTGAAAACAGTTGTGTTCAAGAAGGAACTGCAGATGCTGGAAAATCGAAGGTACACAAAAATGCTGGAGAAACTCAGCGGGTGCAGCAGCATCCATGGAGCGAAGGAAATAGGTAACGTTTCGGGACGAAACCCTTCTTCAGACTGATAGGGGGTGGCGGGGAGAAGGAAGGAATTTGAAAACAGTCTGGCTTCACTTTATACAATATCCTCGATGATAATGTAGAAACAAGGAACTGCAGATAGGCACATTAAAGGTGGAGTAACTCAGCGGGTCAGGCAGTATCCCTGGAGAACATGGATCGGTGACGTTTCTGGTCTAGACCCTTCTTCAGCCTGATTGTGGGGAGGGGGAGGGGGAGGGGGAGGGGAGAAGAAAGCTGGAAAAGAAGAGAGACAGGAGAAAGCGTGGCAGGTAACTGGCGGACATAGGTGAGGGGAGTTTTTGATAGAAAGGTGGTTGGAACAAAGGCCAGAGATAAGAAAGGAAAGTGTGAGACAGGTTTGAAGTTGCACATTGTAAATCCAGAGTGAGCAAAATGGCAGGAGGGGAGGGGAGGGGGGAGGTCATTGGAGGGAAAATGGGTGGGAGCCCATGTGAGGCACAGGGGAGGGAAGGTGGGGGGGAATAGAGGGGGATTGGGGGGGGGGGGGGGAATTAGTGAGAGGTTACCTAAAATTGGAGAATTCAATGGTCATACCTTTGGGTTGTAAGCTACCCAAGTAGAAAGCTTGCCATTTAGGTAGCTTACAACACAATGGCATACAGTGCATGCTTCAAGAAGACTACTATCATCCCGGTGCAAAGAAAAGTAAGATCTCACGCCCTAACGACTAACGTGCAGTGGCCATGGCATCCACCACCGTGAAGTGTTTGAGAGTCTAGTTACGGAACACATTAAATCCAGTCTACCAAGCGGCCTTGACCCACTGCAGTTCGCCTACCGCCACAACAGGTCCACAGATGATGCCATCGCCCCAGCCCTACACTCATTCCTGGAACACCTGGACAAGTGAGTCACCAACTCAGACTCCTATTCACAAACTACAGCTCAGCTTTTAACATCATTACCCATCCAAGCTCATCACCAAACTGTGGAACTTAGAATCAGCAATCGGATCCTCGACTTTCTGACAAACAGACCCCAATCAGTGAGGAGAGGTGACAAATCATCCTCTATGATAATCCTCAACACTGGTGCTCTGCAAATAAATGTTCTCAGCCCCCTTCTTTACTCCTTATACACCCACGACTGTGCCAAGTACAATTGCAATTCAACTGACAAAATCGCAGACTACACCACCACGATAGGCCGGATCTCAAATAATGAAAAGACGGAGTATGGGAAGGAGATTGAGAACCTCGTGACCTGGTATCAAGTAAACAACCTTTCTCTCAATGTTAGCAAGACAAACGAGATAGTGATTGACTTCAGGAAACGAAGCGGTACACATACAATATATTTGCTTCGGCAGCTTACAACCCAGTGGTATGAATATTGATTTCTCTACCTTCAAGTAACCCTCTCTCCATCCCTCCCCCACCCAAGTCGTATCAGCTTCAGTCGTCTTGTTGAGTCTCATTGTCTACTCGTTTTCACCTTGGCCACAGTTAACAATGGCTTGTTTCCTTTATCATCGTTACTTTTTTGCATATCTTTCATTCATTTGTTATACATCTCTCTACATCACCGTCTTTATCTCATGTTTCCCTTTCTCCTGACTCTCAGTCTGAAGAAGGGTCTCGATCGAAAATGCCATCTATTCCTTTTCTCCAGAGATGCTGTCTGACCCGCTGAGTTACTCCAGCTTATTGTGTCTATCTTCGGTTTAAATCAGCATCTGCAGTTCCTTCCTACACATACAATGTACACATACAATGACAGTGCCAATGTAGCAATGGCTGAAAACTTCAAGTTCCTCAGAGTAAATATCACCAGCACCTTGTCCTGTACTAGCCATATCGACGCAATGTCCAAAAAAAACATATCAATGGCCCTACTCCCCAAAAAGACAGGAGATTCAGCAAGTCCACAAAAACTTTCACCACGTTCTACAGATGTACCGTAGAAAGCATTTTCTCAGGATACATCATCGCATGGTTTGGGAACATCTCCATCCAAGACCGCATGAAATTGCAGCAAATTGTGTTTGCACCCAAACCAGCTCAACCCGCACCAGCACACAAACCAACCTCCCTTCCATTGACACCATCTCGTCGTGGCTACCTCTCGAGGTCGAGGATGATGGTCTACGTTCTGTTGTTTTTATGGACTCTCAGGTGGCTTATGACTTCAATTCTGGCTTTGAAAGTTCTTCGACATTCAGGACAGGTAATTCCAGATGTCAGGTCGGATTATGGTTGATGCTGCCTCTCTTTCCGTTTTCTTCTCTTTTCTTCTAATTCTGAGCTTCGAAGATCGCTGTTCCTTCTTGGATGATGGTTCTCCAGAGTTTCCTGTCCTTGGCATTGGTTTCCCAATTGTCGATGTTGATTTCACATTTCTTCATGCTGGCTTTTAAGGCGTCTTTGAATCTCTTCTTTTGTCCACCTCTTTTCCGATTGCCTTCTTTAAGCTGCAAGTAGAAGGTTTGCTTTGGTAGACGCTCGTCATCCATCCGAACACCATGACCGACCCATCTTAGTTGATTTTTGATGATGAAGGCTTCGATGCTAGATGTTTTTGCTTCATTCAGCACGCTGACGTTGGTTTTTCTGTCGTCCCAGCTGATAATTAAGCTGCTTCGAGACAGATGGAACTTTTCAAGTGTTTTCAGATGGCGTCGGTATGGTGCCCAGGTTTCTGATGCATACAGGAGCGTTGGAATCACCACTGCCTTGTACACTAACATTTGGGTATCTGTTCGGATTTCCCGATTTTGAAAGACCCTCGTTCGAAGACGTCCAAAAGCTGTTCCAGCACACTTAAGACGATGTTGGATCTCGTCATCAAGGTCGACATTGGAGGAGAGGTGACTTCCAAGGTACGGAAAGTGATCCACAATTTCCAGGGTTGTTTCACCAAGTTGAATTGATGGTTCTTCCCGATTTGTCTCAGTTGGCGATTGGTAGATAACCTGAGTCTTCTTGGAGTTGATGGTAAGTTCAAGTTTCGTGTATGCACTGTTGAAGGCAGTCAGGATCTGTTGCAGACGATTTTCTGAGAGAGCTGCAACACAGTTGTCATCTGCGTATTGGAACTAGATGAGGGATCTCACCCCGGACACTCCCTCTTATCCCCTCTTCCATCAGGCAAGAGGTACAGAAGTGTGAAAACGCACACCTTCAGATTCTGGGACAGTTTCTTCCCAGCTGTTATCAGGTAACTGAACCATCCTGTCAACAACTAGAGTGGTCCTGAGCTATAATCTACCTCATTGAAGATCCTTCCACTATCTTTAACTGAACTTTATCTTGCAATAGTTTTCCCCTGTATCATGTATCTGTACACTGTTGACGGTTCGATTGTAATCATGTGTAGTCTTTCCGCTGACCGGTTAGCATGCAACAAATCACTGTACCTCAATACACATGACAATAAACTAAACTGTAATCTTTTTAAAATGCTTCAACAACAATTTCATTGACAGGATGAAAGTGTTCATATCTTGATCTGGCAAGTGGGAAACAGCTAGGTCAGATGGAACATTTTTCTTATGCACTATGACCCAATACACATGAATCCTTCTGCAGCATCAGCAGCTTGGGTCACTCATTTGAAAATTCTCTAGGCTTAAAGTGAAAATTACTGGACATCAAATTGAATTCCAGCACCTTTATGGTGCATCAGGAGTGTTATGGAATATATTCATTCTGCCTGGAGGAGTACAACGGTAAAGATACTCGAGAAGTAACAAAGCATCCCACTTAATTGGCATGACATCCACCATCCTAAGCATTCATTCTGTTTTAGATAGACAGAAAAAGCTGGAGTAACTCAGCGGGTCAGACAATGTCTTTGGAGAAAAGGAATAGGTGACGTTTCAGGTTGAAACCCTTCTTCAGACTGAGAGTCAGGGGAAAGGGAAACGAGAGGTATAGATAGAGAGACAGAGAACAAATGAATGAAAGATGTACAAAAAAGTAATGGTGATAAAGGTAATCCTTTTTACTCGAGCTACAAGATGCAAAATCGACACGAGGAAGCATAATTCCTCTCCTAGATTACTCCATCAGCACGCCTGAGCCAGTAACGTCCACCATCAAACACAGCAGGTGTGTGGAAACTCACAGCTTCAGGTTCCCTTTAAAATCACTCACCATCTTGCCTGGGAAATGTATTACCTTTCTTTTATCATTGCTGAACCCGAATTTTGGAACTTCCTATCGAACAGTATAATGGAAGAACCTTCGCCAGGATTGCAGCACGTTAGGATGGCAGGTCACTTTCCCAAATGCTGGCCTTGCAATAAAGACACTTGAAACATCCATCAAAAGTTATGTCAAGAGGTACTGCAGATGCTGGTTTACACCGAAGATGGACACAAAATGCTGGAGTAACTCAGCGGGACAGGCAACATCTCTAGATAGAAGGAATGCATGATGTTTTTGGTCGAGACACCCGAAACCTCACCCATTTCTTCTATTCAGAGATGCTGCCTGTACCGCTGAGGTACTCCATTTTGTGCCTATCCATCAAAAGTTATACCTTATAGATTTTAATGACACAAAAGAGGAACATTCAGTCAACGTTGGCTTCCGCGGCAGCAATCCCATTGGTCCCATTGACCCTCTCCTTATTCCTTTACTCTGCTTACCTATTTTCTCTTACAAACACTCATCGACTTTCCTTGAAATCTTTTTGCAATTCACCTTCAACTACGTGTAATTTATAGCAGACAATCAACCTACTAGAAAATCTTTGGAAAGTGGCAGGTAACCGGAGTACCTGGGGAAAACTTGTGTTAATGCAAGCTCTTATAAACTCCAAGTTATAAACTGAGGTCAGGAGAGAGTGAGGATCCACAAACCTGTCTTCATCGACAGGACGGAGGTGGATGGAGAGAGTCAAAAACTTCAACTTCCTGCGCATGCATGTGTATGAAAATGTGTCCTGGACCCAGCACATTGATGCAATCATAAAGAAAGTCCATCAATTCCTCTACATCCTCAGAAGATTGAGCAGAGTTGGTATGTCAACAAATACTCTCTTGAACTTCTACAGATGTACAGAAGAGAGTATATTGACAGGTTGCATCATGGTCTGGTTCGGCAACAAGTATGCCCAGGAACAAAGAAAATTGCAAAAAGTGGTAAAATCTGCCCAGTGCCAAAATGGGTGCTGGTCTCCACACCATCGAAGAGATTTACAGGAGTTGCTGCCTCAAAAAAGCAGCCTGCATCATCAGAGACTCACACCACCCTGGCCACACACTCATTTCACTCCTGCCATCAGGAAGAAGGTACAGGAGCCTGAAAACTGTAACGTCCAGGTTCAGAAGCTGCTTATTCCCTCCAACCACCAGGCTATTAAACACAACAACCTCCAAATAAGCTCCGAACTACATAGACGTAGGGATATTATTTTTGTCTTGTTTGCTTGTTTTTCAAATAGGCAGAACATTTTAGTTGGTGTTCATCCTGGTGTTTACAGAGTACTATGTTCAATGGTTCAACGGTTATTTATTTTCACATATGCACAGCACAGTGAAATTCATTTGCACAGTGTTACGACTCCCGAATGCAGGTACTTCAGAGCCACGTAACACAAGTCAAAAACCAGGTTCAGGTTCAAAAAAACAGTTTTAATAATTCATTGGAACACAAAACTCAAACCTGATATAAACAACCCAGTCAGGGATATGGATAAACCGACAAACAATTTAACAATGCTCCAGCCAGCCACACCATGGGCCGTCGAACCGGAGATTCCAAAACCTGCCCAAAGGGATACAACCCTGAAACCAAAATACAGGAAAACTCTAAGGTCAGCCCTTATCCGTCCCAACACAATATCTGATACCAAGGAATGGTGAAAATACACAAAGTTCTATGCCATGTGGTCCGGCTGCCTCGGCCCCCACCAACAGTCTGCTTATCAGTCAGAGTCTACGACGAAGAGAAGGATTCTGGGAAGCTCTGGTCTTTATACTTCAGATGAGTCACCCGTCACCTGACGCAGCTTGGCCAATCGGGTACAGGAGCCTTTAACCCCTCGATTCCAGACTCACAGCCACGAGGCCTGTACTTGGGATAGAAACAGAGAAGTAAGTACATAGCATTCACCAGGGGGGGGGGGAAAGCGCCTAACACCCCCACCCAAAGATACTGAATAAGTTTCTGAAAATGAACTAAAAAAAACACCACCAAATTTCAGCAACTATTCAGTAACACAGACATCACTGGCGCGACAATGCATAAGCCAATACATCATCCTTGCCACGGATATGCCAGTCAAATGAGACAACCGCAAGGGAAGCGTCTCCAAAGCCTCAGAGTTACTCAGCTTTCCCTGCGTTGCTGCCACAGACAACCGTGCCTCCCCCACATCACCACCCGTGTCAGGGGGCAGCACCACTGCAGCCAAAACATGCTTAGAAGGACTTAGCTCCGACCCATCAACCTCCACAGGCTCCTTCCTGTCGAACCAGTCCTTCATCCTAGACTGAGCAGAGGCAAGATTACCCATTGCCAGTTCGTATGCCCTCCTCAGTCTAGAGCAAAAGGTACAGACGTGGTCTAAAATACTCCGTTTTGTATCCTCCTGCAACCATTTCTCCTTCAGGACCCTCAACGGACCACGTACAGTATGCGCGAACACCAGGTCAGCAGGACTGAACCCTAAAGACTCCTGCACGACCTCACGCACCGCAAACATAACTAGATGAACCCCCTCATCCCAGTCTTTTTCAAACTCCAGGCAGTAAGTCCTCAACATAGATTTCAAAGTCTGGTGAAACCTCTCGAGAGCTCCCTGGCTCTCAGGATGATACGCACTGGAGTAACAATGCTTAATATCTAACAACTTCATTACCTGACTAAAAACCTTCGACATGAAGTTGGTACCTTGGTCACTTTGCACAACCTTGGGCAAACCGAACAACGAAAAAAACTTAGTGAGAGACTTAACAATTTCAGGGGCAGTAATTCTACGCAAAGGGACCACCTCCGGAAAGCGGGTAGTCGCACACATAATTGTTAATAAAAACTTGTTGCCCATCCTTGTCCGAGGTAGAGGGCCCACACAATCAACTAGAATCCGCTCAAACGGCTCACCGACCACAGGGATTGGATATAAAGGCGCAGGAACAATCGATTGGTTCGGCTTTCCTGCCACCTGGCAAATGTGACAACACCTGCAGTGCTGTTTCACGTCCTTTTTCAACCCTGGCCAAAAAAAATTCCGTAAGATGCGGTCATACGTCTTATTGACCCCCAAATGTCCACCCAGAGGACCATCATGAGCCAAACAGAGTATCTCGTCCCTATACCGACGAGGCATCACAATCTGATCAACCACGCTCCAATCATCATGCCCAGATATATCCAAGGGAGACCACTTTCGCATCAGTAAGCCATCCCTTAGAAAATACCCCTTTGCTGTGGAATCCATATCCCCCTCAGGCACTGCGCAGTCGCACAGATCAGATAAACCTGGATCACTCTTTTGCTCCTCAACCAGCCGGTCACGTGACAGTGACACCGGCACATTTCCAGACACTATCCCATCTTGAGATGGAGAAACACCCTTCACAACACAGGATCTATCATCCTGATCCCCAAAAATGCTCTCACTCAGGTCCACCACATCCTCAAACTTCGCCTGGCTCTTAGCCATAGCCCTCGTGACAGCACAAGCTGCGAAGACCTTTGGATGCTGCATAGCCAATCTATCAGGATTCTGCACCATCGGAACAGCCGTCACCTCAGGAGTGACTAAAACTCTACCTCCTGCCAAGTCATTCCCCAAAATCACAGAAACTCCCCCAACGGGAAAACACGGCCGTAACCCAACAGTTACCCGGCCTGAAACCAACTCGGACTCGAGACGCACGGTATGCAAAGGCACTACCATGTCATCCATCCCGAATCCTACCACTGGGACACTTGACCCAACCGATGATTCCCCAGAAAACGGCAGTACACCATCCAATATAAAGGACTGAGTAGCACCAGTATCACGCAAGATGGATACTGGAACTCTGTCACCCCCATCCTCTAGAGAAACAAAACCATTCATGATGAACGCAGAATAATTCCTACACTCATCAGACTCAGGCACCTCAGGTACGACAGGTGCCTTCTGTGCACCCACCAAAGCCACAGGCTTTGCATTTTTCTGCTTCAGAACGGGACACGACTTTAACATGTGCCCTCTCCTTCTACAATAGTAGCACACAGGACCTTCATCAGTCCTTACATTCCCGTCAACCTTATCAGCTCGGACCTCCCCCTGTATCAACGTGCTGCATTTTGCAGGCACAGAAACAGCTTTGACACTGCCACCGGCGACACCACCACGATCAACCGGCCGTGCACCAATACTATAGGATCGCCCAACAAAATCAGATTTATGAGTCAATACATACTCATCTGCCAACACTGCAGCCTTAGACACCTCATTCACCTTCTGCTCATTAAGGTAAGTAGTAACCCTCTCAGGGAGACAGTTCTTAAAGTCTTCCATAATTACCAAGGCCCGCAGTAGCTCAAAATCCTTCACTCCTTGAGAAGCGCACCACCTGTCAAAAAGTGCCTCCTTCTCCCTAGCAAACTCCACATAAGTCTGACTATCAAACTTCCTAAAGCGCCGGAACTTCTGCCGGTACGCCTCTGGAACTAACTCATAAGCCCTTAGTACTGTAGACTTCACACACTCATAATCCAGACTGCTTTCAACAGATAAAGACGAGTACACCTCCCGTGCTTTACCCACAAAGACACACTGCAATAGCAAGGTCCACACGTCCCTAGGCCACTTCAAGGACAAAGCCACCCGTTCAAACACTGTGAAATACTTGTCCACATCCTCCTCACGAAATGGGGGAACCAGGTGGATGTTCTTGCTCATATCAAACTCCCGTTCCCTAGAAGAAACCCCGGAATTACCTATTTCTTTTTCCCGCAGCTGAAATTCAGCCCTTTTGGTTTCCTCCTCAAGCCGTTTCATTTCAAGAACATGCATGAGCTCTTTCTCTTTTAACAAAGAGGCAATTCTCTGTGACTCAAGCTCCATCTCCTTCAGTTTAATGACGGCCTCCATGTTCTGAACTGGCTGAACAGAAGGTGGGGGACTGTCTGCACCACCAGGCAAAACCTCAGCCTCCACCAACGCAGCCCACAACTCCGATTTAATGGAGTGTTTCTTTGAATGCTTGTCAATAGTAATGGCATAGTTCTCAGCCAGCAAAATCAAATGCTCCTTCGTACATCTATCAAACAACTCCCGACTAGGAGCCTCAACAAATTCTTTCACCTTAAATTCCATTTTCTAATGTAGCCCCAAACCACCAGCTAAAACTTGGGCCTTAATGCTACCACAAACAGGGAAGAAAAAATTCCCTCTCAACACACAGACTTCCTCAGTCCAGAAGCCTACCAAAAATACCCCCTAAAAACGTCTAGGGTCCTCAAAACTTAGGACGAGCCCCCATTTTGTTACGACTCCCGAATGCAGGTACTTCAGAGCCACGTAACACAAGTCAAAAACCAGGTTCAGGTTCAAAAAAACAGTTTTAATAATTCATTGGAACACAAAACTCAAACCTGATATAAACAACCCAGTCAGGGATATGGATAAACCGACAAACAATTTAACAATGCTCCAGCCAGCCACACCATGGGCCGTCGAACCGGAGATTCCAAAACCTGCCCAAAGGGATACAACCCTGAAACCAAAATACAGGAAAACTCTAAGGTCAGCCCTTATCCGTCCCAACACAATATCTGATACCAAGGAATGGTGAAAATACACAAAGTTCTATGCCATGTGGTCCGGCTGCCTCGGCCCCCACCAACAGTCTGCTTATCAGTCAGAGTCTACGACGAAGAGAAGGATTCTGGGAAGCTCTGGTCTTTATACTTCAGATGAGTCACCCGTCACCTGACGCAGCTTGGCCAATCGGGTACAGGAGCCTTTAACCCCTCGATTCCAGACTCACAGCCACGAGGCCTGTACTTGGGATAGAAACAGAGAAGTAAGTACATAGCATTCACCAGGGGGGGGGGGAAAGCGCCTAACACACAGCCACAAATGCAGTCACCACAATTTTGGCACAATTTGTTTTTTAAAGGAACAAAGAAGAAGAAAAAATACAAACAGTCCAAAGTGCAAATTGCAGTCCAGGTGTTGGTGGTCCTGGTGCGCCCCTCATCCAGGTAAGCCTAGGTAGCCTGGCCCTCTCCTCTGCCGACTGCCTGTGTCTGGGGGCGCCTCCTGCATCCGAACTTGGAAGGGCAGGAGATAATACCCCAGTCCCTCTCCTACCGGCCCACTCCTCGCTTCCGTCGCCTTCAAACGCTCCCTCCTACACTCTCCGGTCTTCAGGGCTTCGACATCCCTCGTAGATGGCCGTTGGATCTTCGTTCTCGATGGCGGATGGGTCTTTGTTTCTGTCGGCCGCCAGGCCTGTATTTGCCCCTTGTTCACGGGGGTCCTTGTCCATCCTTTTGTGGCCTGTCCTCGTTCTCGCCAGTCACTTCGACAGCCTGGTTCGTCCTTGTTCTGGGCACTTCCTTCAGCCGCCGGGCTCGTCCCTGTTCACCGTGGCTGTCGGCCGGGTCCGGTCGTGATTTGCTCTGTGGCGGCGGCTGGATCCACTCCAGCACGGCTGCATTGCACTCACCGGGAGTTTCCCTTCTGCACTTGCGCAACGCTCACCAGGGAGCTGCCCTTCTGCACTGGTGCAGTGTCACAGGGAGCTGCCCTTCTGCACTGGTGCAGCGTTCGCTGGGGGCTTCCCATCTGCACTGGTGCAGCGCTCGGCAGGAACTGTTTACATATCTGTTGCACTGCTGTAAGTACGGATTTTATAGTTCAGTTGCAGGACATACAACAATTGTCTCTTGAAGATCCCTGGATTTGTAAGACAATGACATTGACTGTTCTACCACCGTGCCTGCCTTGTGTGCTGAGGCTGCAGTGTCACAATATCTCTAAAATGTCGCACTTAGCCTAATTTTAAAAGATGCAGTAAAATGAAAGAAAGTACAACCAAAAGCGCTTTACAATCAATTAAGTACTTGAAGAAGTACTTCAAGAAAGGTCTGAAGAAGGGGCTTGACCCGGACGTCACCTATTTCGTTTCTCCAGAGAAGCTATCTGACCCACTGAGTTACTCCAGCTTTTTGTGTCTACCTTAAGTACTTTTGAAGTGTAATCAGCACTGATTTAATATAGTAAACACAGCAGCTAGCTTGCACATATCCAGCTGCTATATTCAGCAAACTGGTAATGTCCAGGATGTTGACTTAAGGCTAAAACATTGGTCAATGCACCCAGATTAACTCTCTTTTATCTTTGAAATAGTGCCAATTGATCTTTTTAAGTATTATGTGACTAGACACGTCAGAGATAATCTCAGTTTCTTATCTCATCTGAGGCACTGTTTGCTCTTTCAAGTGGATATAAAGCACATAAACATACAATTCTGAAGAGCAAAGTGGATATTCTCTTGTTCTGGTTCACATTTCTCCCTCAATCTATATTCCTAAAAGGTCATTATTGTTTGTTAGCGCTCAATGCAAGCAAATTAGCTAACACGTTTCTTCTTTTAAAATATCACCAACATAATTATTCATTCGCAGCAAAATGCCAATAGAAATTAAAAGGTACTATGCAACTCTTTCTTTCAACATTTTTGACACATTTGTCTGTTCCTATAAATGTGAATAAATAAAATTCTCTATTAAAAATATTATGTTTTAAATTGACTGATGCCTAAAAATCAAAGAATACAAAAAAATATTTATTCCTGACCGAAAACCAGATGTACAGGAAACTGTGGGAATTTTATAAAACACTTAAGCAGAGTCTGGACAGTGGAATCACATTTTTGTAAATGTTTGACAGGGTGAGTAAATGATGGGTGGTTCTGGACGCATTGCAAAGTGAACGTGGCTTCCACATCTGAAGAGACTTTAATTTTATAAATTCTTCATTTTCATTTATTTTGCTGCTCGTACATTTAAATGCTTCTTATTGGCAATTGGATTCTTTTTAATCGCAGTGAAACATCTCAAATCATTCAATGACAAAAGCATCAAACAATACAAATCGGAACAACAATAAAATGGAAGGAGTGTGTGGAAAGGAACTGCAGATTCACGTTTACACTGAAGATAGACACAAAATGCTGGAGTAACTCCACGGGACAGGCAGCATCTGGAAGGACGGAAGGAATGGAAGGAGCTACAGAAGGAACGAGGCAGCAATAATAGGCAGGAATAGTTAGGGTGAATGCAGATTCTTTTATCCAGAATAGAGGAATCAAGAACCAGAAGACAGGTTTCCGCTGAGAGTGGAAAGATTTCATACGAACCTGAGGAACAACCTTTCCACAAAGAGGGTGGTGGGTACATGGAACGAACTGCCAGAGACATCAAGAGAGTTTTATTGTCATACTAGACTAAGTGGGACCTGTTGGGTCCCAGCATCACACGGGAGGGCTGGTCCCCCAACCTCTCCACCAATTCCAATATTGGTTGCCAGTGGGGTGTTGCTTCCTGGAGCGCTAGTATGGGTGTTGTGGTCTGAAGGGACTGGTTTCCAGAGGCCTAGTATGGACATTGTGGGCCGAATGGATTCTTGGGCTGGCGGCTCTGTCACTCAAGACTGTTGTGCTGGCAGCTCACTCACTCACGGCTGGTGGGCTGGCAGTTGACTCGCGGCTATTCCTTGAAATTCCATTTCAAGCAGGGTGCATGTTATTTATGGTCCTTATGACCACCAAATTCAAGTGCAGTTTCTTATGACTTCATGCAGGGTGCAAGGTCACTAAAGACAGCGAGTCGTGACCACTCCGTCCTCCATCTTGCAGAGACTGAGCCATGCTGGGTTTTATTGTCCCTCCCCCGCCCACCAGAAGGGGCATGGCCTTCATGGCGTGATTGACAGGAGAGAGAATCTCAACATTTTTAAAACACTAATAACTCTTTTATTTTTCATAGATGGGAAAAGTCCTCGGCACCTGATTAGCGGAGGGGGACTCTGAGTAAGAAGGCCAAAAATCACAGCCGTACGTGGTCACGTTTTTAAAAAATCAATATAAAGCGCAAACAGGAAGTGGTCAAGATTACTTTTAATTATATAGAAGGCAAGGCAACTTTAATTAGGCAAGGCAATTAGGCAAGGCAACTTTAATTAGGCAAGGCAACTTTAATTAGGCAAGGCAACTTTAATTAGGCAACACAGCTTTAGCATTTCCAAAGCAGAGGCAACACAGCTTTAGCATTTCCAAACCAGAGGCAACACAGCTTTAGCATTTCCAAACCAAAGGCAACACAGCTTTAGCATTTCCAAACCAAAGGCAACAGAGCTTTAGCATTTCCAAACCAAAGGCAACACAGCTTTAGCATTTCCAAACCAAAGGCAACACAGCTTTAGCATTTCCAAACAAAAGCACCACAGCTTTAGCATTTCCAAACCAAAGACAACACATCTTTAGCATTTCCAAACCAAAGGCAACACAGCTTTAGCATTTCCAAACTATATTTTCAAACCACATTAAAGGCACTGAGAGTTCAGTAAAACCACTCACAGTTTAGTAGACATGTGTTCAGTGTTATTCACAGCTCAGACTGAGAGACGTGACCCTCTCGCTCCCCCATCTTGCAGAGACTGACTGAGGCACTCAACACTTCTGGATTTTATAGTCTCTCCGGAAGGGGCGTGGCCTTCAGGAGAGAGAATCTCAACATTTTTTAAACACAGATAGCTCTTTTATTTTTAATCGATGGGAAAAATCCTCTTGTCCTGCGCAGCGGAGGGGGACTCTGAGTAAGATGGCCAAACATCACAGCCGTAAGTGGCAGCGTTTTTTCTAAAATCAATATACAGAACACCAGGAAGTGGTCAAGATCAGACTTTTAGTAATATAGATATGTACCTAACAGCAACAATGAAATTCTTACTTGAATTGCTGGAAGATGGTGGGCGGAATGAGTGTTCACCAGGGGTGGGGGGAGGGGAAGGTAAACATTGAATTCAAGTAATAACCCAGCATCCTCTACCATCCCCCCCCTCCCCTTTTCCTTCACCATCCCTTTCTCCTTTTCCCTTCTCCATATACTAATTTCCTCTCCCTCCCATCCCTGAGAACCCCATTTCCTTTTTATCCATCTTTTCCCCCTCCCCCTGTCACCTTCCACCCCTAGCCCACCGCTTTTACATTACTCTTCCATTATTTCCTTTGTCTGACCACGTTTGTCTCCTTTTCACCTCCTTCACAATCTCCACCCATCAGCCAATTACCCCTCCACCCTCACTCGTGTCCACCACTTGCAAGACTTTGGTCCACCCCAACCTCTCTTTTCCAGCCTTTCCTCCCCTGCTGCGTCTGTCTGAAGAATGGACCCGACCACTAACGTTGATTGTCCAGTCCATAGATTTTGCCTGATCCATTGAGTTCCTCCAGCACTTTGTTTTTTGCTGACGTACATACAACACACTAGGGCGGTCAAGGTGACGCAGCAGTAGAGTTGCTGCCTTACAGCAAATGCAGCGCCGGAGACCCAGGTTCGATCCTGACTACGGGTGCCGTCTGTACGGAGTTTGTATGTTCTCCCCGTGACCTGCGTGGGTTTTCTCCAAGATCTTCGGTTCCCTCCCACACTCCAAAGATGTACAGGTTTGTAGGCAAATTGGCTTGGTATAAATGTGAAAATTGTCCCTGGTGAGTGTAGGATAGTGTTAATGTGTGGGGATCTCTGGTCAGTGCGGACCCATTGGGCCGAAGTGCCTGTTTCAACGCTGTATCTCTGTATCTCTAAACATTCTGGAGGAAGAAATAACTAGAAAAAGTAGCATCTTTAGTTTTGAAAAGCGATGGTTTTCATGAACCTCCAGAACAAGGGGTCACAGTTTAAGGATAAGGGGGAAGTCTTTTAGGACCGAGATGTGAATTATTTTTCCACACAGGGAGTGGTGAATCTGTGGAATTCTCTGCCACAGAAGCCAGTTCATTGGCTATATTTAAGAGGGAGTTAGATGTGGCCCTTGTGGCTAAAGGGATCAGGGGGTATAGAGAGAAGGCAGGTACAGGATACTGAGTTGGATGATCAGCCATGAATATATTAAATGGCAGTGCAGGCTCGAAGGGCCGAATGGCCTACTCCTGCACTTATTTTCTATGTTTCTATGATGAAGGCACTAACCCAGTACTCGACTGGTTGTGTTGGTAACGCTGAGTAAGAAGGCTGTGGCTTGGATGCCAAGACAGTACGAGAGAACAATTAGAAGGTTTTGAATAAAATTATACTGGTCTCCGAGTTTGGAATTCTTTCAACCCAAAGCATCTCTTCACTCAATATTGGAAATCACACAAACAAGGTAGAGTGAATGAAAATGCAACACATACTCTGAAATGAATGTTTCAGTCACGGTCAGCATGAGTCAATGCCAGAGATGCTCACCTTTGAATGAAATATCAAAGCTGCAGAGACTAATCTATCAGACGCTGATAGACATAAAATGTTGGAGTAACTCAGCCGGACTGGCAGTATCTCTCAATAGAAGGAATGGGTGACGTTTTCAGGTCGAGACCATTCCTTCTCTCCAGAGATGCTGCCTGTCCCGCTGAATTACTCCAGCATTTTGTGCCTATCTTAGGTGTAAACCAGTATCTGCAGTTCCTTCCTACACATTAGGTACAGGCTGAGCTGGTTAAATACCACACAGAACATGGCATATTTCTGCAGAGGGGTGATGTGATAAAATGGATACTGTGACTGAACAACATTGACAGAAAGTTTTGGAATTCTAGAGTTTTACATGATTACATTTGGGGTCCAAAAGCCATTTATGCCTAACATAACCTAAAGAAAAATTAACTCGGTGGAATCAGTAGAGCTTACCATCAACAGATGTTGGCTTTAGCAAAGAGCAATAATCTACAAGAGGAGGAAAATGGCAGTGAGAATTTAAATATACCCCAAAGTTAAAGTACAGCTTTCAACTGATTTAACACATAGGGACCAGTTATTATTAAACCTTTTCCGACAAGAATAAGAAAAGCAGAGCTGCTCTGGAACATTTACAATTATTAGCAAAATAAGATATCTTCAAGGCTACCTGATCCCATCTTATTACAATTGTTTTAAAACTCTCTGCTACACCTTTTAGTTTAATTTAGTTTATTGTCACGTGTACCGAGGTACAGTGAAAAGCTTTTGTTGTGTGCTATCCAGCTAGTGGAAAGACAATACATGATTATAATCGAACCATTCACAGTGTACAGATATATGATAAGGGAATAACATTTAGTGCAAGGTAAAGCCAGTAAAGTCCGATCAAAGATAGTCCGAGGGTCCCTGATGAGGTAGATAGTAGTTCAGGACTGCTCTCTGACTGCGGTAGGATGATTGAATTGCCTGATAACAGCTGGGAAGAAACTGTCCCTGAATTTGGAGGTGTGCGTTTTCACACTTCTATACCTTTTGCCTGATGGGAGAGGGGAGAAGAGGAAGTGGCCAGGGTGCGACTCATCCTTGATTAATCTGCTGGCCTTGCCGAGGCAGTGTGAGGTATAAATAGAGTCAATAGAAGGGAGGTTGGTTTGTTTGATGGTCTGGGCTGCGTCCACAATTTGCTGCAATTCGTTGTAGTCTTGGATGGAGCTGTTCCCAAAACAAGCTGTGATGCATCCCGATAAAATGCTTTCTACGGCGCATTGGTGAGGGTTGTTGGGGACATGCCAAACTTCCTAAGCCTTCATCGGAAGTAGAGGCGTTGCTGTGCTTTCTTGGCCGTTGCCTCAATATGGGAGGTCCACGACAGGCAGAATCTCTGGATAGAAGGAATGGGTGACGTTTTGGGTCGAGACCCTTCTCCTATCCATAGAAGCTGATTGTCCCACTGAGTTACTCCAGCATTTTGAGTATCTGCCTTTAGATTCCTATCCACCAAAATTAATAGCGAATTTTCCAACATCAGGTAAACTACTTTACCATCATTTTGCATTAACAAGCTTTCTCTCACTGTTTCTTTAAAATGCCTCCGTAATGATCAGTATTTATGCTGAAAACAAAATAGCGCTGGAGTAGCTCAGCAGGTCAAGCAGCATCTCTGGAAGACATGATAGATGACACTGCAGGTCTGGACCCTTCTTCAGACTAATTGTGGTAGTGGGGAGAAAGCTGGGAAAGAGATGGGGCAGGACAAAACATTGTAAGTGATATGTAGATATAGATGTAGGAAGGAACTGCACAAGCTGGTTTAAACTGAAGATAGACACAAAAAGCTGGAATAACTCAGCGGGTCAGACAGCATCTCTGGAGAGAAGTAATAGGTGACGTTTCAGTTTGAGACCCTTCCGCAGTCTTATTGTATTTTGCAATTCCAGCGTTTCGTGTCGATCTTATAGATGAGGGGAGTTTGGAATGGCACATAGGTGGACAAAGGCCAGAAATGAAAAGACAAAAACTGTAAGATGAGGAGCGAAGTTGAGTGAAATCAGCAGTGCTCTTGCTTATCTGTCTTCAATTACCTCCATATGTCTTACACCTTACTCTCCCCCCCCCTTCCCCCCCACCCCCCCCCCTCCCCCACCAAATGGCTCTGCCTTGTAAACTGACAACCAACCATGTTTCTCCCAGTTCTGAGGAAGGATTCCCGACTCAAAGCATTCCATTTCTCTGTCCCCAGGTGCTGCTTGACTAAGCGCCTTGAGTATTAAGCGCCTTGAGTATTAGAAAGGCGCTATATAAATCCCATCCATTATTATTATTATTATTTGAGTTGAATTTGTGGTTATTCTTGTCCCAAAAAACCTCTGGACGAGGCCTATCAAGATGACACAAAGAAAGTAGGGATATGAATTTGATGGGATTGCTCTGCAATGTATTGTCAGGAACTCAATGGTCTTCCGTGCCAAAATTATAGACAATAGACAATAGACAATAGGTGCAGGAGTAGGCCATTTGGCCCTTCGAACCAGCACCGCCATTCAATGTGATCATGGCTGATCATCCCCAATCAGTACCCGTTCCTGCCTTCTCTCTATATCCCCTGACTCCGCTATCTTTAAGAGCCCTATCTAGCTCTCTCTTGAAAGTATCCAGAGAACTGGTCTCCACCACCCTCTGAGGCAGAGAATTCCACAGACTCACAACTCTCTGTGTGAAAAAGAGTGTGTGAAATTAGGCTGATTTTATAGAATGTGCCCAATTATCTAATTTACAAAGTGTTTTCAAATACAATACAATACAATACAATGCAATACAATACAATACAATTTATTTGTCATTTGGACCCCTTGAGGCAATGGAGGCAAATGATGTAGATAATTTTCACAATCTATTCACACAAAAAGCACAAAGGTTAAACAGTTTATTTCATACTTAATGTGAAGCACTGCCTTGGTGAGGACTTAGAGAAATTTTCTGCATTTCTTGAAACTGAGATTAATTTATTTTTATACCCATCAGGAAGGTCATAAGGGATAGGAGCAGAATTAGGCCATTCGGCTGATCAAGTGTACTCCGCCATTCAATCATGGCTGATCTATCCCACCCTCCTAACTCCATTCTCCTGCTTTCTCCCAATCACACCTGACCCCCGTACTAATCAGGAATCTATCTTTCTCTGCCTTAAAAATATCCATCGACAGCCTTCTTGACAAAGAATTCCACAGATTCACCATCCTTTGACTAAAGTATTCCGTAACCTGATCCTTTATAATGAACTGTAAAATCTTACCAATCATTGAAGTCAGACTAACTGGCCTATAGTTCCCACTATTCTGCTTTGCTCCTGGGATAATACTGGCAATTTTCCAATCACCTGGAACCAGTCCTGGCTCTAATGATTTTTGAAATATCATTATTAATGCCTCCACGATCTCTAAAGCCACCTCTTTCAGAACCCGAAGGTGCAGTCCATCCTGTCCAGATGACTTGTCCACCCTCAGCCCTTTCAGCTTCCCAAGCACCTTCTCCTTAGTAATAGCCACTCCACTAACTACCACCGCCTGACTCTCTTGAATTTCAAGGAGGTTACTGGTGATTTCCACTGTGAAGATTGATGCAAAAAAGTTATTCAACTCCTCTGCCATTTCTTTATCACTTCTCCTGCCCAAAATGGAAATGGAAACTCAGTTTAACATCTCATTCAAAACCCTGCATTTAATTTATGCTGGATTCACTCAAAACTGCAGAAAACAGGTCTACCTTGTGGGCTCCGCTCAAGTTTCCAAAGCACATATTACCAGCATGATTTATATAGCTATTTTGCAATCTCCCAAAATCTTTCAAATCCAATGAACACATTTTGAAGTATAGTCTATTCTTCTTCGAATAGTACGATGCAATTGTATAGACCCCATCTCATCCAAAAGATCCAGTACTTCCATACTACTCTGCAATGCAAGTTTACAAAATCTGAAGGGTCTCGACCTGAAACGTCACCTATTCCTTTTCTCTAGAGATGCTGTCTGACCCGCTGAGTCACTCCAGCTTTTTGTGTCCATCTACAAAATCTGAGGTACACAAAATTGCTGGAGGAACTCAGCGGGTGCAGCAGCATCTATGGAGCGAAGGAAATAGGCGACGTTTCGGGCCGAAACCCTTCTTCAGACTGATGGGGGGTGGGGAAAGAAAGAAGGAAAAAGGGAGGAGGAGGAGGAGCCCGAGGGCGGGCGGATGGGAGGGTGGGAGGAGACAGCTAGAGGGTGAAGGAAGGGGAGGAGACAGCACAGGCTAGCCAAATTGGGGGAATTCAATGTTGATGCCATAAGGGCGCAAGGACCCCAGACGGAATATGAGGTGCTGTTCCTCCAATTTCCGCTGTTGCTCACTCTGGCAATGGAGGAGACCCAGGACAGAGAGGTCGGATTGGGAATGGGAGGGGGAGTTGAAGTGCTGAGCCACCGGGAGGTCAGGTAGGTTATTGCGGACTGAATGGAGGTGTTCGGCCAACCTACGCTTGGTCTCACCGATGTAAATTAGCTGACATCTAGAGCAGCGGATGCAGTAGATGAGGTTGGAGGAGATACAGGTGAACCTTTGTCGCACCTGGAACGACTGCTTGGGACCTTGAATGGAGTCGAGGGGGGACATTGCCAGAGTGAACAACAGCGGAAATTGGAGGAACAGCACCTCATATTCCGTCTGGGGTCCTTATGGCATCAACATTGAATTCCCCCAATTTGGCTAGCCTGTGCTGTCTCCTCCCCTTCCTTCACCCTCTAGCTGTCTCCTCCCACCCTCCCATCCGCCCGCCCTCGGGCTCCTCCTCCTCCTCCCTTTTTCCTTCTTTCTTTCCCCACCCCCCATCAGTCTGAAGAAGGGTTTCGGCCCGAAACGTCGCCTATTTCCTTCGCTCCATAGATGCTGCTGCACCCGCTGAGTTCCTCCAGCAATTTTGTGTACCTTCGATATTCCAGCATCTGCAGTTCCCTTTTGAATACAAAATCTGAGAGTTGGCTGTTGGCTTGAATCCACTAACATTTTCCTTGAACTTTGTCCTCTTTGATCTCTTGTTTTCACACTTTACCATTTCTCTGTGTCTCCCTATCCCCTTAAGGGCCTGTCCCACTTTCCCGAGTTATTCACAAATTCTCCTGAGTTATTCACGAATTCTCCCGAGTTTTCAAACTCGCATAATGTTCGTAACGAGTCCGTAGGAGGCCGTAGGAGTCCGTGGATATTTTGTTGCGGCTCGTTATGGCAGCCGTAGGTACTCGGGGCATCATGTAAGTTGGGACGTTTTTTCAGCTTGATGAAAAATGTCCACGAGTAAGAAAAATAGCCCCGAGTACCTACGGCTGGCATAACGAGCCGTTACGATATATCCACGGACTCCTACGGACTCGTTACGAACATTCTGCAAGTTTGAAAACTCAGGAGAATTCGTGAATAACTCAGGTGAATTCGTGAATAACTCGGGAAAGTGAGACAAGCCCTTTACTCTCAGTCTGAAAAAATGTCTAAACCCGAAACGTCACCCATTCCTGCCTGTCCCGCTGAGTTACTCCAGCATTTTGTGTCTTTAAGTCATTGCTGATATAAACAGAGTTATACTGGAGAAAGAAGCTACATGGGAATGCTGACAGCCAACAAAACTTAAAAGTAAAAGATAACTACATCCAATAAATATAATTTGCATTCTTTTGTTCTAGAGACTGAACTGGCTTTAACCCTCCATAGTTTATGATTTATAATTGTTTATGTAGAAGCTGACTTTGGTTTTCTATAATCAGCAAAGTGTCTGACTGCTATAAAAAAAATGTCTCAGACCTTCAGGAAGTGGCTTCTCAGGATGCCAGAATCCAAGCACACAGCCAAAGACTGATCGAGAGGTCACATCTCAGTCTGGTGAACTAGGTCATTGGATGGTGGAACAGACTGCAAACAATTGTTTCCCCTTTTATTTTACTGTCTCCTTTCTTTCCCAATCAACACCAATTGTTATGTTTCGTTTAGTTTAGTTTAGAGATACAACGCGGAAACAGGCCCTTCGGCCCACCGAGTCCATGCCAACCAGCGACCCCCGTACATTAACACTATTCTACACACACTAGGGACAATTTATAGTTTTACCAAAGCCAATTAACCTACAAACCTGTACATCTTTGGAGTGTGGGTGGAAACCGGAGCTCCCGGAGAAAACCCACACAGGTCAGATGTTGAAAATGTGAAATAAAAGCAGCAAATGCCGTGACAGGTAGCATCTGTGAAAGGGGAAACAGTTAATCTTTCAAGACAGAGATGCGGCATCAGACCTCTTTCCTGACTCTGCTGAAGGGTCTGCCACGTGATCCAACATGGAACAGATTTAACAGGGTCACAATGTACGTCCACTGAAAATAGGGGCAAAACCCCCATCATCCTCATCTTGTCGGCAACCTTTGTGTGTAGCTGCATCAGGCTGAGCATAGAGCCAGTGCACCTTAGGCACCAAGTGGCATCACCTGCTGAGATTCTACCTGTAACCCGTAAAGGATGGGCCCCAACACTGATGCCACGCAATGTGCCAGTCAGCTGGACGTTACTGTGCCACTGGAAAAGTTCTTCCAGACCAACATCTTTGACCACAAGTCCATTGGGAAGTGGTCAGCACGAAACATCCTGCAGGCACCACAGGATAAGGACTCGATGGATCCTGCGAGTGGTTCCCTCAGCAGGCTGCCCAGTGTGTCTGGAGAAACGCATCGCCAGAATGCACCAAAAACCACCAACATCTCATTTGGCTGCGGGTGAGAGGGGCCATCCCAGACAGATCCGTCCTGTATCATTGGAGTCTTACATTGGATGCACATTGCCCTCAGGATGGCTGCTATGAAAAGGAGACGGTTGCCCTCTTCATTGCAGAGTGTGAGTTTGTGAAGAGGGTCTATAGAAGAATGAAAGGGCCTTCATCACAGTCGATGCCAAACAGCTCCGTAACAGAGGACTCTGAGAGACTCATTGCTGGAAGACAATCAACTTGTTGAAAGTCTCCCTTTGGCCTGCCCGAAACCTGTTGGTATCCTGACAGAGCCAGATGTCCATCAGGCAACGTTGCCGACTAGCCCATTCCAGACTGCAGGAGTACATGCTGAGGGATGCATTGCTGCAACTAACGCAAAGGCTTTGTGGGGAAGGACCACAGCTTGGGGGTCCTTCCGCTATTGAACGTTGAAGGGCAAAGTTCAGTGGGAACACCTCTCAAACAAAGGAAGGGATATCACCCCACAGGGTGCCACATGAGTGGCAAAGTTGTTTCTTTAAAGATAGGTGCAAACACGACTGAGTATGACGCTATTGAATGTATAGACATGAAGACATTTTACACAATTTTTGATTTGCAAATATTTTTTATTGTGAATAAAGTTGATTTTTGAAACAAAAAACATTATCCGTTTCTCTTTTCACAGATACTGCCTGACCTGCTGAGTGTTTTTTTTGTTTCGATGATCCAACAAAGCTGTTTTTACTGCATGAGCAATCAATAATGAATCACAAGTGGTAAAATAAGAGGCGCCGGGGAGATGGCAGCCCTGCCGGCAGTCTGTTCGTTTTTTCATCTTTTTGTTATTTTTAGTATTTGTTAAAAGTTTGTTTTAATGTACTTCGGTTTGTTTTATGTGGGGGGGAGGGGGGAGGGCCTGAACGCCGCCGGCTACGGGAGTCAAGACCGTCCCGCCAACGGAGGTCTCAAGGCCCCCGACCGAGGAAGAACAAAATGAAGGACTTGTACTTTATTTCGCCTTCCATCACAGTGAAGAATGTGTCTGAGTCACTGTGGTGGATGTTCATGTTAAAATGCGTTTTTGAGTGATCTGTTGCTTTTAATTGTATGAATGACCTGGCCAAGGAAATTTCTCGTATGTTGCAAAACATACTTGGCGAATAAAATCTGACTCTGATTCTGAAATATACGATGATAAAGGAATTTATCCTATGCTAGTATTGAAAAGACAACGTCAGTCATTTGTTTATGCCAATTATCTGATTATGACATTCAATTATGAAAATTAATTATAATAACTAGTAATACTGCTGCAGAGCCTATTCCCTTGCTGTAGTTTTCTAACTAAATACTTTGGCAATCCAGTGCATAAAATTAACACTCAGTCATTTTCTCAGCATAAAATATTAGAAAACTAGAGGACATACGCTTAAGGTGAAAAGAGAGATATTTAAGAGGGACCAAAGGGGCAACTTCTTCATCCAGAGGGTCGTCTGTGTCTGTAAGAAGCTGCCAGAGGAATCTATAGAAGTAGATATAATTACAACTTTCAAAAGTTATTTGGACAAACATGGATAGGAAGGGTGTAGAGGGATATGGGCCGGATACAGGCAAATTAGACTAGCTCAAGATGCCAAAATAGCTGGTGTGGCTAAAGGGCCTGTCCCACGAGCATGCGACCTGCATGCGCAAGCGCGACCAAACCGGAAGCGGGGGCCACGCGGGGGTCGAGTGATCCCCGTACAGGGCCGGTCCCACCAGCATGCGCCTGCATGCGGCGAGCGCGACCAAACCGGAAGCAGGAGCCGCGCAGAGGTCGAGTGAGTGACGTGAAGTTCGAGCGAAGTCCGCGGGAAGGTCGCGCGTGACGTACGGCGTAAAGACGCTGCGTATGCCCGTCGAGGCGGTGCGTACGGCGTCGAGGCGGCTGCGGGCCGGCAGGCCGTTGCCGCGCGGAATTTTTGAACACGGTCAGTTTTTCGGAGCCTCACACGATGTCGGGACCAGCTCCGCAAAACTCCATACGGCTCCGGCGATCAAAGTGGGACCGTCCCCGCGACGCCGTACGGCTCAAACGACCACGTTAGGTCGCACTTGCCGCATGGAGTCGCATGCTCGTGGGACAGGCCCTTTAGAGAGCCAATGGGCCTGTTGCTGTGCTGTGCTGTGCTGTGCTGTGCAGCTCTTTCACCCATTTGGTGCTAGTTTAACTAATTTGCAGGCTATTGTGTTTCTTAAATCCACAAAACCTTCACAAAAACATCTAGACAGAGCAAAAGAAAAAGAAAATCACAGTAAATATCCTGCAAAAAGTTTCCATCTGCCTAAATTACTGTCTGATAGCCCCAAGAATGTGTTGACAATAACTCAATTTGACATAAGCCACATTGTTAATTTTTAAATATTAATTGTTAATAATCCTTTATGGAAACACCTCCTTGCATCAGACACTGATCACCTGCACTTTTGTGGATCCATGCGATAAATAGTAAAATCTGAATAGGCATATAACTGTGTAGGAAGGAATTGCAGATGCTGGTTTACACCAAAGATAGAGACAACAATGCTGGAGAAATTCAGCGGGTGCGGCAGCATCTAATGGAGCGAAGGAAATAGGCAGCGTTTCGGGCCGAAACCCTTCTTCAGACTGATGCAGGGTAAGGGGGGGAGGGGGGGGGAAGAAGAAAGGAAGTGGAGGAGCCCAGAGGGCTGAAGGAGAGCTGGGAAGGGGAGGAGACAGCAAGGGCTACCAGAAATTGGAGAAGTCAATGTTCATACCGCTGGGGTGCAAACTGCCCAAGCGGAATATGAGGTGCTGCTTCTCCAATTTCTGGTGGGCCTCACTCTGGCCATGGAGGAGGCCCAGGACAGAAAGGTCAGAATCGGAATGGGAGGGGGAGTTGAAGTGCTGAGCCACAGTGAGATCAGGTTGGTTAATGCGGAGGTGTTCGGCGAAACGATCGGCAAGCCTACGCTTAGTCTCACAGATGTAGATCAGCTGACATCTAGAGCAGCGGGTGCAATAGATGAGGTTGGAGGAGGTGCAGGTGAAACTCTGTCGCACCTGGAACGACTGCTTGGGTCCTTGAATGGAGTTGAGGGGGGAGGTAAAGCGACAAGTGTAGCATTTCCTGCGGTTGCAAGGGAAAGTGCCCGGGGAGGGGGTGGTGTGGGTGGGAAGGGTAGAATTGACCAGGGAGTTACGGAGGGAGTGGTCTTTGCGGAAAGCAGACGGGGGGGGAGACGGGAAGATGTGGCGAGTGGTGGGGTCACGTTGGAGGTGGCGATAATTCTAGGACATGCAACTATTTTGATGAATGGGAAATAGGGAAATGTTTTGTAATGCAATCGATGACACATCTAGAATGTGTCTTCCATGGGGAATATCAGGTGGAAGCACTGGAGGCTGCACATGCGTGAATCTTCAGCTGGAGAACAGCTGAGAGGAACTCAGCGGGTCAGGCAGCACTTGTGAAGGAAGATGGTCAGTCGACGATTCAGATTGAGAATTGAAAGAGCAGCGGGGAAGCAGCCAGTATTAACAAAAAGTGGAAATAAACCAGCAAACAATAGATGGAAAAAAAGTGATGGAGTAATCAGCGGGTCAGGCTGCATCCCTGAAGAACATGGATAGGTGATGTTTCAGGTCAGGACCTTTCTTCAGACTGAATGTAGGGAGGTGGGGTGGAAAGGGGAGGGGTGGAGGATGAAAAAAGCTTGAAGAGAGGAGGCAAACAAAGTGTGGGAAATAATAGGTGAACACAGATTGGGGAGTGGGGTGTGGGGGGGGAGTTTGATAGGCAGATGATCTCCGGCCGGAGATGAGAAAAACAGAAGGTGCGAGGCAAAAGGACTGAACAGTTGCTAATTGTGAAGCTAGAGGAAGGAATGTGGTGGGGTGGGAAGGGGAGCCCACGTGGGGCACAGGAGAAGGGGGCAGAGCAGTGGAAGAAAGAAAGGAGCGTGTGGGGAAGAAAAAGGGGGGGGGGGGGGAATTGGGTTGCAAGAGGTTACCTAAAGTGGGAGATTCCAATATTCATACCATTGGATCGTAAGCTACACAGGCAGAATATCAGGTGCTGCTCCTCCAGTATTGCGTGTGGCCTCTGGCAATGATAATGCCCCAGGACAGAAAGGTCCGTATGGGAACAGGATGGGTAGTTAAAATGATTGGCAACCAGGTGACCCGGTAAGCCTTGGCGGACCAAGCACAAGTGTTCTGCGAAACAATCGCCGAGTCTACCCTTGGTCCCACCGATATACAAGAGGCCACATCAGGAACGCCTTTACCATCATAGCCCAGGACGTCAACAAAGGCGGGCGGAAGAAACCACGCCCTGACTGCCACCAGCACGTGCTCTGCAGCACCAGGGGATCAAACACCCATCACCACTGCTATACAACCATCAGAGATGCCTATTTCTCCATCCCTCACCCTCACTTTGGGAAATCATTCAGCTTTGGAAAGCATTCAACTGTGCTACTTCATCCTGCATATACGCAGTGACTGAAGGGGAGGCTGGAGAACGACTCCAGACTCCTTGGGATTCGGTGTTTTGACTGATGTTCAAGGACTTGGTAACGGACCTGAAAGAAAACGCCACAGTTATTACCAACTTCATAACGAAATGTGTGGAGGATTATGTTCCCATGAACACCATCCGACCAGCTTACGGGGCGTCATTTACTCCGAGCGGACAGGACAACTCCGGTAAGACCAGAGGTGGGGGTCTGTGCATTTATGTAAATAAAGCATGGTGCACGGACTCCACCATCATCGCGTCACTGCTCAGCTAACCTTGAGTTCCTCTTGGTTAGATGCAGACCGTTCTATCTGCCCAGAGAGTTCACCTCCACTGTTGTGACTGCAGCCTATATCCCTCCTGATGCTAATGCCAAGCTTGCAATGAAAGAGCTGCATACTGCCATTAGCAAACAACAGACTCACAACCCCTAGGCAGCCTTCATTGTTGCGGGTGACTTCAATCACTCCAACCTGAAGACTGTACTCCCCAAATTCCACCAACATGTCTCCTTCGCCACTAGAGTAGACAAGACACTGGACAAAGTCTACACTAACTTGGCTGAAGCTTACAAAGCCGTCCCCCTCTCCCATCTTGGTCAGTCTGATCACCTCTCATTGTTCCTGCTCCCCAAGTACTCCCCACTCATCAGACGGGTTAAACCCACTGTGAGGACAGTTAAAGTCTGGTCAGAGGAAGCGGACTCCACACTTCAGCAGTGTTTTGGAAACACTGACTGGAAGGCGTTTGCAGCCCAGGCCACCCTTGACTCCCACACGGACATTGATTCCTACACATCCTCTGTTCTGGACTTTATAAATTCCACCATCAATAGTGTCACCTCCCTCAAACGGGTGACCATATTCCCGAATCAGAAGCCATGGATGAGCAGCGAGGTCAGGCTACTGCTGAAAGCACGGGACACCGCTTTCAGGTCAGACGATGCTCGAGCCTACAGTTCATCCAGGGCTAACCTGAAGAGGGGCATCAAGAAGGCCAAGCACTGCCATAAGCTCAGGATTGAGGAGCACTTCAACAACAACTCCGACTCTCGACGCATGTGGCAAGGCATCCAGGCCATCATGGACTATAGACCCACCAACACCACCCCCACATCCAGCGACGCCTCCTTCCTTGAGGAGCTTAACCACTTCTATGGCTGCTTCGACAGGGACAATCTAGAGACAGCCATCAAGGCTGTGCTCCCTGCCGATCACCAACCCCTCACACTCACCCCCTACGACGTGTACGTGGCACTGAGTAGGACTAATGCACGTAAGGCTGCTGCCCCTGACGGCATCCCCGGGTGCGTCCTCAGGGCCTGTGCTGCGCAGCTGGCAGACGTCTGGACTGACATCTTCAACCTGTCACTTGCCCAAGCAGTTGGCCCCACGTGCCTTAAAACCACCTCCATCGTGCCGGTGCCAAAACACTCCACTGCGGCAAGCCTCAACGACTTCCGCCCAGTTGCACTTACTCCCATCATCACCAAGTGCTTCGAGAGGCTGTTCCTGGAACACCTCAAAGGCTGCCTACCCCCCACATTGGATCCCTGTCAGTTTGCCTACCGCAAGAACAGGAGTACGGAGGATGCCATCTCAACGGCACTTCACTCCGCCCTCTCCCACCTCGACAACAGAGACACTTACGTAAGAATGCTGTTCATCGATTACAGCTCAGCATTCAACACCATTATACCCTCTAAACCAGTGGTTCCCAACGTGGGGCGTACGCCCCACAGGGGGGAAATTTGATTTTTAAGGGGGGCATCAGGTAAACATATGTAGTTTATGTTTCAGATGTTATTTTGAGTAAATTCCATTTTCTGAGAATTATTTCTTTGTTTGCTCGTGCTAAAATATGGGGGGGGGGGCATCAGGATTTTAGAGGTGATTAGGTGGGGCATGGCCAAAAAAAGGTTGGGAACCACTGCTCTAAACTGATCACCAAACTCGGTAACCTGGGCATCGACCCCTCCCTCTGCAACTGGATACTGGACTTTCTAACCAACAGACCCCAGTCGGTTAGGTTAGACAAGCACACCTCTTCAACCCTCACCCTGAACACCGGCGTTCCACAGGGCTGTGGGCTGAGCCCCCTCCTCTACTCCCTCTTCACCTACGACTGCACACCTGTACATGGTACTAACACCATCATCAAGTATGCAGATGATACAACGGTGATTGGCCTCATCAGCAACAATGATGAGTCGGCCTATAGGGAGGAGGTCCAGCTCCTATCAGCATGGTGTGCTGACAACCTGGCCCTTATCTCCAAGAAGACCAAGGAGCTCATTGTAGACTTCAGGAAGTCTAAGGGCGGCACGCACACCCCCATCCACATCAACGGGACGGAGCTGGAACGTGTTTCCAGCTTCAGGTTCCTGGGGGTCAACATCTCCGATGACCTCTCTTGGACCCACAATACCTCGACTCTGGTCAAGAAGGCTCACCAGCGTCTCTTCTTCCTGAGGAGTCTAAAGAAGGTCCATCTGTCTCCTCAGATGTTGGTGAACTTCTACCGCTGCACCACCGAGAACATCTTTACCAACTGTATCACAGTATGGTATGGCAACTGCTCTGTCTCCGACCGGAAAGCACTGAAGAGGGTGGTGAAAATTGCCTAACGCATCACCGGTTCCTTGCTCCCCTCCATTGAGTATGTCCAAAGCAAGCGTTGTCTGCGAAGGGCGCTCAGCATCGCCAAGGACTGCTCTCACCCCAACCATGGACTGTTTACCCTCCTACCATCCGGGTGGCGCTACAGGTCTCTCCGTTGCCGGACCAGCAGGTCCAGGAACAGCTTCTTCCCTGCGGCTGTCACACTACTCAACAATGTACCTCGGTGACTGCCAATCACCCCCCCACCCCCCCACCCCCCAACGGACACTCCTCCCACAGAAAAAACACTAACTGTATGCATGTAAATAGCTTTATTTATTAAAATCATATTCTATGTCGCTCTTCCAGGGAGATGCGAACTGCATTTTGTCGTCTCTGTACTGTACACTGACAATGACAATTAAAGTTGAATCTGAATCTGATCTGAATGTTTCCTAACCAGAAGCCTTGGGATGAACCACATCCACATTCTTCTGAGGACCAGATCTCGGGCATTCAATTCTGCCGATGCAGAGTTATACAAGGTCCAGATATGACCTTGATAAGGCCATCTAAAAAGTTAACAGAGAGTTGAGCTCTAAACTGGAGGATGAAATAGATGTTCGGCAGCTGTGGCAGGGCTTGCATGCCTTCACTTTCGACAAGGTGAAATCAGGGGGCAGCTCAAACGACAGCGAAGCATCACTCCCTGTCAAGCTCAATGCATTCTACGCACGCTTCGATAGGGAGAACACTATTATGCCTTCCCGGGCCCTCATAGCTCCAGGTGGTATTACAGTCAGTCACAGAGGCCGACATCACGACTTCAGGAGGATGAACCTACGAGAAGCATCTGGACCTGATGGTATATCTGGTCGTGTTCTTGAAATCTGTTAAGACCAACTGGCTGAAGATTTTGCGGACATCTTCAACCTCTCATTACTGAGGTCTGAGGATCATACCTGCTTTAAGAGGGCATCAATACTACCGGTGCCCAAGTAGAGTAAGGCAACATGCTTCAATGACTATCGACCAGTGGAACTAATGTCCGTGGTGATGAAAGTAGACAAAATGCTGGAATAACTCAGCGGGTGAGGCGGCATCTATGGAGAGAAGGAATAGGCGACGTTTCGGGTCGAGACACTTCTTCAGACAGTCGGGGGGGGGGGGAGAAAGGAAGGAAGAGGCAGATACAGTAAGCTTGGGGGAGAGCTGGGAAGGGGGAGAGGAAGGAGGGAGAAAGCAAGGACTATCTGAAATTAGAGAAGTCAATGTTCATACCAATGACTTCCAAGTAAACTACCTAAGCGAAATACTAGGTGCTGTTCCTCCAATTTGCGCTGGGTCTCACTGGAGGCGGTCTAGGACAGAAATGTCTGATTCGGAATGGGAGGGGGAGTTGAAGTACTGAGCCACCGGAAGATCATAGTGCGAACTGAGTGGAGGTGATGGGCGAAGCGACCGCCGAGCCTATGCTTGGTCTTGCCGATTATAGAGAAGTTGATACCTGGAACAGCGAATGCAGTAGATGTGGTTGGAGGAGATGCAAGTGAACCTCTGCCTCACCTGTAAAGACTGCGTGGGTCCTTGGATGGAGTCGAGGGAGGAGGTAAAGCCACAAGTGTAGCATTTCCTGCGGTTGCAAGGGAAAGTACCCGGGGTGGTTTGGGTGGGAATGGGTGAATTGACCAGGGAGTTACGGAGGGAACGGTCTCTGCGGAAAGCAGAAAGGGGAGATTGGAAGATGTTGTCAGTGGTAGGATCCCGTTGGAGGTGGCAAAAATGTCGGAGGATTATATGTTGAATGCGACGGCTGCTGGGGTGGAAGGTGAGGACAAGGGGGACTGCGTCCTTGTTAAGAGTAGGGGGATGGGGAGTAAGAGCGGAGCTGCTGGATATAGAGGAGACCATGGTGAGAGCCTCAGCTATAATAGAAGAGGGGAACCACCATTTGCTATAGAATGAGGACTTCTCCAATGCCCTGGTCTGGAACACCTCATCCTGGGTGCAGATGCGGTGTAGATGGAAGAATTGGGAGTAGGGGATAGAGTCTTTACAGGAGACAGGGTGGGAAGTCCAGTCCAGATAGCTATGGGAGTCAGTGGGTTTGTAGGTGCTTTGAGAGGTTGGTCATATCCACTCCTACCTCAACAAGGACCAACTACAATTTGCCTACTGTCACAACAAGTCAACAGAGAATGTGATCTCACTGTCTCTCCACTCTACAGTGGACCACTTGGACAATAAAAACACATACATCAGGCAGTTACTCATAGACTACAGCTCGGCGTTCAACACCATTATCCGCTCCAAACTAGTTACCAAGCTCGCGGAACTGGGTCTCTGCGCATCTCTCTATAAATGGATCCTCTACTTCCTCATCAGCCGAACACAACCTGTACGAATTGGCAGCAACACCTCCTTCTCGGTAACCATCAGCACAGGAGCACCTTAAAGCTCCATTGACTATAATAGCCAGACAATTATTTTTCATAATATTTCCGAACTGGTTCTTTTTTCACCAGCAAGTTGGATGATTTTTCGACAGGGACACCAAGTCTGAGTGTTTGTCTGATACTTTTCAATAGATATTATGATAATGACTCAATGGAGAACACTTCTTCATGCTATCTTCACAGGGGCAACACAAGGCCGTGCTCAGCCCCCTTCTCTACTCACTGCATGCCCATGACTGTGTAACCATACAGTTTAAATTCAATTTTCTAAGATAGACAAAAATGTTGGAGAAACACAGTGGGTGAGGCAGCATCTATGGAGTGAAGAAATCGGTAACTTTTCGGGTCGAGGTCCTTCTTCAGATCTCGACCCTAAACGTCACCTATTCCTTCACTCCATAGATGCTGCCTCACCCGCTGAGTTTCTCCAGCATTTTTGTCTACCTTCAATTTTTCCAGCATCTGCAGTTCTTTCTTAAAATAACTCAATTTTCAAGTTTGCCAATAACATTTAATTGCTAGCATTTATATCAAGAGGACTAGAATACAATAAAAAATAATGTAATGCTGAGGCTCTACAGGGTGCTGGTCAGGCCACGTTTGGAGTATTGTGAGCAATTTTGGGCACCATATCTGAGGAAGGATGTGCTGGCTCTGGAGAGGGTCCAGAGGAGGTTTACAAGAACGATCCCAGGAATGAGTGGGTTAACATATGATGAGCGTATGACGGCACTGGACCTGAACTCACTGGAGTTTAGAAGAATGAGGGGGGACCTCATTGAAACATACAGAATAGTGAAAGGTGTAGAGTGGATGTGGAAATGATGTTTCCACTAGTGGGAGAGTCAAGGACTAGAGGTCAGAGCCCCAGAATTAAAGGATGGTCCTTTAGGAAGGAAATGAGGAGGAATTTCTTTAGTCAGAGGATGCTGAATCTGTGGATTCTTTGCCACAGGCGGCTGTGGAGGCCAAGTCATTAGTACGGGTGTCAGGGGTTATGGGGAAAAGGCGGGAGAATTAGGTTATGAGTGAGAGATAGATCAGACATGATTGAATGGCGGAGTAGAGTTGATACGTTCAATGGCCTAATTCTGCTCCTATCACCTTATGACACCACTGTTATTGAATGAAATACAGGAGGGAGATCAATCGACTGACCAAATGGTGCCAGAACAAAAACAACTTTGCTCTCAACGTCAGTAAAACCAAGGAACTGACTGCTAACTTTGGAAGAGGAAGGTCGTGGATCCACAAGATAGACACAAAATGCTGGAGTAACTCAGCAGGACAGGCAGCA
Source organism: Amblyraja radiata (assembly GCF_010909765.2). Lineage (NCBI taxonomy): Eukaryota > Metazoa > Chordata > Chondrichthyes > Rajiformes > Rajidae > Amblyraja > Amblyraja radiata. Next base: position 96,221,125 of record NC_045959.1, on the reverse strand, counting down.
TCTCTGGACAGAAGGAATGGGTGATACATTTGATAAAATTAAGAATGACTGGGAAAGAGAACTCCAAATGTCTTTATCTATAGAGAAATGGGAGAAGATTCTTCAATTAGTTAATACCTCTTCAATGTGTGCAAGACACGCTTTGATACAATTCAAGGTGGTTCACAGAGCTCATATGTCAAAAGATAAGTTAGCTCGTTTTTATGGTCATATAAATCCTACCTGTGACAGATGTAACTCTGACGTAGCCTCACTGACCCATATGTTTTGGTCCTGCCCTCTTTTGGAAAAATATTGGAAATAAATTTTTGATACTATTTCTGTAGTCTTAGGTATAGATTTACAACCTCATCCTATTACTGCAATTTTTGGGCTACCAATGTTAGATTCTATTCATCTGTCCCGCTCCGCCCATCGGTTGATTGCTTTTACCACAATCGCCAGAAGATTTATTTTATTTTATTGGAAAGACTCCAACCCTCCGACCACACTCCAGTGGTATTCTGAAACAATATCATGTTTAAATTTAGAAAAAATCAGGAGTGGCATTGTTGAACCCTTGGTTAAATTTGATTAGACTTGGACACTTTCATACAACATAAATTTCTCCCTCTTTAACCGTTATAAAAATTATTTTCCTCTATAGAGTGGAACGGACTTGACGACAAACAGACTTAAATTGTTGAAATTCTCAGTTCAGATTCGGTTTTGCTTTGCTTTGTTTTCTTATTTTATTATTATCAACTTTTCTTTTTTTCTCTCTCTTTAGTTTAAGGGGTTTTATTTTTTCCTTTTTTCTTTTTATTTTTATTTTTGTCTTTTTATCTTTGTGTTTTTTTTTAACATTTATGTTTCCTTTTAAATATTTAACTATATTTACATAGAGACCGGGAGGTCTATATTCATTGTGTATTTTGACACTGGTCTCATATTAGGTTATACCTGTTATTAATGTAATCCTGATCCCTATGTATCAATACCATTGTTATGTTTATCATTATTGTATTGTATTGTATTCAAATTTATTGTCATTGTCTCAATTAGACAACAAAATGAATTTCCCTTTACAGTCAGTATCATAAAAATAAATAAATAATAAATAATAAAACATATTAAAAATAAAATAGAATTTTTTTTAAAAAGCACAAACACAGAAAGTCCACGACACAACATAACACAATGGCACCAAGGTGAGGAAGGCACCATAGTCCAGCCAGCCTCCCCTGTGATCTTCCCAGATGTTCACCCGTGGTCGCGGCCTTCCGAGCACCCGCAGTCGCCACCCCGGGCGGCCCGATGCTCAGGCCCTCTCGCCGGGCTGATGGAACGCCGATGCCGAACCCCGACGGTGAAAATCCTCCTCAGCGGCCCGGACTTCCCGATCAGCCGCCTCCCACTGGAGTCCGCAGCTCCCGAGTCCGCAGGCCGAGCCGAGCAGAGTCGCAGGACCCCACGATGTTTGTCAGCGCCGCCCGCGTTGGGAGCTCCGCGAACCACAGCTCCAGGATGTCGGTGCCGCAGGCCCAGCACTCCGGGCTCCAGACGGCGATCCCCGGTAAGACATCGCCAGCCCCGCGATGTATCAGCGCTGTCCCGCCACTGCTGGAGCTCTGGTCGGTCCAGGCAGGAAAGGCTGCGCCAATCCAGTAGGTAGGCCGCTGGAGGGGGGGGGGGGCGAGGACTCGACTCGAATAATAGTCGCATCCTCTCCAGGAAGCGACTGAAGGACAGTATCCCCCTTACCGTACCCTCTTCCCCCACATTAAAACATTTTAAAAAAACATAAAAAACACACTTCAACATAACAAAAAAAACGAAAAAACAAAAGGATACTGGGCTGAAGGTGGAGGCACCTGGCACCAGCGCCATCGGAAGTACATTTCTTTTTGCTCTGTATTTTATGTTTTATTTTTGTTTGTTTTTTGGAGAGAAAAAAACAATAAAAAGATTTTTTTTTAAAGGAATGTGTGACGTTTCGGGTCGACTTAATTTAGTTCAACAAAGAAACTGACAAGTTACTAAAGAACGACTTCTTCAGACCAAAGATACTAGGTAGGAGTATCCTCTGGGATCTTTGCTTCAGACTGATGTCAGGGGAGAGGGACAAACAAACCTGTTTAATCGACGGGACGGTGGTGAGAGTCAAAAACTGCAACTTCTTTTGCGCTACAATTGTGGGGGTTTTTTTAATATATTTATTTAACTTTTTTTGTTGTATATTATGGTGTTTTTAGAGAACTATGTTACAGACCCCCGGGCCCGGGCCTACCTGCACCCCGCTGCCCACAGGCCCGCCTCCATCCCGCCGCCGCCGCCCGGCGCCGCAGCAAAGTCCTCGCCCCGGAAACAAGGCTCATCCCGCCGCCGCCGCCGCCGCCGCAAAGTGCAGCCGGGACGGGGAGGGAAGGGAGGGGGAGCCGGGGAAAAGGTGCAGCGGCCACTCCGGGGCAGCGGGGCGGGACCCGCACACAGAGAGACAGGGAGAGAGAGCACCAGGTGCGGCAATGTCACCGTGACACAGCGCTGGGAGGCGGACATTCACAGAGTCAACCCGGTTTAATTGTTACCTAGACAGCAATTAATGAACAACACGTGCCTCACAATGGTCTCCTCGGTATCCCGCACATGATCCCCCTCCCCCTAGTCGCAACAGGGACAGGTGGAAGGTAAGTACTAGGGTGTCCCCCTAGTCATTACCAAAGATACTAGAGGAGCTTTGGTCCTTACCTTCCACCCCATCAGCCGTCTCATACAACACATAATCCTCTGAAATTTCCACCACCTCCAATGGGATCCCCCCACTAGCCACATCTTCCCATCGCCACCCCTTTCCTCCTTCCGCAGAGACTGTTTCCTCCGCAACTCTTGGTTTCTTGGTCCTCCAAAATATTCCAAATGGAATTTAAACTGGAGGTGGTGGAGGGAGGAACTCCTTGGTTAACTCATCCCTCCCCACCCAAACCACCTGTCCCTATACCTCCTCCCTCGACTCTGTCTGGGGACCCAAACAGCCCTTTCAAGTTAGGCAGAGGTTCACTTGCACCTCCTCCAACCTCATCTACTGTATCCATTGTTCAAGGTGTGGACTCTTTTATATCGGCGAGACCAAACGTAGACTGAGCGATGGTTTCGCTGAACACTTTCGCTCAGCCCGCCTGAATCTACCTGATCACCCGGTTGCCAAAAGCCAAACAATTCCCCTTCCCATTCCCACACAGACCTTTCTATCCTCGGTCTCCTCTATTGTCAGAGTGAGTCTAATCGCAAATTCGAGGAACAGCATCTCATATTTCGCTGAGCAGCTTTCAGCCCGGTGGTATGAATATTGATTTCTCTAACTTGTAACCCTTGCACTAAACCCACTCTCCGTCCCTCCCCCACCCAAGTTGCACCAGGTTCCCGTTCTCACCTAGCAAACAGCTAACAACGGCCTGTTTTCTTCATCAAGGTTACTTTTTTGCATACCTTTCATCCATTTGTTCTATTTCTCTCTATCTATCTCTCGTTTCACTTTCCCCTGACTGGTCTGAAGAAGGGACTCGGCCCGAAAGGTCACCCATTCCTGCTCTCCAGAGATGCTGCCTGTCCCACTGAGTTACTCCAACATTTTGTGTCTATCTACAATAATTTATCTGTTATTATCAGATTTCGAGTGAGGAAGACGTTGCAAAGTGAAATTAATATATGCTGAAAAAGGATGAAGGATGAATGAATGATACTTCATTGTCACATTCGACAAGTCACCGTGATATTCTTTGTTTTGCATGCAATAGTCCCCACATAAAGAGCACTGACAAAGTATTCCATTTTAACACAATCCATTTGTGGTCCCCCTTAGTTCTCGGCAGTTCTCCCCTGGCAGATCCTCCTTCTCCCTCTCTGACTATTTTGGTTCAGAAGTGCTGTCTCCCTGGAACCCATTGTCGCTACTACAATGACTTATCTACTGATCTCTCAACTGATGCAACGTTTCTTATAGCTATTTTAACTGGACCTAGGTCTCAGAACCCCCAATCCGCAAATGGATTGGATCTTTAAGGTCCTGACCCGATAAGCTTCAATCTGAACAGATGGCATAAAATATCTTGCACAGTAATTCTCAATACCACTGCTCCCCATGGCTGGCTTCTGTGGTCCTCCCCCCCCCCCCCCCCCCCCCCCCCGTATGATTTTCCCAAGACACTCATGACTGTGCAACCAATTCTATTCTAAATCTATTTACAAGCATCCAGATGACAGTATAAAACAAGACGGAAAGCTGAGTAGCATGGTATCAAGACAACCATGGTCATGGACTTCATGGAAGCTAGTCATGGACTTCAGGAAGCAGGGTAGAGTACATGCCCAGCTGAAGTGGAAATAGTCCATAGCTTCAAGTTACGAGATGTAAATTTGTCTTAGTCCAACCCCATCGATGCTATGGGCCAAGAAAGCACACTGATTCTACTTCTTCAGAAGGCTAAGGACATTCTCAATGCCTCTTACCAATTTCTACTGTTGAACCATAGAAACCATCCCATCCAAATGCATCACAGCTAGATAATAGCAACTGCTTCGCCCAAGACTGCAAGAAGTTGCGGAGAGGTGTGGACGCAGTTCAATCCATCACTCAAACCAATCTCTCCCTCCTACTCCATTGACCATCTGCACTTTAAGCTGCCTCTGGTAAGCAGCCAACATAACCAAGCACCACTCACATCCTGCTCATTCTCACTTCTCAAAAACAGTTTCCCATAAATATCAGACTCTCCTATTATTAAGGATGAATTTTCCGATCTTCCAACCTATCTTGTTCTGGCCCTTGTACATTTTTTAAAAATATATTGCTTCTCTGTAACTGTTAACACTGAATTCTGCTAACTCAGTAGGTTAGGCAGCATTTGATGTTACTCCAGCACTTTGTGTATTTTTTTTTTGTAAACCAGCAACTGCAGTCTTTTGTGTCAACACTATTTGTATTCTGCACTTTTTACACTACCAGATAGTCAATGATGCTTTATTGCCACATATCCCGGCGAGTCTCGCAAACGGCAGGAGTATCCCAGGGAGCCGCGCAGGCCCGATCCACCCGCCAAACAACCACGCCGCCACCGACCAGAATGACGACCGAAGACCTGAATGCGCCCTGGTAGGCCCGACTCGCCTCACAGGCCTCCCAGGGGACCATGGAGAAGCCGGGCAGTAAGGCCTGTCTGGGCCGAAGTAAACTCAACGGAGGCAGGGATGGGAGCCTCGGCGGCAGGAGCCTCAGCGGCAACGGGAGCCTCAGTGGTGGTGGGGCCTCACGGTCAATGAGCGTGAGGAGGGGAGGGGAAGACAATGGGGACCTGGTGTGGGGGGACCGCCTTGAGGGATGGTGGGAGAACAAAAGGGGACCAGGTGTGGGGGGGGGCACTCTTGTTTAGAATCCTCTGCCCGGGGGATAATTTCCCTTCAGGGATAATAAAGTTTTATCGTATCGTGTAAATACACAGTGAAACCCTTTTACTTGCATACAGTTCAGTAACGTTTTGCCATACCTAGCACAATCCCCGATTATCAGGGTGTACAGTAATAGTCCACTGAGACCGCATGCAAAAGATGCCAAGTATTGGCACCATTTTCAATGTCATTGTAAAACTGAAATGATTGTGAATCCTGTACATGGGTTGTAAGTTTGTTATACATGACCAGAGGGCAGAATCAACTGGTTCTCCAAGGTCATACTTCAAATGTGAACAAAATAATTTATGGCAGACAAGTTTAAGATATTATTTTTCAAAGAAATTTTAACAAAGCTAGTTTGAGCTTAAAAGCTCATTCCCACCAGAATAAATTGAATTAAAAGGATATTTGGTAATGATTTTCCTGGATAACTAGCAGAATCTCAGTACACATGACAATAATATAAATTTAGTTTGCTCAGTCTGCCAAGATCTACATGATCTCCCGGTTGCTAAACACAATGCAAATTGGAGGAACAGCACCTCATATTTCACTTGGGCAGCTTACAATCCAGCGGTATGAATATTGAGTAAGAAGGAACTGCAGATGCTGGTTCACACTGAAGATAGACAGGTGGCGATCGTTTCGCTGAACACCTCCGCTCAGTCTTGCTAAACCTACCTGATCTGCTGGTTGCCAAACAATAGCTCCCCTTCCCACCCACATACTGACCTTTCTATCCTGGGCCTTCTCCACTGTCAGAGTGAGGGCTAGTGCAAATTGGAAGAACAGCACCTCATATTTCGCTTGGGCAGCTTACAACCCCAGCAGTATGAATATTGACTTATCTAACTTTAATTAACCCTTGCTTTCCCTCTCCCTCCCTCATCCTAGTTCTCCCTTCTCTCCGGAGATGCTGCCTGTCCCGCTGAGTTACCCCAGCAATTTGTGTCTACCTTTAATCTGATTCTGTTGACCACACTGCCTTAAAAAAAATCCCAGATCTGTTTCCCACATTCCCTTGAAACTTACCAAGCTCACTGGAATGTTACTGTATAATATTTATTTTTAAATTAAATTAAAGTGTGTTGAAGTGTTAATAGATGGCATCCAATAGTCCAGAAGATTTGCGCTGAAGAAGGGTTTCTACCCGAAATGTCACCCATTCCTTCTCTCCAAAGATGCTGCCTGTCCCGCTGAGTTACTCCAGCATTTTGTGTCTATCTTCGGTGTAAACCAGCATTTGCAGTTCCTTCCTACACATCATCAAAGTCCAGTGCATGCTGGAGTGGGGATCATTACACTATTGTTATTCTAACTGTAGCATTGGGTCTCTGATGCCTCCTAGTGGTTATTGTGCAGATCATTAACATTTTTTGGACCAGTAAAATAAATAGATAAATACTATTGCATTTGCACTATTACTATTGCAACCTATCGCAAAACATTTAAGGACAATAAAATAAATTTGAATTACTTGTCTTTGTTTGATATAGGAAACACAGATGGAGTAACTCAGCCGTCAGGCAGCATCTCTGGATAAAAGGAATAGGTGACGTTTTGGGTTGAGACCCTTCTTCAGACAGAGTCAGGGGTAAAGGGGAATGAGAGATATGGACGGTACTTAGGAGAAATGAATAGAAGATATGCAAAAAGCAATGATAATCAAGGAAATGTGGGAGAGGTTGGCTGTGGGATAGGTGACAATGAGTATACAGACAGCGGCACTCAACAGGACGACAGTAAAACTAATAAACGACTTGGGTGGTGGAGGTATGGAGAGAGAGAGAGGGGATGTGAGGGTTACTTGGTTAGAGAAATCAATGTTCATACTACTGCGTTGTGAGCTGTCCAAGTAAAATATGAGATGCTGTTCCTCCAGTTTACATTTGACCTCACTCTGACAATGGAAGAGGCCTGGGACAGAAAGGTCAGTGTGGGAATGGGAGAGGGAGTTAATGCGTTTGCCAACCGGGAGATCATATAGGCCGAGGTGGACTGAGCAAAGATGTTCAGCGAAACGATCGCCGAGTCTGCGCTTGGTCTCGCCGATATATAGAAGTCCACACCTGGAACAGCAGATGAGGTTGGAGGAGGTGCAAGTGAACCTCTGCCTCACCTGAAAGGACTGTCGGGGTCCTTAGATGGTCGAGGGAGGAGGTATAGGGACAAGTGTTGCACCTCCTGAAGTGGCAGGGGAAGGTACCTGGGAAGGGGGTGGTTTGGATGGGATGGGGTGGGATGGGATGAGTTAAGCAGGGAGGTACACAAAAAAGCTGGAGAAACTCAGCGGGTGCAGCAGCATCTATGGAGCAAAGGAAATAGGCAACGTTTCAGGCCGAAACCCTTCTTCAGACCGATAGGGGGTGGCAGGGAGAAGGAAGGAAAAAGGAGCAGGAGGAGCCTGAGGGCTGGGGGATGCGAGGAGACAGCCCGAGGGCTGAGGAAGGGGAGGAGACAGCAAGGGCTAACAAAATTGGGAGAATTCAATGTTCATGCCCGCAGGATGCAGACTACCCAAGCGGAATATGAGGTGTTCCTCCAATTTCCGGTGTTGCTCGCTCTGGCCATGGAGGAGACCCAGGACAGAGAGGTCGGATTCAGAGTGGGAGGGGGAGTTGAAGTGCTGAGCCACTGGGAGGTCAGGTAGGTTCTTGCGGACCGAGCGGAGGTGTTCGGCGAAACGATCGCCCAACCACCGCTTGGTTTCACCGATGTAGATCAGCTGACATCTAGAGCAGCGGATGTAGTAGATGAGGTTGGAGGAGATACAGGTGAACCTGTCGCACCTGGAACGACTGCTTGGGTCCTTGAATGGAGTCGAGGGGGGAGGTAAGGGACAGGTGTTGCATCTCTTGTGGTTGCAACGGAAAGTGCCCGGGGAGGGGGTGGTACGGGAGGGAAGGGAAGAATTGACAAGGGAGTTGTGGAGGGAGCGGTCTTTGCGGAAAGCAGACATGGGGGGAGATGGGAAGATGTGGCGAGTGGTGGGGTCACATTGGAGGTGGCGGAAATGACGGAGGATTATTTGTTGTATGTGACGGCTGGTGGGGTGGAAGGTGAGGACTAGGGGGACTCTGCCCTTGTTGCGAGTGCGGGGATGGGGAGAGAGAGCAATGTTGCGGGGTATGGAAGAGACCCTGATGCGAGCGTCATCTATGGTGGAGGAGGGGAACCCCCGTTCCCTGAAGAATGAGGACATTTCAGATGCCCTGGTGTGGAACGCCTCATCCTGGGAGCAGATGCGGCATAGGCGGAGGAATTTGGAGTAGGGGATGGAGTCCTTACAGGAAGCAGGGTGGGAAGAAGTGTAGTCCAGATAGCCATGGGAGTCAGTGGGTTTATAGTGGATGTCGGTCAGAAGTCTATCACCTGCGATGGAGATAAGTTTCTCCAGCTTTTTTGTGTACCTTCGATTTTCCAGCATCTGCAGTTCCTTCTTGAACAGTTAAGCAGGGAGTCTCTGCGGAAACCAAAGTGGTGGGATCCTGTTGGAAGTGGCTGTATGCATCGCCAGTGTGTGCTGTATTATGAAGATGGACATTTTATGTACATTAAGGGAAAGAGGGTGATTCGTGAGAGAATAGGGCACTTTAGAAACCAAAGCTGTCATCTCGGTGTAGAGCCACAGGAGATGAGCAAGGTTCTTATTGAGTATTTCTCCTCTGTGTTTACTGTGAAGATGTGAAAACTGGGGAATCTGGGACAGTTAATGGAAGGATATTGAGGACAGTTGGTATTAGTGTAGAGAAAGTCTTAAAGCTTATGAAGGTGGATAAATCCTCCGGGCCTGATCAGATATATCAGAGGACACCATGGATCATCAGTCTCAACCCAAAAAGTCACCTATTCCTATTCTCCGGAGATGCAGTCTAACCCACGGAGTCACTCCAGTTCTTTGTGTCTATTCCTGGCATTGGTTACCCAATTGTCTCTGCATGCTCCTTATGATTCAGGAGCTGTAAATTCTTTCCCTAATTTTCTCCCCGAATGATGACTGTGAAATAACAGAACATGCTTAAACTTCAAAAAGGCATCAACCTAAAACATTAACTCTAATTCTGTCAATAGATGATGCTGGACCTGCCGAGTATTTCCTATTTTTATTACACCGTTAAGACATTGATTTATCCTCAAGTACTTGATTCCATCCAGTTCACATGCTAAATTATCATTCAGTATCATAAACTTAGCCTTGCCTGAGAAGTGTTTCTTCTGGTGTGCCTTTATTATAACCTCAACTTTGGTATAAGACCATGATATAAAATAAATAATTTAGAAGAAACTTTGTTACCTAAAGAATGGTGAAAATATTAAAAATCACTCCAACACAATGAGGTTGAAGTGAATATTTTCAATGCAGGGGAGTCGAGATGAGCATTACAGGAAAAGAAAACAGAGCATTATACTATTGGATACCTGTGTCCCTGAAGTGCAGCATGAAACAGCCATGGACTGATCGGTGTGGTGGCTATTTCTGTGTCATTTATAATCCTATATCATGATGATTAAATAAATAATTAGGGCACCAAGGAATTGTGTTGATTTTCTTCAATCCCGTGCCTTTGGATCTTCTCTGTATACTTGAGAAAGGATTAGCCTTGATTTACTTACTTACTTACTGCCTATTATGCCTCCTGGCATAATAGTATAAAAATTAAAGCGAAGAAGTACAACGTAGCAAAGATGAGCGGGAAGCAAGAGGATTGGGCAATGTTTAAAGAAGAACAGAAGATAACCAAAAAGACAATATGGGGAGAAAAGATGAGGTACGAAGGTAAGCTAGCCAAGAATATAAAGCAGGATAGTAGAAGCTTCTTTTGGCATGTGAAGAGGAAAACATTAGTTAAGACCAAAGTTGGACTCTTGAAGACCGAAAAGGTGAATTTATTATGGGGAACAAGGAAATGGCAGATGAGTTGAACAGGTACATTGGATCTGTCTTCACTAAGGAGGACACAAACAATCTTCCTGATATAGTAGTGGCCAGAGGATCTGGGGTGACAGAGGAACTGAAGGAAATCCACATTAGGCAGGAAATGGTGTTGGATAGACTGATGGGACTGAAGGCTGATAAATCCCCAGGGCCTGGTGGTCTGCATCCCAGGGTACTTAAGGAAGTGGCTCTAGAAATCGTGGATGCATTGGTGATAATTTTCCAATGTTCTATAGACTCAGGATCAGTTCCTGTGGATTGGAGGGTAGCTAATGTTATCCCACTTTTTAAGAAAGGCGGGAGAGAGAAAACGGGGAATTATAGACCATTTAGCCTGACATGGGTGGTGGGGAAAATGCCGGGGTCAATTATAAAAAATTAGATAGCCGCACATTTGATAGACGTAACAGGATCGGTCTGAGTCAGCATGGATTTACGAAGGGAAATCATGCTTGACTAATCTTCTGGAATTTTTTGAAGATGTAACTAGGAAAATGGACAAGGGAGAGCCAGTGGATGTAGTGTACCTGGACCTTCAGAAAGCATTTGATAAGGTCCCACATAGGAGATAAGTGGGCAAAATTAGGGCACATGGTATGGGGGTAGAGTGCTGACATGGATAGAGAATTCGTTGGAAGACAGGAAACAAAGAGTAATGATTAACGGGTCCCTTTCAGAATGGCAGGCAGTGACTAGTGGGGTACCGCAAGGCTCGGTGCTGGGACCGCAGCTATTTGCAATATACATCAATGATTTGGATGAAGGGATTCAAAGTAACATTAGCAAATTTGCAGATGACACAAAGCTGGGTGGCAGTGTGAACTATGAAGAGGATGCTATGAGAATGCAGGGTGCCTTGGACAGGTTGGGGGAGTGGGCAGATGCATGGCAGATGAAGTTTAATGCAGATAAATGTGAGGTTATCCACTTTGGTAGCAAAAACAGGAAGGCAGATTACTATCTAAATGGCGTCAAGTTGGGAAAAGGGGAAGTACAACGGGATCTGGGGGGTACTTTTACATCAGTCTATGAAAGTAAGCATGCAGGTACAGCAGGCAGTGAAGAAAGCAAATGGCATGTTGGCCTTTATAACAAGAAGAATCGTATATAGGAGCAAAGAGGTCCTTCTGCAGTTGTACAGAGCCCTAGTGAGACCACACCTGGAGTATTGTGTGCAGTTTTGGTCCCCTAATTTGAGGAAGGACATTCTTGCTATTGAGGGAGTGCAGTGTAGGTTTACAAGGTTAATTCCTGGGATGGCGGGACTGTCATATGCTGAGAGAATGGAGCAACTGGGCTTGTACACTCTGGGGTTTCGAAGGATGAGAGGATATCTCATTGAAACATATAAGACTGTTAAGGGCTTGGACACGCTAGAGGCAGGAAACATGTTCCTGATGTTGGAGGAGTCCAGAACCAGGGGCCACAGTTTAAGAATAAGGAACAAGCCATTTAGAATGGAGATGAGGAAACATTTTTTCTCACAGAGATTCTGTGGAATTCTCTGCCTCAGATGGCGGTGGAGGCAGGTTCTCTGGATGCTTTCAAGAGAGCTAGATAGTGCTCTTAAAAATAGCAGAGTCAGGGAATATGGGGAGAAGGCAGGAATGGGGTACTGATTGGGGATGATCAGCGATGATCACATTGAATGGCGGTGCTGACTCGAAGGGCCAAATGGCCTACTCCTGCACCCATTGTCTATTGGCATGTAGGGCAGCAACGAAGGTCCTCCACTCCAGTCTGTTCTGGGCGAGCTTCTGGACACTACCCCAGGTCAGGTCCATTGTTTTCATTTCCTCCTCTACAGTTCGACGCCAGGTAGTTTTGGGTCTCCCTCTTTTCCATTTCCTTTCCGGTGTCCAGTACAGGGCTATTCTTGGGATGCTGTCTGGTTCTCTTCTCAGTATATGGCCAATCCAGTTCCAGCACCTTCTCATGATGATGGTGTCCATGCCCTCTGGTTGGCAGTGAGCAAGGAGATCGTGGTTGCATATGGTGTTTGGCCAAATTATTCTAAGGATTCTTTTCAGGTTCTTAGTATGGAAGACTGACAGCTGGTTGATGTCGCTCCTGTCATTCTCCAGCATTCCGAGCCATATAGGAGGGTGGAGAGGACACGGCTCTGGTATAACTTCAGCTCGGTCTTGGTGCTTTATTGCTGGGACCTCCATATATTGTTTAGCATTCTGAAAACATTCCTAGCCTTGTTTAGCCAGTTCTTGATGTCATTGGGTGCTTCGCCATCGTGTCTGACTTTGCTACCAAGATAGGTAAACTCCTCAGTTATGGGAAGATAGTTTCCATTCACTTGGATTGTCAAGGGGTTTTGGATGTTAAGTGTCATTACTTCAGATTTTTTCTGGTTTATCTTCAGGCCAAATTGTTGTGCAAAGAGAGGCCCGGGGAGCCGTTGTTGCGAGGAGGAGTTACCTGGAGCTGTGAGTATAAAAACAGCGCGGGGCTTGCTTCTACAGAGGCCCGGGGAGCCGTTGGTGCGAGGAGGAGTTACCTGGAGCTGTGAGTTACCCAAATCTGCAACGTTCCATCTCACTTCCAGAGAAGGATTCTGGTGGAAGCCTCTGATTGGTGGAAGAGGACCAGAGGAAGCAGCTGATTGGCTTGTATCCCGGGTAAGGCTTTATTGTATTCGGATAAGGGGGAGAATGAGGGCCAGGGCAGTTTACTGTTCTGGATGTCAGATGTGGGAGGTCATGGAGTCCGAGTGCTCTCCAGACGTCCACATCTGCGCCAGGTGCATCGAGATGGGGCTCCTAAGGGACCGTGTTAGGAACCTGGAGCAGCAACTCAATGACCTCTGTCTGCTCAGGGAGAGCGAGGAGGTCATAGAAAGGAGTTACAGGGAGGTGGTCACTCCAAGACCACGGGAGACAGAAAACTGGGTCACAGTTAGGAAGGGCAATGGGCAGAGGCAGGGACTGGTTAGTACCCCGGTGGCTGTACACCTTGAAAATAAGTACTCATGTTTGAGTAAGGGTGGGGGGAGACAGCCTACCTGGGGACAGCGACAGTGGCCGGGCCTCTGGCACAAAGACCGGTCCTGTTGCTCAGAAGGGTAAGGAAAAGAAGAGGAGGGCAATTGTAATAGGGGACTCTATAGTCAGGGGGTCGGATAGGCGATTCTGTGGACGTAGACAGGAGACCCGGATGGTAATTTGCCTCCCTGGTGCCAGGGTCAGGGATGTGTCTGAACGTGTCCAAGAAATCCTGAAATGGGAGGGAGAGGAGCCTGAGGTTGTGGTACATATAGGTACCAATGACATAGGTAAAAAAAGAGAAGAGGTCCTGAAAGAAGAATTTAGGGAGTTAGGTAGAGTTAAGGAGAAGGACTGCAAAGGTAACAATCTCAGGATTACTGCCTGTGCCACGCGACAGTGAGAGTAGGAATGGAGCGAGGTGGAGAATAAATGCGTGGATGAGGGACTGGTGCAGTGGGTATGGATTCAAGTTTCTGGATCATTGGGACCTCTTTTGGGGAAGGTGCGACCTGTACAGAAAGGACGGGTTGCACTTGAACTCGAGGGGGACCAATATCCTGGCGGGGAGATTTGCAAAGGCTACTGGGGAGACTTTAAACTAGTATGGTTGGGGGGGAGGGACTCGAATTGGGAAAGCTAGCAGTCAGTGTGTAAGGCAGGAGGCAGAGAATGGTAGCACTCTGACCCAAAATGTAGGGGAGAGAGAAGAAAAAGAAAATAAACAGAGAATAAGAGATGGTGGGTTTCTTAAATGTGTATATTTTAATGCTAGGAGCATTGTAAGAAAGGTGGATGAACTTAGAGCCTGGATTGACACCTGGAAGTATGATGTTGTGGCGATCAGTGAAACATGGTTGCAGGAGGGCTGTGATTGGAAACTAAATATTCAAGGATTTCGTTGCTTCAGGTGTGATAGAATTGGAGGGGCAAGAGGTGGAGGTGTTGCATTGCTTATCAGGGAAGATATTACAGCAGTGCTTTGGCAGGATAGATTAGAGGGCTCGTCTAGGGAGGCTATTTGGGTGGAACTGAGAAATGGGAAAGGGGTAGCAACGCTTATAGGGGTGTATTATAGACCGCCAAATGGGGAGCGAGAATTGGAAGAGCAAATATGTAAGGAGATTGCAGATATTAGTAGTAAGCACAAGGTAGTGATTGTGGGAGAATTCAATTTTCCACACATAGACTGGGAAACACATTCTGTAAATGGGCTGGATGGGTTGGAGTTTGTAAAATGTGTGCAGGATAGTTTTTTGCAGCAATACATAGAAGTACCTACTAGAGAAGGGGCGGTGCTGGACCTCCTGTTAGGAAATGAGACGGGTCAGGTGGCAGAGGTATTCGTTGGGGAACAGTTCGGGACCAGTGATCACAATACCATTAGTTTCAATATAATTATGGAGAGGGTCAGAACTGGACCTAGGGTTGAGATTTTTGATTGGAGAAAGGCTAACTTTGAGGAGATGCGAAAGGATTTAAAAGGAGTAAATTGGGACACTTTGTTTTATGGGAAAGATGTGGAAGAGAAATGGAGGACATTTAAAGGTGAAATTTTAAGAGTACAGAATCTTTATGTCCCTGTTCGGTTGAAAGGAAATAGTAAAAATTGGAAAGAGCCATGGTTTTCAAGGGAAATTAGACACTTGGTTCGGAAAAAGAGAGAGATCTACAATAATTATAGGCAGCATGGAGTAAATGAGGTGCTTGAGGAGTATAAAGAATGTAAAAAGAATCTTAAGAAAGAAATTAGAAAAGCTAAAAGAAGATATGAGGTTGCTTTGGCAAGTAAGGTGAAAGTAAATCCAAAGGGTTTCTACAGCTATATTAATAGCAAAAGGATAACGAGGGATAAAGTTGGTCCATTAGAGAGTCAGAGTGGACAGCTATCTGCAGAGCCAAAAGAGATGGGGGAGATATTGAACAATTTATTTTCTTCGGTATTCACCAAGGAGAAGGATATTGAATATTGAGGTAAGGGAAACAAGTAGAGTAGCTATGGAAACTATGAGGATCAAAGAAGAGGAAGTACTGACACTTTTGAGAAATATAAAAGTGGATAAGTCTCCAGGTCTGGACAGGATATTCCCTAGGACATTGAGGGAAGTTAGTGTAGAAATAGCAGGGGCTATGACAGAAATATTTCAAATGTCATTAGAAACGGGAATAGTGCCGGAGGATTGGCGTACTGCGCATGTTGTTCCATTGTTTAAAAAGGGGTCTAAGAGTAAACCTAGCAATTATAGACCTGTTAGTTTGACGTCAGTGGTGGGCAAATTAATGGAAAGGATACTTAGAGATAATATATATAAGCATCTGGATAAACAGGGTTCAATGGTTGGGTATTAATGGTGGAGTAGCAAGATGGATTCAACAGTGGCTGAATGGGAGATGCCAGAGAGTAATGGTGGATGGTTGTTTGTCAGGTTGGAGGCCAGTGACTAGTGGGGTGCCACAGGGATCTGTGTTGGGTCCACTGTTGTTTGTCATGTACATCAATGATCTGGATGATGGTGTGGTAAATTGGATTAGTAAGTATGTAGATGATACTAAGATAGGTGGGGTTGTGGATAATGAAGTAGATTTTCAAAGTTTACAGAGAGATTTATGCCAGTTGGAAGAGTGGGCTGAAAGATGGCAGATGGAGTTTAATGCTGATAAGTGTGAGGTGCTACATCTTGGCAGGACAAATCAAAATAGGACGTACATGGTAAATGGTAGGGAATTGAAGAATGCAGATGAACAGAGGGATCTGGGAATAACTGTGCACAGTTCCCTGAAAGTGGAATCTCATGTAGATAGGGTGGTAAAGAAAGCTTTTGGTGTGCTGGCCTTTATAAATCAGAGCATTGAGTATAGAAGTTGGGATGTAATGTTAAAATTGTACAAGGCATTGGTGAGGCCAATTTTGGAGTATGGTGTACAATTTTGGTCGCCTAATTATAGGAAGGATGTCAACAAAATAGAGAGAGTACAGAGGAGATTTACTAGAATGTTGCCTGGGTTTCAGCAACTAAGTTACAGAGAAAGGTTGAACAAGTTAGGGCTTTATTCTTTGGAGCGCAGAAGGTTAAGGGGGGACTTGATAGAGGTCTTTAAAACTGATGAGAGGGATAGACAGAGTTGACGTGGATAAGCTTTTCCCACTGAGAGTAGGGAAGATTCAAACAAGGGGACATGACTTGAGAATTAAGGGACAGAAGTTTAGGGGTAACATGAGGGGGAACTTCTTTACTCAGAGAGTGGTGGCTGTGTGGAATGAGCTTCCAGTGAAGGTGGTGGAGGCAGGTTCGTTTTATCATTTAAAAATAAATTGGATAGTTATATGGACGGGAAAGGAATGGAGGGTTATGGTCTGAACGCAGGTGTATGGGACTAGGGGAGAATACGTGTTCGGCACGGACTAGAAGGGTCGAGATGGCCTGTTTCCGTGCTGTAATTGTTATATGGTTATATGGTTTATGTCACTGAGACAGGATGTTTTTCCTGCATGTGCTTGTGAGTGTGGGAGACCTGAAAAACAACAGTGTGTACGCTGGTTCCGAGACCACAACATATGTTTCCTTAACCAAATAAATGCTACAATTTGTAAAGAAATAACATACCACATAGCACATGCATCCAAATCACTCAATTATAATGAAGGACGATGCGGCTTAATCCTTTATGCCTGCTTCACAGCTCCGTAAGTATCTATTTAAAATCTATTCTCTTACCCTGAGATTCTCGCACAGAATAGTTGTTTAAATTATTTTGCAAACATGTTTTCCTGTGGCAAGGCTATGTTAACACTCACGCCTGTGTTAGAATGTTACGCCTTTACCTCCCCCCTCGACTCCATTCAAGGACCTAAGCAGTCGTTCCAGGTGCGACAGAGGTTCACCTGCATCTCCTCCAACCTCATCTATTGCATCCGCTGCTCTAGATGTCAGCTGATCTACATCGGTGAGACTAAGGTGAGGCTGGGCGATCGTTTCGCCGAACACCTCCGCTCGGTCCGCAAGAACCTACCTGACCTCCCGGTGGCTCAGCACTTCAACTCCCCCTCCCACTCGGAATCCGGCCTCTCTGTCCTGGGTCTCCTCCATGGCTAGAGCGAGCAACACCGGAAATTGGAGGAACAGCACCTCATATTCTGCTTGGGGAGTCTGCATCCTGCGGGCATGAACATTGAATTCTCCCAATTTTGTTAGCCCTTGCACAACCCCTTCCTCAGCCCTCGGGCTCCTCCTCCTTTTTCCTTTCTTCTCCCCGCCACCCCCCATCAGTCTGAAGAAGGGTTTCGGCCCGAAACGTTGCCTATTTCCGTCGCTCCATAGATGCTGCTGCACCCGCTGAGTTTCTCCAGCATTTTTGTGTACCTTAGAATATTGTGGATTGAACTCACAATCCAAATGTTTCACCTTGACATTATAAAGAACGATGCTGGCAAATGAGTGAGAAAGACTGGTGAGCAGTAACTGAGAATAATCAAAGCTCATAAAACAGGAACCAAAATCAGTATTGGTGGGAAAAAAAACGAATAACAAGTGACAAAAAACACAAGTGACAGTATTCAGAGTTCTGTGAGAACCACACTGTTCCCCCTACGAATCATGCTGCTCTTCGACACTCTTCAATTAGATTTTGTGAGACCTCCTCTCACTGCTCCCCCCTCTGCGATTCCCGACAGGCTCCTTCTCTTCAACGCTCCGGAGATGCTGCCTAATACGTTGAGTTACTCCTCCAATGCATCTTTGTAGTGGTAATAAATATGCTGAGTACTATCAAGAAATAACAGGTTGTGACAAAGATTTCTACCTTCCTATAGATATAGCAAATCAAATTTGCGAAGTGATTTGGACGACAGGTTCATAAAATACACATAGGATTGTCTCCCAGAGTTACTTTGCAACAAAACAGTGGGTTGAATTAAACACAAAATGCTGGAAAGCCGCTGGCAGAGCCATTGCCTCAGTGCACATTGTCCCTGTGAATTTGTGGTATTTCTCCGGGTGTTCCGCTTACTTCCCACAAGCCAAAGACATATGGGTTAGTAAGTGTTAATGGGCCTCTGTAAATTGCCCCTTGTGCAGGAAGTGGATGCAAGAGTTGGATAACATAGCCATAGTGTAAATGGGTGATCGATGGTCAGAGTGGACTCAATGGGCCTGCTTCCATGCAGCATCTTTCAATCGTTCAACAGTTCAGGCAGCTTCTGCGCAAAAAGAAACGGAGTAAATATTTTGTCAAAGAACCTTTGTCAGAACAGGATAGGATGAACTATCTTGCCTTGTGCAATGAGACACAATTAAATTGAACACAAAAACCAGCACCAAGTGTTGGCCATTCAGTTCCTTGCACCTGCTCCACCATTCAATAGATTCATGACCAATCTGTCACCCCAATATCATCTTTTCATACCAAGTCTACACACCCAGATTCCCTTAATATCTAAAAATCATTTGATCTCCATTTTGAATGTACTCAATGACTAAACCTTCTTTGGTAGAAAGTTCCAAAGACTCTTATCCCAAATGGCCAATTCTATTTAGTGACTGCAATTCTTGCTTTAGATAGTCATTCAGGGATGATCATCCATGATCACATGGGCTCGAAGGGCTGAATGGCCTACTCCTGCACACGTTGTATATAAAAATCATCCATGCAGTGCTCTTTCGTATGGATTTCTAACATTTCATTAAGATCAGCTTTCGTTCCTCTAAAGTGGAGGCAAATCTGGCCTCTATTCTCTAAACTTTCACAAGACAGACCCCTCATCCCATGAATCTATCTATGTGATGAATAGTTGTTACATTTTTTGATACATAATTATTATTCATCATATTGCCATACCCTTCTGGGAATAACAGGAACAATTTGACAAAATTCTACTTGACACATTTTGTCAGAAACTATATTAGTTTAATGAGAGGAAGCAGAGGATGATGATGGAAGGTCTTTTTTCAGCCTAGAGGCCTGCAACTAGTAGTGTCGTTCAGAAGTCAGTGCTGGCACCATTGTTTCTTGTCAATTATATCAACAAGCTGGATGAAATGTATGAATATACAAACCACAATGAAGTTAGTAGATTACACTAAAACAGGTGGTATTGTGGACAGTAAAGGTTATCAAGAATTACAGCGGTATCTTGATCAGCAACATAAGTGGGGCGAGAAATGGCAAATGGAATTTAATTCAGATAAGTGTGAAGTATTGCATTTTGGTAAGTCAAACCAGGGTAAGACTTTCACAGTGAACGGTAAAGCGGTAGGGAGTGTTGTGGAACAGTCCGAGTACAAATACATACTTCCCAAAAAGTCTCCACAGGTAAACTGCAGTGAAGGAGGCGTTTTGGCACACTGACCTTATCAGTCATGGCACTGAGTAAAGAAGTTGGAATGTTACAAAAGACAAAGTGCTGGAGTAACTCAGCAAGTCAGGCAGCATCACAGAACATGCATAGGCTATGTTCAAGGTCGGGGCCCATCCTACCTGACCCACTGAGTTACACCAGCACCAGTTTAGGACACCAGCTGTAGGAAAGATGCCATTAATTTAGAACGATGGCAGAAAAACTTGACAAGGGTGGTGCCAGGAATTGAGGGACAGAGTTATAAGGAGAAGTTGGGCAAGTTAGGACGTTATTTCTTGTAATGTAGGAGCCTGAAAGATGTATAAAATCAGGAGGGTAATAAACAGGATGAATGGGCAGTCTTTGCCCCCAAGAATTAGAGGACATTGGTTCAAGGTAAGAGGGGAAAGATTTAATAAGAACCCAAGGGGCAGTTTTTTCCACTCAAAGGGCGGTGGAAATATGGAACAAGCTGCCAGAGGAGGTAGTTGAGGCAGATACTATAACATTAGCAAATAGTACTAACTTAGATGGACATCTTGGTATCTTGGTTCTTTTATTGTCACTCAAACTCCTGTGACTCCCTACCTAATAACAATGTAGAACTAGTTCTATAGCAGTTCATAGCAATACCTCATCATCTCCAAAAGCACAACTGTTAACAATTAAGTGCCGACTACAACAGTGCAGAGATTGCAAAAAAAAGATACAAGTAGAAAATATGGATTCAATTTCCGCACAGGGTCCCCTAAACAGCATGAGGAAAAATAGCCAGTTCATTGTTATTAACAGTGCTGTCAGGGAAATCAGGGATAGTATCAAAACAAAAGATGAAGCATACAAATTAGCCAGAAAAAGCAGCCTACCAGAGGACTGGGAGAAATTCAGAGTCCAGCAGAGGAGGACAAAGGGCTTAATTAGGAAAGGGAAGATAGATTATGAAAGAAAACTGGTAGGAAACTTAAAAACTGACTGCAAAAGCTTTTATAGATATGTGAAGAGAAAAAGATTAGTTAAAACAAATGTGGGTCCCTTGCAGTCAGAAACGGGTGAATTGATCATGGGGAACAAGGACATGGCAGACCAATTAAATAACTACTTTGGTTCTGTCTTCACTAAGGAAGACATAAATAATTTGCCGGAAAAAGCAGGGGACCGGGGGTCAAGTGAATTGATTGAATTGAATCCTTTATTTGTCATTCAGACCTTTCGGTCTGAACGAAATGCTGTTGCCTGCAGCCATACATGTAATAATAACAACACACAATAAACACAAATTAACATCCACCACAGTGAGTTCACCAAACACCTCCTCACTGTGATGGAGGCAAAAGTCTTAGAGTTACTGTCTCTTCCCTCCTCTTCTCCCTCTGCGCCGAGGCGATACCCCACCGGGCGATGGTAAGTCAGTCCCGCGGTTCAAGCTCCGCGGCCCGGGGGTGGTCGAAGCTGCCGCCCTCCAGTCCAGCGGACGCAGCTGTTGCAACGGGAGCTCCGGAAAACAGGCACCAGCCTGTGACCTGCGAGCTCCCGACGTTATCATCCACTGGCCCGCGGCCGAGCCCCGGATCCAGGTCGCCGCCGCCAGAACGCCGCCTCAGCCACCGGAGCACCGTCTCCGCCCCGCACCGGGCCGCCCACACGGCAGCGTCTCAGCCCCGCACCGGGCTGCCCCCACGGGAGCGCCTTCCAGCCGGGAGCCGGTCCGCCCTCACCGGAGCGCCTTCCAGCCGGTAGCCGGGCCGCCCACACGGCAGCGTCTCAGCCCCGCACCGGGCTGCTCCCACGGGAGCGCCTTCCAGCCGGGACCCAGGCCGCTCACACGGGAGCGCCTTCCAGCCGGTAGCTGTGCCGCCCGCACCGGAGTGTCTCAGCCCCGCGCCGTCCGCCCTCACCGGAGCGCCGATTCGTGCCGCTGCCCGGACGTCGCCGCAGCTCGAAGGCCAGCCTCGCGTTGGTGAGTCCTGGCTGGCTCTACCTCCGGACCCTCGAGGTCGGTCGCAGGTTGGAGGCCGCCAGCTCCGCCATTAGGCCTCAGCGCAGACGGGGGAAGAGAAGGGGGATACGACAAGAAAGTCGCATTCCCCCAAAGGGAGAGACAGAAAGCCCTGTTTCACACCCCCCCCCCACACATAACACCACCTAATAACCAAAAAATTTACTAAACTAGACGAAAAAAAACACAAAAAAGTAAAAACAGACAGACTGCAGGCGAGCCGCAGCCGTTTCACAGCGCCGCCACTAGGTGATGGAGGAGATGGAGGAGCTGAGTGAAATCCAGGTTAGTCGGGAAGTGGTGTTAGGTAAATTGAATGGATTAAAGGTCGATAAATCCCCAGGGCCAGATAGGCTGCATCCCAGAGTGCTTAAGGAAATAGTCCCAGAAATAGTGGATGCATTAGTGATAATTTTTCAAAACTCTAGATTCTGGAGTAGTTCCTGAGGATTGGAGGGTAGCTAATGTAACCCCACTTTTTAAAAAGGGAGGGAGAGAGAAAATGGGGAATTACAGACCAGTAGTCTAACATCGGTAGTTGGGAAAATGCTAGAGTCAGTTATTAAAGATGGGATAGCAGCACATTTGGAAAGTGGTGAAATCATTGTACAAAGTCAGCATGGATTTATGAAAGGTAAATCATGTCTGACGAATTTTATAGAATTTTTCGAGGATGTAACTAGTAGAGTGGATAAGGGAGAACCAGTGGATGTGTTATATCTGGACTTTCAGAAATCTTTCGACAAGGTCCCACATAAGAGATTAGTATGCAAACTTAAAGCACACGGTATTGGGGGTTCAGTATTGATGTGGATAGAGAACTGGCTGGCAGACAGGAAGCAAAGAGTAGGAGTAAACGGGTCCTTTTCACAATGGCAGGCAGTGAGTAGTGGGGTACCGCAAGGCTCAGTGCTGGGACCCCAGCTATTTACAATATATATTAATGATTTGGACGAGGGAATTGAATGCAACATCTCCAAGTTTGCGGATGACACGAAGCTGGGGGGCAGTGTTATCTGTGAGGATGCTAGGAGGCTGCAAGGTGACGGATAGGTTGGGTGAGTGGGCAAATGCATGGCAGATGCAGTATAATGTGGATAAGTGTAAGGTTATCCACTTTGGCGGCAAGCACAGGAAAGTAGACTATTATCTGAATGGTGGCTGATTAGGAAAAGGGGAGATGCAACGAGACCTGGGTGTCATGGTACACCAGTCATTGAAAGTAGGCAGGTACACAAAAATGCTGGAGAAACTCAGCGGGTGCAGCAGCATCTATGGAGCGAAGGAAATAGGCGACGTTTCGGGCCGAAACCCTTCTTCAGACAAAAATATATTTTATATATATATTTATATATATTGAAAGTAGGCATGCAGGTGCAGCAGGCAGTGAAGAAAGCGAATGGTATGTTAGCATTCATAGCAAAAGGATTTGAGTATAGGAGCAGGGATGTTCTACTGCAGTTGTACAGGGCCTTGGGAGACCACACCTGGAGTATTGCGTACAGTTTTGGTCTCCTAATCTGAGGAAATACATTCTTGCCATAGAGGGAGTACAGAGAAGGTTCACCAGATTGATTCCTGGGATGGCAGGATTTATATGAAGAAAGACTGGATAGACTCGGCTTGTACTCGCTAGAATTTAGAAGATTGAGGGGGTGTCTTTTAGAAACGTACAAAATCCTTAAGGGGTTGGACAGGCTAGATGCAGGAAGATTGTTCCCGATGTTGGGGAAGTCCAGAACAAGAGGTCACAGTTTAAGGATAAGGGGGACGTCTTTTAGGACCTAGATGAGAAAAAGAATTTCACACAGAGTGGTGAATCTGTGGAATTCTCTGCCATAGAAAGTAGTTGAGGCCAGTTCATTGGCTATATTTAAGAGGGAGTTAGATGTGGCCCTTGTGGCTAAAGGGATCAGGGGGTATGGAGAGAAGGCAGGTACAGGATACCGAGTTGGATGATCAGCCATGATCATATTGAATGGCGGTGCAGGCTCGAAGGGCCGAATGGCCTACTCCTGCACCTATTTTTTATGTTTCTATATATATTGGACAGGAATATGGGGAGACCTTCCTTGCTGCTCTGCAAATAATGTCACATCTGTTAAACATCTCAGAAGATACCTTGAGCAGTGCAGTCATCTTTCAATCCAGCACTGAAGACTGAATGAAGGTGTTCAATTTTAAGTTTCTTGAACAATGCTTATTTGAAGGGAGTCATACATATTAGTTTTGCTTAGTTTATAGACACAGCATAGAAACAGGCCCTTCGTGCATACCGACAACCATGTATCATACGTTCACACTAGTTCAATATTACCCCACATTCGCATCCACTCTCTACATATTAGGGGCAATTTACAGAGGCCAATTCACCTAAACCCACACATTTTTGGGATGTGGGAGGAAACCGGAGCACCTGGAAGCCCACAGGGTTATAGGGAGAACGTGCAAACTCCACACTGACATCACCCAATGACAGGATCAAATCTGGGTCTCTGGTACTGTGTGACAGCAGCTCGACCAGCTGCACCACTGTTCTGCCCTAATATTTTTAAGTGATGAGTAGGAAGTTTCATTACTATCTGCGAGATGTAGTGAGTCACTTTAGATGAATTATGCATTTAATGTTTGTGTTACCATTATCACCCTAAAATTTTAATTAAGTTTCTTTCTCGAGCTATGCTGACCTGGGGAGTATTTCCAGAAAGTTTAGCTTCTATTGCAGCAATCCCCAAGTATTTCTCTAATGTACCAGACAAGGCATTTACGTCAAAATTTAACTCCTCCCCTCTTCAAAGCTTTCCCATTTCCCCTCAGTGCTCTGCTATTGTGCAAACCCATCTGAGGCACAGTACATATGCTACCTGCAGATAATTTTCAATATAAAGCTTCTTTCAGTATATTTTCATACCACCCATTGCAGCTGGGGCCTTGGGCAAAGGGGTTTGATCAGGATGTGTGCATGGGACATATAGCCCAGCAAATTTATGTGCTATAAATAACATTAAAGACTTTTCTGACTGGGTTCAATGACAAGTGAAGAACACAACCGCTCACTTACACCCATAACATTGAAATTCCTTGCACGTCAAAGGTCGTAAATTTGCCTGATTCCAACACATTTATAAGGTGGGACCAGCAATACTCTAAATAGCATGTTCATCTCCCAATACATCTTTTGAGCTAGATTTGCTTAATTTTATGAAAATATGCAACAATAAATTCTATTTTGGAAATAACAAACCAATTTTGGGTGACCACTTTGTTGAGCACCTGTTTCAGGTTTCCTGCTACTTTAATTTACCATCTCACTCTGACCTTTATCTGCAGCATCCCGCAGTTACAATAATGCCCACCACAGCCTGAGGAACAATACCTCAAACTCTGTATGTGCATATTGCAGCATTTTGGATTCAATATAAAATCCTCCTTGACATATCCTTTCCGACATCCTGAAATAATGTAAGGGATTAATTAGAAATATGTTAACTGTTAAACCATTTTTGCTTTCATTGAAGGGGTTCAAAGTCAGCATCATATTGCACATGGTCACTGTGCTCCTGAAAATATAATCTTATAACCAGAAACAGAAATATGTTGGAAACATTTTGGACAGGCACCATCTGTCAAGACGAAAATTGCCAAGGGTGTTTATTTGTCATATGCACCCGATATGAACTGAAACAATTAATCTTTTTGCATAGAAGTGCTTCCTAATTTCACAACTGAGTCCTGGCTCTATATTTTGGACTCCTGAGTTCCATACTCCCCAAACATCAAAAATAGATTCTCTTTAAATCTAATATTCTTTAACATGTTGAAAATTATCAAATTAACTTTTCAGGAAATGAAACGAAGAGTAATCCTCATAACTGAACCCTTAGACATTCTATTGGATTCTTCCAAGGTTCTCAGATCTGCCCAAAGTTCTCCAGGTATAGAATAACCAGTGATCTGAAATACTGTAGCATATCTGCACCCACTCCCAACCTCCAATGTATTTTAATTCCTATACCAAGACCAGTATTGGGCACCTTTTCTGCTTCTATCCATTACATATTGTTGATGAACTCCCTAGTCTCTGCAGCCATCTGATGCCTGTAGATTTTCACTATTTAGAAAGAAATGTTTTGCAGATGCAAATGAATGACTACATTTGCCGACATTGAAATCTATCGGGCATAATTTTGCCCATTTACTCAAAGCCATTATTTTTTTAATGTAATGCTTGGACATATTTTACCTGCAATGTCAGCTATTTTTGTCTCATCGGCAAATTTCTCTCTCATCGTTTATGGCAAATGGTTCCAGTCCCAAAACCAATCCTCTGGGACATTAGTGATATGGATACTTGCTCATTATCCCCAAGTCCATTTTGTATCCATTCAACAATCTGCTTTAAATTCCATAAACTTCAATTTAAGCCAAAATAATCTAATGTAGGACTTTAATTTTATATGGTCAGTGCATACACCAAGGTCTGATTCTCTTGATTTTCACGTTCTATTAATTATACGAGTGTACATGCCAACTGCATTCACAGTGCCCTCCATAATGTTTGGGACAATGACCCATCATTTATTTATTTGTCTCTGTACTCCACAAATTTATATTTGTAATAGAAAAAAATCACATGTGGTTAAAGTGCACATTGTCAGATTTTAATCAATGCCATTTTTATTCATTTTGGTTTCACCATGTAGAAATTACAGCAGTGTTTATACATAGTCCCCCCATTTCAGGGCACCAATGTTTGGGACATAACAATGTCTTGTAAATGAAAGTAGTCATGTTTAGTATTTTGTTGCATACCCTTTGCATGCAATGACTGCTTGAAGTCTGCGATTCATGGAAATCACCAGTTGCTGGGTGTCTTCTCTGGTGATGCTCTGCCAGGCCTGTATTGCAGCCATCTTTAACTTATGCTTGTTCTGGGGGCTAGTCCCCTTCAGTTTTCTCTTCAGCATATAAAAGGCGTGCTTAATTGGGTTCAGATCGGGTGATTGACTTGGCTACTCAAGAATTGACCAGGCTACGCAAGAATTTACCATTTTTTAGCTTTGAAAAACTACTTTGTTACTTTAGCAGTATGTTTGGGATCATTGTCTTGCTGTAGCATGAACCGCCGGCCAATGAGTTTTGAGGCATTTGTTTGAACTTGAGCAGATAGGATATGTCTATACACTTCAGAATTCATTATGCTATTACCATCAGCAGTTGTGTCATCAATGAAGATAAGTGAGCCAGTACCTTCAGCAGCCATACATGCCCAGGCCATAACACCCCCACCACCATGTTTCACAGATGAGGTGGTATGCTTTGGATCTTTGTCAGTTCCTTCTCTCTTCCATACTTTGCTCTTGCCATCACTGATATAAGTTAATCTTCGTCTCATCTGCCCACAAGATCTTTTTCCCGAACTGTGGTTGCTCTTTTAAGTACATCTTGGCAAACTGTAATCTGACCATCCTATTTTTGCGGCTAACCAGTGGTTTGCATCTTGCAGTGTCGACTCTGTATTTCTGTTCATGAAGTCTTATGCAGACAGTGGTCATTCACAAATCCACACGTGACTCCTGAAGAGTGTTTCTGATCTGTCGGACAGGTGTTTGTTTTTTTTTCTCTATAGAGATTTCTTCTGTCATCAGCTGTGGAGGTCTTCCTTGACCTGCCAGTCCCTTTGCAATTAGTAAAGTCACCAGTGCTCTCTTTCTTCTTAATGATGTTCCAAACAGTTGATTTTGTTAAGCCTAAGGTTTGGCTGATGTCTCTAACAGTTTTATTCTTGTTTCTCAGTGTCATAATGGCTTCTTTGACTTTCATTGGCACAACTTTGGTCCTCATGTTGATAAACAGCAAAAAATATTTCCAAAGGTAATAAAAATTGGAGGAAAGACTAGGTGCTGAGAGCTCTCTTATACCTGCATTAAGGAGATAATTAAACACACCTGAGCAATTACAAACACCCATGAAGTCATGTGTCTCAAACATTATGGTGCCCTGAAATGGGGGGACTATGTATAAACACAGTTGTAATTTCTGTATGATGAAAACAAAATGTATAAAAATGGCCTTTATTAAAATATGACAATGTGCACTTTAACCACATGTGATTTTTTTTTTCTATTACAAATCTCAAATTGTGGAGTACAGAGGGAAATAAATAAATGTTGGGCCTTTGTCCCAAACATTATGGAGGGCACTGTAACTCATTTAACATCCACTTGCCAGCCATCAATTTTTTTCAACACATCAATATCATTTTAAGAGGGGAAATTTAAAAAAAAAATCCCTACAAATCATCTCTTGCAACCTGCCTGCCAAAACTTCATCTGTATGGGACACGAGGGGGAAAGCGGTGAGAAAGACTGCCCACATGAACCTTTCTATCTTCTCTCCCTCATCTCATGAAAATCAGGAGCAGATACAAGGGCAGTTTATGGAAAGTGTTCTCAGATACACCTAAATATCATCCGGGAAAATGCTCTGCAACATCACAATGAATCGCTAGCTTCAAGCACATCTGGTATGAAAGGGTTTTGAGGCAGACAGTACCTGGAATAGGAAACAGCAGTAAACCAGGGGGTGATTGAAAGCTGGAGTCAAATCAGTAAGTGTACAGGCCCTGACCTCTACCCAACTAAACATTAACATAATTAATTTTGAAAGTAGCAAAAACATTTAGAAAGATAACAGGCAATATACACATTTGGCTGAAAACACTCTACATTTATCTCTATATGCCTGTGACATTTGTATATTTAACCCAGAAGCAATAGATAACATTGAATCAGAAATAACATCTTGTGTATACCCTAAATCTGAAATATTGCTAACATAGTGTAGACAAAAAAGACTAGTCTCAGAATTTAGCTGAAGGAATATAATTTGTATTAGGGGAATTGATTACAAACGTAGGTGCTTCAATTGTATAAGATGATGGAGAGACTTTATCTGCATTACATACAACATTAGTCTTATTCAGCATCTTGGAACAGCTCAGAGGATTAGAGACTAATATCCAGAAGGAACTGGTTGTCTTGAGGAAAGAATGAGTAAGACAGACATGCATCTGCTGGATTGGAGCAAGAGGCGAATTGATGAAACACAAGATATCGAGGAGACTTGAATGGATGTGGAGAAACCATTTCATGTCAGAGAAACTGGAACTACAAATCACTGTTCAAAAAAAAAAGGTTATCTATTTAAGGCAGAATCATTTCTTCCTAGATACTTTGCCTTTGAAACTCGTCAAGACAGTGGAAGCAGAGTTTTTCAATATTTTTAAGAAGCTAGATTCTTGTCAAGGAAGGAGCGGATAGTTGCCATAGTAGATGCAAGGTGAGGTACAATTAAATCAGCTACGAGAAGTGGCTCAAATACATCCTGTAGACATATTCCCAATTGATGTGATCTCATCCAAAATATGGGAATATTTGAGGGTTCTCCCCACTTTTGAACAAGATGTACCCAATCTTCATGATCCTAGCATCTCTGGCATTTTCTTTTTATGTTTTCTAACGTATTTACATTTTCCTCTGGAGAATCAGACAAGATACAGAAAGAAAATACACTAACTTCTATTTCTAAGCAGAATATGTCATCTTCAATATGCCAACATTTTCTAGTTTTCTTAAAAGAAAATGCATTTGTGCCACTTGAAGAACCACAGTGGATTATTCTTGAACATGATGGGAACACTGTTCCATAGGTCATTTATCCAAGAAAATTAAACAAATGACGGTATTAGGAACAGCAGAATGCTGGAATTTTGCGGAAAAATCAAGTACTGGAGGAAGTCAACAGGTAAGGCAACATATGTGGAGGAAATGAATAGGGAACCTTTTGGGGCAGGCAAATGTCTTTCTCACTACTGTTTTCTCAGTTTAGATTGGTGGCTGCTATGGAGAGGTTCTAGAGCATACGGTTGGCAACCAATGACATGATTCTGAAAAATTCTGACGGCCTTTAATTAACTTTAATTAGTCAATAAACTTTTTACAGAAAGGTTTAGAAGGAAACATGGAAAGCAGACAATTATACCGTTGCAGTATAGCAAAAATTATTATTTAATTTATATTAATTAAATTAAAAGATTTATTGCGGAAAAACTGTTCAAAAAACCTAGTTCCAAATATTATTGCCCTCAATCATGACCATTTTCTTACCTGTGCAACTCTTTCTTAAATTTTCAATTGTCGATCTCGTTCCACTGCACTCTTGACAATTCTTCAAAAAATCAAATTTTCATTGAATCTAAACATTTATTTTTGCAACTAAGTTAAAGCAGCATTCAGCCGGAGGCTGCGTTTAGTTCAAGGTTCTGCATACTGCCATACATTGAAGAGCAGTATCCATTCCACATTCATAGGGACTGTAGACAAACATAAGTTTTGCAGAAATTAATCTCCATCTTTATTTACAGATCCATACAAAATTACAATGCCAGAATTTAATCTTTTTAACAAATTACATGTAACTTTTTGAAAAGGCCATAGTATTCATAAAACATTACAGTATAAATAGCTTTTTCTTTGAATTCTTCTGAAGTGAATATGAAGTAGGCTAACAGAATGATGTCCTGAAAATTTGAAGGAAAAAAAAACACCCAACTGATTTAGGGTGAAAGAGGAAGCATTTTGCAGCTGGGTTTGAATTAAAATATGAATGTGCCCATTTATCCCCGAGTATATTATAATTTTGGAATGATTTCTAACCTGTACCTTCCATGCACAACAGCGAAAGTTAAAAATCGTCTCAATTTATACAAGTGTAACAATAGGGTTTCTTGTACAGGGCATTTGTTCACAGTAAATATTGATGTCTAGTATGTTTGGGCACCAGAGAACTTGTATTATATGGTTTGTTTTTTAAAAAAAATGTTGTGATACACTTATATTTCAATCAAAATTCTGACTGCAGTTCTGACCGCAATTAATCATTACGGGATTATTTTGTTATTGGGGAAAAGAAAGCTTCAATAATTTATGCAGGACTCTGAAAACTTCACTCACCATATCTTCCAATTCTCTCCACATCAAGGGTAATATCCCCAAAACAGCTATAACTAATTTTATACATCTTTGCCAGATTTGTGTATGGTTGGAAATGTACTACAAATTCTCTGAATATATTACAATGGGCTAAAATGTAAAGTAATAAATTTATTATAACATTTCACTGGTCTATTATCAGAAACATGCTTTTTTTGAGATTGAACTAATGCAAAACATGAAACTGCGAAATCAAATGTGCCTATCAAATACAGCAGTTATTTCATTGCAATGATATTTATTGCTGTCTCCTGCACCAGAAAGCTTGCATAGGACTTGGTGCAACATGGATTATGGTGAGCAGACTAGTGAATCAAGATGTGGAACACCATGCCCAACCCATCATGCTCACCAAGAACAGATCACTTCTCCACAGTTGTATACCTCCATGTGAATTAAATGGCAGGAATTCTAACATAAAAACAGGGATTCTTGATAATTCAATAAACCTGGGACCTTCAAACATGCAAAGAGCTTTAGATCAGTTATGTCCAAAAACAAAACAGAAGTTCAGAGGTGAAAACTCCATTCTGCATTAAATTTTCAACAGGGCAGGTTCCATCTTTCTGGCCGCAGAACCAAATAAACCACGATATGCCCAGAACGGAGTCTCATCAGCTTCATTCGTCACAAGCTGCCTTATGACCATTTCCAATTATTTACAGCAGACAGTGACACTTCAAAGCAACCAAACACTTGTGGGATCTGATAGTTCAGTAAAAGTGGCTTTATAAAGTTGTATAGAGATTCATTTACAAAACATTCATTTTTCAGGAAGTATTAATTGTCATTTGAATTTTTATTTTAAACTACAGCTCACATTGCAAAGGGCTTTGTATTTTTTTAATATAGTAACTGTCTTGTACTACACACTGTGAGAAAAGTTCACCAATGTCTGTAGATCTCCACTGACACCCCTCTTTTCTGGCTGGCAAATCACTTTGTTTTATGCAATGTAAATTATTTTGTCAACAGGCAAAAAGGAACTGCCCAAATGAACAGAAAGATTATGTAAAATATTGGGGTAACCAGATGTCTGTTACTTTTTGTATTTGTTTCTACTTAATAAGAATTGTTTGTGATAGTAGACTACAAAGCAGGGCAACAGTCGTTTGCATGTACTTTACTTGAAGTTTCTGGCAACTGTCCTGTTTTAGAAAAATGGACCACATACTTGCTGTTCTTATTAATATAAAAAGGGTAAATCACTAGGTGTTATTTTAGTTCAGGAAGAATGTGAATTAATCACATTTCCTTCAATAATGCCAAGCTCAAGAACTGACTACTTGCTAATTAGATATTTATTCTAAAAGCACACTACTTAAGAGATTAGCAGAGTCACAGATAATATAGTTGGTCCAAATTCAGAAAAGCACTTCATGTACAGGATTTTTGCCAATCTTTTGACTAGTCTTGCTAAGTTTTTGTAACAAGTACCTCAAATGTCAGCTAGCCTAGAAATACCATTCTGTTCAAAACTGCTATAACAACGGGTGTAACCTGTTAAAAGAGAATCATAAAAATAATCAATTTAAAACAGAACAGAAGAACAGAGGATGGGGGGGGGGGGGGGAAATGTTGCAGTTCATGAGAGAAGCCTAGTGTTTTCTTCATTACTTCTCTGCAAGTACAAATCAATTTTGTAATAGAACACACGTCAAATTTGTCAAATCTAATAACTTGTATTTGCATTCAAATGTACACTTTACATTAAAAAAAATCCCTGCTACAAACGGCATCAATGCAGAGAACTTCCCAGCTTTATTATCAGTGTATCATTCTCGTATACCATATGAAGTCTAGTCTGCAAATCAATATGGTAAACCTCTGCCTCTTCCTCCTATGGTTGGTGTGCTAATATGCCCACTATAGGCATGAGGATAACCTGCTCCGCGCCCAGGGGAACCCCAGTTCTGTCCATGAAGAGGGCCACTGGTAGCTAGGTTCTCTTGTCTGTTGGCAACATATCCATAATTCTGCAGCTTTTTAGCAAGAGGCACATTTGCACTATTAGTACTTTCAGGTATTGCTGCAGGATTACTTCCACTGCTACCCAACGGGGGCAGAACAGGGCGGTTGTATTCAAATCTGTGGTCTTTATCACCTGTAAACTGCATTGCACTGTTGCTGAGATAACCAATCCCTTCTCCGTAACCTGTCACTGAGCTAGAAAAGGCCTCCGAATAACCAGAATGTAGGTGCACACCACTAGCATGAGATGATGGAGCACTGAACGTCGACGAAACTGATTCCAGAAGTGAGCGACTGGGGGCATCTGCACTACCCAGGAAGGTGCCCCTTCCCCCACTGCAGCCAAGTCTGCTGCTGTACCCATCGCTATTGAAATTACTAGATGTATACGATGTCCCAAATCCATCCCCGTAGTCTGCAGCAGTTCTAAGGCTGCCACCTGCTCGATAGTCAACAGGTGTCTGTCCCTGTTCCGTGGCTTGATGATGGGCTAAAAGCTCTAAAAGGGCTGCCTTCACTCCTGCAGTTGGATCACCCGTGGAGCAAGGTGTGGAATTGTGCTGATCTTCTGCCTGAAAGTTTCCATCTGATGCAGGTGGTGGCTCTGGAGGCTCTGGAGGTCTCTGGTCTGGGGGTAGGATTCGTGGATGTTCATGTGCAGGTGGCGACTGATCGGAGACACCAAGATCCAAAAGCCCAGTGGAGTGATCAATAAAATCTGAAATTGCAAGAAGTCAGCATTATGACGATGTTTTACATTACAATACAATTTTTTTTAAACCACATTTTCAGGCACATGCATTATGAAGAAAAAGTTGTTTCTCAGCCGTGGAACACTCATTCCCTCGCAACTAAGGTCAGTCTCATCAACATAACAATGAAAATGGTGCGAGAGAAGACAAGACAGCTCACTTAAAAAGTTTCTCCCCCACAACAGCAAGTTGTTGAAGATGTCACAGTACAAAACATATGGGTTTAGGCATGCATTATATCAGTTCAAAAGATGGAAAGTTGAAACTTATATCAGAATCGTGGTGTTATATCACATTTCAAACAATTATACACGTCATGTGCTGCAACCTTAATTTATCATTATACACAAACTGAATAATAAAGTTGAATTAGTCAAATTTAAAATACAGACTTTCATATTTTAACTACAAGCTCAGTGAAAATCCCAGAACACAGATATCACAATAACATTACATTCTAGCCATTCTATTAGCCACCTTTGTCTTGCAGCAAAAGGCAGTTTGCAGAAGCAGATTGACTTTCTAATGCAAGATTCCTGTATGCTTGGAATCATTACAAAAAATAAGAAACCATTATCCTTCAATGAGAAGGCATTCAACAATCAGGTTTTAGTTTCCCTACTACTTGTGTGTTATTTGAGTATTAATCACTTTTTATACAAAAGCCTCACCACTTGTCTTAATTCTGTACTTCGCAATTTAACAACATTTCTGATTGTGGCAAGTTTAGTTTAAGACCATATTTCCAAATCTATTTTCCCCTCAGTTTAATAATTTGCATATGTTTGCCAGGTATCTCTAAGATTTTAAACCAAAAGCTACCCAATGCGATACACATTATAGTTCTCATTTAAACTGTGTGCAAGGCCTTAATGATGCACATTGGCAACGTTTTTATGATCTACTGTGAGCAGAACTCTTTACAAGCCCTACACCACCTTGCTCCCCAATACCTCTCTGACCTGCTGCTACCATACACTCCTTTCCAGTCACTTCGTTCCTCCTCAGCTGCAATTTTAACTGTCCCCACATTTAGACTCAGCACCATGGGTGCCAGAGCCTTCAGCTGCTCTGCCCCACGTCTCTGGAACACTCTCCCACCTCCCATCCGTCACCTGGACACTATCGATCAATTCAAATCACAACTCAAAACACACCTGTTTAGATTAGCATACCCGACATAACTTCCACCATGTTCACCCTGATTTTAATGACTTAAAATGTTTTGTGTATTTTTGTTTTTTGTTTTTAATCAACTTGATTTTAATATTGATAAATGTATTGTGATTTTATGTCCTGTAAGGTGTCCTTGGGTGTCCAGAAAGGCGCCAGCAAATAAAATGCATTATTATTATTATTATTAATTCCACTGCCATATTTACTATTAGAAAAGATAACGAGCTGGCTTCCAGCTTCCCCTTTCTGCTTTGAGGTTAATGCTTTATATCAGAATAAGCAGGACACTCAATCTAATAACAAGAGACCAATATCTTAAAAGATGTTAAATGAAACTGCTAAAATTCCTTTTCCAAATAACTAATTCCTATAATTAAGGTAAAATTGTAAATTTGAAAGACCTTTCTGGCAGACCACATACACAAATCACTGAGGATGCCAGATGAAGACTCTGTAAATTCATTCACCCCCATCTATTTTCCCTCAATATTTTATACAACTCTATAGATGGATACTTGATGGTCAGTGTGTAGGCAATGGGCTCAAGCACCTGTTTCCTTTCTTTAAGACTCCATGATGCTCAGTTCATTTACTTGAATTTTAGAGAGATTAAAAATTGTTAAAAATTAAAAAAAATGTAACCTTTATAATTTTTTTGCTAAACGTGTTTTTTCCCGTCTAATTCTGGGTATTGGACAAGGAAAACATAGCAACAAAATGTACCCAGGAGATGAGCCAATATTACACTGAACATGAGGGATATTGCTATGTGAAGTAATTAGAGGCTGGCATTCTTCACT
This sequence comes from Amblyraja radiata, assembly GCF_010909765.2. Taxonomy (NCBI): domain Eukaryota; kingdom Metazoa; phylum Chordata; class Chondrichthyes; order Rajiformes; family Rajidae; genus Amblyraja; species Amblyraja radiata. Next base: position 96,185,690 of record NC_045959.1, on the reverse strand, counting down.
CTTGAACAATATTAACAATTAATGTTTTAATTGTTGTTCAGACAACAATTGGTAAAAGTATTTAAAATTATGAAGATTGGTTTTACTGATAAGAAGATTAATTAAAATATTACAAACTGAACTTGACAAAAACTAACAAAATAGATGCACAAAGGGGAAAAATTAAATTGGGGGGAAAGGGCCAAGGAAGTGCAATTACACAGTTGTACCTACACAGTTGCATGCATTTTCACTGTTCTCACAGGTCCAAGAGATTAGTCCAAAGCAGCTCTTTCCAAGAGCTGCTAGAGACAAAATCAAATGAATGGTCACCTCTCCTGTACGATTCATTAACTTCATTGCTCAAGCTCTCTGAACAAAGTGGTATTTCAGAATGCAAAGCTTTACACTCAACATGATTCAAATTACAACGTTATGACGGGAATTTCATGATAGCCATTGAAACATGTTTTGCTTTCCCTCCAAAGCTGGATAATGATTTGCATCTCAGAAATAGTCTGTTCCAATGCTCTCTCCAGCCCAAAGTGAAATATGCTCTTATCACTTCTCAGTTAGATATCAGTAAATCTTCAAGATTATGCAGTATAACAAAAAAAAACAAAAGCAACTCATCAAGCTAACATACTATATCACAACTGGAGTAAGTCAATGACCATTGTATCGCCAGCAGCTTCATTCAGGTTGGGACCTTTCTTCAGTCTGAAGGGCCTCAACTCGAAATGTCACCTATCCAGGTTATGCAGACATGCTGCCTGACTCACTAAGTTATTCCAGCACTTTGTCTTTTTTGTAAACTAACACTTGCAGTTTATTATTTCCATTATATACTGCGTTGTTGTACCTACACAGTTGCATGCATTTTCACTGTTCTCACAGGTCCAAGAGATTAGACCAAAGCAGCCAACCTTGGAGTGGATTGGCTCTTTTCAAGGTATACCTCTGCAAAACAGTTTCATTTTGGGATACAGCATGTTCAAATGACTCAAGGGATCAAGTAGCCAATTATGCAAGTGTGAATCATATAAACAGGAACATTTCTCAGTGGTACATTCTGGAAATGTTTCTAACTAGACAGTAGGAATCATGAGATAGACACAAAATGCTGGAGTAACTCAGCGGGACAGACAGCATCTCTGGAGAGAAGGAATGGGTGACGTTTCCGGTCGAGACCCTTCAGACTCGGTTTAAACCAGAATCTGCAGTTCCTTCCTATAAAGTAGGAATCATAATTTGGTCTTGCATGAAAAAGTGTTGGAATTAAACCAAGATTGTTGATACCCGATGCTATGATAGTTAATTATTAAACATCCATTATAAGAATAGCAACGTGGAAGGAAATATGGAGTGATTGTGTAAAATGTCTGAAGAGAACTGCCACGTGATTTTTAAAAAATTCTTATGTTACGCTCAGAAGAATTCAACATAAATTCACAAAGTGAAAGGTAATTGCATGCCAACATACTGGGAATGGTCGGCTCGGCCGGAGGCTCCGGTGGTTGAGCTGGCACCTCCACTTCAGCAGCAATGCTCTCCTTCTCTACGACAACTTCCTTTTCTTTTGGCTGAGGTGTCTTAATCAGCTGAGCCAATAAAACAGCAAGTGCACTCTGAATGGCCGTCTGAGCAGAATCAAGTTCACTTTTGGGTGGTGGCTGTGTCGCAGGTGGTGGTGGTGGTGGTGGTGGTTGAGGTGGGAGAGGTGGTGTTACCAGTGGTGGCTTTTCAACTTCTTGTTGCTGCTTAGCAGCTGCTGCCAAGACTCCAGTTGGAAGGTTAACTGTGCTGAGTTGCTGTTGAGTTTCAGGATTCACTTTAATATTCAGCACTTGAGCAAGATGTGCCAGGCTAAGATTGTTCTTGGACCTCAGTAGGTTCAGAAGGATGGCCAGGTCATTCTGGTTTAGTGTCTGTCCAGTGCTTTTACTCCCTGCAGAAAAATATATATGGTGTTGAGTAAATAAAAGAATAGTGCACGGCTATACATAAAATTAAAACCTTTTGCAAACTTTCAAATATGACACGCACATTCACAAATATAGAAAACTGATAAACTATAACAGTTATCTATTGCAAATAGTTAAAAGAGTATTACCTATGATAATAATGGTAAGCATATTATATAATTTTATTGACTCCATTGGATAATTAGTGTACATAATGGAAATATTCTTGAAAGAATATAAGATTCAAACTGTTATTCAACGGCTTGTATAAAAAATGATGGACCTTAAAGTGCAGCAAATAGAGCAACTCAGTGGTAATTAGGTTTTGGTCAGTCAGCAAATAGGGGCCTCGCACATTAATAATTTCTCTGATGCCAGTGAAATGGGAAACCACAAAAAGGGCAAAGTATGTCCCATGGGGGTGGGGGGGCAAAGGGTGTGATCCATGTAAAAACTAATGACCTAGGAAGGAAGATAGCAAAGGTGCTTCAGTAATTAATAAAGGGGTTGGAAAATGTCAGATTCCAAGCAATCGATGTTACCTCCACTGTCACATTCTTGCAAGATTAGATTGTGTGGGCTGAGCTATTGGTAACATGCCATGACAGGAAGATTAATTTATCACATCTCCACATCATTATATGAAGGTTATCTAACATTGTCAGATATAAAGATATATATTATTAAAAGGCTGCACAGATTTAAATTATTGTGGTGGCACAGAAGGTTTTCTCCTTTGGCCAAATATCTGCTAGTTGGTAGGTTGATGGGCTGTTGTGCATGTGAAGGACATAGAATTAGGGGGAGATTTATGGTAATGTTAAACGGATAAATGGGATGAATGCAGATAAATGTTTGATGGCCGTTGCAGATAGGGAGGGTCAAAAGTTCCGGATCTATCCTATGAGACAATGAAAGTTAATGGATTATAGAAAACAGCTCATTAAGGAGTACATGTGTGTGAAATTAAATGGTTAGTATGGTTGATGAGAAATGGTAATAACTTGTAATGCTAATAAGGGCAAACAAACAATAATGGATTAGACACTTGCACTTCCTAAGCATACAGCATTCCGAAAGGATAGGATCGGCCAAAAGAAAAATTAAGGAAAGCTTAACAGTGGTGAAAGGAGAAAATGTATATCATGGGTCAAAGTGATGGAATAATAAACAGCTATTATGTTTTTAAAAAGAGCATTTTTGTCAAATAATGGAAAACAAAAGAAATGAAAAGATTTCTTGCATATAACTGTTAATTTTAACCAATCCAACATTAAATTAAATAGTTAAGTTTAAGAGGGAACTGCAGATGCTGGAAAATCAAAGGTAGACAAAAATGCTGGAGAAACTCAGCGGGTGAGGCAGCATCTATGGAGCGAAGGAAATAGGCAACGTTTCGGGTCGAGAAACTAGGTGCAACATGTTCAGTTCCAATGAGAGAAAAAGGTTGAGGTTTGCATTAGACGAACATATGGAAACAAATAAAAATACCAAAGTATCATACACAAATTAGTTCAAGGGTCACCCAGAGAAAGCCGCAGCTGAATGGGGACCAAGTTTGCCCTTGGGCCCACTCAGTCTGTACCAATCATTCCCATTCTAATTTACACTAATACACTCATTTATATTTATTTTACACCATCTGTGAAAATGTATCCCTCAGTCCCCTTTAATCCATCAACTGCATCCTTATCCCTCCCCACCTAACCCCCCCCCCCCCCCCCCCCCCCCCCCCTCCCCCCCCCCCCCTCCCTAATTTACCAGCCTGGGATGGCAGTCTGTCTTTGGATTGAATGATGGATAACATGCAGACAGAAGGCACCAAGATTGGCACCAGGTCTCTGGTGCGGTGAGCCAGTGGCTCTACCAGCTGCACAGCACTTGTTCGGAAATGTCATAAATGTGACATAAATTGACTGTGAAGATAGCAATAATTTACTGAGATGGAATAGACAGTTGTCATTTAAGATTGGGATTAGAAATGTGTTACATGACAGAGAGGAATAAACGGGTGCAATATAAACTTCAATAGTGCTTAAGGAAGTAGCCCCAGAAATAGTGGATGCATTAGTGATAATTTTTCAAATTTTTAGATTCTGGAGTAGTTCCTGAGCATTGGAGGGTAGCTAATGTAACCCCACTTTAAAAAAAAGGAGGGAGAGAGAAAACGGGGAATTACAGACCAGTTAGTCTAACATCCGTAGTGGGGAATATGCTAGAGTCAGTTATTAAAGATGGGATAGCAGCACATTTAGAAAATGGTGAAATCATTGGACAAAGTCAGCATGGATTTATGAAAGGTAAATCATGTCTGACGAAACTTATAGAATTTTTCGAGGATCTAGCTAGTAGAGTGGATAAGGGAGAACCAGTGGATGTGTTATATCTTGACTTTCAGAAGGCTTTCGACAAGGTCCCACATATGCGATTAGTATGCAAACTTAAAGCACACGGTATTGGGGGTTCAGTATTGATGTTGATAGAGAACTGGCTGGCAGGCAGGAAGCAAAGAGTAGGAGTAAACGGGTCCTTTTCAGAAATGGCAGGCAGTGACTAGTGGGGTACCGCAAGGCTCAGTGCTGGGACCGCAGCTATTTACAATATATATTAATGATTTGGACGAGGGAATTGAATGCAACATCTCCAAGTTTGCGGATGGCACGAAGCTGGGGGGAAGTGTTAGTTGTGAGGAGGATGCTAGGAGGCTGCAAGGTAACTTGGATAGGTTGGGTGAGTGGGCAAATGCATGGCAGATGCAGTATAATGTGGATAAGTGTGAGGTTATCCACTTTGGTGGCAAGAACAGGAAAGTAGACTATTATCTGAATGGTGGCAGATTAGGAACGGTAGAGATGCAGCGAGACCTGGGTGTCATGGTACACCAGTCATTGAAAGTAGGCATGCAGGTGCAGCAGGCAGTGAAGAAAGCGAATGGTATGTTGGCATTCATAGCAAAAGGATTTGAGTATAGGAGCAGGGAGGTTCTACTGCAGTTGTACAGGGCCTTGGTGAGACCACACCTGGAGTATTGCGTATAGTTTTGGTCTTCTAATCTGAGGAAAGACATTCTTGCCATAGAGGGAGTACAGAGAAGGTTCACCAGACTGATTCCTGGGATGGCAAGATTTTCATATGAAGAAAGACTGGATAGACTCGGCTTGTACTCGCTAGAATTTAGAAGATTGATCTTATAGAAACTTACAAAATTCTTAAGGGGTTGGACAGGCTAGATGCAAGAAGATTGTTCCCGATGTTGGGGAAGTCCAGAACAAGGGGTCACAGTTTAAGGATAAGGGGGAAGTCTTTTGGACCGAGATGAGAAAAATGTTTTTCACACAGAGTGGTGAATCTGTGGAATTCTCTGCCACAGAAAGTAGTAGAGGCCAGTTCATTGGCTATATTTAAGAGGGAGTTAGATGTGGCCCTTGTGGCTAAAGGGATCAGGGGGTATGGAGAGAAGGCAGGTACAGGATACTGAGTTGGATGATTAGCCATGATCATATTGAATGGCGGTGCAGGCTCGAAGGGCCGAATGGCCTACACCTGCTATTTTCTACTCTCTCATTATTGCACTGTTTTGAAAATCGAAGACATCCTGGTGTTTTGGCTAATATTCATGACTCAGAGACGATCAGAACATTACCGCAAATTGCCTCCCTATGGCATAATAATAACCAGTTAAAACATGTCAGATTGCAACATTTTAAATTTCCCCCTCCACCCCCGAGGTTGTGAATTAAAAAACACCATTACTGCTGTGAACCATCTTGAAGATTTTTGGAACAATTTAAAACAGAAATAATTTGTTCTCCAATCTCTGACAGCCAATCAATGCACAAAGATACACATGATCCTACCTTTACTTCACATAGCTTTTGACAAATTGATTCTCCATTGACCACGTGCAAAAGGCCTCTATCTTGACAGATCCAAACAATCTGAATGCAGCTCGCACATGTGCAAAGATTTATTTTTCCAAACATGCAGCAGACTCCAAGATGCAAACATGTCTCCACTGCAGTACCTCACTCCCCAGCACTATTTTTATAATCTAGTTGGCATTGATTATATGCATCCCTTGAATGAACAATCACATCCCTGTCACCTGATTTTGTTCTGAAAGAAGCTCTACCCATTTTTGTCCCCTTTCCCAGACTAAACTGTCCCAGCACCCCCGACAATCATTTTTGCCCCCACCCACCTACTACCAACGCATTCCACCCAGTGGATCCCCTCTTTCATCTGTTTCCATCACCATTAAACTCTTCCCTAATAGTCCCCCTCTTTTTCACCTTCCTTATATATCTCACTTCGGCACTGGCAGCCTTTCTGTCCCTGCTTACCGCCCCCAGCAGCTGTCTGCACTTTCACCCATCCCTCACCTGGCTTCATCTGCTTTTTCCCGTCTGTCATCCACCTACCCGTCTCAAAAACCCATTACTCCCCCCCCACCTCCTCAGTCCATCAATCACCCACTGTCCCTTGTTTCAAACTCCCCCAGTATTTATACAGGCAATCATCCCTTTCAACTCAGCCCTGACGCAGAGTTTCGATCAATAAGAATGACAATTCCTCCCCCCCCTCCCCACAATGAGCCCATCATTGCTCACTTTTGCCACCTCCAAATTTGATTACTTGTTGCTCTTCCATCCAAGCACATTTCACTGACTTCGAGAGTCGAAAAGGTATCATGCACAGACTGTACTAATCCTGCAATGCATCAATATTATCTGGCCGTTCCAAGTATTAACATAAATATAAAACTTTTCTATGCATCTTCAGAACACGAGGACGAGGGTTTGATAGGTAAATGATTGAGATAAAGATAGGAGGTGCAAATTGTGATACCAGTGAGGGGAGTGTAGGTGCGAGGTGCGAAAGAGAGGGGGGGGGGGGGGGGGGGGGGGGGGGGTTGGTGTTTGTAGGTTAGTTACCAAAAATTGGAAAATTTAGTGTTCATACCGTCAGGCTGTAAGCTATACAAGCGGAATATGAGGTATTGCTGCTCGTTTGCGTGTGCCCTTACTCTGACATTGGAGGAGGCCCAGGAGAGAAAGGTCAGTGTGGGAGCTAAAATGGTCAGCAGGCCATGGCGGAATGAGCACAAGTGTTGGGCGAAACAGTCACCAAGTCCACGCATGGTCTCGCCGATATAAAGGAAGCCACATTGGGAACACCGAATGCAGTAGATGAGGTTAGAGAAGGTGCATGTGAACCCGTCTCACCTGGAAGGATTGCTGGGCTCTCTGGATGGATGTGAGCGAGGAGGTATAGGGACAGGTGTTACATCTACTGTACTTGTAGGGGAAACGACCTCGGGAGGGGTTGGTTTGCGTGGGAAGGGATGAGTAAACCAAGGAGTTGCAGAGGGTAGATACAAAAAGCTGGAGTAACTCAGCGGGACAGGCAGCATCTCTGGAGAGAAGGAATGGGTGACATTTCGGATCGAGGCCCTTCTTCAGAGGGAGCGATCTCTCCTCTTCCTCTGGTTTCATAATTCACACTATTTCTAACCTTATCTCACACCTTTTGTATTTTCATCTCTGGCCTTTGTCCAACAATACCCCATGCCACCTGTACCCATTTAACACTGGCCTTTGTTCTGGCCCTCCTCTCTTCCAGCTTTCTCCTCCTCCCACCACAATCAGCCTGAAGGTGGTCCTGATCCAAAACATCATCTATCCATGTTCTCCAGAGATGCTTTTCTGATAACTCAGTTAAACTTTAAGCTTTTAATTGTCGTGAATTGCACAATAGGCATGTAGTTATATCTAAATGCTTTAGTTTTTATTACGAAGCAGTCAGGCTGAAATGTAGAGAAAAAGCAAATTTGCAGTCATAATTCAAAACCAGGAAATTGAAGTTCAGCAAAATGAACCAATGCTCTGTATTTTAGCATGCAATTATTTCCACAATATTAAAGGCAGAAATTGCATCAATTAAATATTTTGTGTGTGTGGTTGGTTCACATATGTATAGTATCGTGCAAAATCAATACCGCGAGCTAATATTCACTTGTCGTTAGCCCACTTCAGAAAGACTGAAGAATCCACATCCAAAATACAGATGGGAGAAATGGGTGAAAAAAGGGATTCCACTGCTGCATTGTCAGCTCATACCATTGTACATGTACATATAGATATATACAGTATAGATAAGCAAGATGTAGATAAGCAAGAGAAAAACAAAAATGCTGGAAAAACTCAGACAGTTATCAACCAATACTTGCATTTCTGTAGGAGAAACTCAACATTTTAGTAGGAGAAAGAGCAAACTTTTCAGATTGAAAGCCTTTTGACAAAAGTCAGTTTCTCTTTCCACCGATGCAGCCTAGTCTGCTGAATATTTCCACACTATTTGAGCATGTGCAGATTTTTTTTGATTTTTGCCCAATTTCGTTACTTAGAGGAATGGATTATGTGAAATTCAACTATATATCAAGGTAGATCTGAATCCAAAACCAAACAGTCAAATTTCATCCATTGCTTTCAGTCAATGTTTAACTAGCCCCATGCATTTCACAGACTGACATGGATCCTAAATGGTAAATGCCACAGCACATTGCTGGAGCTTACATATATGGCTAATATGTCCTGTTCAGTAAATCAAAAAAGAAAAACCAATCACTCAATGTGTTAAAATCACTCCTCACAGAAAGGAAAATGGTCTCAGTTTTTGGAGGTCAACCATATCAGCCTCCAGGCAGTGTCCTCGTCCAAATCATCTTCAAATTCTTTAAAGTAACATTTTTTTTAACTAGCCCCATGCATTACACAGACTGACTGACTTTATGAACATTCACCAGACCAGTGAAGAGGGATTGAAATATATGGAAGAGTCAAGTAAACAGCTGGCTTGCAAAATGAGTATACAATCAAGTTAGCAAAACAAAGTGTACACTTGTAATGATTGAAAAGCGAGTTTGAAACAGGCATCTGAAATAAAGTTCAGTGGTCTTTTGAGATGTTTGTTTTCTCATATGGTAAGAAATAGCATCAGCCTCTGGGCTTACTTTTCATCAAAGTATAAACACAAATAATTGTTTTAATGCCCATGAATTTTTTTTAGGCAAAGAAATTCACCACAAATAAGCAGGTAATCTATTTTAAGACAGATGACATTAGATAAGTGTGGGAAATTAACTATACGCAAGTGAACTTCAGAATTCTTCACTCAATATACAGAATAATGTTAATGCCTTCCTAAATATAGGAGACCTTAATTTACTCGCTAACTTAAATCGCAATTGTGACAATGCAGAACTTTGAGCACTGCATTCAGGTGTCAGTATTGATTGTGTGTTCAAGTCCTGGACTGGAGCATGAACCCACACCTTTCCAGTTCAGAGGTTTCAGTGCTGCCAAGCTAAAATTAAGCACATTAACACATTTGCAAATAAATAGAGACACGTTGACAGGAGATGTTGTTCAGTGTGCACATATTGGGAAATGGCATGATGCGAGGGAAAACCGAGTAGGAAATGAAGAGGCGACAAAGCTAGATAGCTCAAGGTAGCCACCAATTGAAAGGATTAGAAGTAGCGGGAAAGAGGACAGAACTTTGCGGGCATGCACACACATACTTCAGGGGCCAAAGATACAATCACAAAGATAAAATGGAAATTGTTCAGGAATGAGTAAAGTATCAGGGACCACAAATCCAACAGCCAAGAAGTAATTAAGTGAATAGCGAGACATTTTATTGACCGAACATTTGACTTCAACAGCTCTTTATCTTAGGTGTTAATTGAAACAAACAAGGTGGTCAGTCTGGCATGTTATCACCAATGCCATTTAGAGCACGTTCTGTTTTATCTGGAGAAATAAGGCCAAATTTACATTTTGAAGCCTTAAGAACAGAACATGAAAACAAGCTGAAGGCATATTTGCAGCAGACCCTTTTATTAATGAACATGCAGCACAAACGAGAAAAACAAAGCCAACAGAAAGCAGAGTTAACACTGACCTATTCCTATACTGGAATTGCCCTGAGTTTTATGTTGAGGGAGTTGTAAGCCTTGAGGTGTGTTGTTCCTGCTATCATCCATACTTAAAGCAGAGTCCTTACGAGAAACTTTGGGTGCTGTATCATCACTAATTCCAGATTGCTTCTGTCTTCTCCGTTTTTTGCTCCATAATTCATGACAATCTTGCCAGTGTGGCAGGCTAAAAGAAATAATATTGATACTATTAATCATGTATAAGCATTGCCCATGCTACAATGTCTTAGCATTTGTGCACCAATCACTATTTACGACCATTTTTCCTAATTCTTATATTTGATCTTATTCTCAGGCAACATGACCAGATTACAGATTTACTGCTAACTCCAGCCAAGAACGAGTCCGGCTCACAGACTTCCATGTCTGTTGTAGATTTTCTCAATTTTATCAAAGATAAGCAAAACGCAAAGAAAGTTAGCACTCAGGATTGCACAAATATCCGTATTAACAAACGTGATTCACTCAGAATTGCAGCTGAACATTAAATTGCTATTTTTGGCCATTCAATTATTCAAGGATAATTTCCATCTTGATTCCATGTATCCACCTTGGTTTCAGTTTATTCTTGCCAAACTGAAATCTTACAACCTGAATTTTTTAAATGAAAGACAGTGCTGGGATAACAACAGGGTTAGACAGCATCCCTGGAGAACATGGACAGGTGATGTTTCAGCTTGGGATGCTTTTTCAGTCTGATTGTGGTGGGGGAAGAAAGTTGGGCCTGGAAATTGAAAGTTATTGAAGTCGATGGGCGTATGAGGTGTCTTCGATGTAGGTTGGAAGGGACTGGATATGGGAGGAATAGGATGTAATCAAGATAGTTGGAGTTCTGTGGAGCTGGAACAGGCAGAAACAGTGCGTCTGCCAGGGCAGTCCTGTTTGTGGATTTTGAGGAGGAGATATAATGGGCAGGGCAAGGTTAGGGAACTGCAAGGTTGGAGGCTGTTGACAGGAGATTGGTAGAAATATGGAACGCATGATCTCCAAGTCTGGCGTCGTAAATCTCTTTTGGATTTTCCCCAATGCCACCATATCCTTTCTAAAATAATTACCAAAATTGTGTACATTCCTGGTGTAGCTGCACTGATAATTTGAACAATTGTAACAAAGTGTCCATATTACTAAACACCAATGCTCTTACAATCAAGGGTAACGCACCATTTGCCTACCTAACTATTTGCTTGTAACTTTTTATGCGCGCAAGAACAACAAGATCTTCGTACTTTAGTTATCTGAAATATTTCTCCATTTTATATAAAAACCTCTTACTGAAATGTAAAATCTCATTCCCTTATTATATTCCATTTGCCAAGTTTGATCCACTAATTCAACCCATCTATATCAAGTAGCAGATTGCTAACATCCTCAGAGGAACGTGACCTCCCATATGTTTGTGGCATCAGCAAACATACATTATCTGCTCCTCCAGATTACTATAAATCATAACTCGGGGAATGTCGGTAGCGAGTCCGTAGGAGTCTGTAGATGTTTTGTAGCGGCTCGTAATGCCAGCCGTAGGAACTCGGGGCATCAGGCCAGTCGGGACGTTTTTTCAACATGTTGAAAAATGTCCACGAGTTAAAAAAATAGCCCCGAGTACCTACGGACGGCTATTACCGTAATTTTCCGAGTTCAAATCAAGGGGGAAACTCGGGAGAGTTCGTAACTCGGGAAAGTGGGACAGGGCCTTTAGCTTTCATGTGGTATCTTAACAAATGCCTTCTGGAAATTCAAATTAATTACATATACAGTTCTCGGTTTATTGATTCTGCTTGAACATTAGCAAATTTATCAAATATGATTTAGCATTTATAAAACTATACTGATTTGATTGTATTACTAATAGACTATCGATTTCTTCCTTGATTCTGAACTGCAATATTTAGCCAACAGATGTTAAACTAACAGGCCTACTAAGTTACATACATTATGTCATCCTATATTCTAGATCAATTCTCTTGATCACTTTTCAATCCGCTGGTAAACTTCTGGATTTGGCACGTCATATTTTACCCCAATCCTCCATTTATTTCTCTGTTCTCACACACTTTCCATTCAATTCACTCCCGTAATTCTCCTACGACCTCATTTAGCAGTAGCAAATTCACCTGGAACATCTTTGGGGGGAGGGTGGGGGGTGAAGAAACTCAGTGATCATATGGAGAAAATGCAAATATGCAAAACTTCATAATCAGATCAAGCCTGCATCGCTGGAGCTGTGGGATGAGCGTTGAGTTAAGTTGAGGGACCAGAGTGTTGCTCTGACTTAACCCACTCCCTACAAAAGTGAAGTCCTGCATGCAGAGTTGACAACATTACTGAAACAGTGGGAGGCTTTGGCGAGTGTGTAGAAAATGTTTACCAGGACCCTGCCTGGATGAGAAGGTATTAGCCATCAGGAGAGGTTGGACAAACTTGGATAATTTTCTCTGGAGCATCGGAGGCCAAGGGGAGACCTGATAGAAGATTATAAAATTACAAGGCGCACAGATAAGGTAGACGGTCAGAATCTCCCCCACCCCGCCCCTCCCCTCCCCAGAATAGAAATGTTAAATATGAGAGGGTGAGAGGGTGAGAGGGGGAAATTTTAAACGTGTGCAGGGCACATTTTTTTTAGAGTGATAGTTGCCTGGAAGATGGTGGAAGCAAATACTATTGTGGCATTTAATCAGCTTTTAGATAGGCACATCAATATGTAGGGAATGGAAGGATATGGATCACATTCAGGCAGAAGGAATTATATTAATTGGGCATCATGTTCAGCGCAGACATAGTGGGCCGAAATTCCCATGCTGTACTATTTTATGTTGTATTATTTTGTTACAGATACCAAGAATAATCATCTTTTCCACACAACTGCAGATTGGGTTGATTGGAATCCAGTAACTTCCATCCAGAATTGCAATCTCTAACAAAAGTGATGACAAATTAGCCACCAATTAACTAGATAGACTGATTTCACCTCACCCCCCACCTCTACCCCAATCTAGGAATTTAAATGTAAGAACCTAATTTAATCAGAAGGCTGTAAAATGACTTACTCGGGTGGAGGCATTTTTGTTGGATCAACCTCTCGCAGGAAATCAGACTGAAGAGCAAGTTCTGCAGTGCAGCGTTTACTGGGATCCAAAGCTAACATGTGATCAAAGAGATCCAGAGCAGTTGCTGGAATACTGAAAGCATAAACAGTAAATTTTAAACAAACCCAACTTCATCTGTAAAAAAAATTCAAACTAAATTCAATAATTAAAGATGCTATTGCATTTCCTTTCACATAACTTTAATTTTACAATCACCTGAAATTAAAAGTAATACAAATATTCTGAAATAGGATTCAAACTTTGAGTGTAACACATTTTCAAAACATGCATGCACCGACACCAATTAAATCCAACACCCAGGAGACTTTTCTCACAACTGGGTGGGTTTAGGCATACAGAAGTTTACAAAGATGTCACTGCAAGGTCATTGAATAAATATGCGCAATATTTCCAGCGAATGGTGCATAAACAGTAAATTTGTGCGAACATCAAAAAACCACAAATTTGGGACTGTCTGGAATTGCAACAGATTTATTTTTCGAAAGTTACTAGCATTGGCAAATTAAGAATGAAGACATGAAGATTCTAACTTTATAAACTAGATCTTTATCAGTGACACCTTGGGTTTGGAAAGCAGCTCTGCAACTCACAAAAGTAAAGACCCAAAATATATATTTTCCCCCCCTGGGAGAGAAAATATCTTAAATATTCAAACATGCAACAGGATTTATTGAGGTTGGGCCAATTTGGGACAGGTTAGCCAAGCACTGAAGAGATGATTTAAAAGACAAGAGACAAAAGGAGGATATGCTTAGATATTCACATGATTCTATTTACAATAAGAGTTTTGGGAAATGTTCTCATAGTTGAGTGCAAAGATAGCAGATGCTAAAAGTAGAGACACAAGGATCTGAATAAGAGCCCTCAGCCAAAACGTCGTCTGTCCATTCCCTCCACAGATGCTGCCTGACCCGCTGAGTTATTCCAGCACTGTGTTTTACTGATAACTTGTTATTCAGCCACTTATGAAAATTAAGGCTCTGGATAGTCTAACTGCTTGAAGTTTCACAATTGAAAAGAGACTCACATAAAAAGTGTCAACTAAAGAACTGTTGCTCTATGGGTAGAAAATATTTCAGCTTGAGATCATGTCCTTCATAAAATCAGAAATTTATAGCACTGACATTTAGCCTACTGCCCCTGCCATTAAAGATCATTGACCTTCAAGGAAAATATTTATGATAACCTGTTTAGATTTCTCGGTTTCACAAGTCATCATTCATTTTCCTTTGTTCCACAGGAAACAACTGCAGCCTATCCAATCTTCCGGCAGAATGATAATTCTTCAGCCTTTGTAATATACTCTTCTGAATACCTTCCAATGTCATCACATCGTTGAGGTCGGGTGACCAAAACTGTACACAGTACGCTGGCTTAGTTTCAGCGCAATGTCATGGCTTTTGTATTTTATGCTTTGGAAAATGAAACAAGCTGCTACTTATCATCCAGGTAATATATCAGGTTATATTTGAAATCTATGCATACACTTTTTAAGAACCATGAAGGACACTGCGCATTAGAATAGAATAGAATACGTTTATTGTCATTGCACAATACTGTGCGACGAAATTCCATTGCATCTCCTTCGGTTTAAAAAGAACAAAACACAACAGCCATTGACTCACATATACACAATTCATATTATGAATCACCTTAGCATTTTAACAATGTGTAATATCTAAAACATGATTCCCATTCAGTATTTCAAAAAAAATGAGGGGGGGGGGGGGTGGGAGGAAAGTTAGCCCCAAAAATTCCCTGTACTTTAAAATAAATTACTTCCCCTCAAGCAACAATGGATAATTTTCTTGATCCTGCCTGCCTACGCTGTGGCTTTTAAACCAGAATTTAATCTAAGGTTTTAATCCACTATTCTAGATACTTAAGCCATAAAACAACATTTATAGCAGACAGCCAAGCAGAATTTTCTCCCTACCTCTTATTAAAGGCATCTTTTGTATTCCCATTCTTATTCAAGGAAAAAACATCTTAGCTTTGTGTTTGGCTCCAGGAGAGCAATCATATGTTTGCTGATCTACTGATTGGTGTGGCAAGTGAAATGCAGCCTCAAAAATTATTTTCTAGAATCGACGCCATGGTCCTTAGTGGCTAGGACACTCAAAGCCCATCTTTTTGTCACCATTGTTTTCCTTGGTTTGACATCTATTCTTTTTAGTTCGAATTCTGAGGTACTGGAGGCATTTTGATGATCAACCAGTAACATTTATGCCTCAAATTTATCTTACAATACAATTTTTAAATGGGTTCTACTGAACATTTATATTGGTTTAACCATTAGTGAAACACAAAATTACACAATCTTATACAGTGCCCTCCATAATGTTTGGGACAAAGACCCATCATTTCTTTATTTGCCCCCGTACTCCACAATTTGAGATTTGTAATAGAAAAAAAAAATCACGTGGTTGAAGTGCACATTGAACCACGTGATTTTTTTCTATTACAAATCTCAAATTGTGGAGTACAGAGCCAAATAAATAAATGATGGGTCTTTGACCTAAACATTATGGAGGGCACTGTAGAAGTTTATAAGATCATGATGGGAATAAATAGGCTAGATATGCAGACTTTTACACAGAGTAGGGGATTCATGACCAGTGGGCATAGGCTTACCATGAGAGGGGAAGGATTTCGCTGGAAATCGAGGGGAACTTTTTCCATACAGAGGAAAGTTGGTATATGGAACGAGCGGTCAGAGGAGGTAGTTGAGGAAGCTACTCTAACATTCAAAAGACATTTGGATAGGTGCATGGCCTGGAAAGTTTGAGGGATACGGGCCAAACGCGGGCAGGTGGAATTAGCTGGGGCTTGATCAGCATGGGCAAGTTGGGCTGAAGGACCTGCTTCCATGCTGTATGAGACTATTACAATAATTTTGCAATATTTAATGACATTTTCTTTCTTTTTTTTAAACAAACCACCATCTAATATGAATAGCTATAGGATTGGTTCCCCCTTTGCTGCATTTTGAATTATCTGACTACAAGATTATAGTATCCAACTGCTTCCAGGCTTTCGTTTGTTTCTCAAGTGTGTTCTCCAGAAATGACTAAATTAATCCCAACTAAGAACCAATCAATGTTCGGGTAATCTGATTTGTTCTGGACTTTATTCCTCAATTAGGAAGCCAAGGATTTTGTTGACCTTGAGAAGCCATCTTAACTTGTCATGCCACCAAAAGCTTGTACATAAACATACATTACAAACATGTTTGCACCTTATGTGGGTGAGATGGTTCTTTAGGGTTGACACAGAACATTACCACACAATTGAAAATATTGTTAAATATTATTTTTTTATTTAACGTCAATAACAGAGAAGATTAATTTGAAACATTATAATTTGCATGGCGAAATAGGAATCTAATAGTTTGACACTTAGTAATTTGCTGATTGTAAAGCCCCTGTCCCACTTTCCCGAGTTACTCACGAATTCTCCTGGGTTTTCCCCTTGATTCATACATTACAAACATGTTTGCACCTTATGTGGGTGAGATGGATCTTTGGGGAATGTCTGTAGCGAGTCCATAGGAGGCCATAGGAGTTCGTAGATATTTTGTAGTGGCTCGTAATGCCAGCCGTGGGTGCTCGGGGCATCAGGTAAGTGGGGACGTTTTTGAGCATGTTGAAAAATGTCCACGAGTAAAACAAATAGCCCCGAGTACCTACGGCTGGCATCTCCGAGTTTGAATCGAGGGGAAAACTCGAGAGAATTCGTGAGAAACTCGGGAAAGTGGGACAGGCCCTTACCTCTACTCTATAAGAAATGTGCATTTGAAACTTTGAAGCCCTCATTGAAACTTACTGAATAGTGAAAAGCTAGATACAGTGGATGCGAAGAGGACGTTTCCATTAGTGGGAGAGTCTGGGACTAGAGGTCATAGTCTCAGAATTATAGGATGTACCTTTAGGAAGGAGATGAGGAGGAAATTCTTTAGTCAGAGGGTGATGAATCTGAGGAATTCTTTGCCACAGGAGGATGTGGAGGCTAATGGATATTTTTAAGGCAGAGATAGATTCTTGATTAGTATGGGTGTCAGGAGTTATGGAGAGAAGGCAGGAGAATGGGGTTAGGTGGGAGAGATAGGTCAGCCATGATTGAATGGCGGAACAGACTTGATGGGCCGAATAGCCTAATTCTGCTCCTATCACTTATGGCAGTTAATTAGTAAAATTTTGAAAATTGCAATTAGCTATTTTGCTTCTGCTGCACAATAGGTTATGTTGCGCAAGTGTACGGTAGTCCTCAGTAAAGATTAAATATATTTTGTAATGTAGCGTATAATTTTTCTGGCTGATTATTGTAGCATGCCACTCATGAGTTGTGAGAGGGGAAAAAGTCTAAATTCTTCAGCTTAGTGAAAGACCACTTAGTGAAATCAGTGGTCAACTGAAGTTGACTGGGATTGTATTGATCTGCAAGAACATGGGAGACAATAGATGAAACCTGCAGATCTGAGCTTTAGACTTGCTTCTAAGTAACAGATCAGATGTTTTCATTATTTGGTTTGTTCAAAATTGTTCTTAAATTGAGGGACATGCCACTGTCACTTGCATATCATCATCCTGTTCAATTTGTCTTTGAGGTATTGCAATTTAACAAGGTCATCTGAAATTTGTGATTCATACATCAAAATGATGTATTTGAAGTCCAACATAGGTAAATGGGGTGAAGCCAGTATATAATGTGCTTGCCTTCAATAGTCTAAAATACAAGAGTTGGGATATTGTGTTTTCACTTTATAAAACACAAATTCAACCACACTTGGGAGTATTGTGTACACATTTCTGGTCAGCATTAGTACCATCTTACCATCCGTAGACTTTCTAATCCCAACCCACAACCAATTCCCATTTTCTGTTAAGGCAATTGAGCCAGTTCCTTACAACTTGTGGTATAGTTTGCAGCTTAATAGGACCCAAAATGAACCATTTTTTGTTAATATAGCGAGGGAAATGGCCATGTCCTCCCTTGTTATAGTAATCATCTTCACCCAGTAATAAATTCAGCCATCAAAAAACACAAATTTTAATTATTAATCTTTTAAACCAATTCGTAACCTTGAAATTTGGTATTTCCTTATCCTGATTTAATAACAAAAACTTCTATTCAAACTCTAACATCCTTATTTTGCCTATTGAAAGAAAAAAATTTGAACACACTAGAATATAGGTTTGTACCAAGATTGGGGGGAAAAAAAATAATTTCAGCCGGCCCCAGTGTTTAAAACCAGTTTTCAGTAACATACTTACAAAGAATATTCTTCTCTTAACCTTCTACGATACTGCTTCTTTGGCTTCATTGTGTGGAAATATGGTAGTTTAATCACATCAGGCCACACTGCCGGACATGGGCTACCACAGATTCGGCTGTCAGAAAAACAAGTTACTGGATGAAGCACAATTTTTTTCCCAGCACATTATTACATTATCTCATTATGTCTCCTCACCTTGCGCATCCAAAAATGCAAATTATATTCAGTCAAATTTTGTTGGATCCAAACATTTGTTCTCAGTGGTAAATACAATGTCACCCCCGTTGCTTGAACATGGCTGACATACCGTATACAGTGGTAGCCACATCTATGACCGGTTCCTTTGGTGTATCATACGTTAACTGCCATCTACGGCCAGAGACCTTGACTTAACAGTTGAAACCTTTAAAAATATAGACCATGAAAACCTATTCGCTACAAATAGCTCTCTTGACCTTGTCAATGACAAAGAGAAAATCCTAGGAGGTGAAACGGGGGTGTTCTCGTCAGACAACCAGTCACAGAACTGAAACACTTTTTCTTTCCACAGATGGTCTTTTGGCACTGCATGACCTGTAGAGTTTTTACCAACATTTTCTGGTCGTTTCAGATTTCCAGCATCTGCAGCTCTGATTTTCATTTACTGTTGCCTCTTCTGATTGTTATGTGAACAGGGACAGTTGCAGAACAGTAATTGATTATACCTGGCATTCAGCCATGCAGCAATACTCTCCTGTAAATAATGCTTTCACTGGATTTGTCGTTCCTAGATAAATCCTGCCAAGATTTCATTGAGGGGGAATTCTGTAGAAAATGATGTACATGGTCATTATATTCTGGTAGGTTGAGGTGATGCTACATACTTTCTTAGGTCATTACTGTTTAGAAGGTCATCCCATTTTCTAGAGATATTCACACAATTTGCTTAAAGCACCATTAAAGCAGTTTTATTTTGTGATTTTTGCTCTAGTCAACTGTCAAGCAGAGATCATAAAAATGACTTGAGCATTAAACATTGCCAGATTCCTCTGGTCCACAACATTCATCAACAATCAGACCAAATTTACTTCGAGCAATGCTGAGATGCATTCAACATCTAACTGGGTGAATCTGGTCTCCTGGACCTACCGTACTGCTTTATTGTTTGAGTAATCAAATTCCTGTTGTTTTCAGAGCAACTTCCTACGTGGCCATAGATGATGGACTTTTAGCTCTTTCCTCACCACCCAGAGACCCAAACAGTCCTTCAAAGTGAAGTTGTAATTCACTTGAATATCTTCAAATTTAGTGTATTGAATTGGGTGGTCTCCTCTACACTGAAGAAACCAAACAGGTTTCAGATTTTCAGGTTTTCAACATCCCGCAATTCTTTTGCTGTCCAGTTCAGAAAAATGGTGTCTCTATTTGTCAACCATTTGTTGTTCTAAAGAACCAATTAATTACATGAACCAGAGACTGAACTAACAAGTTTTCATATTAAGGCAACAATTTTATTGTATCTTGAACACAAGCATCTGTAATTGTGGATAGCTTGCATTTTGCACACCATCTTAATTATTTAGCAGATACGGAAGGCATAGGGACCTAAATATAAAGCACACTTGGCACTTCTAAATCAATACTTGCATTCCGATAAAGTCAAACATTATCAACCCCAGGTCTGTAAGAAAAGAACAAAATGAGAAATGTAGTTTTGCCCTTAGCATTGAGTCCATTCACAATAACATGATGACTACCAAATAGAATAGTAAGTAGTAAGCCTAATGGTGCAAGCATGAAATCAGTGTGCAAAACGCCAATTTAGTTTATTTTAATGGACCATGTGGAATGGACCACCTCACCCAAAACATGGATGCCCGAGCTTTAGATTTGACTGACTGCAAACAAATTGGACTCCAAGCCAAGATTTTTTCAGCAATAAGGAAACAGTACAAAGAACCATTCTTTCCAAATAATCAGGCCCATAAATTAACACGGAACAAATCGGGTTAATGCAAATATGATTCACTTTTAAGGTTTGCAAGTTTCAATAGATAAATATTATATACATTAAATATTAGCCCATTGTGATTATCATTATTTTAAAATAATTTTCTCCCAAATAATTTCACTACATTCTAGGGGTTAATTCATGGCAAAAACAGGCATAATTGCAAATAACGTGAAGATTAAATTTTACAGCACAGTTGAATATCAACACCTACCTGATCAATTCCAGCTGAGCTAGTTCTTGGTTTGCTTGGAAGATTGGCTTTTTAGTAAACAACTCACCCAGAATACATCTGTACAAAATAAAAATAGTTCTAAACATCGACATGCTTTTGTTCATTTATACGACAAGAAAATGCTTTTCTATACAACTTTCCTGGTAGTGTTAAATAAAGTGCCTACCCACAACTCCACACGTCTATAGCTGGTGTATATCGTTCTTCTCCAAGCAAGAGTTCAGGTGGCCGATACCAGAGGGTAATAACTTTATTTGTGTAAGGACGACTGCAATTAACAAATAGAAAATGAATCAGAACCACCAAATTCTAAAGAACTGAGAACTTAAATCTCAGTTAAAGAACTGTAGAATTTTGAAAATAAGAGTTTAATAATTTTATCTTATAGAACACCAGCCTCAACAGCAGCCTACCCATTTTTTGTATTATAATGGCAAAGGATACAAATAATGCTGATATTTCACAGTACAAAACAAAATTAATTCAGAGAAAAATTGAGCAATTACATCTCGTACCATCCTCCACCCCTCAAAATTAAAGCACGTGTTGTTCAGATTGTAATGCCATTCCAAACCAGGGAATTATCTGGAGTCAGCACCTGAGAGGATTCTAAAAGTGGTTAGCAATTTCCCACCACAAGCCACATCTTCCCATCTCTACCCCTTCCCGCAGAGACCGCTCCCTCCGCAACTCCCTGATTAACTCGTCCCTTCCCACCCAAACCACCCATCCCAGGTACTTTCCCCTGCAACCACAGGAGATACAACACCTGTCCCTCTAGCTCCTCCCTCGACTCCGTCCAAGGACCTTGACAGTCTTTTCAGGTGAGGCAGTGGTTCACTTGAACCTCATCCATCTTATCTACTGTATCTGCAATCGTGTCACTGAACACCTCCGCTCAGTCCTCCTAAACCTACCTGATCTGGTTGCTAAATTTGACTCCACCTCCCATTCCCTCATTGACCTTTCTGCCCTGGGCCTATTCCATTGTCGGAGTGTCTAATTTCAAGTAACCCTTGTTTTCCCTCTCTATCCCACCCTCTTCACAGTCTCCGACCAGTCTGACCATCGCTGATTACATTTAATCTGTTTGATTTGTTGATATCTTCTCCTAGCTAACAATCACCTATTCTACATTTTCTTTGATTTCAACCCCCTCTGAAGTCTCATTTTCACACTTTACACTTCCTTATCTCTGTATCTCCCTCTCCTCTGACTCGAGGCCCGAGAAGGGGCTCATCCCGAAACGTCACCCATTCCTTCCATCCTGCAATGATGTCAGTCCCACTAAGTTACTCCAGCATTTTGTATCTATCCTCGGTTTAAACCAACATCCGCTGTTCCTTCCTACACTTACAATTAACAGGTTCTTCATGGCAGAGGAGAAAATATAATGGGAATAATGAACAGGAGAGATAGTCAGCAGATATTAATCACATCTTTATTATAAAACCCAAGAATCAAAAATGTAAAGAAATTAATAAAATTAATTTACATTGACAAACAGTCTTAGAAAAAAAGAATGCAAATTTGAAAAATCTCCTGGCATGGAGACCTATATTTTATGGTTTCAACAGAGGATACAATGGTTCTAATCCTCCAGAATTATGTAGGGCACAAAATAATCCATATACATTGAACTGCTGTTCAAAATAGATTTTCGTTAAGTGACAAAATTCAGGAGCAAAGATTGGAGTTGAAATAACTTCAGACATAATTGAATTGAATGGGAGAAAGCTTCTTTCAGAAGGCCCAATATTAAAGTCACTAGTACATATTATATTTTAAAATGCTACATACCTTTCTTCCGAATTGTAAAGTCGAGCAAGCCCAAAATCAGCAAGTTTAATCTGTCCCCTAGTGGAAAAGAAGATTTTATTCAAAATTTGAATAATGTACATTTATTTTGGCACAGTGACACATTTCAAAAGTAATTAATTAAAGAAAGCAGTAGGAAAGTAAAATAATGCTTTTCTTATATTTCTGACATTTTATCCTGCTTCGCACACTACTGCATGCATCAATTCTTCATTACTTGGGCAGACAGACAGGGGGGCATGTTTGCATTTCTAGCATTTTCTGCTTTTGTGAAGTAATTCCAGCAATGTTTTATTTATTTTTCACTAGCTACATTTTTGGACTATGTGTGTATATTCTATACAATAAACTCCCGGTGTAATAGACCCCTTGATAGCTGATTTTGGTCATGGTAGATGGACCTGCCGACTCCACCCCCAGCTCACACCGCCTCCCCAGCATCTTAAGGCCCTGGCTTCCGGCGCTGCCCACGGCTTGCAAGGTGCACCTGCGAGCAATTCTTCACCCACCGTACGGTCCGGTTAACACAGCTGTTGCTGCGGCTCACATTGTAGCTCCTGGGGACAACACTTTATTCAGGCTGCTGCCAACAACAGGAAGTGCTCGGTCACCAGGGGCTCCCTCCCCTCCTATCAGCTGCTGCTTCTTCCTGTCAGCCCATCTCTTGGTTCACCCCCACCACCTCCAACTCCTCCCGTCACTCTGTCCACTCCCTCTTCTACCCACTCTACTGTCATTGCCAGAGGCTACAACGTGAGCTGCAACAACAGTCGCTTCAACCGGACGGTGCTGCAGCCGGCGAAGAAGGGCCCACTGGTGCAAACCAACAGCATCGCCTCACAGTTTTAAGATGAAACTGCACAAAGCTCTGGAGTAACTCAGCAGGCTGTATCAGTCTGAAGGGTCCCGACATCACCTATCCATGTTCTCCAGGAATCCTGCCTGACTCGCTGAGTTACTCCAGCACTCTGCTTCCTTGTGTGTATTAACCAACATGTGCAGTTGCATGTTTCAACTATATTCAATAATACTTTACTCAGTTATAGCAGATAATCAATAATACTCAGTTATAGCAGATAACCGGCAGAAACAGACACCACAAGCCCCCCCCCCCCCCCCCTCTCCCCCACAATGTGGTTTATTACAACAGAGTTACTGTATTAGTTTAATTTCTCAAATGGTGGTGGCAACGGCACCCATTATTTCTAATTTTCAAGAAACAGATGTCACTCAAGGATGAATATTAAGTGATCTTTATTTGCGACTTAAGTTTAGGATCACTCAGTAGTGGAGTTCAGCAAGAGCAAACCCACAGGTTTACCCACCAAAGTCTGCAAGTCTTTCCTGGGCCTTCATGTTTCGTAGCGTTTACACACAAGACCAGTTTTAAAAGCCTAGTCCATTATCCTTCTGTACGCAATGCTTTAGGAGAGGCTGATGAATGGCATTTTACAGCAGATTCAACGTAATAAAATCAAAGGGCTCAAAACTGAGGATTGTCCAATTTTGTTAATTTGCTAGCATATCATTTTAGATCTGTGATGATTGAGTTATTGATCCAAAAATAAAAATACCTGTTATTAAGTAAAATATTGGAACACTTGATGTCACGATGCAAAAAGTTTTTCTTATGGCAGTAGTCCAGACCTTCCATTAGTTGTCTCATAAAAGATTTGATGTGGTTTTCAGTAAAATGCACCAGTCCTGATTCTAACAGTCCCATTAAGTCATGGTCCATATATTCAAACACCAAGTAAAATGCACCTAGGAGAGATTAAGTAGAATATATTGTTAGGAAGCACGGTCAGATTCTGATCACTTACTGCTATCAAAGAGGAGCTAAACACACTCCCATCATGGGAAATGGCTATTATATTCTTTTGATTAAAAAACAAGGAAAGACAATTATTTATGGTGTACTTGGCTCTTAATTCAGAGATGATCTGGAGAATTGAGAAAGGATAAGGGAAAGGGAGAGAGAATATGAAACAGATTGCCAGATAATAAACCGGTATCATCAGCCTTTTAGAAATATATAAATAGTAAAAGAGAGGTCAAAAGGGGGCCAAAATTATGGTTGCAAAAAAATATGGCCGTGTGGGCGCAAGAGCCTTGAATGGAGGCATTAAATTAATACTTTGGACAGCTTCTCTGGAGAAATGGAATAGGCGATATTTCAGGTCGAGACCCTTCTTCGGAAGAGTCAGGGGAAAGGTAAACAACAGATGCTGTGTGTCCCGCTGAGTTACTCCAGCTTTTGTGTCTATCTTCGGTTTAAACCAGCATCTGCAGGTCATTCCTACACAAATTAATACTTTACATCCATATTCATTAAAGATGGTACTCCTACTAAATAAAAATCGCAATTAAAAAAACAGAAGTTGGCAGAGAAGTTGAACAAAACTAAGACAGACTGGGTCATATCTAAAATAGAACAATCCAGATATTACTTATTGTACGTGGCAGGGTAGAAAAGAGGAAAGTGGAGGATTTGGCCATATTATTTCAATTTTTGTTACATGAGAGCGATTTAATCAATGTCACACTTTTACTCAGCAACTATTTGCTAGTTGTCCAGACATCAGTACTATGAAAATGTTGTGGTGTTAACAGTATAAAATCTAGGAATTTACATTTAACAAATAAATTTACATTTAACCTCAATCTAATTTAATCTCAATTTGAAGAAGGCCTTCAGTTCTGGGTGAATTTTAGAAAGATGCCAAAGCCATTAATGAGAATGAAAACGTGATCACCGATTGTCATTTAACGTGGAAAAACTTAAATTACAGCAAGAGACAAGGAATACTGCTTTTCGAGAGTAAGGGTGGTTAAAACATTAAATAAGGGGAAAGGGTAGAGAAAAGAAAACATGAAAAATCATGAAACAATAAATAAGGACGATGTTCCATTGCCAAATGAATCAGTAATCATTAGATGATCTAAAATAGCTGCAAATTTGAGGGAAAGGAATTAATGTAATGATTGTTTGATCTGGAATATGGCCTAGATAGGATGATGCAAATAGATTTAATAATTATTTCAACAGGGAGCTGGATACATTTTGAGGTGGAAAAATGTATCGAACTGAGAAAAGAGAATGTACAATATAATAGCGAACTAAGCTCCTCCTCCCTTCTAACAATAGTTCTTCTTATAACCAAATACAAAGAACTTCGAATGGTATAGTTTAGTGCCCAAGGTGAAATATACATGTTGTTCAAAATCCTACAAAACCTGTATCGGTGAATAACACAACTTTAAATTTTGTAAATCAAAGTGTTAATTACCCACGTGCCCAAGTTTATGAAATTGTTCACTGCCTGCAACACAATTTATGGATCGTCACACTAAACTTTATTACGTTCAGTCTGTTACAATGCATTTCAATTAAGAGATTCAAGGTGTTCTAAATGCTTCAGAATTACTTCTAATGGAACAAGATACCTTTATCTTTTTTAAAATCCAATGCATCTTCCTTATCTGTCACAATTTCTTTCATATTTATGATGCTCGAGTGTTGTAACTGCCTTAGTATCTTAATTTCTCGAATAGCAGTTATCGGAAAGCCCTCTTTTTCATTATCCAAGCGGACTTTCTTCAAAGCAACCATTTCACCTGAAAACAAGCATGCAAGTATTAAATCACAGAATCTGCATTTCAAAAAGGACCAGAACTATTTCCTCAGAAATGTTGACAACCGGCAACAAACATCGCTACTAATGTAACGGTATTCTTATACAATGCTTTGAAAAAACCCATTGGCAGCTCACTAGTATCAAAGGTTTTTGATCTTTGTAGTATCTGACAAAAACATTTAAAATTATTCAGACACAGAAAGGCAGTAGTACTAAATAGTACTAAGAGAAATAAAAGAAAAGTCTGCAAGGAACAAAGATGAACATCTGATAAAAAGGTAGAAAAATAAGAATAGTAATTTCATGGAATCATTATCACATTAGGATGCTAAGAAGAGAAATCATTAAGCCGGTTATAATATCATGGTCACCAAGGTGTCCTCTAACTACTTTTATATATTCCGGGCTAGATAGATGTTGCATGCTATTATATTTCATTGGTTGAAGGAATTAAAAGGGTACTGAGATGCTTTTTAAAACACCACAAATTATAAATTGGTAGAAAAAAGCCCATAGTCAAAACCACTATTGCTGTAAAAATAAAGCAGAAATCTATTTTTCGTTTACATCTCTTAATTATAAGTGGACGTAAAACAGATAATGAAAGTTGTCCTTCAGAAAGTGAGTCTGGGGAACTAATAATGAGAAACAAAAGGGAAGCAAATTAAAAGCCTTCACCATGGTTGATACAGGAAACCTCAGAAATAATAAAATTAGAAATTGGGAGGGAAGAACAACAATGGAAAATAGTCCCATAGGCAATAGTACCAGGCAAATTGTTAACGCTGCTGACTGACAACAGTCTGAGTCTCGATGGACCTCATCCTGCTCTCTTAAGTGGCTGAGATATTTAATGCATTAGTTTTAACTCTCAACTTTCCCTAGAATAAGGAACTGTTTTATTAGACTGTAATATAGTAATGGCTACACCTTCATTCAAAGAGAGACAAAGCAGGGAAGCTAAGCTTAACATTTGTCGTTTGAAAATACATGCGTCATTACAGATGCTGTAGCAGGGCAATTAAAAAAACCTCAAGATTATCAGGCAAAGGCAATACAGTTTTGTGAAAAGATCAATTTATTGTTCTTCATGCCATTCAATCTGTTGTGGATATCGGGAAATACAATAGATAGTTCAGCGACAGCACAATAATTATGTACCTCAGAAACCTTGGGTGAAAGAAAATTATGTCACAGAATCAACGATGCCAATGGGGAATGGTGGTTTGGGGGCTTGAGGTCGGATTCACAATAACAACATATCTTCTCCCCCCCCCCTCTCTCTCCCCCCCGGACCATGCTGTGCATTTGGTTCTCTGTAACAAGCTCCACACTTTGTTTCACATCAACAGGATGCTCTTCACTTCTTGCAGACCAATACAAAATACAGGAAGGACATTTAAACCTACGCTACATTCTACAATTTGCCTAATGCAGACTGGAATAGGCAGAAGCTTTGTAGATTGCTTGCTCTTGATTGAGGAAAAAACCATGGGGGAAGACACCAGTAAGTCCTGGCAGAGGATAAAGCATAATTTGGATTATGACATTTAAGGGTCACCTAATTAAGACTGAATATCCAGCCCATAAGAACATCAAAAGGAAATGAATAATGGCAAATTACTTTTCTGGTTATAAAACCCAGTAAAAAGCCCTTACTGATCTATCCAAAAGAAAGTGCAGTGAAAATTAGAGCAGGTATTATATGTTGAAAGACAAGTTAAAAAGTCTAGGTTTGTGACAAAAGATCAGTAACCTAAAATGTTAAACCTAATTCTCTCTTTAATATGAACACATTTTCTAAAGTTTCACAAAATATGCCAGTCCAATAAATAACAATTTACCTGCATCTTTATCCTTAGCTTTGTAAACTTGTCCATATGTTCCTTCCCCAATTATTCCAATAATATCAAATTTGTCTACACAACGTTTTCCCCAGTCGATTTCCGTTACTTCTGTCTCACCATGTCGAGGACCACAAATTCTAAAAATAAACAATCTTGGTTATAATTTTTTTAATTAGCATCTAACAAATGAGCAAAATTAATACAGCCACTCACCGACTTACGCAAGGGTTACATGCCGCAAAACCCTTATGCAAATCAGAATCACCTTAAAACTAGGTAGAAACAAAGAACTGCAGATACTGGTTAATACACAAAATGACACAAAGTGCTGCAGTAACTCAGTAGGTCTGAATCAGTCTGAAGAAGAGGCCTGACTTGAAACATTCATGTTCTCCAGAGATGCTGCCGGACCTGATGAGTTACTCCAGTGTCCTTCCACCTTAAAACTAAGTGTCGATGGCGCTGGTCTGTACCAGCGAGCCATTCTTCACCAGTTTGTGCACCATCCAGTTGAAGCAACTATTGTTGCGGTTCAAGTTATAGCCCCTGGCTGTCAGCGCTTTCTTCAGGGCACAACAGTGCGCGGAGCTCCCTCCACTCAGAGGCTCACTCCACTCTCATCAGCTGCTGCTTTGGACTCTCTCCCCTCCACCGCTGCTGCCTCCTCCACCCATTGCTTTGTCCACTCCTCCGCCCGCACCTCCACTGCCTCCTCCCCTTCCACCTTAGAATATGTCGGTGACGCCAGAGGATGGGGAGCTGGGAGTGGATAAAGCAACGGGAGGGTGAAGACTGGGTGGAGGTGGAAATGGGAGGTGGTGGAGCAGACAAAGCGATGGCCAACAGGAAGAAGCAACAGCTGGTGAGAGGAAAGTGCCCATGGTTCTCTCTCCTCTCAGGAATCAGTAGACACTGTTGGATCTTGCCATGCACACTTTGGAATTTATATAAAATTCAGGAAAGTATGCTGCAATGACATGAAGTTACTGCTTTATTTAAAAAAAATGTAACGACGCTGCTCATCTCCATCAGTACCAACAATTTCTGATGTAACTCCAACTGAAAATAACAATGCAGCTAAAAAAAGGAATTTCAATCAGGTATCCCAGCCATGGAGGCAGGCAAGAGACCCAATTCATTTTTTGCTCCAGAAATAGATTAGCTGCTTCAAAAGGAGCAATCAAAAGTCAGTGTTCAATAAGGCAGACAAATATAGAAGTGATCAAAAAAGCTTAGGATAAACCAAAAGTCACACATAACCTTGTCTTCCATTTGCAACAACTTAATTGAAATGGTATGTCCAATTAAGCTTTGTCAAAACACATCTTAAGATGAAAGGATAGAAAGAGAACCTCGGTGGTCACTGCATGGATTTAAGAGAGAGTTAGATAGAGCTCTAGAGGCTAGTGGAATCAAGGGTTATGGGGAGAAGGCAGGCACGGGTTATTGATAGGGGACGATCAGCCATGATCACAATGAATGGCGGTGCTGGCGCGAAGGACCGAATGGCCTCCTCCTGCACCTATTTTCTATGCTTCTATGGCTGTTTAAAGACTTTGCGGAAACTTATTGCCTGGGTTACACGTAAAGCTTTCCTCCTTGTCAGCCAGGGACCGGGTGTTTTTCAGAATCACAGAGTTAAAATGTTAAACTTCTTGAGAATAGACTAAATGCTGGTGTAATTCAGCCAGACAGACAGCTTATCTACAGAGAAGGAATGGGTGATGTTTTAGGTCTGAAAAGTCTCCACCCAAAATGTCACCCATTCCTTCTTTCCAAAGATGCTGCCTGTCGCGCTGAGTCACTCCAGTACTTTGTGTCTATCTTCGGTGTAAACTAGCATCTGCAGTTCCTTCCCACACTTAACTTACTGAGGATTGTGAATAGAGATACTAATTTCCTTTTTACATATATGATAAAAGTCGTGATGGTAGCCGGCAAAGCAGCTGACGAAGACTCAATGAGGAAGTGCTGGTGTAATGTCCTCAGGCATGATAAATGATCTCAAACAATCCGAGGCACTTGGACTGTCCAGAGCACACTCCACATTCGACATTTCCACCGACACCACATTTCCTGTAGCTTCATGTCGGTAGAGGATAAACACTTATTTTAAAAGAACAAAAATTATAAAAATTGGAACAAAGTTTACTTATAGTACTCGCAATTAATTCATGTACATTTCTATCAAAGGAAAACATTTAATTAGAGACATTAACTACCACCAGATACTTGCAGGTCCATAATTTTGGTTGAAAATCATTGGTGTTTACACAACCACAAATCACATTTGCTACTCCTCCAGTGTTATCCTGTAAAGAGCTCCAAATTTGAGCTCCAGGTCCAAATCAACATACAGGTGATGCCATCCTCAACAAGAAAACAAAATCAAGTATATCAATAAATCTTTATACATATCGCCCCCTTACTAAAATGCACAATTCATCTTATTAGTGGCCTAATTTAATCAATGTCATCAAACCAAAAGCCTTGATTCCTAAGAAAATTAACACAGATGAAAATTGAACATCTCTAATATATTGAAATATTCAACTCTTTTATACAGTGTCTCAACACCAATGCTTTATGAAAACTCCAGTGACAGCATTACAATTATTCACACCTTTATTAAGGATCCCACCTAACAATTTTCTCCAACAGCACTCCAATAGAGTGCTAAATTACTCAGACGTTATATTGAAAGATAAAATTGCAAGTCTGTGGCAGACTGCATATTATGAAAATGTGTAGAATGACCAATATACATAGAAACTTCAGATCTTCAAAACAAAACTAAAATTCTCACTTACTTGGGTCTCTTTTTAATTTGTGATGGAACAATCGCTTTTTTCTCTTCAGGAGTTGTTGGCGGGGATAATTCAGATCCTGGAAGTTCAGGTGGCAACGGAAGGTCTATAAGTAAGTGCCGAGACTTTCGCTCAACGTCCTTTTTCAAAGTTTTTATTGAGAGACCTGCTTTTGGACTGTAAACAGAAAAGATAAATGAAATTTAATTTTTTTATAATTTCCAGTATTCAAATGACCAGAGACTAAAAAGCCCATTGAAAACTAAATAGAAGCAGCCACACCTTAATTTCCCTCCCATCAATGCAACCCAGTCTTGTGCAAACTTCTACTATTTGCCTGAAATAGCCCCACTGGCAGCTCGGTCCATATACCTACCACCTTCCGAGTGAAAACATGGCTTGGTAGATTTGTATAAAATATTGCCTCTCTCACCTTAATCATGAGAACTCAGTAATCCAAATGTGGCCTCACCAACATCTTGTGCAACTATAGCACAACGTCCCAACTTCTTTACACATGAAGCCCAATGCATCAAAAGCCTTCTTCACCACCCTATCTCTGCGATGCTGCTACTAAATGCATGCCTTATTGGATTTCTTAGTTATGTCTGTCAAAATATCGGGCAAATTGCGTGAAGGCCAAAAGAAAACACAAAACTGAGAAAGCGCAATTCGTCAAAAATTGACATTTTCCTGGTTTAGCAAATTTCCCAAAAATTACTGAGAAGGCCTTTGATTTTTACATTAAACACAAGTTGTTGATGCCAAATAACATTTCTTCATATTGGACAAATCAACCAATGAATTGAGTGGTCAGTTTAATAAGGTTTACAACTTTGCAAATGGTGGTTCATACATCAGGCATGTTTTGGCAGTAATTTTGCTGTAAATAAAGTGTTTGCACTGGCAGTACCCGGTTTATGAAAGGATTTCATTTCCAAGAATTGTTTGTAACCAAATTATTCACAGAAACATGCGACAGGAGAGCAATCAGGCACTAAGAGCAGCTGTAGTAAATCAGTGACGGCATCTTTAGAGGAAATCACATCCTTACAAGGTACAAGGTGGTAAACCAGTGCCGCGGCTTCCAAGGGAGACAGGAAATTCAGCATGTCTCCAATAATTGTTACAAACTTATACAAAAACACCACAGAAAGCATACTGTTGAAATGTACCACAGCTCAGTTTGGGAACAACTCAGCCCAAGGCCGCAACAAACAGCAGAGAGCTATGGAATAGCCCAGCCACTCACACAACCAGTCCCCCCCACCAATTACTCCGTATACATTTCAAGCCACTTCAGAAAGAAAGCAGGTAAAACATAATCAAAGAATTCCCACGCTGGCCGTTCCTTCTCCTCACCACCAGCAGGCAGAAGATACGGAAGCTTGAAACTGCACCACACCAGACACAGGTACAGCTTTATTCTCCTGTTATCAGGCTTCCAAACCGTTCTTTCCATACTCTTTCCTTCCATAACCTTAGAAACATTCTGATTCTCTTCTAACTCATTGTGGACATTGGGCTTCATCTCTGGAATTGTGCTACAATGCTGAGAACTTTACCCTGCACTGAAACTTTTTCTTCACTTTTCCTATTGTATTTGAATTTAGCTTGATTGTATTTATTTATGTATTGTATTATCTGATTTGATTGGATAGCATGCGTAACAAAGCTTTTCACTGTACCTCGATACACGTGAGAATAATGAACAACCTAAATTCCAAACATTTGAACAAATGTCTCCAGTGTGAATAGGTGATTCGTGGTTAATGTGGATTCGGTGGGCTGAAGGGCCCGTTTCCAAGCTGCATGTCTAAAACTTAAATGTAGGCAAGGCTTAAGCAATGTTTTATAATGTTATAACACAGTTTCCCTGCTCTTCATGATGAGGGCAAGCATCTCGCATGCTATCTTCACCACCCTAATTACTTATGCTGGCAGTTTGGGCATCTGTGGACGTACCCCAAAATCCCTTTGTTCATCCACATTCCTTAGACCCCTGTCATTTAAGGGCCTGTCCCACTATGACAACCTAATTTGTGAGTTTAGAAGAGCTTGCGCTCGCCATAAACTCGCAGCATGGTCGACACATGGTCCTAGGAGGGCACTGTAACTCTCCTTCATGCTCGAGAGAAGTTCCTGCATACTTGCAGCCTCAGTTTGGTCAAGGAAAAAATTTCAGCATGCTGAAAAATTTTCCGCGAGTAAAAATTGGCTGGCATGGTTCTTTTGAACTCGTAGTGCAGTGGAGTGGGATCGCCATGTAGTTACAGACAGTCGAGGGCAGCCGTTGGAGTTTTCAGAACCAAGGAAAACCGACTGTGCCCTCGAGCTTGAAGGTCGAAAACAATTGCTGAAAAGTCGCATAAGTGGGACAGGCCCTTTAACCTTTCAGAATGCATCACTTTGAGTTTGCCAGGATTAAATTCCATCTGCCAATGCTCCATCCAACTTTCTGGCTGATCAGTATCATTCTGTAGCCCAAGACAATCCCACTCACCATCTACACCACTACAAAGTTTCATGTCATCTCCAAACTTACTAATCTTACCTTCTACAGTCACATCCAAGTAATTGCTATACATCATAAGCAAAGGTCCCAGCGCCAATCTTTGTGCTAAACCCACAGGTCAATTCCTCCAATCAGAAAAGTAATTCTCCAACACCACTGCCTCCTATTATTAGGGCAATTTTGGGTGCAATTTGCTAATATATCCTGAATCCCATGAGCTCTAACCATTTGGACCAGCCTACCATGCAGGACCTTGTCAAAGGCTTTACTTAAGTCTATGAAGACGATACCTCCTCAATATCCTTGGTTATATATATATTTTTTAATCAAATTAGAGACGCAGAATTTCCTACAAATCAATCCTGACTACCATAATCAATCACCATCATGCCAGGCAAAGATATATCCTGTACTTTAGAATTTATATATTTCTCTATGACAAATGTAAGACTCAATGGTCTGTAATTACCTGGCAATTCACGCTGTCCTTTGTCAATAAAGGAACCATATCTACTGTCCTCTAATACTTTTGTAGCTCACCTGTGGCAGTGAAGATACACTAATCTACATCCTTGCTTTTCATAGTCTGGGATAACTTCATCTGACATTCGGGAATTATTCATCTTTACTTACTCCAAGATGTCCAACAATTCCAGCTTCTTAAGATTAACATGTTTATCAATATCAATAGCCCTCTCCCTGAACACTTAATCTACCATTTTCTCTATTTGAGTGAATTGAGATAAGTATTCATCTTAAAATTTGCTAGCACCCCTGGTTCTACAAACAGATTGCCCCTTTGTTCCTCAAAGAACGAACTGTTACTCTTCCCTTGGTTGCCCTCTTGCTGCTAATATATTTATAAAATGTCTTTGAATTGTCCCTTAATATTGTCTGTCAGTGATATTTCCCAGCCATTTCGCCCTATTTGTTTTAATGTACTGTCAGGGTCTCAAGAGTCTCTCCGGTTTTTAATCACATAAACTGCTGCCAACAGGTAAGCTGGTTAAAAATGGAGAGGGAAGATTGTTTGCCTTTTAATGTAGGCGCTATTCTTCTTTCTCCAACACATCTGAATAAATCAATGTATGAGCAAAATCCGATAATACAGTACCCTACGCATTTGGAAACAGTTGAAATCAAACCTCAAACTGAGAAATTTCTCTCTCCTTTTACCAATCGCTAATAATCCTTTGTTTAAACCGTCTGCTTAAAAGTGTCTAAAAGAACCAGAGGGTACTATTCTGTGAATGGGTCACCTTCTAACACGTAAAGTCCTGACATGTAATGACAGTGAATTATCAACAGCATATTAATAGAACATTTTAAACATTTATTCTTCCCTACATAGAAGCACTGCGGCTATACTGCATACTATCTGTAAAATGCAATACAGCAACCATCTCCAACCTCTGACCTACTTATCACTCCTTCCCTCCACCCTGCCCAAGATTATCTGCTAAATTAGACATCACAACTTGGACACGTGCCACTAAGTCGCTGCCTCAAAAAGGTAGCCAACATCATCAAAGACCCACACCATCCTGGCCACACACTCGTTTCACCACAACCATCGGGAAGAAGGTACAAGAGCCTGAAAACTGTAACTTCCAGGTTCAGGAACAGCTTCTTCCCTACAGCCATCAGACTATTAAACACAACAACAAATAAGCTCTGAACTGCAACAGACTATTACTATTATTGCACTATATTTATTTATTTATTTATTGAGTATGTGTGTGTGTATATACACTGAACTTTTTTCTCTTTTTCTCCCGTTATGTACTATGTTTCAATATTCTGTTGTGCTGCAGCAAGTAAGAATTTCATTGTCCTATCTGGGACATATGACAATAAAACACTCTTGACTAATTCTTCCCCGCATAAAATAATGGATTTGGTCACAATTAATATGAAACCTAACATACGTTCAAGGTCGGCAGAGGAGCGACAGGTGAAAGAGTGAGTGCAGGGATTAGCTGAGAAATTTAATTAGCAAATCAGTAAATTCGCAAAGTCAATTACACAAACATCTTTAAAAAAAAGCAGATTATTCAGGTCTTTGTGCATGTTCCATCATTCAATAACCTCAGTACACCCCATCTCCAAATATGAAATCTAGTGAATTTCTCCAAGGCAGTACATTCTTCCTTGGATAAGGAGCTGAAAACTACACAGATGTAGTCTAAATAATGCCCCATATATGACTGCTCAAGAATGTCTTAATTGTAAAACTCTTAAAGGCCAACTTTCCCAATTAATCTCAATACTTGCAAGCTAACGCTTTGATTTATGTACAAGCACAGCTGGATCTGCTTAAATAACATTTCCTATTTTATCATTGATTAAACCACCCTTTACATCTTGCCCCACACAAGTCGGGTTCGGGGATTTGGCAGCAGTTTGTTCTATTTTCTCCTGTGGTGTTTCTCCACAAATGTTAAAACTTTCAACTGTATTCTTAATAGTTTTAGTCTTGAATTTCTACTTCCTTGTTGGTCGGTCAGACAATATAATTCATCATAATGGAATAGATACCAGGAAACAGATTAGGTTTCCATCCAGAGCATTTTACTTGACATTTTACTTAACTGTCTGAAAATGAGATCAATTTAAATGTGCCTTTGTCACTGAAGGATTATGTTATTTTTGACCCAAGGGTAACTAATTTCTAGAAGGAAAGCAAACAAAGCTGTTAGGAAATCACCCGAATTCAGAACTCATTCAAGTGAAATATGCTCTTGTGTTCAAAATTTTCTGATGTCAGCATCAGGCAATCTATGATCAGAAATATCATGGGATGAAAATTTGTCTCAATAAATATTTAGTCTCATACTACAGGAAAATGGATATGAATCTTGCCATAACATCCACTTCTCCCTCGTCTAGCTTTGGCACAAACCCCGATACCTTCTGAAGGAACAGGTCCAAAGTCTTGACATTCTAGGATAAGATTTACAAACATAAAGTGTTTCTTGGTATCTATTCCATTATGGTTTAGCCAGGATGACAACAGTTAACAAGGAACACAGACACACAGTGCCAAACTGTCATGTTTACACATGTACATATTCACATTGTCATAATTCTACTGAAATTGCTATCCCCAATACAGATCACTCTCATAAACAACCTGGCAGATATCAAGGATCAATGTTGCAGCCTCATGCACTGTAAGCTGTGTGGCATGCCAAATGTTACACTTATTCCAAAGCCTCCAAGGGGGAACTTAATGGCCCAATGAGAAATGAATTAATCACATCTCACCGGGTTGAAATTAAAAATCCCAGTTTTACATTGTCTAAATGAAAAAGCCAATTGTGAGAGAAGATTTAGACTGGTACACTACATGCCCAATTCAATTACATTAAAATATCTAAAGAAAAATTGGACTTTGGATCAATGATTTGAGAAAATAAAACACTCAAACATTTCTGTTGCCCTCCAGTCCAAATCCTTAGCCAAACATCCCGATGAAAAGAAAGCAAATGTATGCTCTAAAAATGTATCTTCTGCTAATATGAGAGACATTATAAATCAGTATCAAAATTACTTCCAAACATCTGACCCTATAAAAAAAGTGCATTAACTAACTCAGGTGGTTGTCTTGCACAGAGCTATCAAAATTCTATCCAAAAATGGGAGGGCAGTCAAGTACACAAAATGAATGAAATTTTGTTCCATAAGCCCAACAACATAGTCTCTGCAAGACCTAAGAATTCGAAGCACCATTATTAAAATAGAATCCTGTATCAAAATAAAACAACCACTGTTCCATAAATGACTTAAATGTATTTAAAAAATGAGAGACATCATCCTGGAAGAAACCTTTTATAGAGCAAGGCAGTTAGGACCATAGAAACAAGGAACTGCAGGTGCTGGTTTATCAAAAAAAGATACAAAGTACTGGAGTGGGTCAGACAGCATCTCTGGATAACATGGATAGATGACATTTTCAGTTGGGACCCTTCTTAATACTGATTGTACAGGAGGGAAGAGAGCAATGAATGGAGTGGAAGGACAAATTACTGACTTATTCAGCCCGAAGAAAGGTTTTGGCCCGAAATGTCATCTATTCCCTTTCTCCAGATATGCTGCCTGACCCGTTGAGTGACACCCGTTTTTTGTGTCTATCTTAAGAGCAGGACAAAGCCTGGCAGGTAATAGGCGTATACAGGTGAGTGTTTGATGGCTGGACAAAGGTCCATGCGGATGGTTGTAAGCTACCCAAATAGAATGTGATTATTTCCCACTTCGCGTGTGGCCTCACTCTGACTTTGGAGACGGCCCAGAACAGAAAGGCCAGTATAGGAATGGAAGAGGAGGTGCACCTAAACATCGGTCTCATCTAGAAAGACTGTTGAAGTTCCCTGGATGGAGGCGAGGAAGGTGGAAATAGTAGGGATGGGACGCCATGACTGGCGGTGGGATAACGTTGGAGGTGACAGAAGTGTCAGGTGTCGCTGGAGTAAAAAGTGAGGAACAGGGAAACTATCCTTCTCGTGTCTGGGGAAGGAGGAGAAATAGGAGAATTAAGGGGATGTAGTTGAGATGCAGGTGATCCTTAACAGTCTGAAGAAGAAATGCCAACCCGAAATGTCTCTTTATCCATGTTCTCCAGAGATCCTGTCAGACCCGCTGAGTTACTCCAGGACTTGGTGTGCTTTTTTGCAGTTGGGCCATCAATGAATTGATAAATAATTCTCCCTTTCTTTAAATTTAGTCCGAGAGTCAAGCGTGTTTTATTGTCATATGGACCAAAACAGAACAATGAAATTCTTACTTGCAGCAGAACAGATTTGTAAACACATTACTCAATAGATAATAAAATAAAAAAGTTCATTAAATTAAAAAAACGCAAAAATTATATGTTGTGGGAATAAAATCACTTAAAGCATAAGATTTCAAACCATGAGGATTAGAATCTCTCAGCAAAATTATTTTCGTTTATTGCAAAATATAGCGTATTTTCAAAGCAACGTGCAATCCTCCAAAGCCAAACCCAATTAATTACTACTAACAAAATTGAACTCAAAACAAATATCAATATGCAGCAAGGATAAATAAAGCCTTCAACAACGATTTGAGAATTAGATAAAAAATATAACTCAAGGTGTACTTCCAACAAAATTATGTTTACGTTTTGTAAAATTTGGTGTTACTGGGTCAATGTAATGTTCTTTGGAACATTTCATTATTCATAGGCAAGTGATATTATTAAACCAAGATGGTTGCATGTGCTGATTTCAGAGTGCCACATTTTCTGCACAATAACTGACTGCACTTAATATCCTAAATGGTATAAGTTCACGAAAGCCATTATATGAATTAAATATGTGTAGGAAAGAACTGCAGATGCTTAAATCAAAGGTAGACACAAAATGTTGGAGTAACTCAGCATTACAGGCAGCATCTCTGGAGAGAAGGAATGGGTGACTTTTCGGGTCGAGACCCTTCTTCAGCATTTTGTGTCTACCATATGAATGCAATATATGCTTTATAAATTACAGCACCAACCTAACAAAGTCACTAAATCAATGGGAAACACTATGCAGGTAGAGGGGCAGATCTCTTGCCTTATTAAATATAATCATTGCCTTGTCATTTTTCTTATACTTACCACAGAATAGAAATATGTAATTTAGCCCATTAGCAGAGCTGCCAAGTTTTGTCAGAGCATTTCAGTATTCTTGTACCTGAAAATTCACTATTTTGCTGAGGAAATCAGTAATTTTACACTGTGCCATTTTGCTGAAAAAAGTGTTGTTTTTTATGTGCGGTCATACCCATGTAAGAGTACAAAAATGCATAACTTTGTCACCAATTGATATGTCTTCTACGCACCTTAATTGACAGTGCATTCATTGCCATCTCTTTGTATACTGCTGTTTGAAGGGCTGCTTCCTGCTTTTAGCACCAGATGATGATGTGGAAGCCATTTTGGAAGCCTCCCTCTCCCTCCTTCGCTCTCTTTCCATCCTTCCTCTTTCCCTCCCTCCATCTCTCTTCCTCCCCCTCCCCCTCCCTCTTTCTTTCACCCTCTCTCCTTCCTTATTTTCTCCCTCCCTCTCTTATTCCCTCCCTCCCTCCCACTCCCTCTCTCCCTCCCCTAACAGTCTGTGACCCACAGCACCGTGGCCATAGCGCTATGTGTAAAGTGCTCCAACAGGGAGTGTTGTTTTTAGAACCCATAGCACTGTTCGTTTAAATCACCACGCTTTAAACTGACAGCGCTGTTTAAACCTGGAGCGGGACAGGCAGATCGAAGCTTACAACAATAATCATGCAGATCTTGAAATTTCAAATACTAATAGATTTAATCAGCTATAATTTTTATAGTTACAGTATGACTTTTTAAATCCTTGCATATTTTAAGCAGCAAGATGAAACAGGAAGTTGGGTTGATTTTTTTTAAATCCGTATTTTACAAAGCAAAATCGTACATCCGTATTCTGATCGCATTTCCGTACAAAATACGGAAAATCTGTACTACTTGGCAGCTCTGCATTAGGGTTCATGCAAGCCCCCAATGAAGCAATCGGATCAGTCCCATTTTCCACTAGCCCACCAACTTATTTTCCCCACTTACCAATGTTAACTGATAATTTATAACGTTCATTTAACCTACCAGCACATCTTTGAAAACAGAGCAGCCAGCAAAAATCATGTGGTTACAGGGAGAAAGTATAAACTCCAGCCATTACATTAGCCCTAGATCTAATAAGAGCCCCATCAACTCTGATGCAACAGCATTAACTGTACAACACTATGAATCACATTTGTTTGAACTCAGCTCCACACTTCAAATGTGTTTATTGCTACAACCTTCAAACTTTCTTACAATCAACCCCACTTTACAGGGCGAGGTTGTGTACCTAAGAAATGGTCTAACATTGCAACATTTCTAAATTTTTTGGGTCGTGATTTGTCAATTTTGCAAGGGCAAGTTTCCTTTACCCAAATGGCCATAACCTGTGAATTGTCTGTACAGCAGGTACAGACTATGGCTATGGCTCTAAAATGCAAAAAGGTAGAAGACTGTGCAGAATCTCTCTCTTGCTGCTATATTGACATTTGGCAGCTGAAAATAGCAAATTAAATCAGTACACAGATGTCAGACAAAATCATATTTGAATCCAGTATGGTTTAATCATTTGGAAACTTGGTGCAAATAGCAAAGAATTAATGGAGACAAAAACTGCAGATATTGGAATCTAGAATAAAAACAAAACACATCAAGCAGCATCTGGGGAGGCAAAAGGTCAGTCTATCTTTCAGGTTGACACCCTGTTTTGGAACTGCAAAGGAGGGTGAAAGAATATCAATACTGTGAAATAGTGGGGGCTGGATAGAGGCTCGTGGGTGTTAGGGGGAATGAGATAGATGGAAGCAAATAAGGGAGAAGGGACGGGGACGGGGGGGGGTGCTGGGAGAGAGGGGGGGGGGGGAAGAGGGGGCATGGAAAACAGGCTGTCGGGTGATAGATAGGGACGGTGATGGGCAGATAGAACCTAGTCAGGAAGTTGAGGGTATTGGAAGGATGAACAAAGGGAGAAAGGGAGAAAATTAGGTGGTATGAATGTTCAATTTTCCAATTTCAAACAATCCATTTCCCGGTGCTCTCTGCCCACATACTCACGTGATGCATAGTTTTCATCTCTACAGAAGTTTACCATTTGTCTCCACCTCTGGACTTAGCCCCTACAACTAGTTGCCCTGAGAAACTAAATCAAAGTATAAACCAAACTAGATTAATCCAGTAACACAAATACACTATCCAAGCTTTTATTCACGTTGCTTTTTTTCTTTCCAATCTATCAAATTGGAGCCCCATACTATTGATAGATATATAGCACGTCAAATTGAAAAGAGGAATTTTCCTGCTTGCCTGGTCCATGTTTATCCCTCACTCAATGTCACTAAAAGCTGATTATTTATTTGCAAGTCACATTATGACTATTTGGGTCGTTTTCCCAGTCAGAATCCACAAGTCACTATCCAAAAGATTTAGAGAAATAGAATGAAATTTCCTCTCAGTATTTGTGGAAAAAGTAAAGAAATCAATACAACATATTTTTGGTAACATTGCTTCGTGTCAAGGAAGGGGGGAAAAAAATCACAATAAGACCATTTCCCAGCAACACACTCACAAGAACAAGGGGGTTACCTGTTCTTCAATGCTTTTCATTGCTTACGCTTCAAATCCATTCCAAGTAGAAATGTATAAAACTTATCCTAAACTTCAGGCTTCAAAAACTAATCAACACTTCTATATTCTGGAATCATAAGAAACTGAAATGCTGGAATCTTGATGAAAATACAAAGTGCTAGAGGAATTCAACCCATCAGGCAGCATCTGCGGAAGGAATGGACAGGCAACATTTCAAGTCGACCCAACTTTAGACTGCTGCCTGACCAGCTGAGTTCCTCCAATGCAGTGTTTTGCCCCAATTCCTAGCTAAAGTAACTTTTACCTGCTCACATCTTCTTGCTCCTCCTTTGTTAGCACAAGGGGCAGAGGTAGTGGTGGCAACGTTGATGTTAGCAACTGTGAATTCTTTTCTTTCTCTTTTGTCATTTCACTTGGCACAGCTTGCTTGGGTTTTTCTTTTGGTGTGGTTGATTCCAATTTAATTGCTGGAATCTTGGGAATTTTTGTTCCTAGGTTTATCTGTATTACTTCCTTTTTGTCCAGGGTTGATTCATGATCTATTTTCACCTCTTGGGTAATCATCTTGGTTTTCAGTTTCTCATTTTTAACTACTGTTTGGATTCCAGTGTTCAATGGGGAAGCAGGTGCTCTCTCTGACTTGCATTTACTTGCTTCCTTTGCATCCTTTGTCTGTGATGCGCAGCCGACTGTTGAACTGACATTGCCACTTGCCTTGGCAGTAGTCACATTAAGTGCATTAGAGATTTTAGTATTATTCTTAGCAGCCTCAACAGCTCTCGCTTTTTTATGCTTACTTAGCTCAGCAGCAAGACTAGTCTTATAAGTTAAACTGTTTGGTGAAATGCTTGACTGCCGACTGCGAGACCTTGACACACGATGCTTGCTGCGAGATCTTGAGCGTCTGGAATAATACGGACTCCTGCTTCGCGACTTGGGTCTCCTGAAAGTGCAAATAATTAAATCAATCAAGGACAAATTAATTGGAAAAAA
Source organism: Amblyraja radiata (assembly GCF_010909765.2). Taxonomy (NCBI): domain Eukaryota; kingdom Metazoa; phylum Chordata; class Chondrichthyes; order Rajiformes; family Rajidae; genus Amblyraja; species Amblyraja radiata. The sequence continues at coordinate 96,143,356 of NC_045959.1, read as the reverse complement.
ATACAAATCACTTAATATGAATACAAAGTCTGCATGGTTTTAAACATTTCTTATAAAGTAGCTTCTTGATGCAGGAAATAAAACTTGGGAAAATGTTGCTATCGAACCAAATCAATTTAGCAAAGTAGCTAAAAATCTTCAAAAGAAGTGAATTATTATAATTTTAAAATATAACCCTAATATCTATATACTTTTAAAACTGTATGTGTGTGTGTGGATGTGTGTGTTTTACATATTTTGCATGTAAAACGTATCTCCTCGAAAACCGGACGCAAAAACGCGGATTTTTACCATTTCGGTAGGGATTTTCCTTGGTCAATTTTGAATAAAATTGATCACAAAACTAAAATTTTAAAATCTATACGGCACTCACCAGCTGCTGGCGTCACAATGCCCACCTGCCTCCAGCCCCCAGCCCAGCACAAGTACGCTCGCGCCACGCCTACAAGGGGGGTAGTTAGCGTGTGCGCGGGGGGTAGTTAATGTGTGTGTGTGTGTGTGTGTGTGAGGGTGGTTAATGTGTGTGACGTCGCATGCCGCCCCCCCCCCCCCTCAACCTCACGTTGGGGGAACAGACCCAACGGGTCTGCACTTAGTCCAGTAACACTTAAAATTGGCCATTTTCTTGCTTGATGGCTTGCTTGAGTAAAGTAACTTTTGAAAGCAAAAAGCCTGAGTATTCCTGTTCCATCCTCCAAATTACAAAACTAAATATCGGTTAAATGGAAGGCACCACAGAATTTTTGTAACAAGGATAATGTTTAGGATTCTTTTCTTTGGATTAGATTAGATTTAATGAAGAAGGGTATAGACTATATTATTTGTTCACTTATGAGAGGTGGATGTAGTTGGCAATCCCAGCATTTATAATCTATCCCCATTTGCCCCAAAGTGATGAAGTGATCCGCAGTATTAAAACTAATTTCAGCAAAAAAACAACTGGTGAGTGAGGCTACATCTGTGACTGATCAATCCGAAAAAAGTTCCTGATCCAAAACATCATCTGTCCATTCACTCCATAGATGCTGTTGGACCAGCTGAGTTTATCCAGTACTTTGTTTTCCTCAACATGCCAGAATCTGCAGTTTCTTGTCTCAAAGTTTTTTACAGCAACTAGCAGCCAAATTTCACTTTAATTCCAAAATATTTGAATTTAAAGTTGCCAGCTGCCATGGCGAGATTTAAATTCATGTCTCTGCTATGGACCCAATATTTTAACCAGTAAGCCAGCATACCCAAATAAATTTCTCTTTTCTGGAGTGGTTAATAGACGGGGATTATTTAAAATAGTGGTAATACAAGAGGCTGCAGGTGCTGACGTCTGGAGCAAAACAAAATGCTGGAGGAACTTTGTTAAAGTAGGCATAGCTTGAGGAGATTTTACAGTGGAGCTGCAAGACGTAGAAACATGGGGCTACAGATGTTGTTTACAAAAAAAGACAAAGTGCTGGAGTAACTCAGTAGGTCAGGCAGCATCTCTGCCCAAATACTCCCAAAATGCCACTATCCATGTACTCCAGAGATGCTGCCTGACCTGCTGAGATGCTTCAGCGCTATCTTTTTCTGCCCCTTGGATACTACTCCAGTAATCTAACCACCATACTATCCTATATTTCAGTCCTAAAATTTTGGGGGTCAGACTCTTTCCTCAGCATTAACTTACAGCTCCCAAATCGGAATACCAAAATGTCTTGCATTGATAGGTTGAGATTCCTACAAATTAATAACCAGAACTTCATATTATCCCTGATGATTTAACCACTAATACTACAAAAAAAGTTCACTTTTGCTTGAAGTATCAAAAAGCGTTAAAAAAAAGGGTATTCCTTTAATTATAACTATAGGCAGCAACCGTCCAATCCATCAGATCCATGCCATGGCCCAGCAGAAGCCCATTTCATTTATTTTTCTATAGTGTACAGCCCCATCACGCTTATGAACTACCATTTGACTATTCTACCGCTTACCCACAGCCAGGATAATTTGCAATTATCAATTAAGTTAACAGCACATCTTTGCGAGCAAAACATTACTTTAACCATTGAAAATTTCCCCATAAAGATAAGAACATCCATGCAACAATGCACTCCAATTTTGTGCCAATATATACTTTGTACCAACTGTATATCACGCACCTATCTTAAATAACCAATGTCAATAAAATGACCTGTTACTACAAAATACAATATGCAAGAATTAGAGAGCCTCTGAACCCTCTAAATGATATTGCAAGATTATAAATACCAAAAATAGCTACTTTACATTCTAGTCATTATTTTCCATATTAATTATTAATTCACCAGAAAATAACAAGAATAATGATATTTTTATATGCCAGGTGGTTTTATACAGTCCATCCAAGTTGAACACCCATCCTCTAAAGATAACAAAACTTGAAACCATCTTTTTCAAGGTTTAAAAACAGCAATTTATAAACATCACAGAACACTTAACATAATGAACATGAATTTACACAAAGTGTATGATCTGGTTACATTATTAGATTTCATGCTCCCAATATCTGCAATTAAAAATCAATATATTATCGGCTACAGATAGGAAAGGTGGGCTAATATTATTCAGACTTCATACAACTTCCGATGCTTGACACTGGTATATTTAGTTTTGTGGAAAGTTATATCCCCATCTACGTTTCCTGTGTAAACTATATTTCAGACTATTTAAAGATATTATAGACTTACACAGACAGTATGCAATAACAACTTTGCAGCACCCCAGGCTTGTAAACCAGTCATCTTCACCGACAATCAGACTGACCTGAGTTCGGGGCTCCGGCTGGACGAGCGGCGACGGCTGCTGCTGGAGTAGGGGTTGGGGGACAGGCCACCAAACTCATAGGGACTGAGATGCCTGGAGAAGCTGGGCGAGCGGCGGCGTGGGGCCGAGTAGGGGCTGGGAGAACGGCCGGTGTAGACAGAATGTAGGCCCTGCTCCCGCGAACTGTACAGCGGCTTGAAGGCAAAGAGCGGCGGCGGTGGCGGCGGGGTGCGGCCGAAAAGCTCGAAGGCGGCGGACCTGGCGGGGCTGTGGCCACCGCCAGCTCCGTAAACCTGCGGGTAACAAGGCACGGCTGTCCCGTACGGGCTCGGCTCACGGTACGCCGGGCTGCGAGGCCCAGGCGAGGTGCGGTAGGCCCGCGGCGCCTCCCAGTCCAACTCCCGGTAGGCCCGCGGAGGCTCCCGATAAGCGGCGGGCGTCTCTTTGTCGGTGCGGTGAGAGGCGCGGCTACCGCGGGCCTCAGGGCCGGGTTGCTCTGCCCCCGCTGCCGCAGTCGTCGCCGCCGCCGCTGCCGGCTTACTGCGGGCCCGGCTCTTGCCCTTGCCGTCAGCCCGGGCCCGGGAGCTCTCCTTCGCCCTCTCCCGTTTCCGCTTGTCCTTCTCCCGCCAGCGATCCGCCCTGCGGCCGGCCGGACTGCGGCCTAGGCTCTCCGCCTGCGAGCTCACGTCCTCGTACTCCACCAAGCCCCGCAGCGGCAGTGGCAGCGTCAGCGGCAGGGGAAGGGGGAGCGGGCCGGAGGCGGACACCGTTACTGCCGGTTGCAGGGCCTTGCGCTCGTCCGAGCGCTTTCTGCGGCGTTTCCTCCGCCGCGAACTGGAGGAAGGACGAGCGGCGTTAGATGTTGCGCAGCGGCCTTTATCCCGGGCCTGCGCCAGGCCGCTCTCACTCTGGCGTCTCCTGGTGCTGGGGCTGTGACCCCGGCTCCCGCCGCGGTTCTCCGTGCTCGGCATTGACTCCCGCGGCCTCACTCGCTCACTCGGCGCCGCCGCCGCCGGACATCGCGGGGCCTGCAGCCGCCACTCAACAACGCCGGCACATCCGGCCTCACGGCGGGCGGAACAGACTCACAAAATGGCCGTCCGCTGGGCGCCGCCGGACGTGACGTACCGTCGCCGGCGGATCTCCGGAGAGGGGCGAGGGAAGGGCAAAGATGGCGTTCGGTGAACCTCAGCCCTTAAACCATGTGCTGAAGAACTGCTGCTTCACGCCGAAGATAGACACAATATAAGCTGGAGTAACTCAGCGGGACCGGCCAGCATGTCTGGAGAGAAGGAATGGGTGACGTTTCGGGTCGAGACCCTTCTTCAGACTGAGTCAGGGGAGAGGGAGACAAGGTGTGAAGACGAGACATCAAAGAGAAATGTCAAGAGTGTTTTATTGTCATATGTCCCAGCTAGGTCAAAGAAATTCTTACTTGCTGCAGCACAACAGAATACGGAAACTAGTACATAACGGGAGAAGAAACAAAGTTCAGTGTGTGTATACACATACTCATAAACAACAAATATAGTCGATTGTCAGCTGAGGGGAAGGTGACATCGAGGCATGCAATCAGTAACATCAGTTGACAACTGGCTCAATGTGCAATACTTTTATTTATTTATAGCTGTTATTTTACCTTCAATGCCTGCCCCATCCTCTGTACCTGTTTTCTTTTTTTAATCGCTTAATATGGTTTTTTCGTTTTATGGGAGAAAATTTCACATTCCAACCCATGATTCAATTAAGGCAAAAAACAGGTGTTGAAGCATGTCATTCATATTTTGATCTATGATTCCTTAAATTGTCACAAATTATGATATACTATAATTTTAATACCCAGATGATGTGATACGATAGAACTTTATTTATCCCAGGAGGGAAATTGATCTGCCAACAGTAATAAAAACACAAAATACATGACACTTGAAACATACAAAAGGTATTTACATCTACCGCGATATGGGTTCCACAGATTACAAAAAAGCAAAACATTAGCGCGAAACACAATTGGAAAGAAAAACAAGTCTGCGGCAGTGGAAGAGATGTTTCGTGTTCCGTTGTCAAGTTTGCAGTTTGGTTCGAGGACATGTCGTTTTAGGAAAATTGCTGTTCTTGGCTTGGTGATGAGAGACTTAAGGCTTCTGTACCTTCTGCCCAAAGGATGCAGTGAGAAGAGGGCATGGCCGGGGTGGTGGGATCCATTAGAATGGATGCCACCTGCGTGTGGCAGTGCCTCATGCATATGCTTCGATGGTGGAGAGAGCTGTGCCTGTGATGGACCAGGCTGAGTCCACCATTCTCTGTAGACTAGATATGTAGAAAGGAACTGCAGATGCTGGTTTAAACCGAAGATAGACACAAAAAGCTGGAGTAAGTCAGTGGGTCAGACAGCATATCTGGTGAAAAGGAATAGGTGACATTTCGGGTCAAGATGAAGAAGTCATTATCATATTGAATATCTAGTCTGAAGAAGGGTCTCGACTCGAAACGTCGTCAATTACTTTTCTCCAGAGATGCTGACTGACCTGCTGAGTGACTCAAGCTTTTTATGTTTATTCTTTGTCTATTCTTGTGCAATGGTGTGTTGGAATTGCCATTTCAGGGCATGAAACAATCAATTCAGGATACTTTCTATAATGCATTTGTAGAAATTTGTTAAGAGTTTTTGGTGGCATGTGGAATATCTTTAAACTTCTTAAAAGGTAGAAGCGCTGCGCATATTCATAATTACATCTATGTGTTGGGCCCAGGACAGGTTGAAATGGATAGAACTTTGAGTATTAGGACAGATTGTAATCATGGGCATCAGTCAGGAAGTTGGGAGTTGAGGCCGAAAATCAGATCAACCATGATTGTAGCGGCAGATTTTTACATCGTTCAAGAGATTACTCCCTCTACCCACTAAAGAGACTACATGGCTTTAGGAGAATGTCGTAATAAGCATGTGAGCTCTCCGTGAGACCTTCAGAACTTCTTCACAGATAAATCTTCATAACACAGTCTATTGATTAATAGTTTCTTTACTGTTGAAGAAAAACAATAAGATATACATCCGACCTTCTTCTCCGACTCATACACTTTAATCTTCGTCAAACTCCAGCATATTGCTTTTAAACGTTAGAAAACTCCTTGTGTCTCGATTAAACTTCACATGGTCGAAGGGTGTTCCTTCCCCATGTAACTCCGAGCTAAACTAAAAACTAAGCTTCTGCGCAAGAAACCCAGCACCAATCACGCCCTTGACTACGTAATAAATCCCACTCACATAATAACGGGCAGTCTAAAATTTAAAGACAAATGCCATAATTAATGACGCACAAAAGAAGCCAAATGGCCACTACATACCGGCCCCTAATTGTTCCGAGTATATAACGAGGCAATTATTAATAAACATCAAAAAAGTATATCCGCATTCAGAATTCTTCATCAACTCTTCCATCTTCACCTTCGCCTTCTAGAAGCAAGCATAACTTGATTATTGATCTTATTAAAACCCTGTTTTTAGTTTAAAGTCATACCGTGGGATCTCACGCCGAAGTCGCCAGTGTCGGAGCTCCGTCCAGCGCAGCCTGTGGACTTCGAGAGCTGCGGTCTCCGGGGAGGAAGCGGCCGCTCCAGGCACTCCAAGCCGCTGAGAGTGTTCACCCGACACCAGAGCTTCATCATCCGGCGAGAGGGCCTGAAAATTCGGGCTGGCGTAGCGGTGACTGCGGAGGCCTCAATAGGCCCGAGGATGGGTGAACAGGGGACGGGACTGGACTTTTGATGCCTTCCCCCACTGTGGGAGCCATTGTGGGGGGATGTTTTTATGTTTACTGGTAAATTCTTTGATGTTGTGTCTTATCTTTATCTGTATGCTGCAATGGCAAGTCAAATTTCACTACACCAATTGGTGTATGTGATAATAAATGTTCTTTGTAGAGAGACTCTAGTTCATTGATCCATCTCTTATCGCTTAAGAAGCGGTTCGCTGCCAGTTCTCTAGAAACTTCATCCGCAGGATTTTCTTTTGTGTTAACATATTTCAATTGTGCAACATTAGTAACTCCCAATGCTCTTTCCATTGGCAAATTGTCTCTGTCCAAATTATTCTTCAAAGTGGTTATTCATGTAATTTAGTATTCTCGCCAAACTTGCATTTCAAATTCCGGGTGCGTTGCTCTGCCATACGATGATTATTCAGCAGATTAACACTTTCTTGTTTGAAAGGTAAGTCCAGACAATAGGAGGATGGCGGACTGCAGGAGTGGGGCGCCGTTGTATATGGCTGCTCTGCCTGCAGTCCGTCCTTTCATCCTTTTTTATTTTTAGTCCTGTTAAAAACAAAATGTTTGTTGGAGGTCTTCTTTTATGTGGTTTTTGGGGGTAGAGGAAAGGGAAACTTTATTTCCTAGTCCCTACCTGGTCGGAGAGGCAGCTTACCTCCGAGCTGCTTCTTCGCCCCTTCCTCGCGGCCTACCATTGGACTGGAGCGGTGTTTCCTGTCGGGACCGGCCGGAAAGGAAGCGGCACAGCGCTGGGACACCATCACGGAGCGGGCGATGCCCTACCCGGGTCGCCGTCCGAGGAGGAAGCGGCTGCTCCAAACATTCCAAGCCGCTGAGGAGTGTTCACCCGACGCCGGTGTTCCATCGTCCCGGCAAGAGGGCCTGAAAACATCGGACTGGCTGCGGAGGCCACAAATAGGCCCCAACCTCGGGTGATCACAGAGGAAGAGGACTGAACTTTCTGGTGCCTTTCCCCACAGTGGAAATTTTTGATTCTGCTGTGGGGGGACGTTCATGTTGAATTCTATAATGTGTTGTGTCATTTTATTTTTTGTTAATTTTTCTATGGATGTACGGAAACTACATTGTTTCTTCTATGTAAAGCACTTTGGTTTCAACGCGAGTTGATTTAAACGTGCTATATATAAAATATTGGTGGGCGGCGCGACTTTCGTCAGCAGCGGCCTCTGCAGTCCGTCTGCGTTTTTATTATTTTATGTCTATGTTTTTTATGTAGTTTTTGTTATTTTTTGTTGGGGTATGTGTGTGGGGGGGGTGGGGGTGGTGTGGGGGGGAGGGGGTAACTTTTAAATCTCTCCCTGCACGGGAGACCCGACCTTTTCTTTGTCGGGTCTCCGTTGTCGTTGGGGCTGCAACGAGGAGCGGCCTCCAACAGGAAGACCGGGGGCTGTGGTGCCGACTACTCACCTCACCGTCGCAGAGCTGGCCGAGTCCAGAGCGGGTGGAGCTGTGGTGGACTCTGCTGCGGCCTGATCCCCGGAGTTTCGGAGGCTGCAACTGCGGGTCTGGCGGACGGCGGCACCGGGAGCCCGCGGGTCCCTGGAGGGAGACCGCTTTTCAGGGCTCCCGCAACGGCGACTTCTCCCGCCCGAGTTGCGGGGTTGAAGAGCTCCTGGAGCGGGGCCTTACATCACCGCCCCGCGCGGCTTGGAATGGCTGCGGGACATTGCGAGCGCACGCCGGGGGCTCTAACACCAAGACCCGGTGCGCGACCTTGCATCACCCGGCGTGGCTTTAATGGCCGCGGGACAATCGCCATCGCCCGCCGGGGGCTTTGACTTTGACTCTGACATCGGGGGGGAGAGTGCAGTGGAGAGATAAGTTTTTTTGGCCTTCCATCACAGCAATGTGATGGATGTTTATGTAAATTATGTTGTGTCTTGGGTCTATTTGTTTGTACTGTATGGCTGCAGAAACGACATTTTGTTTGGACCTCAAGGGGTCCAAATGACAATAAATTGAATTGTATTGTATTGTATTGTATGTACTTACTTACTTACTTACTTACTTACTAATAGTGTCCGTCAATCTTTACTGAGTAGTTCATAATATCCACGAACTTTAACTCTTCTTTGGACATTTCTTCAGATTCCTTATTGGTACTTTAATTGAAGTCATGATTGTATTGCTTCATCACCAGGTTTTCTAATTTATAAGTAGATATTTTGATTAACAATAATGATAGGATAGTCCTTCTGATTCCTGTTTTCATTGTTCCTTCTCCATAGATAACCCATCCCTGTCGTGTTTTCACAGCATACGGTCCATCATCTTGGCTCCTCACAATCTGTATACATTCCAATGCCTTCAAAACATTTGGTCCGATAAGTAGGTCAACACTAGATTTTATTTTAGATATTTTGACATCCTTCAGGTAAGCCATTGTTTCAAGTCTTCATGTCTGGGTATAGTTTGACGACCAACAGGCATGGTTTCATGTGTAAATACTTCAGATATTGGTTTTAAATTATCTTCATCCAGACTGGATATCTCCATACTTGCAATGTTACGACATGCTCTCTTTATCTTCATTCATGGTACGCAATCAAATCTTAGTCTCTTCACCTGTGGTATTCAGTCTTCTCATCAGGTTTTCTGTGCAAAAGGTAATTGAACTTCCGTGATCCAAAAATGCACATGTTTGCAACACTGTATTCGTCTTGCCATTCCTTACCTGTACTGGTAAGATAGAAAAGATACAGGCTTCTATCCCGGCCCCAATATGAGCAGTTACTTGAGGCGAGGTGATAGCATCACTAGTAGCTGGCTTCTCCTTCTGTTCTGTTTGCTCTTCTATTTGTTCCGGTTCTTTCTCTTCTATTTGCTCTGGTGGCTTCTTTACAATGTGAAGTGCTTCAGGATGTTATTGCTTGCACTTATAACAAATTATAGGACTCCTACTGTCTCTCACCATGTATCCTCTCAAACATCCAAAACAGATTCCCCTCTCTTTCAAGAAATCCACCTTATCTTCATATTCTTTCTTCTTGAATCTTCAACTTGACCAACTTCATCACATAACAAACAAAATCCTATTTGTTTGATAATAGATACATCTCCTTTCATTCCATCTGTTGTTTCCGAAGATATTATAGTGGTATGTTCTTTCCTTTCTTTATATATGGTATATGGACACATTTATCTGTTTTGTAGTAAATGCCTACTATTTTCTGTGTGCTTAAGCAAAGCAAGAATTTCATTATCCTATACAGGTACACATGACAATAACCTCACTTGAACTTGAACTTCAGTTTTGGTAAAGGTAGAACCTTTGTTCGTTGCAATTGGTTTATGATCTTCAATAGTCCCGTGGTGTGGATGTAACATGTTCCGTATTTGCTTGTCCAAGAAATTCACCAGGTCTGGTAGCCTGGCTATTTGCTTCCTCTCATCCAATATTCCGCCTGCTCCATCTCTCCAATTTTCTCTCAGTCTTCTGGGCAGCTTACTAATGATGACTCTAGTATTACTTGCAAGATTCATTTCCTCCATGAGGCCGAGATTTTTCATAGAGCTGCAACAACCTCTAAGAAATATTGCGTAATCACTCAATGCCTCCCCATATTATTTGCATCTTCCCGATACTTTTGCCTGGCTCTGCCACCTTGTGGTTCCTCTGATGCCTCTATTCCATCCATGGATTTAAACAGGTCTTGGCAGATTGCCAAGTCTTTAAATTGAACGAACAAGGACTTCTTCAATCTGCTTTAGTTTTGTTGATAAACATCTTTTCTCAAGAACAATAACAAATTGGATTTCCAGACAACTCCCTCAACATCTACGAAGTTAATAATGACGTTAGTTCAAAAGGAATGTGTCTTATCTTGACTTCAAAAGAATCGAAGGTCAGATCTGGATTTCTCCAGGCTGGTGGAAAAACACTTTATTGGCTCTCTTCTAAGCTAGCAAAACTAGCTTATTGGCATCCTTACGGTTCAAAATCCGTTCAAATTTAAAGCTTTCTAGCTTCAAAAAAATAATAGTCGATTTCTACTCACGATTTTGTGATAATGTCTTCCATCTTCAGATAAGTCGTGTCGCTGTCGATAAACCTCTAGGCCATCTCTGGTTCCTCTTCTGGAACCGGTTTTCTGGCCAGAACCTCTTTCGAGATCATAGCCAAGTCTTCTGTCTCACTCTGGGGCTGGCTCTCACCTCCTGTCAGAGGTATCCTTAGACTTTATGTAACGGCAGATTTTTACATCGTTCAAGAGATTGCTCCCTCTAGCCACTAAAGAGACTACATGGCTTTAGGAGAATGTCATATTACGCATGTGAGCTCTCCGTGAGACCTTCAGAGCTTTTCACAGATAAATCTTCATAACACAGCCTACTGATTAATGGTTTCTTTATTGTTGAAGAAAAACAATAAGATATACATCCAACCTTCTTCTCCGACTCGTACACTTTAATCTTCATCAAACTCCAGCATATCGCTTTTAAACGTTAGAAAACTCCTTGTGTCTCGGTTAAACTTCACATGGTCAAAGGGTGTTCCTTCCCCATGTAACTCTTTCCCCATGTAACTGAAAACTAAGCTTCTGCGCAAGAAACCCAACACCAAACACGCCCTTGACTACATAATATAACCCATCCACATAATAACGGGCAGTTAAAATTTAAAGACAAATGTCATAATTAATGACACACAAAATAAGCCAAATGGCCACTACAATGATCTTATTGTTTTGTTTAGTTTGGTTTCAAGATACAGCATGGAAACAGGTCCTTCGACCCACCGAGTCCGCACCGACCAGCACTATCCCCGCACACCAACACTATCCTACACACACTTGGGGCAATTTACAATGTTACCAAGCCAATTAACTTACAAATCAGTACGTCTTTGGAGTGTGGGAGGAAACTGAAGATCTCAGAGAAAACCGACGCAATCACAGGGAAAACATACAAACTCCGTACAAACAAGCATCCGTAGTCAGGATCGAACCGAGGTATCTGGCTATGTAAAACAGTAGCTCTACCGCTACACCACCGTACTGCCGCTGTTGAATGGCAGAGAGGGCTCAAGGGACCACATGGCTACTCTGTTCTAATTGATGAAGTTCTTATGCCCAAAGTCAAAGTTACACAAACTAACCTCAAAGGCCAAGGTGCATTAACCTACAAACCAGTACGTCTTTGGAGTGTGGGAGGAAACTGAAGATCTCAGAGAAAACCGACCATCTTTTCTGCAGCATTTAATCACCAATAACTACCTCCTCCAACACTTGGCTTCCATTATGTAATCAATTTATTCGAAAGTCCATGAAAAGAAGTGACATTCCATGGCACTCTTCTGACGTTGGTCAGTATTAAACCCTGTAATCAGCATCACTAAAATAGATCATTGCTGTTTGCTGGGGCTTGCTGTGTATATGTGGTTGTTTCAGTTAGTTTCTAGAGTCAAGAACGTTTCATTGTCATGTTACCGAAACGGAACAATGAAATTCTTACTTGCAGCCACAGCACAAAAGGTTTGTAAATGCAGTACTTAATAGATAATATGAACAAACAAAAAAAAAACAAGATGTTTAATAAATAAAAACCCCAGTATAATGCAAACCACCAAACAAAGCCCAAAGTTCCTAGAGCTTCAGAGGCAGTTCGCAGTTCAGAGTTTACCAGGAGTCGTAACGTAATAGCCTGATGGTCGTTGGGAAGAAGCAGTTCCTGAACCTGGATGTTATGGTTTTCAGAGTCTTCCTTCTGATGGCAGGAGTGAAATGAGAGGGTGGCCAGAATGCCGTGGGTCCTTGATAATGCTTGCTGCCTTTTTGAGACCGTGCCTTTAATAGATAGCTTCAATGCTGGTGAGGTCGGTACCGTAATGGACCGCCAGGCAGTGGCACCATTTTTTGTAAACTCCTTCGTTCTTAGGCGTTCGAGTTGCCGAACTGGACCATGAGGCAACCAGTGAATTTGCTCTCCACTATACATCTGTAGAGGTTCAAGAGAATATTTGTTATCATACCAAATCTCCTCAATCTTCTAAGGAAGTAGAGGTGTTAATGGGCTTTTTTCATCATTGCATCAATGTGCTAGGTCCAGAACAGATCTTCAGAGATATACACGTCTAGGAAATTGAGGTTGTTGACTCCCCACCACTAACCCATCGATGAAGACAAATTTGTGGATTCTTGGCCTTCTTCTAAAGTCAACAATCAGTTCCTTGGTTTTACTGATGTTAAAAGTGAGGTTGTTGATCTGGCACCGTTCAATTAGATAATCGATCTCCCTCCTATGCTCTGATCTTTATCCATAATTCGTCCAAAAACTGTGATATCATTAACAAATGTAAAGATGGAGTTAGTCATACAGTAGCAATGTTACAAAATTTTGAGATTTTAAAAATCAAGTCTGCAATTTATCTCATCAGATAAAGCATAAAAAGAAGTTTAATTTGACACCCAATTCACTTTCATATCTTTAGTATTAAAATAGTTATGGCCATTTTCATACTCGGAAATTAGCATCTTATTCCCTATTGCCTTTCCATTGACTGAACACAAAAGCTGTGATCGAGGACAGTCAAAAGCCCATAACTTTCTTAAAAATTAAGAGAACTAAATGAAATTTTCAGTTATTGTAGATTGAAGCATTCTGAAACAAATATAAAACATCTTACTTGGATGACCTGAAATTAAAGCATAATTAGTTAATTACCTAATTGTAGCTAATTACAAAATTGACCGTTGTGACAGAAATTGCCTTGAAAATTAAAAAATGTGATATTCTCAAGATCAGAACTTTAATATTATTGTATAATATGCTGTAAGTCTGTAACAGGTAGGTAAATAAATTACAATTTCTAGCAATAGACCAAGTCTTTATGGAGAAGATCAGTTGCTAGATGGTACATTGGCATATCATAATCAGTAGCATCATCATACTCCTCAGATTGTGACCAATAAGCAACTCTGTACACCTTGTTTTTTCTCAACTTTTCAATTTTGGCATTATAAACTACAAGTATTTGGTCTTCAAACCACACATGACATGCCTTTCTGCCCACTACTTTCCCGTTAAGAATGTCCTGTAGATTCAATTTCTTAAGAAAAGGATAATTTTCAAAAATAGCCTAAGTATCCAAATAACAAACTAATCCCATTCACACAGGAATTCACAATATAACATGATTTTTAAATCTCAGTCATGAATTTATATGCCAGATGGAAGGGATTTAATGTTTAATTCCCATATATTAATCCAGAAACATCCTCTCAAAATATAATCAAAATTATTGTTTTTTGCACAATACATGTGACTCAAACCGTTGTGAATATTTAGTTTAAAAATAATGATCATTGAGAGAGAATAACACAAAATATTGACAATTTAGACAGCTTATGGCATGATTGTTCAAAAAAAATGTGCATTTTAATCATCTTGCTTCTGGAACGCGATCGATTGGAACGTTGCGTTTGCGGTGAATTTGAACTCCATATCGGCAGGAAAACACTGCCGGTTCGTATGGGGCCCAAATAACATTTTCGCAACATAAAAGTAGATTAAAGCCATCCCAAGAAGCAAGATTATATGTAAAATACACGACTTACCCTTTGTTTTGTCCCGTTCTTGCGATCCGTCACATTGTAGGCGTTGAGGGCGTTCAGTCGCTTTTTATTTTAATCCAAATATTAAATTGTCCAGCGTTTTTTTTTTAAATATAGCGCAAACGGGAGTCGGATCGATTATTCTTCAGCAGCTAGCAGCCCGAGTAAGTCCGCCTCCGATAGGCAGTACAAAACGGCATTTTAATCCCACCCCCCCCCTCAAAGGCGTCAAAGTCGCGCATACGGACAGTGGCAGAACTGCAGCGCCGCTGAAGGTAAGTATTGTAACATCGCTACATACAGCGTGGAAACTGGCCCTTTGGCCCAACTTGTCCACACTGACCAACATGCCCCATCTATACTAGTCCCACCAGCCCATATCCGTGTAAACATATTCTATCCATGTACCCGTCTAAATGTTTCTTAAACAGTTGCGAACGTACCTGCAAACTGTGTCTGCCTGCACAGTCATGGGTGGAGAGTGAGTAGAGCACGGGGATTCGCACAGAACCTTGAGGTGCTCCTGTGCTGATGGTTATTGGGGAGGAAGGGTTGTTATCAATTCATATCAATTATTTTCTGTTGATGAGGAAATCAAGGATCCAGTTGCTAAGAGATTCACAGAGACCCAGTTCTCTAAGCTTGGTAACAAGTTTGGAGGGCATGATGGTGTTGAACGTTAAGCTATAGTCTATGAACAACAGCCTGTTGATATGTATTTTTATTGTCCAAGTTGTTCTGTGCAGAGTGGAGAGCCAGCAAAATCGCAATCACCATTGATCTATATTAAATTCTACATTACAAACATATAACTTTGGAACAGGAATAAGCTATTCAGTCCTTCGACCTGCCATTTAATAAGATTATGGCAGATCTGAATGTAACTGAGGTAAGCTTTCACCACCATACTAATCAAAAAATTCATTTAGCTCCATCATAAATATTCAAAGACTCTTCCTTAAAGTGCAGTGGAAAAAAAGTTTCAAAGACTCTGGAAGGCCGCAACATGGCCACTCCCTCTTCTCCCCTTTCCCATCGGACAAACGATATCGAAGTGTGAAAACGCACACCTCCAGATTCAGTGACAGTTTCTTTCCAGCTGTTATCAGGCAACTGAATTATCCTACCGCCACCTGAGAGCAGTCCTGAATTACTATCTACCTCATTGGTGACCCTCGGAGTCTCTTTGATCGGACTTTACCTGGCACTAAACGTTATTCCCTTATCATGTATCTATACACTGTAAATGGCTCGATTGTAATTGTGTATTATCTTTCCGCTGACTGGATAGCAAACAACAAAAAGCTTTTCACTGTACCTTGGTACACATGACAATAAACTAAACTAAACTGAAACGGAACTGCACTTTTCCATACACGGGACGCTACACTGGTGTGGCTGCGAACATGTAAATAGAGTTGGATAGATATACTTGGCTGCACAGTCATGAGTCTATTAGGAGCATATATGAGTGCTGAAAAATCAATTCATGATTGATGCCTGCCTTTGCTAAGAAGTGATAACCCAAGATATGAAAAGTGGTCGGCATTTTAGCCTAACCTGAACTGAACTTTCCTCCATCAAATTTCTTGTAGGAGTGTAGCTAATTTTCAGAACCAATGGGAACTGTTCAAGCTCTGTTGACAACACTATAACCTCAAAGTCACCTGAATTTTACTATCTCGGCTGCAGTACACAGATAATGATTGTGCTTGTGTATATGGAGGCCAACCTTCAAGCCATCAGTAGTCTGTTTATGAAGTATATAAACATGAGCCTTGCACTCAATAATGAACCCCCACCATCCTGTGCAATATTCAGCCCTCTGACAACAATCTGGTAAATTCCCTAAGTTACTAATCCATAAAAAAGCATTAACATCCAATTTTAATAACTGCACTGTGCTCCATAGTTATTCTCACCAATCATATCATATCTATCTATCTATCTATCTATCTATCTATCTATCTATCTATCTATCTATCTATCTATCTATCTATCTATCTATCTATCTATCTATCTATCTATCTATCTATCTATCTATCTATCTATCTATCTGTCTGTCTGTCTGTCTGTCTATCTGTCTGTCTGTCTGTCTGTCTGTCTGTCTGTCTGTCTGTCTGTCTGTCTGTCTACTTTTAAAACTGTGTGTGTGTGTGGGTGTGTCATTTTGCCTTTGAAACGTATCTCCTTGAAAACCAGACTAAAAAAACGCAGAGATATTTACATATTTCGGTTGGGATTTAACTTATGATTTCAGAAATCAACTCCTCTCTGAATTCCCTTTTGAACACTCCTCTCTGAATTTGGTCAATTATTTCCCCAGATTTTGAATAAAATTGTTCACAAAACTCATTTAAAAAAAGTTATCACCGCTTGCCAGCTGCTGACGTCACAATGCCCACATGCCCACCAATCAAGCCCCACCTGCCTCCTGGCCCCCCCCCCCCCCCCGCCGCTGTGCATTAATGCAGCTGCTGTCAACGCGCATGTGCAGTTTTCCACGAGGTACGTTACTCCACGCACCCCCCCCCCCCCGTTCTTCATAAGGCGCAGAAAGAACGAGAATGTTCTGCAGCAAAGATCCTATAGCTGCGCTCCGCTATAGGATCTTTGTTCTGTAGTTCCGGAGGTGAGCGTCGCTCACGCACTGAAGGAGGTTCTCCTCACTGTCGGCGCAGCTCGTGAAGCCCCGCTCCTCCCATCCCCTGCCTGCTCATTCCAGCTGTGGGTTTCCAGAGAATCAGAAGCCACTTCTGTCTCTCTCCACATTTCGCAGCCCACTCACTCGTCCGGCTCCCCTCCACCCCCCCCCCCCCCCCCCCCCCTCCACTTCTCACCTCCTCCCTCCCTCTCTCCCCTCTCCTCTCTACTCATCACAGGGGATGACCTCCTCTCCAGGAAGGCCCGATCGTCTGTCCCCCCCCCCCCCAGGCCCGGCTCTGTCACGCTGGTGGGTGCGCTTACCTTTGCGGAAGCCACGATCGGCTGGTCCCCCCGCTGCTTTTCACCGTCCTCAGATCGCTCCGTGCCTCGCTCGGGCTGCCGCCCCGCCCCCCTCCTCTCTCTCTCTCTATCCCTCCCCCCCTCTCTCTCTCCTCTCTCTCTCCTCTCTCTCCCTCCCCTCTCCTCTCTCCCTCTCACTCTCTCCCCGCTCTCTCTCTCTCTCCCCCTCTCCCATCCCTCTCTCTCCTCTCCCTCTCCCCTCTCTCTCCCACCCTCTCTCTCCTCTCCCCTCTCTCTCCCTCCCCTTCCTCCCCTCCCTCTCTCACTCTCCCCCTTCCTCTTCCCCAATCCCCTGCCCTCCCTCCCGTAAACCGCCTCCCCTCCACCCCTCCCCTACCCCTTCCCTCCACCCCCTCCCCTACCCCATTCCCTCCACCTCCCTCCTCCCCCAACCTCCCCCCCTCTCCCTCTGTCTCTTGCCCTTCTGTCCCTTTCTGTCTGTCTCTCCCCATTCTGTCTCTGCCCTCACTCTCTATCCCCCCTCCCTCTCTAGACACGCCTGCGAGTTGGGGGCTATGCGTCAGTGGATAGGGAGGTTATGGGGTAAAAGGAGCAAATTAATAAAATTAATATAATATCAAGGGGGTAGTTAGCGTGTGTGCGGGGGGTAGTTAGTGTGTATGACGCCGCATGCCGCCCCCCGTCCCCCCCACCCTCGCAACCGCACGTTGGGGGAAGAGACCCAACGGGTCTGCACTTGGTCTAGTGTCCTATACAACTGAAGCACTATCTTCCTACTTTTGTACCGCATTCCCCTTGCAATTAACAAATACTGTACATTGCTTTTTTTTCCACTCATTTTCTGTAGATGCTTACTAGTCTTTTGTGGCACAATAGCACAGTTGGCACTGCCACCTCACAGCTCCTGAGATCCAAATGCAATTCTACTGTTGTGTGGACTTTTCATGTTTTCCCAGTGACCAAGTGAGTTACTTCAATGGTTACTTCAATTTCCTTCCAGAGATGTAGGTTATAAATTGTTCCTTTGGGAATGGGACTGAAGGGATTGTTCCGTTGTGAGCTAGCATGAGTCCAATGGGCCAAGGGGCATCTTTGTGTTGGAATAGTATTCATTGAAGAATCATGCACAAGGACATATGTTAAAAGGGAGGAGTTTATGAAACAACTCAGGAAAACCTCTTTGATAGTATA
The DNA here is from genome assembly GCF_010909765.2 of Amblyraja radiata. Taxonomy (NCBI): domain Eukaryota; kingdom Metazoa; phylum Chordata; class Chondrichthyes; order Rajiformes; family Rajidae; genus Amblyraja; species Amblyraja radiata. The sequence goes on along the minus strand of NC_045959.1, from coordinate 96,125,076 downwards.
TTTTCAACCAAAAATAAATGTTTGCGTCTAGTTGTGGAGAATAAATTGGATCTAATGTCAGTAGCAGTTTTCATCAATTAAGAACAGATTAATAATGAAAATGAGCAGGGAAAATCTAACGTAACATCTAACTGGAAATCTAATTTCCATGGGATTAAAAACAATTGGATAAATTTAAGGGGAACGGCAATATTGGTAGATAAAACAATGGATGGCTTTTAAGATGTTTCGGGTCAAGATACAAGGAGAAAAGACAAGGACATCAAATATTATAAAACAAGTTACCTTTCATAAAGTGTAGGGAGGAACTGCAAATGCTGGTTTAAACCGAAGAGAGAAACAAACGGGTGGAGCAACTCAGCGGGTCAGACAGCATCTGTGGGGAAAAAAGGAATAGGTGACATTTCGCGTCAAGACCCTTTTTCACACTGAGAATAAGGGGAAGGGGAACGAGAGATATAGATGGTACTTAGGAGAAATGAATGGAAGATATGCAAAAAGCATCGATAATCAAAGAAATGTGGAGCATACAATAGGCCATTGTTGGCTGTGGGATAGGTGACAATGTGTCTCAATCAGGGAGGACAGTAAAACTATTTTTGATGACTAGGGTGGTGGAGCTACGGAGAGAGAGGGAATCCAAGGGTTACTTGAAGTTAGAGAAATCAATATTCATACCGCTGGGTTGTAAGCTGCCCTCGCGAAATATGAGATGTTGTTCCTCCAATTTACGATTGGCCACACTCTGACAATGGAGGAGGCCCAGGACAGAAAGATCAGTGTGGGAATGAGAATGGGAAATAAAGTGTTTGGCAACCAGGAGATTACATAGGCCGAGGTAGACTGAGCGAAGGTGTTCAGCAAAACGATCACCGTCTGCGTTTGGGCTGGTCGATATTTAGGCGTCCACACCTGGAACAGCGGATACAGTAGATGAGGTTGGAGGAGGTACAAGTGAACCTCTGTCTCACTTCGACTTATCAGGGTTCCTGGACACAGTCAAGGAAGGAGGTATAAGGACAGGTATCGCATCTCCTGCTGTTGCAATGGAAAGTACCTGTAAAGGGGGTGGTTTGAGTGGGAAGGGATGAGTTAACGTAGGAGTTGCAAAGAGAACCGCCTCTGCAGAAAGCAGTGGAGATAGGATGTGGCTAGTGGTGGGATCTCGTTAGAGGTGGCAAAAATGATGGAGGATTATGTGCTGTGTGGGACGGCTGATACGGTAAAACACGAGGACTAGAGGGGTGTCGCTGTTGCGACTGGGGGGAGGGGGTGGAGGAGCAAGGGCAGAGCTGCATGTAATGAGGAGACACGTGTGAGGGCCTCATCTATGATGGAAGAGGGCAACCCCCATTCCCTAAAGAATGAGGATATCTCAGATGTCCTCAGATGGAACAGCTCATCATGGTTTTCATAATTCATATTGACCAATTTCCCTTCACTGCTACCCTCCCATAATTTAACGGATTTTAAAAAGATTAAAGCAATGGATCCAATTATTTTTGCAGTCGCTTTAAACTCCATCGATGCAGAACAACAGGTCCAGAGATTTGTCCACCTTTAACTACACGTGTTTCCCTAAAAATACTTTATCCCTTCTGATGTTTTATGTTCCTGCACATCATCTGAAATTAACCCATTATCTAAGACTTGTTTCCAGTGTTCTCCACGGTGAAAATTAATACATTATTTGAACGAATGAATACGTTTATTGGCCAAGTATTCACATACAAGGAATTTGCCTTGGTGCTCCGCTCGCAAATGACAACATGACAGAGTGACAGTTAAGAATGATACATAAAACATTAAACATTAATAATAAAACATTATTAATTAAATATGTGAATTAAATAAAATACCAGAGCAAAAGGAGGCTACACATTTTTGGTTATAGAGTAGAGCTACTACTCGTGGAAAAAGGCTGTTTTTATGTCTGGCTGTGGCAGCTTTGACAGTCCGGAGTCGCCTTCCAGAGGGAAGTGATTCAAAGAGTTTGTGGCCAGGGTGAGAGGGGTCAGAGATGATCTTACCAGCTCGCTTCCTGGCCCTTGCAGTGTACAGTACGTCAATGGAGGGAAGGTTGCAGCCAATAACCTTCTCAGCTGATCGAATGATTCGCTGCATCTTCCAGATGTTGTGCTTGGTGGCTGAGCCAAACCAAACCATGATGGAGAAGGTGAGGACAGACTCTACGATGGCCATATAGAATTGGACCATCATTGCCTGTGGCAGATTGTGCTTCCTCAGCTGCCACAGGAAGTACATCTTCTGTTGTGCCTTTTTGACTGTGGAGTCGATGGTGGTCCCCCACTTAAGGTCCTTGGAGATGATGGTTCCCAGGAACTTAAAAGACTCCACAGATGTGACTGTGGTGTTGTTGATGGTGTGATGGGAGGGGGAGCTCTCCTAAAGTCTACAATCAATTCCACTGTCTTAAGAACATTGAGCTCCAGGTTGTTGCGATGGCACCAGCATGTCAGCTGTGTCAATTCCCTCTGTCGGCAGATTCCTGCCCATCTGGATCAGTCCAATCAGGTGTTCAAAAGGGAACTGCAGATGCTGGAATATTGAAGGTACACAAAATTGCTGGGGAAACTCAGCGGGTGCAGCAGCATCTATGGAGCGAAGGAAATAGGCGACCTTTCGGGCCGAAACCCTTCTTCAGGCTCTGACAAGACAAGTCTGAAGAAGGGTTTCGGCCCGAAACGTCGCCTATTTCCTTCGCTCCATAGATGCTGCTGCACCCGCTGAGTTTCCCCAGCAATTTTGTGTACCTTCAGTCCAATCAGGGTTGTGTCGTCACTTGAAAAGCTTGACAGAGGAGTCAGTGGAGCTGCAGTCATTGGTGTAGAGAGTAGAGGAGAGGGGAGAATACGGTGTTCCTATGTTGCGCGTTTGCGGGTCCAAGATGTGCTTTCCCAGCCTCACATGCTGCTTCCTGTCTGTCGGGAAGCTGGTGATCCACCGACAGAGGGGTTCCGGCACTGTCAACTCAGAAAGTTTGGAGTGTAGTAGCTCTGGCACAATGGTGTTGAATGCAGAGCTAAAATCAACAAACAAAATCCTTGCATAGGTCCCCTGGCGGTCTAGGTGCTGGAAGATGAAGTGCAGGCCCAGGTTGACTGCGTCATCCATAGATCTATTGGCCCGATATGCAAACTGCAGAGGGTCCAGGTTCGTGATATTTTTCAGCTTGGCCATCACAAGCCTTTCAAGGGTCTTCATGATTACAGAGGTCAGTGCGACAGGCCTGTAGTCATTAAGACCAGTAATCCTTGCCTTTTTGGGTAAAGGGACAATAGTGGAGACTTTGAAGCAGGCAGGAACAGTACAGGTTTGCAGGGACTGATTGAAAATGTCTGTGTAGACTGGTGCCAGTTGTTCGGCACAGAGCTTGAGAGTAGAGGGGGAAACATTGTCCAGTCCTGGAGATTTCCGGCTTTTCTGTCTTCTGAACAGCCTCTCCACCTCCTCTATTTTTATTGTTGATGATGGATAAGTGATGTTGTACAGCACGGAGGGGGTGGGTAAATGGGTGTGAAGTGGTGATTGGAGAGGGGAAGGATGGGAAAGGGTCCAGTCTTTTCAGACTGGAGTCTTGCTTTAGGTAGGTGTGAAGTGGTGAATGGGGAGTAGTGGGTGTAGAAGGGTCCATTCTTTGCAGACTGGTGTCTGGCTGTGTTTGTTGAGGAGGGTGTACCAGGGTTACGTTTCTGCTTGTCAAACCTGCAGTAAATTTCATTTAGGTCGTTGGGCAGCGGATGGTTGTCCAATGAGCAGGGGGCTTTCCTCTTGTAGCTGGTGATTTGTGGCAAGCCCTTTCAAACTGAAGAAGAGTCACTAGCTGAGAACTTGCTCCTCAACTTCTCAGCATACCTTTCCTTGGCAGCTCTTCGGCCGAACGCACTACTCTCTGCAGAGCCTTCTAGTCCTGGACAGAGCAGTTCCCAAACCAGATTGTGATGTTGCCCGACAAGATGCTTTCTACAGCCCCAGAGTAGAAGCACTGAAGGATCCTCAGAGAGACTCTGAATTTCCTCAGCTGCCTGAGGTGGTAAAGGCGCTGCCTTGCCTTACTCACCAGTGCGGACCGTGTGTTGTCCATGTCAGATCCTTTGTGATGTGGACTCCCAGGTATTTAAAGCAGCTCACCCTATCCACAGTAGCTCCATTTATCTCCAGTGGCGTGTACGTCCTCGGATGTTGTGCCCTTCTAAAGTCCACAATCAGCTCCTTAGTTTTTATGACATTCAAGAGGAGGATGTTGTCATGACACCAGAGTGCCACATCAGCACTCCCGGTAGGCCTTCTCATCGTTATCGGAGATCAGGCCCATCACCACAGTGTCATCAGCAAACTTGATTATGGTTGGAGCTGAACCTGGCCACACAGTCATGTGTGTACAGGGAGTACAGTAGGGGGCTGAGGACGCAACCATGGGTGAGGGTGTTCCAGGCACGTGCCGTCAGGGTAGGCAAGGTAGGCAGTGCCTACCCTGACTAAAATTATAAAATGGTCATTATTTTATATATATAATTATGCTTCCCAAAGAGATCGATCTCTTGGGAGGCATAATTGTTCCGTGCCTTTCATCCGCAGTACATTTAAAACGCGGAAATATGTGCTACTCACGGGCCGTCGACCAGGGCCGGTGCTAGGAATTGCGGGGCCCAATTAGAAAACTGATGGCGGGGCCCCTACTCTAGAAAAGTAAAAATTTATGTATGTTTATATTTCGTGTAGTTTCGGGAATTTTAAGGCAAGCTGGTTGGTGATTGGATGCAACCCCCTTAGAGACAGCGTTTGATTGGCCGCCAAATAAATTTGTCAAATCTGTAACAAAAATCGCTGGTCGGTGCGAACTCAGAGGACTATCTGGTTGTATCTCCAAACTAATCTGGTTGTATCTCCAAACTAATCTGGTTGTATCTCCAAACTAATCTGGTTGTATCTCCAAACTAATCTGGTTGTATCTCCAAACTGATCTGGTTGTATCAACCAGACTATCTGGTGGTATCTCCAAACTAAACAGTATAACATGCAGGTACATTCATTTAAAATTAAATTCAGTGATTATTTCACATGATTTCTCACTGTGTAAAGCTCAATATCTGACCAATTTCTGTTTAACACGTTTGGTCTGCCGTGAGCATTTTTCGTTGCATCTCGTTGCATCTCCCCTTTTCCTAATCGGCCACAATTCAGATAATAGTCTACTTTCCTGTTTTTGCCACCAAAGTGGATAACCTCACATTTATCCACATTATACTGCATCTCCCATGCATTTGCCCACTCACCCAGCCTATCCAAGTCACCTTGCAGCCTCCTAGTTTAGAGGGGTTTAAACGGTTTAGAGATGTTTAGAGGGCTTCAGATGGGTTCAGGTGTGTTTACAATTGTTTAGAGGGGAATAGAGGGAAATAGGGGGGCTAGAGGAGTTTTAGAGGTGTTCAGAGGGTCCCAGAGGGGTTTAGAGACGTTATAAGCCCCCCGTGAGAAATTGTATTTCTCTGAAATTGAAGATAGACATAAAGCTGGAGTAACTCTGCAGGACAGGCAGCGCAGCGACTTTAGAGAGAAGACCCTTCTTCAGACTAAACTGAACTCTCGTCGGTGAGATTAGTTGTGATTGTCTGAAGAAAGGTCTCGACCAGAAACGCAACCCTCTCCCCAGAGCCCTTGCGCGTCCCGTTGAGCCACCTTCAACTTCAGAGCCAAACAAAAAACACAGAGTGCTGGAGGAACTCAGCGGGCCAGGCGACTGCCTCACCCGCTGGGTTTCTCCAGCATTTTTGTCTACCGCAAAACGTCAATGATTCCGGGAATGCCGAGGCGACAGTGTGAGAGAGCTAGAGAGAGACGAGATGGGGAGCGGGAGAGGGAGAGAGGGAGGGAGAGAGCAAAACACAAAGAGACACAACGTGGGTCGGTAGGTGAATGACTAACCTGCACACCAGGAAGAAGCCCCTTCTCGCGCTCCGGGGCCCTCACTCATGATGGTGAGTTTAAAGAAATTCTCAACGTGTCATCGATCTACATTACATCTACATGTAATTGTGTTTTAAACAAGTATTAATGACGCCGCGTGAATTTTATTCAAAGGAACACGACGTTATTAATACTTGTTCAAAACACAATAACATTTACTGAGGAAGGCGGATGGATGCATTGATGACATGATTGTATAACAACGAGTTAAGTACTTGCTGATAAGAAGTGCTAACAGTACTAGTTAACACGTCGTTTGTGTCTGATGGCCGTGCAGCAGTTGTTATACACAAAGATCCTATAGTGGAGCTCTGCTAGAAGATCTTTGGTTATACATGTTCGTTTAAAAAAAAAATCCGGATGGCGAATTAAAAAAAACTTTAGTTAACAAAGAGAATTCGTATTTCCATACGAAGTACGGAACATTAGTGCGGGGCCCCCCTAGGCGCGGGGCCCAATTGGGAGCAATCGGTCAAATCGGCTTAAAACCGGCCCTGCCGTCGACGATGCTTCAAGCCACACTGAAATTCTTCCTTTACACTGTGATCTGCGTGCATGTGCTGCGCTGCGCAAGCGCACCATCCTACTGCGCATGCGCAAGTTTCTTGGCAGGTTTTTCAAAGATGGATAGTGATTACCTGAAGTTTCTCGAAGCAAACTTACGAGGAAAAGACCAAAATAATTGAAAATGGCAGACCAACGCTGGAACTTAAAAAACTTCAACAGCGCAAAGGAACAAAAATAATCAGAGCATTTAAAACAGCTTGGTGCAACAGGGAGCAAAGAGAGAATGGATTTTGTGTACAAATAATATGGTAAGCAAATTTCTTTGAGCTATATGTTTTTAAATACTTTATTAAGAGACAGGACCTATTGAAGACAAATTACTTGATAAAAGTCGAGAGAACAATCATCACATGCGCGGTTTCCAAGTTTTTTTAAACCCGACTGACAGCTCGCCGGGGAGAGAACAATCTGAGCATGCGCGGTTTTCCAGATTTTTAAAAGCCACTGCCAACCCTGACTAATTACTCACGACACGTGCCTGGGGTGTTCGTTGTATGTCTTCCCATCTTGACTACCTGGGGCCTGGCGGTGAGAAAGTCCAGGACCCAGGCACACAGGGGAGTGTTAAGCCCCAGTTCCAGCAGCTTCTCAGCAAGTCTGGTGGGGACTATCGTATTGAAGGCTGAACTGAAGTCAATGAACAGCATCCTCACATAGCCCCCCTTCTGGCTGTCAAGGTGAGAGAGAGCGGTGTGCAGAACCTGGGAGACCGCATCGTCCATGGATCTGTTCGGACGGTATGCGAACTGTAGCGGGTTCATGTTGGGAGGGAGGGAGGCGCAGATGTGGTTCTTGATCAGCCTCTAGAAGCATTTCATGACCACCAAGGTGAGGGCCACCAGTTGGTAGTCATTCAAACAAGCTGGAGAGGCATTCTTTGGTACACTGTCTGAGTTCTGCAGTAAACCAGGGCTTGTTGTTGAACCAGGTCCGGGTCCTAGTTGGAATGCAACTGTCCTCACAAAAGCTGTCCTATGATGATAGTGTCTGTATACTCATCGAGTCTTGTGAGTGCTTCCCTGAACACATTCCAATCCGTGCAGTCAAAGCAGGATTGTAGGCTCTCAATGCCCTCGCTTGTCCACCTTTTCGTTGTTCTGACCACAGGCTTAGTAGATTTTCTTTCTGCCTTCTATGTCGGAATAAGGTGAACTAGACAATGATCAGAGAGACACAGACAACACGATTGAAGTAATATTATAACTAAGTAGTGATTTAATTTTCCTTCCATTGGGTGGTCTGAAATGTAAATCTTATTTGTTCATTTTCAAACCACAAATCAGCTGCCCAGGAACAAATAGGAATGATTTGTTACAGCATGGTTTCTGAATACAGGGGAAAAGTGGCACTTTTAGAAGTGTGGAGAACATTTTTGAGTATCCATTTTGGACATTGGAGGTTATGTCGTATTTGATTTTGCAAGATGGTGTCTGAGCAAGGCAACTCTGTGCATTGGCCTCAGAGGATCTACATCAATCTGCTAGAATCGTTTCACTCTTTCAAATATGCATTCTAACAGAATTGCTGTTTCATTCTGCATGGCCGGTACTCTTTGTTTTTGTTCTCTTAATTCACTTTTGCACTCCGTGTAGTCATGTATGCATTATTGCACTCATGCATGGTATAACCTGTCTGGATAGCACACAAAAAAAATCTGCTTCACAAAAATATCTCAATACACACGACAATAACAAACCAATGTCTTTCCTCTTAATAATCAATCACAATAATACTTTAACACAATCACAATTTCCTCTTAATAATTCACCTGACTTGTTACCTAGAGGTCCCACGATAGCCACCTATCCTTCTTAGACTTCTACTACCATATCCTAAAAACTCTGTCTTCTGGTGTACCACCTACCCTTGCCACTTCGTACTCCCAACTTTGCATTAGCTGTCTCTCTCCCTTCATTCCAGACCAGTCTTGCGATAATGTCAAATGGTACAAAATAAAAGTTATGTGCGAGGTGAAATGAGTAGGGTTGACACTACTGGCCTAGACAGAAATTGGGGTGGAAGGCATAGATTGTCTTGCTAATCATGCTATGTACGTTCTCATCCAAATCATTGATATAGATGACAAATAGCAATAGGCCCAACACCGAACCCTCATTAGTCACAGGCCTCCAGTCCAAAAAGCAACCTTCCATCACTCATTGCTTCCTTCCATGAAGCCAATTTTCTATCCATTCAGTTATCTCCCCATGGAATCTAACTTTCCAGAGCAGCTTATCATGCAGAACCTGTTGAATACCTTGCTGAAATCCATGTCTACAGCTCTGGCCTCATCAACCAAAAACTCAGATTTGTGAGGCACGACCTCCCACGTGTAAAACCATGGTGACTATCCTAATCAGCCCTTGTCCATCTAAATGCATGTATATCCTATCCCTTCAGAATACTCCTAGTAACTTTCCGACCACCGATGTTAAGCATACTGGCCTGTAGTTCCCAGCCTTTTCCCTGCAGTCTTTCTATAGAGACACCCTCGAGTCCGCTGACACCTCACCTGTATTTAATGATGACTCGTAAATCTCAGCCAGTGCTCCTGCAATTTCCTCTCAAGCTTCCACTTGGATATATCTGAACAGACTCAGGAGATTTGTCCACCTTTGTACCAGCCCCTCAACTGTAATACTGACTGCTCTCATGAGACTTGCATTGATTGCCCCAAGTTCCTTGGTCCTCCTGTCATTCTCCACGGTAAAAACAGAGAAATACTGATTGAGGACTTTACCCATCTTTTGTGGCTCCACGCAGTATTGACTGCTTTGATTCCTGAGGGTTCACACACTCTCTGGTTACCCTTGTTTTCCCATTAGGTACTTATAAAATCTCTTGGTATTATCCTTAATGCTATCTGACAGAGCTATCTCCTGTCCTTTTTGCCCTTCTGATTTCCTTTTTTCAGCTTGCTCCTTGGATCCAGAAACTCCTCCAGGGATACATTTGATCCCAGCTGCCCATACCTGACCAATGCCCCCTTCTTACCCTTGACCAAAGGCTCAATTTCCCTCCTCATCCATGCTTCCTTACATTTGCCTTCCTTGCCCTTCACTGTAACAGTGGCGTGCACGTCCTGAACTCTTGTCAGCACACTTTAAGAAAAAAATCCCACTTTCCTGATGTTCCTTAACCTTCAAACTACTTATGTTCCCGTCTCATACCCTCAAATTTGGTCTTGCCCCAACGTAGCATTTTAACTCGTGGGCCCGCTGTCCCACCGATCCATAACTGTCTTAAATCTAATCAAACAGTGGTCACTAGTCCCAAAAGACTCATCCAAGAACACTTCATCCACTTGCCCCTCCCAATTGCCCAAGACTAGATCAAGCTTTGCCCTCTCCCATGTGCGGCCCTCTACATATTGCAGTGGAAAACTCCCCTGAACCCATTTCACAAATTCCACCTCAACTAAACCTTTTGCACTGATATTCCCACTTAATATTGGGAACGTTAGTATTCCCTACGATAACCATATTAAATCTGCAGCTGTCTGCAATCTCCTGCCACATTTGCTCTTCTAATTCCCATCGACTATTTGGGGGCTGTAGTACATCCCTCCTCTTTTAGGTCTAAAAATTTGAATCCCTGTCCCCTCCTCGGGCACACATTAATTTCCTCTATCTTTCTGTTCTTCCTCTCACTAGCAAGTGGCACTAGAAGGAATCCCAAGATCCCTACCCCAGAGATCCTGCTTTTCAGCCTTTTACCCAATTCCCTATATTCGTGGTGCAGAACCTCCTTCCACTTCCTACCTATATCATTTGTGTCAACATGTACAACTTCCAGCTGCTTTCCCTCCCCCTTGAAGATGTCATGCAGCCACTCAGACACATCCTGGACCCTGGCACCATGGAGACAGCACGACATCCTAGAGTCTCGGTTGCTGCTGTAGAATCTCCTGTGTGCACCCCAAACTATAGTCGCCTGCCACTATGACTCTGCCTGATGTCGCCCTTCCATGCTGGGTTGGTGTCACCGACCTGCCTGTTACTGCTGCTCAACCTCGTTGTTGTGCTGCTCAATAGCACCCAAGATGGTGTACCTGTTTTGAAGAGTGTGGTCAATTAGATCATCTGTACGCCATGCCTAATTCCCTTCCTCGTAGTCAACTTCCTTCTCTCTCCCTAGACCTTCGGTGTGACGACCTCGCCATATGTCCTATTCAAGAAGCTCTCATTTTCCCGGATAATAGAAACATAGAAAATAGGTGCAGGAGTAGGCCATTCAATATGATCATGGCTGATCATATTGAGGTCATCCAGTTGCTGCTCTAGTTCCCTAACGTGGTCCTTAAGGAGGTGCACCTGGAGACAATTCCCACAGGGTCTCAAGTATTTACTCTTGCCTTAAGAAGCCTTCAAAGCTTGAAGTCTGGGAATTTTTAATTGTCACCATTGGACAGCTTTTGACTAAAGCTAAATACAAAGCTTTCTCCCCTGCTCTCCCCCCCTCAGCTCAACTAAGTCTGAAGGGTCTTGATCAGATATGCCATCTGTCCATTCCCTCCACAGGATATCCACTGAGTTCATCCAGTAATTTTGTTTTTCTCAAATCATTCTATCCAAACACAAATGATTCCTCATACATTCCTTCTTAACATCAGAGACTTCCTCTAATTATCACTGCTATCTGGTCAATGCTGCTAGTTGCTTGTTAGTAATTGCTTCCGATTCAGTGTCCTGATGGTATCTCACCTCTCATGATAATAACTTGATTTCTTGTAAGGGAATGGAATTGTGGCTAAAGTTACATTTCTTGGCACAAAAATTTGCAGAACATAAAAATATATTATTAGCAACCAAAGTGATGCTGCATAATAAATACAAGAGGCTGTAAAAACACAATTTTATTTCGGGTGGTTTAACATACAATTAAAATTGTCTTCGGGCAAGGGCATCAGCTTTCATCACTTAACTGTGTTTTCAGCTTCATTACACCATAATAGCCTAGCTTCACATTTATCGTGAGCCTCAGGTTAGTAGTTAGATTCAAATTCACACTTCCATACAAATTTCATGGCTATGCAATGCACGAAGTAGAAAAAAAGGCTCCAAACTAAAGTCTAAACAAGGCTTATATATTTTGCAACAATTCATCACAGTATCCCCCAATTCTATACAATACAAATAAACCCCTAGTGTGAAAAACACATTGAATATACATGTGAAAAGGCAAATGGTACATCTAAAAGACTAAATAATATTCAATAGTGTATACATTCTAAATTCCCAGCACTCCAGATTTAGTGACATTGTCCTCACGTTTCTCGTTGAACTTTGAAGAATTCATCTGCACCTTTGTTAAAATTAGTCTTATCCTCTGCCAAATGAAAGTGAATAAATTGGAATGGATGTGGTTTCAAACCAAACATATAATTCTTCTACAATTTCTTCAGATTCTCTGCAGGGCTGGAGGCTGCAAAACGGACAACACATATTTCTACAGAAATTGTATAACTGCTATTGGAACTAAAATGCATCATTTAATTGTATTGTGTTCTAGACCATTAGGACCAAAAGTATGGCACTATTTTACAGGACTGAAGTTCTTTTTAGCAGATTTCATCTGCATAATTCATTTACCACATTCATATTGGATGTCACCTGTAAAAGTTTTAATTTAAGGCATATTCAGATAAGTTTATATTTACAAGTTTTACATTGCTTTGCTACAGTACAGCCCAGCTTGATTATATGCACATCTATTGTGCATTAGTGAATCATTTGAAAAACCAAAACTTTGCTTCAGATTTCCACTTACAATTACTCTGATATGACAAAGTGAAATCTATTTACATGCAATTCTAGCAAGTTAAATAAACACAAAACCTGAATAGTGTCCCAGTTTATTGACCTGAGACTTAAGCAAACCCAGCAACTCATGCTCACTGAAATCATCCTAGCATTCCCATATTATGAGAGCGTAACTTCAGGCCTTCTAAATTTTATACGAACCATCTTGCCAAATGGGAAATGCACATCTTGGAAGACAGAATGTTGCACCCAATCATAAAATACTCTTAAATGTTTTCACATAGATGCACTGGAAAAAACAGCTGTTCATCTGCTGATGAATACATGTTCAGTGGCTTTCTGGGTGGGCAGGTTATGTTAAAATATCTTGAAACTTTATCTTATACAAGTTAGCAAAGCAAAAACAAACCGAGCCCATATTCAAGCAAAGCACCAAAATTAAAATTTAGTACGAACAAGCCCCATTGTTAACCCAAAGTGAAAAGCGCATCAATTCAGTGGTGGCGATATAATAAATTACTTGTAGTTTTAAAACTGGAGATCGTAATTCAAGCTCAAGCATTTGCAACATAGCTCTCGATTTTTAGTGTCAATATCAAAACACAACAAAGTCAGATCTTAAATTTGTTCAAAGCAAAACAAAATGTAGTCTGTTTTAGGAACACAATACTTAATCATGTAAAATATCTTCAACTGACCCACTGACAAAATAGTAGAGTTCAACAGCAAATGCTCTTGTACTTACTTAGACCACGTCAATAAGACTTAGAAAATGTGTACTATATTTTGTTATTGAGTCCCAATGATTTAAAAATTCCATGAATTCCTGACATCTCACAAAACAAACTGGTATACAATACTGCAAAAGAAACAGTGGTAAACGTGCATGTGCAAATTTTTCCTATTAATTTCACTGTGCCAAAGAAGCATAATTTTGGTTTGTAACCTGCATCATCAGAAATACAGAGCTCCAAATTAAAAGCTGATAATGGGTTATCAACATATTCAAAAGGTCAAAATGATGCACAATGTCCACAGGTAAGCTGCCAATAACTCATACTAATCTTTTTTGAGATTCACTGTTTCACAGTTTAATCTGTTTCATTCTTAGTGACACTTTCCAAACCAGAATGCACCAAGTTTTGTCTCACATAGCAACAGCTTAGGATCATTCTTGATGGAAGTGGATTTGATAAAAAATTCAAAGGTGAAAAACGAGCATTACTAACTGAACTTGTAGATAGACAGGTTTTTTTTTTAAAGCACACAAATTTGGCAAGAGCAATCTCCACTTCATACCAAATATTTATCTCCAAAATACTAGCACATAAAATAGTTGTAGTAAGGTAACAAAAGAAATATTATAGAGAATCTGCAAAGTTAAATAGCACGGGCTCAAAATGATTTAACAAAATGCATTACTTTGAGAGAGAAATGAGTTACCTCTTCATTTTGTAATTTAATTGACTGAACCGATTAACCTTTCCCAGAAGATCCATTTAAATAACCTTCCAACGGTACTTGTAGTAAAACGATAAACCCAAAGCAAGTGACAGCACAAAAGCACTTTGGATTGACATTAAACCTCCTGATCCTTTGTCGTGATGTTGGCTCCAATTCATGTTTTCCGAAAGCTGCATATGCAAGTCATAATGTTCCTTCAATCACTGACAGAACAGCAAATGAAACGAGATACGTAGTACGTTTGGACTTGTAGTTTAGTCTGCCAAGTTTATAATATGCAGCACCTTTCCCGGATTCTTTTAGCTATGCTTTTCCTTTTCTTCTTTCCATTCTTCTCCTTGCTGTCTTCCATTTTTCTTGCTCTTATTTCCCTCATCAAATCAAAAAAAATCTTAAAGGAAAGAAATAACTTGAAGTAAGAAGTCTATACACAACATGGAAGAGATAAGACAGCAGGCTGAAACACTGAAGGCCTCACTCTTGGAAGAATTAAAGCATTAAACAGGAAAATATTTATCAGTTTATTTTTTCCCCCGAAAATAAATCACAATTCAATAATCCCTCAACAAGGGGAACACGACATAATTTTTTCCAGTAGCAGATACAAGGTCACAGGGGGGCGTAAATCCGGGGGGGGACACACACGTCCCCTCCATGTTTTGAGAGGTGGGGGACAATCCTCTCTCCCCCCCCCCCCCCCGTTTTGTAATCCGTATTTTAAAACTCAGTGAAAAAAAAGCGATGAGAAATCTCCGCTTTCCGCGAGACAGTGGGGGTGGGACTAATGATCGAGGGCGCCGATTGGACGAGAGATGCGTCAGTCAGCAGGCAGTGTGGGGAGGGGGGACCATGATGTTTCGGCTCGATCATTGGAGGAGAGAGTTGTCGGTCGGAGGCGGAAGTAGGGGGGTGGGACTGAGGATAGAGCGCAGTGATTGGAGGAGACGTCCGTGGAGCAAAGATCGTTAGAGCAGCGCTTGTATCGGCCCGTTCGCGGGGCTTTTCATCACCCGGCCTGGCCCGGATCTTCCACCACCCAGCGGTCAAATTGCTGCATCGAGGCTCCCGATGTTGAAGCCCCGCGAACGGGTCGATTGAAGCCCCACGATTCGGGGCGGACAAAGCTGCTATTGCTGGAGTTCGGAGTTGGTCACCAACCAGGTCAACTCCCGATGTTACCACCCTCAGGGCCCAAGAAATTGTGTCGTCCCCATGTTTAGATAGCGATTTCCGTGCCTGCAAGGTCACAATAGCAAAAAATGAAGGAATCCTCCTATCATGACCCATTCAACACTAGGACTGTTCCTCCCTTCTTTCTTCAGCTAAACAAAACTACAGAACTAGGCCAACGGAGTCTTGAAATCTAAAGAATTTCTACTGGCCAGTGATCTTAACATGTGGTCAGAATGGTACTAGAGTATTCTGAGGGATACATGCACTTGGGTGGATAAGGGCCGATTAGGGATAGTCAACATGGTTTTGTACGCGGGAGGTCGTGTCTCACAAATCTGATTCAATGTTTTTGAGGATGTGATCAAAAAGGTCGATGAAGTCAGAGCTAGGCATTGTATGCATGAATTATAGTACGCCGTTTGAAAGGATTCCTCATGGAAGGCTGCTCTGCAACGTAAGATCCTATCGGATTCAAGGAGAGATAGCTGAATGGACTGGAGGCCTGTGACTAGCAGTGTGCCTCAGGGTTTGGTGCTGGGTGCATCGCTGTTTGTCAGCCATATCAATTATTTGGATGAGAACATACATGACAAGATCAGCAAGTTTGCAGACGACACAAAAGTGGATGATACCGTAGAAAATGTGGATGGTTGTCAAAAATTACAGCCGGATCTTGATCGGTTGGCCAGGTGGGCTGAGGAATAGATTCAGATTCAGATTCAACTTTAATTGTCATTGTCAGTGTACAGTACAGAGACAACAAAATGCAGTTAGCATCTTCCTGGAAGAGCGACATAGAATATGATTTCAATAAATAAATCTATTTACATGCATACAGTCATAATGTTTTTCCTGTGGGGGGAGTGTCCGGGGGGGGGGGTTTGGACAGACTCAATGGATGGGAGTGAGGAACCGGTGATGAGTTGGGCAATTTTCACCACCCTCTGCAGTGCTTTCAGGTTGGAGACAGAGCAGTTGCCATACCATACTGTGATACAGTTGGTAAGGATGCTCTCGATGGTGCAGCAGTAGAAGTTCACCAGAATCTGAGGAGACATATGGACCTTCTTCAGTCTCCTCAGGAAGAAGAGACGCTGGTGAGCCTTCTTGACCAGAGTTGAGGTGTTGTGGGTCCAAGAGAGGTCATCGGAGATGTTGACCCCCAGGAACCTGAGCTGGAAACACGTTCCACCTCCGTCCCGTTGATGTGGATGAGGGGGTCCGTGCCGCCCCTAGACTTCCTGAAGTCTACAATGAGCTCCTTGGTCTTCTTGGAGTTAAGGGCCAGGTTGTTGTCAGCGCACCATGCTGCTAGGAGCTGGACCTCCTCTCTATAGGCCGACTCATCTTTGTTGCTGATGAGGCCAATCACCGTTGTATCATCTGCATACTAGATGATGGTGTTAGTACCATGTACAGGTGTGCAGTCGTAGGTGAAGAGGGAGTAGAGGAGGGGGCTCAGCACACAGCCCTGTGGAACGCCGGTGTTCAGGGTGAGGGTTGAAGAGGTGTGCTTGTCTAACCTAACAGACTGGAGTCTGTTGGTTAGAAAGTCCAGTATCCAGTTGTAGTCGATGAAACTTAATGCAATGAAATATGAGGTGTTGCATTTTGGGTCCACTGACATGGGCAAACCTACATGGTGAACGGTAGGGCTTTATGCAGTGTTGTAGAGCAGATGAATCTAGGAGTACAGGTACATAGTTAATTGAAAGTGGCATCTCAGGTAGATAGTGTGGTCAAAAAGGTTTTTGGCACATTGGCCTTCATCAATCAGAGATTCGAGTATAGAAGTTGGGAGGTCATGTTACAGTTGTATAAGACGTTGGTGAGGCCACATTTATAGAGTATTGTGTTCAGTTTTGGGAACCATGTTATGGGAAAGATGTTGTCATGTTGGAAAGGGTGCAGAGAAGATTTACGAGAATGTTGCCAGGACTCGAGGGCCTGAGTTATGCCAGGACTCGAGGGCCTGAGTTATAGGGAGAGGTTGAGCAGGCTAGGACTATTCCTTGGTGCGCAGGAGGACGTGGGGTGATCTTATTGAGGTGTGCAAAATCATGAGAGGAATAGATTGGATAGATGCGCAGAGTATCTCGCCCAGAGTAGGAGAATTGAGAACCAGTAGACTTAGGTTTAAGGTGATATGGGAAGGATTTAATAAGAACAGCGGGCACAGCAGTAGAGTTGCTGCCTTACAGTGCCAGAGACCCGGGTTAGAATTTGTACGTTCTCCCAGTGACCTGCGTGACTTATCTCCGAGATCGTCGGTTTCCTCCCACACTCTGCAGATATACAGGTTTGTGGGTTAATTGGCTTGGTATAAATTTAAAATTGTCCCTCCTGTGTAGGAAAGTGTTAATGTGAAGGGATCGCTGGTCAGCACCGACATGGTGGGCCAAAGTGCCTGTTTCCACGCTGTATCTCTAAACTAAACAAGGAACCTGAGGGGTTGCTTTTTCAAGCAAAGGGTGGTAGGTGTATGGACTAGCTGCCAGAGGAGGTAGTTGAGGCAGGTACTATCGCAACTTTCAAGAAACATTTGGACAGATATGGGTCAAATGCAGGCAGGCGGGAGTAATGTAGATGGGACACATTGGCCTGTGTGGGCACGTTGGGCTTAAGGGGCTGTTTCCATGCTCTGTGCAGGGCAATTTTTTGTTAAGCACAGAGAGCAGTGGATGATGGAAGTGCTGCCAGTGCTGGGGGTGGAGGCAGTTTATGAAAGTGCCATTTAAGAGATTTTTAGACAGGTTCAAGGATATGTAGGGAATGAAGGAATACGATTCACATGCAGGCAGATTATTTGAACCCAGCACCATGTTCTACATAGACATTGTACGCCAAAGGGCATGTTCCTGTGCTATTTTATGTTCCATCTGTTAAAAGAAATTGACATTTTAAAGTCATCAGCCTGAAACTCCAGTTAGGCTGTGGGCCAAGGAGCTTTTTCGTTCAAGTTTGTGACTCAAATCATGTATTTACGTGTATTTTTAACATATTGTGTAAACATATTATATAAATCATAAATGAAACTCGTCAAGAACAAAACCTGCACATTTTTTAAAAATATGACAAAAACTTCCAATTTTCCGAGTAGTAATTGTCCAAACAATGCACGTTTGACATTGAGGTCGGACGCAAATTGACCAATCCCGCGCTTTGTTTTATGGTCCCTAGGCCCTGGGATTATGGCTGCCTCCTCATTACATCAAAACAATAACAAGGTTTCCAAGGAATAAAGGTAATGCTAACCTTGCTGATAATTTTGTTTTTCAATTGATTTATCTTTATGTTATGATGTGAACTGTTAAATAAAAATGATAAATAACAAATGTAGGGTTAGGGACAGGATGGGTCGGTCGGGCTTGTCGGCAGGCCGAAGGATGCTGTGAAGGATCGGTCGGGCTGTCGGGCCGTCGGTGGGCGGTGAGAGTGGTCAGGTCGCCGGTGAGTGGTGACAGTGGTCGGTCCGCCTGTGGGTGCTGCGAGTGGTTGGACGGCCGGTGGGTGCTGCGAGGGGTCGGTCGGGCTGTCGGTAGGCCGGTGTTGCAGCGTGCGAGTGGGCGGTCCTGCGAGGGAGAACACCAATGTGCCTTCCCGAGCCCCCATTCGCTGTGATGGTATTTCAGTCTGTCACAGAGGCCGACGTCAGGAAATCCTTCAGAGGGGTGAACCCTCGAAAAGTGCCTGGACCTGATGGTATACCTGGCCGTGTTCTAAAAACCTGTGCGGATCAACTGGCTGGAGATTTTACGGACATTTTCAACCTCTCACTTCTGAGATCTGAGGTTCCCACCTGCTTCAAAAGGGCATCAATTATACCAGTGCCCAAGAAGAGTAAGGTGACGTGCCTTAATGACTATCGACCTGTGGCACTAACACCTGTGGCGATGAAGTGCTTTAAGAGGTTGATCATGGCACAAATCAACTCCTACCTCGACAAAAACCTGGACCCACTGCAGTTCGCTTACCGCCGAGTCCGCTCTGGACCACTTGGACAACAAAAACTCATATGTCAGGCTGTTATTCATTGATTACAACTCGGCATTTAATACAATCATCCCCTCCAAGCCAGTTACCAAACTCGCAGAACTGGGTCTCTGCGCATCTCTCTGCAATTGGATCCTCGACTTCCTCATTCTCAGACCACAGTCTGTTCGTATTGGTGGAAATATGTCAGACTCGATAACAATCAGCACGGGACCACCTCAAGGCTGCGTGCTCAGCCTCTCATACTCTATACTCTACACTCATGAATGCGTAGCCGGTCATAGTGCGAACTCTATCATCAAGTTCGCTGACGACATCACTGTTGTGGGACGTATCACTGATGGGGATGAGTCAGAGATCGAGCGACTGTCCATATGGTGTCAGCACAATAACCTGGCCCTCAACACCAGCAAAACCAAGGAACTGATTGTGGACTTTGGAAGGAGTAGGATGGGGACCCACAGTCCCGTTTATATCAACGGGTCGATGGTTGAAAGGGTCAAGAGCTTCAAATTCCTGGGCGTGCACATCTCTGAAGATCTTTCCTGGTCCGAGAACACTGATGCAATTATTAATAAAGCACATCAGCGCCTCTACTTCCTGAGAAGATTACGGAGAGTCGGTTTGTCAAGGAGGACTCTAACTTCTACAGGTGCACAGTAGAGAGCATGCTGACCGGTTGCATCGTGGCTTGGTTCGGCAACTTGAGCGCCCTGGAGAGGAAAAGACTACAAAAAGTAGTAAACACTGCCCAGTCCATCATCGGCTCTGACCTCCCTTCCATCGAGGGGATCTATCGCAGTCGCTGCCTCAAAAAGGCTGGCAGTATCATCAAGGACCCACACCATCCTGGCACACACTCATCTCCCTGCTACCTTCAGGTAGAAGGTACAGGAGCCTGAAGACTGCAACAACCAGGTTCAGGAATAGCTACTTCCCCACAGCCATTAAGCTATTAAATTTGGCTCGGACAAAACTCTGAACATTAATAGCCCATTATCTGTT
Organism: Amblyraja radiata; assembly: GCF_010909765.2. Classification (NCBI taxonomy): domain Eukaryota; kingdom Metazoa; phylum Chordata; class Chondrichthyes; order Rajiformes; family Rajidae; genus Amblyraja; species Amblyraja radiata. The sequence continues at coordinate 96,105,124 of NC_045959.1, read as the reverse complement.
ATTTGCACTTCATCAGTTTATTTATTCATGTGTGTATATATTTATATAATAGTATATGGACACACTGATCCGTTTTTGTAGTCAATGCCTACTAAGTTCTGTTGTGCTGAAGCAAAACAAGAATTTCATTGTCCTATCAGGGGCACATGACAATAAACTCACTTGAACTAATTATACATAATTATATATGATTACAATCATATTCACGTCATATATATTTTTATGAAATGTTTATATATATGGTATAATAAATGGTTTAAATAGACTGCAACATGGAAATAGGCTCCCCGTGGTGTAATATGGGCATTGGACACTAGATGGATTTACTTTTTCGATCTCATTTTCTAATTAGTTTAATTAATTAATGTGCAACTTTTGGCACTGCCGAATTATAACTTTCTTCTCAATTATATTTTATCTAAATCTGTGCAAAATTTAATGTAATTCCGAGACATGGGTCATGAAAGTTGATTTCTAGACACATTTTTGATGCTCGGCCCACAGCCTAAGTTTCATGGTTGATGATGCATGTACTGAATATTTCTAAAATGTGTTTTTATTTCAGATTTACAGCATCTATATTTTCCTTAGAAATTTCACTGAGCGCACCTTATCAACATGGGCTCTTGTTTTTGCAGATGTTTCTACGTAATTCACATTCCATTGTTCAGCTCTGTTCTTGGCCTCATCCGCAGACACTCGTCGTTTGTCATCCAAATCTGATTTATTACCAATTAGCAGAAAGGGAACATTCTCATCCTCCTTTACCCGTAGAATCTGTTCCCTGGAGAAGGTAAACCCCAAATCAGTCTTTTAAATTCAGTTTCATATTAATCCATAGAAGCATACTATTATAAACTAAAATTAACCAGACTACATCTTTCACGTGAAAAAGGACAAATGGCTGGAGTATTTCAGCAGGTCAGGCAGGATTTCTGGAGACCATGGATATCTGACGTTTCTGGTTGAGACTCTTTTCAGACTGATTTAGGGGGTGGGGAGAAGAAAGCTGGAAAAACGTGGAGAGGCTGGACAAAGCATAGCATGTAATAGATCAGCACAGGCAAGGGAGATTTTTTGACAGGCAGATGGTCTGAACAAAGGCCAGACATAAGAACAATAGGAGTGAGATATGTTTGAAGAGTTGCAGATTGTGAATTTGGGAGAAGAAAGTAGCAGGAATGGAGAGTGGCTTACAACCCAACCCAATAGCTTACAACCCATTGGTTTGGACGTTTAATTTTCTAATTTTAGGTAACCTCCAACCATTTTCCAGCTTTCCTCTCCGCCTCCACCTTCAGTTTGAAGGGTCTTGATCCGAAACGTCACCTAACTATGTTCTCCAGAGACGCTGCCTGACCTGCTGAGTTACTCCTGCACTTTGTGTCCTTATGCGTATTAACCAGCATCTGCTGTTCTTTGTTTCTATATCTTTCATGTGAAAATGTAATAAGGGCACTATTACAAATCTGCATGTTAAATAGAGCATTTGATGGAAATTTTTCCATAAAAATGTCAGTTACATTTTAAATTGGGGCTCATAACACACTAAAAGGTAATCAAATATCTGAAATAATCTAAATGGTCAAATTCTGCTTGTTGGAAACAAAAATTGACTATCACCCAATATTGCTTTCCTTGTTCTAGCTACTCCCTTAGCAGGTAAACATCTTAATTCTACACAGTAAAAACACAAAATACAATAGCATCGGTTGAGGAGATACAGTGGTGTAGCGGTAGAGTTGCTGCCTTACAGCGCCAGAGACCCGGGTTCGATCTGACTACAGGTACTATCTGTAGGAAGCTCTTACATTCTCTCCATGACCTGCATGGGTTTTCTCACACACTCCGAAGACGTACAGGTTCGTAGGTTAATTGGTTTGGTAAAAATGTAAAATTGTCCCTAGTGTGCGTAGGGTAGTGTTAATGTGCGGGGATCGCTGGTCTGTGCGAACTCGGTGGGCCAAAAGGCCTGTTTCCGCACTGTATCTCTAAACTAACTAAAAACATGTTCATTCGGAGGGATTTTTAAAATGTACCTGAAATCAGCAGTAGCTGCAAAAGATTCTTGCTCAGTGATGGAAAAGACACAGAGGAAGCCTTCACCGCTGCGAAAATAATTATCCCTGATTGCAGCATAATCTTCTTGACCTGCAGTATCCAGGATATCTATCTGGACATCTTCAGTATCCAGCACCACTTTCTTCCGGTAACTGTCTGCTTTTGTAGGCTCATAATCTTCAACAAACTAAAACAAATGTTAGAAACAGAGATTCAATACAGGTTTTGTGGTTCAGGACACTAACTTGCTGGAAGTAAAACTGAAGTTTGAGTGGGAAACAGGAACAAATCAGCATTTTAGAATTCAGTTTACGCCAACAGTTCATCTGACTTTGCTACTTGAAATCCAACATGTGCTTTCATGCATTACAAAATATATACATTTAAAAAAAATGTGAAGTTCAAGGAAGAAACATGAACTAGACCTAGATGAAAATGGATATTGAAAAAGATTGTTTAATCATGTACTGAGACTCTTCTGCAAAGTGATAGGTTTAAAACAAAGATATGATACGGGGGAAAAAAAGGAAGGAAAAAAAATTGCATCTCCGTTGAGGTAAGACATTTTTAAAAGTCCCCCCACGCATAACACCAGCTAAAGAACACTAAAACATACATTTAACACATACTAAAGAACAGAGAAGGAAGGGACAGACAGACTGTTGGCGGGGCAGCCATTGCTGGCGCCACCTGGTGTTTGCCTGTATCAGAGGAAAGGCAAAAAGATCCTCAAGCCAATTATGCTTACAGTGAAATACTGATTCACATGTGAAGTACATCCAAATAGCCTTTTCTCAATACCTCTTAATATTTTTGGTAAACCAAAACATGTCAATCACTGAATTAACAAACAAACATATTGCCATTTAATAGGTAGGCAATTCCTAATTTTCATCCTTTCATGCAGAAGTGAAATTCCTCTTCACTCCTAAAAACTCTAGGACAAATTAATCTGGCTTTAATTTTATGCAAAGGTTAAACAATGGAAATGAGAAAATAGCTGGGAATGGAAATAATTCCAATCCCACTGTTGAAAAAATGAATTATTTGAAATATGATTATTGAAAAACGGTGTAAATTACTACAAAGCTGTTGGATCGACCCAATAACTCAATCGGCTGACCAATATATTTTACACAGAAAATCTATATATTTTACAGAAAATCCATCAACCTAAATAGTTTACTCCAACCCCAAACCAATACAGTTATCTCTGGCTACGTTCAAGTGCCTTACCCTGTCACTCAGTTTGTATCAAGAGAACAACAGCAGCATTACTAAATATTTCTTTCACCCACTGTTGGTTTTGTCACGTTGGATAGTCCCCACCAGACTGGCCGGGAAGCTACTGGAATTGGGGCTCAACACCTCCCTGTGTGCCTGGGTCCTGGGCTTTCTCACCGCCAGGCCCCAGGTAGTCAAGATGGGAGGGAATACATCGAAGTCCCTCACCCCGAGCACAAGATCCCCCCAGGGTTGTGTCCTCAGCCCCCTATTGTACTCCCTGTACACACATGACTGTGTGGCTAGGTTCAGCTCCAACTCAACAATTAAGTTTGCTGATGACACTGTGGTGGTGGGCCTGATCTCAGACAACGATGAGAAGGCCTACCAGGAGGAGGTGTCTGATCTAGCACTCTGGTGCCAGGACAACAGCCTCCTCTTGAACATCAAAAAAACTAAGGAGCTGATCGTGGACTTTAGGAGGGCACATTATCCGAGGACGTACACACCATTGAGGATAAATGGGGATCCTGTGGATAGGGTGAGCAGTTTTAAATATCTGGGAGTCCACATCTCTGAGGATGTGACATGGACATCACACGCCTCAGCACTCGTGAGTAAGGCAAGGCAGCGCCTTCACCACCTCAGGCAATAGAGGAAATTCAGAGTGTCTCCGAGGATCCTCCAGTGCTTCTACGCAGCGGCTGTGGAAAGCATCTTGTCCGGAAACATTACCATCTGGTTTGGGAATTGCTCTGCCCAGGGCAAGAAGGCTCTGCAGAGAGTAGTGCGTTCGGCCGAACGCACTATGGGAACTTCACTCGCCCCCCTGCAGGAACTATACATCAGGAGGTGCAACTCCAGAGCCAATAAAATCATGGGAGACCCCTTCCACCCATGCAACGGACTGTTCCAGCTGCTACGGTCAGGCAAACGCCTCCGTTGCCATGATGTGAGAACGGAGAGGTTGAGAAGGAGTTTCTTCCCAGAGGCCATTCGGACTGTAAACTCCTATCTCACCAGGGACTAACTTTACGGAACATTTTTCCTTCCAATATTTAATATGTAAAAGAATACGTGTGTTTATGATTGTGTTTATAATTTGTTTGGTTGTTTGTTTGTTTGTCTTTTTGCACAAAGTCCGCGAGCATTGCCACTTTCATTTCACTGCACATCTTTTTATGAGTATGTGACGAATAAACTCGACTTGACTTGACTATAGAACATTTCTCAGGACAATTAGGAATTACCAATAATCTAACAGCCACCACCTTCCTGCTCCTCCCTTTCCCACCACCACCCAAGAATGAAAATATATGCAACAGAGCCGAGGGCCTAACAAACTGGAAAAGAGGTCTGGTTATTTAATTCTTCTAGTGTAATTGTTCCATCATATGAAATATATAAACACACACTTACTGCAGTTACTTCTAGCCCAGAGCAATCAGATTAATGTAGCAATTCCAACAATCTGGAATAAAATCACTGAATAGGAAAATTTGAACATATGTAAGAAAAAGTAATTTTATTCTGACAATTGTGCCATTTTAAATGTTCCCTGGTTTTATTAATGAGAACATTTTGTATGTTTATTGCAGGACATTGAGCTTCTAAGAAGGTAAACCGTCAAGACAGTACAAGAATTTAAAATGACATCAGAAAAAAAATGTATAATAGAAATACTCTTACCTCATCATACATGAATTGCAGTGTTAGGGCAGATTTTCCCACACCGCCACTCCCAACCATAATGACTTTGTGCAGTGCCAAGGAATTCTGGCCTTTGGTCTTGTTTGCTGCCATCTTATGAATGTAGGAGTATTGCCGAGTGTGAAACTTAATAGATCAATGTCCACCTAAAACACAAATTAAAAACAAACTTAAAGAGCAGGCACATTCTAAACTGGAGGTTAAAATCAATGTTGCACCACTGTCAATTTAATGACACAATTACAGCAACATTGGAAAACCGCGCGCACACACACTCAACACATAAGAATAAGAAAATAATGAGGAAAGATTCAAAAGTTAGTTTCAAACTTGAAGGGGTAACGTAGAATAATGGTAGGAAAAGTGGCAAGGGGGCAATAAAATGAAAGAGCTGCTGCCTCACAGCAACAGAGACCCTGGTTCAAACCTGACCTCAGGAGTTATCTGAATTGAGTTTGCACATAATTTGACATCATGGGTTTCCTCTAAATATTCTGGGTTTTTTCTCCTATATTCCAAAGAAACGTAGCTTTATAGGCTAACAGGCCAATGTAAATTGTTGGTGAGAATGTGTGAAGAATAAAACCAAATGGGATGTCGTTTGTCTTTTCTGTTTTTTGTTTTCTCTTGTCCCGTTTTTAGTTTATTTCGGTTTATTTAGTTGTGTATGTGTGGGGGGGGGGGGGGGGGTAACATGTTTTATGACTCTTCCTTCTGGGGGGATGCGACCTTTCCTGCCGTATCCCCCGTCTCTGTGTCCGTCTGCGCTGAGGCCTATCGCGGAGCTGGCAGCCTCCAACTGCGACCGACCTCGAGGCTGCGGAGGCAGAGCCAGGACTTACCAATGCGAGGCTGGCCGACTTCGGGGCTGTGGTTTCGGTCCGACTCAACTTCCGACCCGACTTTGGAGCCTCGGAGGCTCGGCCGCGGGCCAGTGGACGACATCATCGGGAGCTCGAGTTCTGTTTTCCGGAGCTCCCGCAACTACAGCTGCGTCCGCTGGACTGGAGGACGGCAGCTTCGACAGCTTCGACCGCCCTGGGCCGCGGAGTTTGAACCGGCCCGTTTGCGGAGCACGGATTCAGCCGCGGGACTGACTTACCATCACCCGGCGGGGTCACAACATCGGAGGCTTGGATTGCCTCAGCGCAGGGATTGCCTCAGCGCAGAGGGTGAGGGAGAGCAAGGAGGGAAGAGACAATGACTTTGGGACTTTAAACTGTGTTGAGTGTTTGTTATTTATTCTATGTTATGACTGCAGGCTAAACCATTTTGTTGCAGTGCAATGACAATAAATTGAATCAAAATTAATGCAAGATTTGTGGCGTCAGCTGATAGTCAGACCACATCCTGTTGAACCCGCTTCAGTGGTTATGAGGGCTGTCACGTGATGTCATGGGTTAAGGGGAATGTCCTGCTACATAAGCAGATCTCACCTGGAGATCAGGAGTCGACAGGTAGCTGAGCTCGAGTAAACACCCTTGCTCAGCTGCAGCAGCCACGACTCAGTATGTTAGAGGACCAAAAGTGTATGTATTTCAAGCCTATTATGTCTGAATAAAGCAACTGTTTACTCACCACGTTTGGTCCCGCTACAGATTAATACAAACGGGCAGTTGATAGGCAGCATAGATTTAGTGGGACACAAGGCCTATGTGACTATGATACAAATAGGAATAAAAAGCAGATTACTGCAGATGCTGCAAATAAGTAAAATTTAGGCTTAACAAATCAAGTAGCACTTCAGTGACTGCAGCTGCTCAGGCTTTCAGTATATTTAATGGAACAAAAAATATTATCGGATTTTTGGACCTGAAGGGGTTCAGTGCAGTGGGATTTGGTAAATGTGAAGTAGATATGGCACAGATTGATTAGTATGACTGGGTGTTACAATCCCTAAGATTTCACTACAATTGACATTCTTGGGTATGACCACTAGGTGAATTTGCTAACAATCAGACACATCTTCAGTTGTGTACCTCAACAATACTGCGTGTTTCGGCCTTTTATCACAAGACACCCTCAATCGAGGCAGGCCCACCGCAGGTTGATCAGGCCTGGGTGTGTGTCTTATTGTTAGCCTCTAGATGGTCACGTGGCAGCCCAGACAGCATCTTTCCTCTTCAGCCACAGTCAGTGACTGCTCCGTTCGGCAGCATTGGCAAGTTCTTTTATTGCCCTCCTTTGTGCCTGCCCTTAGACTCCGACTTCCCTCAGGAGCCTTGCGGTTGAACTGGCTACAAAGCCCCTGCACCCCACCTCCACTGGACACACCCTTACACTCCAACCTCTCCCCTCTGCCTCTGCTGCAAGGTTTGAATATCGAAGCTTTTTCCTTTCATAAGCCTCGTCCACAGCCACCTCCCATGGGACCGTCAGCTCAATGATGAAAACACGCCGACAGGAGTTGGACCAGAGAACGAGGTCTGGTCGCAGGTTGGTAACTGCGATTTCAACTGGGAACGAAAGCCTCTGGCCTATGTCAACACGCATTTCCCAGTCCCTGGCTGCGTTCAGTGGGCATGAGTTGAGAGGCGAGGGGTTAGTCCTCCGTTTCTCTCCTTCCCGGATGAAGGATGGTATTTGCGGGAATGTTATCTGGGCATTGATAGGCATGGCGTTGGTGGTAACTCTCTTGCACTCGAGTTCAGCTGCCAAACACCTCAGCACCTGGTTGTGTCGCCAGGTGTATCTGCCTTGTGTTAGGCTGGTCTTACAAACGACCAGGATGTGCTTGAGGTTTGCTGGAACAGCACACAGGGGACAGGCTGGATCCTCTCCCAGCTAAAGATTTAGGTTGTGGGAGAGGGAAGGATGTCATATGTGGCTCTGATAATGAAGCTCAACTTATTTGACTCCATGGTCCACAGCTCTCTCCATGTGAGTGTAGACATCAAAATTCATACAATTATTTGAAAACTGGTTGCAGGGAACAATAAGTAACTATTTCTGCATGGGAAAATTAACTCTCCATAATTATTTTATTTAATCATGACCACACACTAAACCCAGGTTTAGTTAACCCTTTTTAACAGTAACAAAAATAAGCAAAGCTATTAAAAAGATCTTTAGCTTTAAAAATTCTGCAAGGGGAAAAAACCTTTATTGTGAGCTCTCTCGCCCCCAAACACACTTCTCCCCAGTGACAATTGTTCCTCCAGTACAATTTTTTACACCACCAGTTTTCTTAGGAATGCAAATATCACATTATACCAGAACAACCACTTGATGAGATTGGAAGGTGGCAACTGACCAGATGTGGCGCTGTTTCTCAAGCTAATGATGGGCAACATTACAACAGTGCAGAAAGCCAAGGATACATGTCAGAGTAGCAAGCAACTGGAAGCTCAGAGTCACTGTTGCCACAAAACGGCAATTTTAACCTGCCTTTGATTTCAGTCAAGGATATAATTCTAGTCTGTGCTAGAGGGAACAAAAAATAAACATCACAAAATTGATATTATCTCTGCATGTAAAGCTAGCTACTTTGGAGAATAGTGGTAGAAGATTGATGGTATTTTGGATTAATTTGAAAAATACTTCATATCACAGCTGAGCAAATTTAATCACATTACCATATAGAATTAAACCAATCTGATCATGTACATCTGGCCTTCGCTAAGAGCCGACAATAATTATAAATTACACAAAGTAACCTCAAAGATCAATTTAGTGCAGAAGTCTTCAATTACCAGAATTGAGACACTACCTTGGTAACTATAACACGTTAGTTTCCATTCTGGAAAATCTTTAACATTTTGGGGGGGGGGGGGGGTGGAAAGAAAGAAGAGGCGGAGACAGTAGGCTGTGGGAGAGCTGGGGAGGGGAAGGAAGGCGAAACCAAGGACTACCTGAAATATGAGATCCTGTTCCTCCAGTTTACATGTGGCTTCACTCTGGCAATGGGGGAAGCCCAGGACAGAAAGGCCAACATGGGAATGAGAAGGGGAGTTAAAATGGTTAGCAACCAGGAGATCCAGTGGGCTTTGGCGGACCGAGCACGTGTTCAGTGAAACGGTTGCCAAGTCTACACTTGGTCTCACCGATGTACAGGAGGCCACATCAGGAACACCGGATGCAGTAGATGAGGTTGGAGGTGGTGCATGTGAATTGAATCTCTGTCTCACCTGGAAGGACTGCTGGAGTCCCTGGATGGAGGTGAGGGAGGAGTTATGGGGACAGATGCTGCATCTCCTGTGGTTGCAGGGGAAAGTACCTGGGGTGGGGTAAATTCAATGGGAAGGGATGAGTGAACCAAGGGGTTGCAGAAGGAGCAGTCTCTGCGGAAGGCGGAAAGGGGAAGATGTGATTGGATGATGTGTTGGGTGCGGAGGCTGGTGGGGTTAAATATTCTGTCCCCTGCAATGGAGACAGAGTTCAAGAAAGGTCTCAGAGACGGTCCAGGGCAGGGTGGAAGTTAGCGGTGAAGCTAATGAAGTGTACGAGTCCTGCACGGGTGCAGGAGGCAGTCCAGATTCAGTCATCAATGTAGCAGAGAAATAGTTCAGGGTTGAGATCAGTGTATGCCTGAAACAAGGACTGTTTGACACCACTGGAGATAAATGGGACTACTGTGGATAGGGTGAGCAGCTTTAAATACCTGGGAGTCGACATCACAGAGGATCTGACATGGACAACACATGAAGAACGTACTATGGGAACTACACTCACCCTCCTGCAAAGCCTATACACCAGGAGGTGCAGATCCAAAACCAGCAACATAATGAGGGACCACTACCACCCCAGTAACGGACTGTTCCAGCTGCTACGGTCAGGCAAGCGCCTCCTCTGTCATGCTGCGAAAACAGAGAGTATGAGATGGAGTTTCTTCCCACAGGCAATCAGGACTGTAAACTCGTATCTCACCAGGGACTAATTTACTGTTGTGTTGTGTCTTAAAAAACTTTTTTTTCTCCTGAAAATGTAAATACTGGTTCTGTTCTATTCTGCTCTGTTGTTTTTGCACAATCTGCAGGCACTGCCATTTTCATTTCACTGCACACCTTGCATGTGTATGTGACAAATAAAGTTGACTTGGATGGACAAAAAGGCACGCATAGATGGGGCGCAGGCGAGTGCCCATGGCTACACCCTTAACTTGGAGAATTCTCCATTTTTTGGTAACCTCCCACAACCTTTCTTCCCCACACTCCCCCTTGTTCTGTGTAAACATAACATGCTGTCCACGTTTAACTCACACCAAGTACCAAAGAACTTCAAGATTGAGATCATGCACACAAACTTAAATTAATTCTCAGTTAAAAAAGCAACATTTTTTATTTTAAAATTCTCATTCTTGTTTTCAAATCCTTCCATTATCTTCCACAGCCCCAACCTCTCAATCCCCATGGAGTCTGATATCTTGATCATGTTCAGATTTAACTACTCCACCTCGGGCAGTTACATTTCAATTGCCAATACTGGAAGCCATGTAAATTTCTGAACATTTTTATCTCGCTTCATTTACTACCATCAAAGGGAAAAAGCAAGCTGGGAGGAGCACAGGACAAAACGTGGCAAGCAATAGGTGAACCCAGATGAGGGGAGTTTTTGATAGGCAGATGGTTGGAACAACACCTCATATTTCGCTTGGGTAGCTTACAATCCAGCAGTATGAATTTGATTTATCTAATTTCAAGTAACCCTAGCATTTCTTCTCTCCATCCCTTCCCCACACAAGTTGTCCTGCTAGTTTTATAGTTTGTAGCCCTTTGTTATCACCTCCATAGCCAACAATGCACCATTGTGGACTCCTTCACCATCAGTGTCAACTCTGATTCGTTCTGTTCCTTTGCATACCTCTAGTTTCCCTCTCCCTTGACTTTCAGGCTAAAGAAGGTTAACAACCTGAAATGTCACCTATTCATTTTCTCCAGAGATGCTGCCTGACCCGCTGAGTTACTTCAGCATTTTGTGCCTATCTTTGGTTGGAACAAAGGCAAGAGATTAAAACGGGTGTAAAAAAAGGGATTAACGAGTTGTGAATTGTGAAGCCAGAGAAGGAATGTGTGAGGAGGGGCAATAGGAGAGTCACAGTGGGGTTGGACAGGCGGGGGTTGGAGGTTTTCTACAATTGGAGAATTTAATTTTCCTACCTTTGGGTTGTTAGCTACCTATGTGGAATATGAGTTGTTGTTCCTCTAGTCTGCATGTGGCTTCATCCAGGTAGTGGAGGCGGTCGAGGACAGGAAGGTTAGTATGGGAACGGAAAGAGGAGTTAAAATGGTCAGCAACTGGGAATGATATGTCATGGGCACATTTGCTAATTTAAGATTGCAATTGGAAGTTAAACAATCATTTGACATATGATTTCATCTTGCATGGAATGTGCTCTTCCTCATGGAAGGTTATGTCTAGCAGTTTAGCTGTAATTGGAGCTGCAATACAATTTGCTCTGGCAGACATTAGCATGCCTAATAAAATTGATTTAATATTCCTTCATTGCCAAATACAGCTGGAGAATCAGCTGCTAATCATCAAAATATGCCGAAATAGCAGTTGTGGGTGCAATTAATATACAGATGGTTTCACTGCACAGAGCCAGAATTTGAAGACAAAAATCTGTAACTTTCAAGAACATTTCCCATGCTCTGCCCCCATCACAGAAATAAAAAAAACCTGGTAATGTTTTGAAAGAAAATAGCATGCAGATCATTAACATTTGTACCCGAAATTCAATGTTGTAAGAATCATCATTTAAGAAGAGTACCAACAATTTTCCTACATGTAGTAACAAAATGCTGTGCAGAAAAAAAACTTTAAAATTGGCAGAAGCCAAACGAAGAAAAATAGGGCAGGTGACCTTAAGCTCACCCAAATTCAAAATTTAAGGGCGCCTTAAGGAAGGCAACACGGAGTTTGTATTTGCAAGGAGAGGGAGAAAAGAAAGAGTACATGTCAAGGTGTTGCAGAATATTATGATTGTTTTCTAATCAATAGACAATAGGCAATAGGTGCAAGAGTAGGCCATTTGGCCCTTCGAGCCAGCACCGCCATTCAATGTGATCATGGCTGATCATCCCCAATCAGCACCCCGTTCCTGCCTTCTCCCCATATCCCCTGATTCCGCTATTTTTAAGAGCCCTATCTAGCTCTCTCTTGAAAGCATCCAGAGAATCTGCCTCCAATCTTCTCAGGTAGAGAATTCCACAGACTCACCACTCTCTGTGAGAAAAGGTGTTTCCTCATCTCCGTTTTAAATGGCTTACTCCTTATTCTTAAACTGTGGCCCCTGGTTCTGGACTCCCCCAACATCGGGAACATGTTTCCTGCCTCTAACGTGTCCAAGCCCTTAACAATCTTATATGTAATCCTGCTTGAACAGACGAAACATGAGGACCTTGAAGGCTAGGTGGCTGAAGGCTTTGTTGTATTCTGTAGCCCCTTGAGTATTTTTATTAATTCCGAGAGATCCCCAAAGGACACCACTGTCAGGCAGTGGATACTCTGTGGAATTATACTCAAGGATTTGATTGGAGTGAATCAGGTTAGATAATTTACACATGAATCCTAATGAACTGGCAGGAAAAAACAAAATCATACCAGAGCTTGAACAAACAATGTGATAGAAGATGGAACTCGACAGTCAAACAGAAGAAATATCAGACTAACCCACTGTTCTCATATCTTTTTCCAATTGGATGCATCACACAAGGTCACAGTATCAGCAAAATATTAGAATATACAAGGAGAAAATTACCACCTTGCAGCAGGCTGTGACACAAAAATATTGATTATGCAATGCAAGCACTCTTTAACATAGAACCATAAAAAATAGGTGCAGGATGAGGCCATTCGGCCCTTCGAGCCAGCACCGCCATTCATTGTGATTATGGCTGATCGTCCTCAATCAATAACCTGTGCCTGCCTTCTCCCCATATCCCTTGACTTACTCAGTCAACAAACGCTACCTTATGTCCTATATTGTAGCATTTAAATGTCTGTAAATTTGTAAATGTATTCAGAACAAATGTTTGTGTCTAATTATTAGCGCAAGCCTTATTCATCTCATCTGAAGAAGGGTGGCAACCTGAAGTGTCACCTGCCAATTTCCTTCCATCCATCACTTGTGCACCATCCATGCCGTGCATGTCAAATACAAAACGTATTGGGGATGCTCATCTGGGCTATTCTGAAAACAGCTCCCAAACATATGACCTCTACAACCTAGAAAGATAATAATGGTAAATGCACTTTACCCTTCAAGTCACATACTATTCTAACACAAATATATTCCTACTAAATCTTAGAACACCCTACCCAATAACATTGTGGGAATACTTTCATTCCAATGACTTCAGCAATTCAAAGTGGTTCAATATCACCATCGCAATTGCAGATGAGCAATAATACTGGCCTTGCCAGCAACAAATTCCTGATAATTTAGCTGGTTGAACAGTCAATAAAGTACGTTTTTCTGTGTAGGAAGGAGCTGCAGATGCTGGTTTACACCAATGCTGGAGTAACTTAGCGGGACAGGCAGCATCCCTGGAGAGAAGGAATGGGTGATGCTTCAGGTCGAGACCTTTCTTAAGACTGATGCCTTTCTGATTTCTTATGGTGTCCCCATTGCCACGAGAATAAACGGTTGAACAGCCTAACTCCATTTGCCATCTAACCTCATGAATCAAGTCACTTTGCCATGTTCCACAAGATCACAATGCCAAAAACACATACTCAAGCAAATGCCTTTAGAATAGGGCAGACAATAGGGAAAATTTGATTTAAAATCGGTCTGAAGTTTTCAATAGATTAACGTGGTCAAATTTCCACAACAGTCCTTACAGGTTAAGCTCTTGCATTAGACACGATCTACAATGGATTTTGTTTGTAAACAAGGCATTTTAAATTGTGTTCCTTCAGGTAGAGAGGAATTGTGCTAAGAAACTAATCTCATCAGCGCTCTTTACTTTGCACAATGACATACATACAAGAACATCAGTAGGGGAGGAAGCCATTGAACTACCTGAGGATCCCTCAATGAGATTATGCTGATCTTTTACCTCAGCAACAATGTTTTGCACTAACCCTATGTTTTTATTCCTTAAAAAGTAAAGATGCATAGATTTATTCACTCCATTTCCCACATCCTTTTATCCTGGACGATGAAATCACCAAAAGGTACATTGCGCAATCACTGGACCAAGGAAAACCAAATCTATGTTGCAGTCAAGAAATATCAAACTATCTGTCTATAATAGGCTGCAAAATGGCATAATTGTTTAAAATAACAGTAAACACTGAAAATAATCATCACATCAAGAAACGTCTACCGACATAAATTATGTGATAACTTAGTTCTGCATCCCATTATTCTGATTTCCATGTTGCAATTACTGGATAACCATGCAGCAAAATATTTTTTTTTTCCAGGATTAATTTGCCATGCAAAAAGCTAATCCAGGAAAAGAATCTGAACATTTTATCAGATCTCTGGAGTAAAAGTACGTATCATTCATCAAGCTAAGTCTTGTGCTCCATAAGTTATGCATTACTGGCATACTAACTGTAATAATAATAATAATAATGGATGGGATTTATATAGCGCCTTTCTAATACTCAAGGCGCTTTACATCGCATTATTCATTCACTCCTCAGTCACACTCGGTGGTGGTAAGCTACTTCTGTAGCCACAGCTGCCCTGGGGCAGACTGACGGAAGCGTGGCTGCCAATCTGCGCCTACGGCCCCTCCGACCACCCCCAATCACTCACACACATTCACACACAGGCAAAGGTGGGTGAAGTGTCTTGCCTAAGGACACAACGACAGTATGCACTCCAAGCGGGATTCGAACCGGCTACCTTCCGGTTGCCAGCCGAACACTTAGCCCATTGTGCCATCTGTCGTTCCGATAATAATAATTTAGATTTGAACATTTTTGTTCACCCTTGCACAAAGTCCTGAACCATGGGAAATCTGCAAGCATGTCTTATCTGATAAGATACAGCAAAGTATCTTGATTCTGAATATTTTAAGGCAGTATTAGATGGATTTTCGGTAAGCAAGGTAGATAAAGTTAACAGGAGGCTGAATGAGTGAAAGCGAGGTCCAGATTACTGTATAACAGAGCTTTTACAACTAACGTAGCATATAACAAGAACTTTGCATTCACGGTGCTGTTAAAAATCAAGTTAGCGCCGCCAATCCGCATTAGCAAAACCAGTTTGGGTCCAAAGCAACTTTGGGATATTGCGACTTCCTAAACCAATTACATAGCCAAGTAAACACATCCTCCATTTCCCCCGGCTTTCTGCAGATTGCCAATATTTCAAACTACACAGCACAATATTTGAGCAGAAAACAACTTGATTTTAGTGTACAGTGACTCAAACATCACTATAGGATTTTAGTTAGGCAGTCAGAACACCTGACTGCATGTACAATTAAAATAGGTGGGTCAGCCAGATATATTATGCTATATCGTAGAATGCTATCTCATCAACTCTAACCATCAGGCTTTTCCTAATCAAACATTCCTATCAGACAAATCTTGACACAAAAAGCTGGAGTAACTCAGCGGGCCAGACAGTATCTCGGGAGAAAAGGAGTAGGTGACGATTTGGGTCGAGATCTTTCAGTCTGAATGTTCAAGAAGGAACTGCAGATGCTGGAAAATCGAAGGTACACAAAAATGCTGGAGAAACTCAGCGGGTGCAGCAGCATCTATGGAGCGAAGGAAAGAGGTCACCATTTCCTTCGCTCCATAGATGCTGCTGCACCCGCTGAGTTTCTTTCAGTCTGAAGTAGGGTCTCTACCCGAAACTTTACCTATTCCTTTTCTCCAGAGATGCTGTCTGACCCGCTGAGTTACCCCAGCTTTTTGTATCTATCTTCAGTTTATCTGCATCTGCAGTTCCTTCCTACACATTCCAATTACTCCAGCATTATTCATGGGGACAGGTTGTCTGACAAAATGAAAACCAACTATTCTACAGTTTCAATCCCAGTGTACAATACATACCGAAGGGCATTTAATGTTATTCTCACCCCAATATCCCTGCTGCAGATTTATCTGCCCATACATATTGGTAGTGAAAACACCACAGGCCTCTTGAGATCAAGCCCCATCTTTGCTCTGAGGATACTCTTCGTTTCAATGTAGGGACTAGATCTTTGGATCAACAGATACACCAGCTTAAAAGTGTACATCTGCAAGCAATCAACAGAATTGTTTTACATGATCTGCAACATCATACCCCAAGAAAAGACATCTATTACCATCAAACCAGACAACCAAACCTGGAAGAACATACCAGGTGCAGCAAGAGGGATACAAACAGAATATGCTAATCTAATGACATATTCATGTTGAGTAATAATAATAATAATAAATTTTATTTATGGGCGCCTTTCAAGAGTCTCAAGGACACCTTACAAAAATTTATCAGGTAGAGGAAAAACATGTAAGGGGAATGAAATAAGTAGTAGAAGCAATTAAGATTAACATTTCCACAACTAACGAATCACAACAAAGTTCAGTAGAATCTGTAACGTCCAATTGCGAATAGTAGTCATTATATCAATAGATGGCACCATCTTCGAAACCAAATTCCAGGAATTGTCCAACAGATTTGTGGATGCAGCTTCATTCGCTATGGATTTAACCCACAGCCTTCTCACGTGGGTTAAAATGGCCACATTGCCATTTTACACACAATGAAGTAAAAACATGTTAATCCTATATTGAAGAATAGATAATATAGAAGAATGATAATTTGTCTATCTTTGAAGAATGATAAAATTGTTATTGTACACATGGCTGACAGCAAGAAGGAAAGAGAGAAAAGTAATGTCATGGCTTCAGGACAATAATCAACCCCTTAACATCAGCAGTAACAAAACAGTTGATTGATGACCTGAGGAAGCAAAGGGATAAACACAACCCTGTCCCAAAGGAGCTAAAGTAGAGATGTCGAGAGCTTCAAGTTCCAAGCGCACACACACCACCAGTAACCTAGTTCCTTCACACTGACGTGATGACCAAGAAAGCACAGGAGATATTTACTTTCCAAGGCATCTGAGAAGATTTGGCATATCCACAAGGATTCTGTCAAAATTCTACATATGCACTACAGAAAGCATCACATCACAGGCTCATCACTTCATTCCATCTTCACAGTCAGGTGCATCATGAAGGCTAGAAGAATTGTAAAGGTTCCAATCACACAGGTTATTCCTTTTTCTCTCTTTTATCTCTGTGGGAAAACGCGGCAGCTTAAAAGCAAGGACGTCCATTACTTAATTCAGCTTCTTCCCCACTGCTATCTGACCGTGAACAAATCACCCCGTCTGCTTTCCGCAAAGACCGCTCCCTCCATAACTCCCTTGTCAATTCTTCCCTTCCCTCCCGCACCACCCCCTCCCCGGGCACTTTCCCTTGCAACCGCAAGAGATGCTACACTTGTCACTTTACATCCCCCCTCGACTCCATTTAAGGACCCAAGCAGTCGTTCCAGGTGCGACAGAGGTTCACCTGCACCTCCTCCAACCTCATCTATTGCATCCACTGCTCTAGATGTCAGCTGATCTACATCGGTGAGACCAAGCGTAGGCTTGGCGATCGTTTCGCCGAACAACTCCGCTCAGTCCACATTAACCAACCTGACCTCCCGGTGGCTCAGCACTTCAACTCCGCCTCCCATTCCATGTCCGACCTCTCTGTCCTGGGCCTCCTCGATGGCCAGAGTGAGCACCACCGTAAATTGGAGGAACAGCACCTCATATTCCGCTTGGGCAGTCTGCATCCTAGTGGCAAAAACATTGAATTCTCCCAATTCCGTTAGCCCTTGCTGTCACCTCCCCTTCCTAGCTCTTCCTCAACCCTTGGGATCCTCTTCCTCCTTTTTCCTGTCTTCTCCCCGCCCCCCTCCACCCACCATCAGTCTGAAGAAGGGTTTCGGCCCGAAACGTTGCCTATTTCCTTCGCTCCATAGATGCTGCTGCACCCGCTGAGTTTCTCCAGCACTTTTGTCCACCCTTATCATTCCCCGTTGCCAAAGGTGCTGCCACATATACTCTTAACTCTGTCACATTTGGTAATTCTGTTATTGTACTTTAAGAATATTTTTGCACGACTTGTTTTTTTTGTAATAGAATCATGCACCATTCAGCTGTCTTGTACTCCTTGTGGGTGGGAGGGGAATACAAGACCCAGAGATTGGGGGAGGGAGAGAGAATGGGGTTGAAAGATGTTTGGGGGGGGGGGGGGGGAGAGAAGTGCACAGACCCCGAGATTGAGGGACGGTGGGGGGTGCAAGAGGGGGGGGGGGGGGGGTCCGGGGAGGGCAAGAGGGGATGCGGTCCAGAGTCCTGTCTGGGCTGGGGGTGGGGGATGAACTGGGGTGACGGGGGCCGGCGGGCTGTGGGCGGGGGAGGGAGCGGGACAGTGTTGGACGGATCGGGCCCCGCACACACCCGACACGCGTGTCCCGGGAGACTGTATCAGCGGGCGGGGGTGTCCTCCTCACTCACCGAGCGCCCGGCTCCTCGGTCCTCGACCCCCCCGCCTGCCCGGTCGGTCGGGCTCGGCTCGGCCGCTCCGTTCACGGCGACAAAGGGAACGGCGCCGCCACAGCCAGCAAAGTGGGGAGCGGCTGCAGCGTGACGTCGTCGGAAGTGACGACGGTCGTGACGCCACGAACGGGGATGGACGTCACCACAGACGCATCGACGCCGCCGCCCGAGAGACGTCGCGTCGCGTTGCCCCGCCCCTCCCTCCTCCACCGACGCTGCCCGACGCGCACCCACCCAACCACCGCCCCCCCCCCCTCAACCACAGCCCTCAACCACCGCCCCCAACCCACCCACCGACCCCCCCTCAACCACCGCCCCCTCCTCAACCACCGCCCCCCCCTCAACCACCGCCCCCAACCCACCCACCGCCCCCCCCTCAACCACCGCCCCCACCCACCCACCGCCCCCCCCCTCAACCACCGCCCTCAACCACCGCCCTCAACCCCCCACCGCCCCCCCCCCTCATCCACCGCGCCCCCCCCCTCAACCACAGCCCTCAACCACCGCCCCCCCCTCAACCACCGCCGCCAACCCACCCACCGACCCCCCTCACCACCGACCCCCCCCTCAACCACCGACCCCCCCCTCAACCACCGCCCCCCCCTCAACCACCGCCCCCAACCCACCCACCGCCCCCCCCTCAACCACCATCCCCCCCTCAACCACCGCCCCCCCCCTCAACCACCGCCCCCCCCCTCAACCACTGCCCCCCCCTCAACCACCATCCCCCCCCTCAACCACCGCCCCCCCCCCTCAACCACCCGCCCCCCCCTCAACCACCGCCCCCCCCTCAAAACCACCGCCCCCAACCCACCCACCGACCCCCCCTCAACCACCGCCCCCCCCCACAACAACCGTCCACCCGCTCACCCACCGCCCCCCCCTCAACCACCGCCCCCCCCTCAACCACCATCCCCCCCTCAACCACCGCCGCCCCCTCAACCACCGCCCCCCCCCTCAACCACCGCCCCCCCCTCAACCACCATCCCCCCCCTCAACCACCGCCCCCCCCCTCAACCACCGCCCCCCCCTCAACCACCGCCCCCCCCTCAACCACCATTCCCCCCCTCAACCACTGCTCCCCCCTCAACCACCGCCCCAACCACCGCCCCCCCCCCTCAACCACCGCCCCCCCCTCAACCACCATCCCCCCCCCCCTCAACCACTGCTCCCCCATCAACCACCGCCCTCATCCCAACCACCGCCCCCACCCCCTCAACCACCGCCACCCCCCTCAACCACCCCCCCCCCCCTCACCCCACCCCCCCCCCCACCCCACCCCCCCCCCCCCCCCCCCCCCCCCCCCACCCCCCCCCCCCCCCCCCCCCCCCCCCCCCCCCCCACCCCCCCCCCCCCCCCCCCCCCCCCCCCCCCCCCCCCCCCCCCCCCCCCCCCCCCCCCCCCCCCCCCCCCCCCCCCCCCCCCCCCCCCCCCCCCCCCCCCCCCCCCCCCCCCCCCCACCCCCCCCCCCCCCCCCCACCCCCCCCCCCCCCCCCCCCCCCCCCCCCCCCCCCCCCCCCCCCCCCCCCCCCCCCCCCCCCCCCCCACCCCCCCCCCCCCCCCCCCCCCCACCCCCCCCCCCCCCCCCCCCACCCCCCCCCCCCCCCCCCCCCCACCCCCCCCCCCCCCCCCCCCCCACCCCCCCCCCCCCCCCCCCCCCCCCCCCCCCCCCCCCCCACCCCCCCCCCCCCACCCAACCACCGCCCACCACAGCCCCAATCCACCCACCCACCGCCCCCCCTCAACCACCAGCCCCCAACCACCGCCCCCCACCCACCGAACCACCAACCACCACAGCCCCCCACCCACCCACCGCCCCCCACCCAACCACGGCCCCCCACCCACCCAACCACCATCCACCACAGACCGAAATATGAGGTCCTGTTCTTCCAATTTGCATTGGGCCTCACTCTGACAATGGAGGAGGCCCAGGACAGAAAGGTCAGTGGGGGAATGGAAGGGGCCGTTGAAGTGTTTAGCAACTGGGAGATCAGCTTTTTAATCCTGCCTTGTTCATTCTCATCCAAATCATTGGTATAGGTGACAAACAGCAACGGGCACAGCACCGATCGCTGTGGCGTACCAGTAGTCACAGGCCTCCATTCTGAAAGAAGACCCACCCTCACCCTCTGCTTCCTACATCAAACCAATTTTATATCTAGTTAGCTAGCACTTTGTGCATCCCATGCAATCTATCATTCTGGAGCAGCCTACGATGCAGAACCTTTTCAAAGGCCTTGCTGGAGTCGATATAAACGACATCTATGGTCCAGCACCTGTCAACCTTTTTGGTTATTTCAAAAAATCTCAATCAAATTTGTGACACTGATTTCCCAAGCACAAAACAATGCTGACTATCCTAATCAACCCCTTCCTTTCTGAATACAGTTCTCACTTATCCCTCAGAATACTCTCCAGTAACATTCCTATCACAGATGTTAGGCTTACTGGTCTATAGTTCACAGGTTTATCTTTGCAGCCCTTCTAAAGAGAGGCACAACATTAGCCACCCTCCAGTACTCCGGCACCTCAGCTGAGCAATAATTCATATATCTCAGTCAGGGTTCCCACAATTTCTTCTCCAGCTTCCCACAGTGTTCTTGGATATATCTGATCAGGGCCGTGAAATGTATTTTTCTTCGTACATCCCGTCTCGGTGTCCTGGTAAGCAGCGTGCCAGGATTGTCCCGGCAAGGAGGCCCGGCTTGCCACCGAAAATGAAGGATCCACCGCCATGGACGACGACAGAGGACTGACGTAGCGAAACAACGGCGGAGGACCCGCTCGTGGTGGACTGAGAACAGAGGACATGCTGGTAGACCAGGCTCACCCATTGCGGACTGCGAACTGTGCCCCGAGCCACCGCCGTTAACAGGACCCATGCCACTGAGAGCGAGGTAAGTAAGTAAGTAAATTTATTGGCAAAGTATTCACATACAAGGAATTTGCCTTGGTGCTCCGCCCACAAGTAACAACATGACATACAGTGACAGTTACGAATGTATCAGAAAACACTAAACATTAATAATAATAAAACATTAATGATAAAACACCATTGATCAAACATGTGAACCAATAAAATACCAGATCAAAGGGAGGCTACAGATTTTTGGCTGTTGAGTAGAGCAACTGCTCGTGGATAAAAACTGTTTTTTATGTCTGGCTGTGGCAGCTTTGACAGTCCGGAGTCGCCTTCCAGAGGGAAGTGATTCAAAGAGTTTGTGGCCAGGGTGAGAGGGGTCAGAGATCATCTTGCCCGCTCGCTTCCTGGCCCTTGCAGTGTACAGTTCATCAATGGAGGGAAGGTTGCAGCCAATAATCTTCTCTGCTGATCGGACGATTCGCTGCAGCCTCCAGGTGTCGTGCTTGGTGGCTGAGCCAAACCAGACCATGATGGAGAAGGTGAGAACAGACTCTATGATGGCCGTGTAGAATTGGACCATCATTGCCTGTGGCAGATTGTGCTTCCTCAGCTGCGCAGGAAGTACATCCTCTGTTGTGCCTTTTTGACTGTGGAGTCGATGGTAGCCCCCAACTTAAGGTCCTTGGAGATGATGGTTCCCAGGAACTTAAAAGACTCCACAGATGTGACTGTGGTGTTGTTGATGGTGAGTGGGATGAGGGGAGAGGGAGCTCTCCTAAAGTCTACAATCAATTCCACTGTCTTAAGAGCATTGAGCTCTAGGTTGTTCTACAGCACCAGGACGCCAGCTGTGACACTCCTGTCTGCAGGCAGATTCCTCACCAACGGTGGGACCGTTGAAAGCGAGGTAGACCGTTGAGAACAATGGGGGATATGGCTGGTGGCCTATGAGAACGAAGGGGACCCCGCAGGGTTGGGGGGGACTGCTGCCTCATGCCAGACACGTGGCGACACTTGTGCACTGCCTAGGAGAGATACGGTTCTACTGGGTTGTACGCAAAACAAAGCATTTCACTGTACCAAGGTACATGTGACAATCAAGTATAATTGAATCTCAGGATATCCAGCACCTCGTCAACTGTAATACAGATAGTCCTTGTTAACCCAATGATCACCATTAACTGTTCCATGGTACCTCATCTTTATGTCTTTCTCCATGGTAAAAACAGGAGAAATATTCATTGAGGATGTTACTCATCTCCTGCAGTTCTGCACATACATTGGCGGAAAACCCGGGGGGCCAGAGGGGATGTGTTTATACAATCTGGTTTCAGATTGAATTAAATTATTTTTGATCTTTATATGAAATTCATATTGACATAGGTTCCGTGAAGACCCTCTTACGTATAAGATTATTAATTATTTTTTTCTCATTGCACAATACTAAACATACTGACATACTGAGCTAGAGAATCATCACTTAGACACTTTATGAATTAATCTTCCAGGCTATTACATATTAATTGAGCCAACCAAAATTACTTGTACTTATATATATATCTTGTTTTGTATGCCTCATATTGCAACATTTATTGCATATGTAGCACAGCTGCCTGGGGCCTCCATACAAATCTCAGAAACATTTTCAACTTACTCACCACCTCATCTACATTTACTTAGAGGTCATTTACATATATCACAAACAGCAGAGATCCCTGCACAGATCTTTGCAGAACTCGATAGGTCACAGACCTCCAGCCAGAATACATACCTTCCACAAGTTTGCATTAATCAACCTGATCTCCTGGTGGCTCAGCACTTCAACTCCCCCTACCATTCCGAATCCGACCTTTCTGTCCTAGCCAGAGTGAGTCCCACCGCAAATTGGAGGAGCAGCACCTCATATTTCACTTGGGTAGTTTACACCCCGGCGGTATGAATATTGACTTCTCCAATTTCAGGTTGTCCTTGCAATTCTCCCTCTTTCCCCTCCCCTTCCCAGCTCTCACACAGCCTACTGTCTCTGCCTCTTCCTTTCTTCTTCACGCCCCCCCCCCCCACCCCACATCAGTCTGAAAAAGGGTCGAAACGTCACCTATTCCTTCGCTCCATAGATGCTGCCTCATCCGCTGAGTTTCTCCAACATTTTTGTCCACCTGCAACGTATAGCTTGCTCAAATGGCCATTTTGGTGTTTTATTTTATAGTTCTACCTGGCTATGACATTCTGATAGAGTGATAGAGTTATACAAAACACAAACTGGCCCTTTGGCCCAACTCGTCCATGTAGTCCAAGATGCCCCATCTAAGCTAGATCCATTTGCCTGGATTTGACCGATATCCCAACAAACCTTTCATATGCATGTATCTATCCAAGTGTCTTTTTAATGTATTTACAGTACATGCCTCAACTATCTCCTCTGGCTGTTTGTTCCATATACCCGCCACCCTCTGAGTGAAAAAGTTGCTTCTATAGTTTGTATTAAGTCTTGCCCCTCTCAATGGTTCCATGGTGCTTTATTGTCAAAATTATTTTCCGAGTCATCAGGTCTGGCGCCATTTCCAAAGTCCGATTCATGCGGTAGGTGTTCTGGAGCGGCGCCTGATCCAGGCAAGCCCCAGGTTTCTGCAGGGCCTCCAACCATCACCTTGTCTGGATTGTTCAACAAACTGACGTTCCTCTCCTTGCCGGCCCACCCTTGTGCCCCGGGTACGTATCCCGCAGCCGGTCTTGAGGGCACAGAAGACATGATCCTGATTTACTTTTCTACTGATCTTGCTCCTCTGTCTGACGTCGCAAGCTCCCTCCTCTTCAGTTCTCTGGTCTTCAGGAGATGAGCAGGGGCCAGCTTCGTCAGATTTCCACCCTTAAGACTGCAGCCCGCCAGGTAAAAACATAGAAAATAGATGCAGGAGTGGGCCATGCGGCTCTTCGAGCCAGCACCGCCATTCTATATGATCATGGCTGATCATACATAATCAGTAGCCTGTTCCTGCTTTCTCCCCATATCCCTTGATTCCATTAGTCCTAAGAGCTATATCTAACTCTCTATTGAATACATCCAATGAATTGGTCTCCACTGCCTTCTGTTGCAGAGAATTCCACAGATCTGGGGGCGCTGTCCTGTGCACGGCTGCCCAGCCAGCAGCTGTCTGTCTTTTCATCCTTTTATTTTTATTTTAAGTTAGTTAAAGTGTTTTGTTGGAGGTCTAGACTTTTTTATGTGGGAGGTGGGGAGGGAAGGGGGAAACTACCTTTCAGGGTCCCTACCTGGTCGGAGAGGCAGCTTTTCTCCGGGCTGCAGCTTCGACCCGTCCTCGCGGCCTACCAGCGGGCCTGGAGCGGCGTTTCCTGTCGGGGACCACCCAGAACCACGGCTTTCGGCGGCTGCACAGCTCTGGAGCGCTATCGCGGAGCGGGCGATGCCTTGCCTGGGTCTCCGCGCTGGAGTTCCGGTGAGCTGAGACCGCCGGGAACAACATCGCGGAGCTGCGGGACTGTGGAGCGACCAGCTGCGGGCGGCGGCGCTGAACTTAACATCGGGAGCCTGGGATCTCGCAACGAGATCACCAGTTGTGGAGCTCCAACCGGCGCGGCCTTGTCGGCTTCGGAAGCCGCGGCCTCCAGTGCGGAAGCGGCCGTTCCAGGGTTCCCAGGCCGCTGGAAGGACTCTCCCGACGCCGGAGCAACATCACCCGGCGAGAACGGCCAGGAACATCGGGCCTCCGTAGAGGCAACTGTGGAGGCCTCAATGGGCCCGGTTATGGGTGAACTGGGGTTGGGGACTGGACTTTGTGCCTTACCTCATGGTGGGAGCCATTGTGGGGGGATGTTCTATGTGTTAAGACTCTCATTGGTGTTATGTCTGTATTCTTTTTTTGTGTGCTGCAAAATGGCAAAAAGCATTTCACTTCACTACACCTAGGTGTATGTGAATGTGACTAATAAAATACCTTTGATACCTTTGAGATACACAACTTTCTGGCTGATTTTTTTGTTTCCTCATCTTAGTCCTAAATGGCCTACCCCTTATTCTTAAACTGTGACCCCTGGTTCTGGACTCCCCCAACATGGGGAACATTTTTCCTGCATCTAGCCTGTCCAATCCCTTAAGAAGGAGTCCCTTATATGTTTCTATAAGAGACCCTCTCATCCTTCTAAATTCCAGTGAATATAAGCCCAGGCGATCCATTCTTTCATCTTTCGGGGTACTGCTACATGTCCCACTAGGTATTCCCAGGAGGATTCCCAGACCTCGGCCATGCCTGCTGACAGGTATGATCGCGGCTAGCTGGGATGCTTCTGCTGTGCACGCTCACCAGGATCCCTCTCACCATAAACATTTGTCCTCTTGATTCCCTTACCTTAAATAAAACACTCTGTGCATAGGGCCTGGACTTGAATCATCTCCCATTCTTTCTCTCCAGAGATACTGCCTGTCCCGCTGAGTTACTCCAGCACTTTGTGTCTATCTTCAGTTTAAACTTGCATCTGCAGTTCCTTCCTACTCATTAATTACATTAATTTAGTTTGACTGAAACAGAGTTCTGATGATAATATGTAGATGCAAAGCTTCTCTTTTGAAAGCTCACTGATCTGTCCCTAGTTTGCTTGCAGTTTTTTGTTCAGTATAATATTGTGCTGCATAGCATTTTTTATAAATGGGTTATAATGGTTGCTGCACTCTTTTCCAATGTGAAAAGTGCTGACCTTCATGCCTGTTTCCTCTAGAAACTTTCTCAGCCAGTTGTTATGACTTGCAGACTCATGTAAATTATTCATAGTGCATGCAGGAGTTCAAATTTATTTTGTTCAAAGTGGAAACTTTACATCTTTCCATTTTCAGTTTTTGGGAGAGACAGGAGAAGCTCTGGATCATTCTCATTGAGCAGAGAATAAGTGGAATATTATTAATTAACTATTTTGAAAAAGGAAGAAACTGTTTCACACACCAAGAGGCACAATAATTAAAATATAATTTAAAATCTATATTACTAAAAGTCTGTTCTTGACCATTTCCTGTTGTTTTGTATATTGATTTTAGAAAAACCGCTGCCACTTACTGCTGTGATTTTTGGCCATCTTACTCAGAGTCCCCCTCCGCTGTGCAGGACAAGAGGATTTTTCCCATCGATGAAAAATAAAAGAGTTATTAGTGTTTAAAAAATGTTAAGATTCTCTCTCCTGAAGGCCACGCCCCTTCCGGAGGGACTATAAAACTCAGAAGTGTTGAGTGCCTCAGTCAGTCTCTGCAAGATGGGGGAGCGAGAGGGTCAGGTCTCTTAGTCTGAGCTGTGAATAACACTGAACACATGTCTACTAAACTGTGAGTGGTTTTACTGACCTGTCAGTGCCCTTAATGTGGTTTGGAAATGCTAAATCTGTGTTGCCTTTGGTTTGGAAATGCTAAAGCTGTGTTGCCTTTGGTTTGGAAATGCTGAAGCTGTGTTGCCTTTGGTTTGGAAATGTTAAAGCTGTGTTGCCTTTGGTTTGGAAATGCTAAAGCTGTGTTGCCTTTGGTTTGGAAATGCTAAAGCTGTGTTGCCTAATTAAAGTTGCCTTGCCTAATTAAAGTCGCTTTGCCTTCTATATAATTAAAAATCTAATCTTGACCACTTCCTGTTTGCGCTTTATATTGATTTTAGAAAAAATGCTACCACGTACGGCTGTGATTTTTGGCCATCTTACTCAGATTACCCCTCCGCTCGTCAGGTGCTGAGGGTTTTTCCCATCGATGAAAAATAAGTTATTAGTGTTTAAAAAATGTTGAAATTCTCTCTCCTGTCAATCACGCCATGAAGGCCACGCCCCTTCTGGTGGGAGGGACTATAAAACCCAGAATTTGTGGGCGTGGCTTAGTCTCTGCAAGATGGAGGAGGGAGAGGTCACGACTCGCTGTCTTTAGTGGCCTTGCACCATGCTTGAAATGGTATGAAACTGCACTTGAATTTGGTGGCCTTGCACCCTGCTTGAAGTGGTAAGAAACTGCACTTGAATTTGGTGGCCTTGCACCCTGCTTGAAATGGTATGAAACTGCACTTGAATTTGGTGGCCTTGCACCCTGCTTGAAGTGTAAGAAACTGCACTTGAATTTGGTGGCCTTGCACCCTGCTTGAAATGGAATTTCAAGGAATAGCCGTGAGTCAACTGCCAGCCCACCAGCCGTGAGTGAGCTGCCAGCACAACAGGCTTGAGTGACTGACCCGCCAGCCCAAGAATCAATTCGGCCCACAATGTCCATACTAGCCCTCTGGAAACCAGTCCCTTCAGCCCACAACACCCATACTAACCCCCCCCCCCCCCCCCCCCCATTTTCTATGGACATAACAAAAAAGCTGTGATCGTGAACAGTCAAAAGCCCATAACTTTCTTAAAAATTAAGAGAACTGAATGAAATTTTCAGTTATCATAGATTGAAGCATTCTGAAACAAATATAAAATAATCTTACTTGGATAACCTGAAATTAAAGCATATAATTAGTTAGTTACCTAATTGTAGCTAATTTCAGACTTCAATTACTAGATCTAAACATCTATCCATTTCTTAATAAATGATTAACATTTTTAAATAGCCTAAATGTCCAAATAATATTCACAAATAATTCACAATAAAACATGATTTTAAAATCTCATTTACATTAATTTATAGGCCAAATGGAAGGAATTTAGTGTTTAATTGCTGTAAATAAATGTCCATTTAAATCAGCTTTCCAGTGGGTCCCCGTGGAACGCGCTGGTTTAGAACGTTCACATTGCGGTAGATTTGTGCCCCAAATGCCGAGAGAAATACTGCGGGATATAATGGGCCCAAAATGAGCTACTCGCAATATTAAACTTTGTATAAAGGGATCTTTAGAAGCCCTTTTTAATGTAAAAATATACAGCCTACCTTCTGTGGTTTGCTTTATGAGACCCTGCGGTTGCTGGCGGTCGCGGGTTTAGAGATTGATTTTTAAACTACTATAACTATTATTCAAGGCCTTTAAACCTAATAATAGCTTTTGCGACGGGGTCTTTCAGCGATTTTTCGTTAATAATTAACTAGGCTGAACATTTTCGATTGGAACAGCTTAGAGAAAATCTCGTTTTAAACCCGCCCCCTCTAAACGGCGCCAAAATCGCGCACACCCGCAGCGACAGATTTTCAGCGACGCTTCAGGTAGGCTTTGCAACATACCTACCCAATGGGTCCCATGTAGCCTAGTAACAGATAATGATCGCAGAAATTTATTAATTCAATTTTGAGATGAAGAGGTTATTGACACCAAACAAAAATCTGGAAAAAAACAAACTGAAAGTGCTGGAGATAAAGTCAAGCTTGATGACCTATCGGTTAAATCAGCTTCTCTCCACAGCTACCACCTCACCTGCTGAGTTTCTCCTGTATTTGAAAAGCTAACAAAAAAAACACTGCTGGAAATCAGAAGATAAAAGAGAAAAGTGCTGTAATGAACACATTCCAGCCATTCTCTCTTGGATGACAATAAAGATAAATGTGAACCCAGACAATCTCAATCTTCACAGACATCATATTTGCTCTTTCCACCCCCTTCGCTCCGCTAAATTCAAACTGTTTACTGGCTTCCCCAATTCTGATGATCATTGACCTGAAATGTTCTTTTATGCCCAGGGATTTTCACTATTTCCATTTAACAAAAAATATTTTTATAAACCCAGTTTGATCAGAATGTATTAATTTATTAACGTATTTACTTAGTCTTCTTGCCAGGGTTTTAGCTAATAGTTTCTGATCTGTATTTAACAGGGCAATTGCTCTGTATGATCCTGGCTCTTCCAGATCTTTATCTTTTTTGGGTATCAGTGTAATAGTTGATTCGGCTAAGGTTTGTGATAGCGTCTGTTCTTTAAATGCGTGTATATAAAGGTTTTGTAAACGCGGGGAGATTACATCATAAATTCTTTAATAAAATTCATTACTAAACCCATCTGGGCCTGAGGTTTTGCCATTCTTCAATGAATTAATAGTCTCTTCGATTTCTTTAATTGTAATCTGCGCTCCTAATTCATCACGTTCCGCTACGTTAAGTGACGGAAGATTACATTTATCAAGGAAGTTTGTAATTTCTATCATTTCTGTTGATGTTTTGGCTGCATATAAATTTTGATAGAATTGGACAAATCTTTCGTTAATATCTTTTGGAAGTGTGAACAGTTCACCTTTTTCTGATCTGATTTTTTCAATACTATGATCCTTTTCCACTTTTCTCAACTGACGTGGTAGAAGTTTATGCGGTTTGTCGCCGAATTCAAAGTTTTCCTGTTTAGTAATTTGAAATAGCATGATAACTCTTGCAGAGAGAATTCGGTTTAGCTTGAATTTTAATACTGCTATCTTATTATGTTCTTTAAGAGCCCAATCAAGATCTCTCTTGAAAGTATCCATTAAATTAAGTAGCTAATTTGACATCTTGGCATTGAACAGCTGTTTGCATGAAATGCTGCTTATAATGCAGCAAAGCATCACCAAGCGTCTCACAGTAGCAACATCAAAACATTTCATATCAAGTAAAATTTGACATCAGGGAAATACTGGAGTAAATTTTTTAAGAGCATCTTAAGAGATGGAGGTGGTTTGGGAGGGCATTTCAGAGTTTAAGCTCTCGGCAAGCGACGTCATGATGACGGACCCTAGTAGTTGTTGATTAAAAGGGATCTGATTCATGTAGAAAACAGATTATTAGTGAGGCTGAGTATTAGGAAGTCGTGGCATCTTATGAATCAAGACTACAAAAGTGTCACTGAGAACAAATTTTATTTAGTCATTCCATGATGGATATTCAAAGAATGGGGTGATCATGTTGTTGTAAATGTAAATATATAGTTAGGCATTTCTTGGCTAATGTGAGCACAGGCAAATTATCATAGGACAGGTCTAACCAAACAACTTTATGTGTCCTGAGGCGGTGGAAGAAATGCAGAAGGTTCAGGGTTTCATTACATGATTTGCAATAAGCTAATATACAGGTACGGCAAGTAATTAGTCAAGTCAAGTTTATTCGTCACATACACATACGAGATGTGCAGTGAAATGAAAAGTGGCAATGCTCGCGGACTTTGTGCAAAAAACAAACAAACAAACAAACTACAAACAGAATGGAACAGAATCACATATTCTTTTACATATTGTGGGCAGAAGGAAAAAGGGAAAAAAACAGCAATTAAAAAAACAGTAGAATGGTACTGTAAAGTTAGTCCCTGGTGAGATCGGAGTTTAGTCCTAATAGCCTCTGCGAAGAAACTCCTTCTCAACCTCACCGTTCTCACAGCATGGCAACTGAGGCGTTTGCCTGGCCGTAGCAGCTGGAACAGTCCGTTGCAGGGGTGGAAGGGGTCTCCCATGATCTTATTGGCTCTGGAGTTGCACCTCCTGATGTATAGTTCCTGCAGAGGGGCGAGTGAAGTTCCCATAGTGAGTTCGGCCGAACGCACTACTCTCTGCAGAGCCTTCTTGTCCTGGGCAGAGCAATTCACAATTCACAAGCTGACAACGTTCTTTTTCGGCGAAGAGAGAATTGAATATAAAAGACAAAGGTTTATTGCAATTAAATAATACTCTGGTAACCTATCAGTTACCTGATTACGGTTAACTTTCCCAGTTCCTAACCATTTAACTCCCCTTCCCATTCCCACACTGACCTTTCTGTCCTTGTGCTCTTCCGTTGCCAGATGCAAACATGCAAACCGGAAGAACAGCACCTCATATTCTAGCACTTAAGTGTTTTGCTCAAGATTCCAACATCTGCACTTCCCTGTGTCTCTGTAACATTATATCTGGAGTACAGTATTGTATTGGTCTATTTTTTTTTTTAAAGAAAGTATGTCAACTATTTGAATGCAATTCAGAAAGTTTACTCATATCCCACATGGGAACATTGTTTTATGAAGAATGGGTTGGCCATCCAGCTATTGATTCAAACACATGAAATCCTAAGGAGTTGGTTCCACTTGTGGGAGAATGTTGTAGTAGTAAATTATTCGCATTTAAGAGATGATTTTTTTCCTCTTTGAAAATGACATTTTGGTTCTTTCTTCCACAAAACGTGGTGGAAGCAGAGGCTGAGAACATATGAAAGACAGAAACAGATGGTAGATAGATTCTTGATAAGCAGGAGGGTTGATGATTAAGCATTGCAGGTAGATAATAAAGTTGAAATTACAGTTAGATCAGCTGTAATTATGGAATAGCAACAGAGGATCCTGCACCTATTCCCCATTCATATGTCTGTAAAGACACTGGGGATGGGCTGTTACAAAGGATAAGTAAAGAGTAAGAGTAAACATGACAGAAGGGCTTTTTCTTATCTTCTTGCACACAGCATAACCAAATAGTTTATTAAATTTTTAAACAAATATCTCAGCAGATAGTTAGCATTCTCAACTATTTCCATTTAACAAAAAATACCCAGAAGGCATTGCACTCAATTACTGACACAGTTATGGTTGCAACTGAAAATGCGGTGCCATATCTATTGGTATTTCATAGTCTTTCAATAAGAGAACACAGTCTTGATAGAGCTGCTTAACCATTTCATCAATTCCTGATGCAGTCCTACAGCATCCACGGTGTACTAGACCAGGACTGTTCATTCGAAGATCATGCCTTCTGATATCACTGGCACTGTGGCAGTCGTTTTCAGTTTGAGCATCATTGGAATTATCCATATCTGGCTGTTCTGGTCCAGTGGCCAAACCCATGTCCTCAATGCATTCCATCACATCACCAACACTAGTTTCCCTAGGGGGTGAACTCAAATTTCTAAAAATACGTTCCTCCTGCTGGGTAGCAACATCAAGGAGCTGATTTACTTTGGCCACGAGGTTAGGATCATTTCTGTTGAGGTGACACCACGACAGCAGTGCGCTGTAAAAATTAAAAAGCGAGATTAATTCTCAAAAGTATTTTGTGTGCAAAAACCAAACATTATACAAAAAGTTATTTTCCATCTGGACATAATTTATATATAATATTATATATTACAAGTGCTATATATAGAACTGTAAATTATTTGAAAAATAATATTTTTGTCAGCACACATTTCCTGTGCCGCCGTTTCGCAATGCACGAAAGATATGTTCCTAGAAAACATCATGAAGTGGTTGAACCTGTGGATAAGATGCATTCAAAAGAAAACCCAAAAGGCATGGACTAATAAAGAATATGCTGACGGAATTCAATAAAACAGGATGTGAGGAAGCTCATGCACAGCACAGAAAGTTCAGAGAAATAGCCTTTGGTAAAGATATGTGTCCCATGCGTGAATGGACCATAGCGCCATGGAACAACATCATGCACTATTAGGAGTGCTGTACATCTTTCTGCGCACTTACCTCAGAAATCCCTTCATCTGTCCAGGGATCAACATCTTCTTTACACCCTCTTGATAACCTTTATTGAAACCTTGCTGTAAAGTGGATTCTTTGCCAGCATTAACCCCATCCCGATAACCTTCCTAGAAAGAAACAATTGGAAGTAATGACTGAATTTACTGCCGCGTGTCTACATTTGATAGCAATGCACGATGAACCCACACATTCTTTACCTAGCAATCAATAAAAGTATAAATAATATAATTTTAGTTCATTGGAGAGAAAAGTGGTTATCATTTTATTATTGGACCTGTAACTTAAGAGAATGGATATAAAAATATCTAGAAAATTCAGATTCTGTCAAGTATGACATCGGATGGAAGCTGCATACCAAATCTCGTTGCACATATGTGCAATGACAATAAAATATATTATTATTAAGTAGATCAAATTTAAATTCGACATGGCCCATCTACCAACAACTTGCATCCAAATCACAGTTTTAACGCAGAGAAACATCCCAGAGTGTTTTGTAGGGATAAAGGGGCAGATCCACCATTGGCCCAAACATTGAGTCACCATCTGCCGAGTCATGCTGTTCATTGCAACGTGGCCCTTGCACAGTCCTCCACTGGGCTCTCTGTTTCAATGTGGCTGATTACAGCACTGGGGCCATCTCAGCACTGACAATGGCTGCACACATAGAACAGTTCTGACAACCAGAGATCCTAGTCACACATTACCAGCTGTCAAAGTATCAATGTTAGTGTGGGAAGGAACAGCAGATGCTGATTTAAACCGAAGGTAGACACAAAAAGTCAGCAGGTCAGAAGTGAGTAACTCAGCGGGTCAGACAGCATCTCTGGAGAAAAGGAAGAGGTGATGTTTCGGGTCGAGAAGAAGGGTCTGAAGAAGGGCCTTGACCCGAAACGTCACCTATCAGTGTTAGTGTTTGTTCATTAATGTTTTTTTACAATCAGTATTTGTTCGGTACTTGGCTTTTGCACGGTTTGGTTTACTTAGAATAACTGGTAACTAATTTTGTATTTGTTTTAGTTGTTGTGGTGTCTAGAACGCCTGCAAAGCAGCAGCAAGTAACCATTTTATTGCACCGGTTCATATGCGGGGCATTTGACAAATACATATTCTTGACTTCGAACATTTTAAAATATTGATCTTAAAATTTAGCAGCACACAGGGGTGCCATTGCCGACATTACCAGTGGCTAAACTGAGATATTTGTGGGGATGTCCAGGTAGGTCATAAGCACTGCCGTTAGAATCAGCCCAGGTAAGTTTTACGAAGCGTCTTCTCAGAAAGAAAAGTAGAAGCTAGATGCCCAGTTCCTAGAAAGCTGAAGGCACAGCTGACAAAGAAGATTAGAAAGTTCAACTGTAAAAGGTTAGTATTTGAGAATAATGATCTGGGAAGTTGTTAACGGGAGGAAATATCAAAGATATAATATGAACCTTTGGAATAGAATTTAATGGAAAAAAATCAAATTATTGGTGGACTAGAAGCCAAGAACCATAGAAATGACAGATAGCAGGATTCAATTTAAATTTGTGCTACAGAAAATGATGTTCAGGTGCATGGAGGGTGGATGATGAGAGACCAGACAGAAAACATTGCATGAAGTTATATGAAATTTTAATGTCGGGTCAAATAAGATGTCAAGGTTCTGAATGTTCTGCCTCAAAGTGACCAGGGAATAAAATTGAGTCAGGGAACTGTGCTTGAAACACAAGACAATGAACTTGGCCTTCCTAATGTTTAGTTAAAAAAATATATATTCTCACATAGAACTAGATTTCAGACAGGAATTTTGTCTTCAGACCACTCAGATTTATGAACAGGGACTCCGTTCTGGAGATGGAGCTACATGGCAACATAAAGATTGAACTCCCAGTATTTTTTAAATGCTGTCGCTGCAGGGCAGCAGACTGATATTTAATAAACAGGACGAAGAATGAGTGCTTTGAGGTCTATACATTAACAATGCAAAAGCAGAAAGAAACTGAAACTTAGAAGAGAATGGAATTAGTTGAGAATAAATCATTCCATCTAAATGGAAGAGGATGAGATGGGAACCATAGCCAAAGCTGCAGACAGGATAAGAGGCATACAATATTGATAAGGGTGTTTAAATCCATGGACGGGGCAGAGAGCTGATCAATGAAGTTCAAACATGGAGTTGAGGGAAAGATAGGCATTGGATTTGGAGATGACAATACTTGAAAGGCAGTGCATAACAATATTGTACTGAAGTTTAAAAGTCTCATAGAAAATAGAGTGCCTGTCCTATATCATTTCATTTTTGTAGGTGGGAGCAAGAGCTTGGTGAAGAATGAGAAGAAATAAGGGTGGAACAGAAAGAGGGGCAGAAAATCAGGAGAAGGAAAGCCCATATTCCATATTTTTCACTAATATCACAGTGGAAACAGGCCCTTCAGCCCAATTTGCCCACGCCATCCACTTATACGCTTCTCACCTACCCACATTTGGCCCATATCTCTATAAACCTAGCCTATCCATTTGGCTGCCCCCACCGTCTCCCCCCCCCCCCCCCCCCCAGACTTAATTGAAACTTCCACAACAACATTTAAAATACATTTGGACAGGAAAGATTTGGAGAGATATGGTCCAAGTGAGATCACAGAGTTTCTTGCATGGCATTGGCCAGTTGCATCGCCAGCTATCTGAAGCATTTCAATGGTAGTAAAGGCATTTTTTTAATTACTCACCACGCTTGTAATGTGACATAAATCATTTGAAAAATATTCTGACAAATACTTTCTGTAAAGCAACAATTTGCCAATCGGTCCCGGTCACATGCAGTTTCTATTGGTCACATCCATATTATATGGATGCATTGAGATCAGACACACAGTTTCCCACTGAAATAATAACTATCTTATGTATTTTGTAAAAGGAATGTTGTTTATTTTAAGGAGTTTATTTTAGCAATACAAATTTAAATATACATGTTACTATATTTTCATTTAGTTGTACTTAGAGACCAAAAGACACACATTTGATACATTTCACTGATCAAAGTTAACTGATTTTGCCAGACTCCAACAACCAAATGAAGTGCACCCTGAACATTTCAATGACGCATCAGCATAAATAAGTCTGAAGAAGGGTTTCGGCCCGAAACGTCGCCTATTTCCTTCGCTCCATAGATGCTGCTGCACCCGCTGAGTTTCCCCAGCAATTTTGTATACCTAGCATAAATAAATAATTGGACACGATTCAAATTGGTGGCAACCCCAGAATTAGACCAGGGGCGAGAACAAATATTTAACTTTTGCCAAAATCCTACTTGTTAATGAGTAATGCCAAGTGAATACGTGCTAAATCCGAAGGTAGACACAAAATGCTGGAGTAACTCAGCGAGTCAGGCAGCATCTCTGGAGAGTAGGAATGGGGACGTTTCGGGTCGAGACCCTTCTTCAGACTGTTTGGGGAGAATGCCTCGCCTCGCCTCGCCCCCTCCTCCATCCTTCTCTCCTCCATCCTCCTCTCCTCCACTCTCCTCCATTCTCCTCTCCTCCTCTCCTCCATCCTCCCTCGTCGTCGTCCTCCACCCTTCTCCTCCTCCTCCTCCTCCTCCTCCATCTCCCTACCTTCAGTCTCTGCCCCATGCAGGTATTCCACTCGTTCCTCGACAGCCGCAGTTCATCGGCCTCCTCGTCAAACACATCATCGCTCTGGTTCGCTTTCAGCCGCCACATTGTCCCGGCGGCACTGGCGGAGGGGAGGGGTACGTCACAGCGCTCACACGACACGGAGCGTGCACACGTCACGGCGCAGACCGTCGGGTAACGCGCGCCGAGCTCACGTCACGGCGCAGACCATCGGGGAACGCGCGGCGCGCTCACGTCACGGCGCAGACCATCGGGGAACGCGCGGCGCGCTCACGTCACCGCGCAGACCATCAAGGAGCGCGCACACGTCACAGTATGTGGGACGTTCACCTCTGAGTATTTGTATTGGGCGGTGAGGCATGCTCTTCACCAAAGCTCCTCTAGTATCTTTGCTCTTCACCAAAGCTCCTCTAGTATCTTTGCTCTTCACCAAAGCTCCTCTAGTATCTTTGCTCTTCACCAAAGCTCCTCTAGTATCTTTGCTCTTCACCAAAGCTCCTCTAGTATCTTTGCTCTTCACAAGGTCCCAAGTGATAGCAGAATTAGGTAATTTGGCCCATCAAGTCTACTGTGCCATTCAGTCATGGCTGAGCTACTTCTCCCTCCTAACCCCATTCTCCTGCCTTCTCCCCATAACCTCTGACACCCGTACTAATCAAGAATCTATCTCTGCTTCAAACATATCCATCGACTTTGCTGTCAATGGAGTAAGATTGCAGCTGACAGAAGTACAAAGGCGTAGGAAGGAACTGCAGATGTTGGTTTACACCAAGAAGACAGAAGAAGGTCTGAAGAAGGGTCTCGATCCGAAACATCACCCACTCCTATCCAGAGATGCTGCCTGTCTCGCTGAGTTACTCCAGCATTTTGTGTTTATCTTCTCTCCATAACCCCTGACTCCTATACTAATTAAGAATTTATCTATCTCTGCCTTAAAAATGTGCCTTGGCCTCCACAGCCTTCTGTGGCAAAGATTCACCACCCTCCAAGAACTCCACGGATTCACCACATCACCAAGAGATAGCAATAAGCAGACTGTCACTGGTATGGTTCAGGAGGAACGGCAGTGAGCATTCTCCAACGGGACCCATTCATGTATCTTGAGCCTCCCTCCCGTCAAAATCCAAATCCTTTGTGTCTACATGTTCTTTTTCATCACTTTGAGTATGATCCCCAGAGCTCATCCTCCGCTTGCCTGCTGGTTTCTGGAAGGAGTCCAAGCTGTTGATGTATTGAGGGAATCAAACCCCCTCCAGGCTACAACAACACTTGATTGCCTTCCCAAATCTATCATAAGGGCTGGCAGCCAAATAAAGATTTTTTTTTGAAGATAGACATAAAAAGCTAGAGTAACACAGCGAGTCAGCCCAATCTCTGGAGAAAAGGACTAGATGAAGTTTCAGGTCTTCAGAAGGGTCTCAACTCGAAACGTCGAGTCTGAAGAAAGGTCTCGACGTTTTCTCCAGAGATACTGCATGACTCACTGAGTTACTCCAGCTTCTTGTGACTATCTTCGGTTTAAACCAGCATCTGCAATTCCTTCCGACACAAAATATATATTTTTTATTTGTTCCTGCAATGTAGACAGAATTGGGGAAAGGTGGCATCTTTTTTGTCTGAAGAAGGGTTTCGGCCCGAAACATTGCCTATCTCCTTCGCGTCGGGACATTTAACATCGCCCGCCGGGGGATTTGACTCTGTCTTTGACTCTGACATGGGGGGGAGAGGGGAGTGCAGGGGAGAGATATGTTTAAGTTTTGCCTTCCATCACAGTGAGGAGGACTCACTGTGATGGATGTTTATGTGAATTGAATTGTGTTGGTGTGTGTCTTGGTTCTTTTTTTGTATGGCTGCAGAAACCAAATTTCGTTTTAACCTCATGTGAGTTTCTCCAACATTTTTGTGTACCTTCGATTTTCCAGCATCTGCAGTTCCTTCTTAAACAAAAAATAATTTTGCCTATCCCTAGTTGACTATGAATTGAAGTGAAGCATATTGCTTTGTGACAAGATGGTAGGGGAGATTCAGAGCATGTTACCAACAAATTGTGCTTTTGATTCATCTCACACTTTTTCAGTGGACCTACACCATGGGGTCCCAATTTCTCTCTTGCTTTATAAGATCCTTTTATATTCACTTATCTTGTAATGCGAAGAGCAGGGGAGACCTTCTTTATTTTTCTATCTTGAAATTTAATTGAGTCAGATTGGATAACCTTTGAAAATGGGAGTAGGAGATGCATGAGGCCCCATTCAGGAAGCTCAGCTTCCTTGAACTGCCAGAGGAGCAGTGGTTCCAGATGGTGAGATTATTAAATGCAAAAGTTCTGCATCTGGTTTTGGTGGCCAGAGGTTGCAAAAAACTATCAGTTTTGATTTCTTCCCTTCAAATAATTCCAGGCTGCAAACGGAGATCAAGCAAGAGTGTTGCATTTGACTGCATGTCGGTGGATAAAATAGATGGTCGAAAATCTATTTGACAAGAATGGAAATGTCCCATATTATGAGTTAATGACCTAACAGTCTATTTTTATGATGCTGGTTGATGGATAGATATTAGCCAGGATACTAGGAAGAATTTCCCTGCTCTTTGAAATACTGGAGTGTTCCTGGAGCATTTCATGTATTATATGAGCAACACCTTACTAGGATGGGACTGGAATTCAGAGTCTCAGACAAAGGTTGCAGTGTTGTAACTGAGCTGAAGATGACTAAGGAACGCTTTTCCCTGCAAAACTGATAGAAGCTTTCAGGTGGACTAGATTTTCTTCGATGTGTGCAAAATTGAATTTCTGCAATACAGGCGTGAGTCAATCTTAAAAGAACCTGGCTTGCTGGTGGCAGATATCAGTCGGCTCTTTTAGAGCACTTCTCTGTTTGAGGGCTGTCGAGCAGGAGAGAAAATAAAATATTGCTGCACCTTTAAAACCCAAATGCATCAGTTGAAAGGGACGAAACAACCATTCTATTACAATAGCAATTAAGCCCACTAGAAAACTTTATGCAAGAGGTTCTTTGAGCCACGTGAGTAGGTAGATTTATGCAATTCAGATACAATGTAATTTAATACGCTGAAGCAGGACCAGTTTTTTAAGCATGATTAATATGAAATGCATTAGCTAGTCTATTGCATTTTTTGGTCATGGGATGAGGGTATCCCTAACTTTATTGGCAGTCTGTAGTTGTCTTGGGACTGAGAAGGGAGTGAGGAGTTAACCACACTGGTTGGACAGGCACCTTCCCTGGAGAGACCCTTCTTCAGACCCTCGACCCAAAACGTCTCCAGAGATGCTGCCTGTCCCGCTAAGTTACTCCAGCATTTTGTGTCTATCTTTGGTTTAAACCAGCATCTGCAGTTCCTTCCTAAACATCCCAACCACATTAGTTGGTCTGGAGTGAAATTCAGGTAAGGGTGGAAACTATTCCTTCCTGAAACACATTAGTGAACCAGGTGATTTTTACAAAGGTCCGATAGTTATGCGGTCACTGTTCCTGATGTTAGCTTTTCCATTTAACGTCTTTAATTTAAATTTCCCCGCTGCCTTTGTGGGATTCAAAATACTATCCCTATATCAATGGTCTGTTACTCTGAATACCAACGCCCTCATAAAAACCCTTCCTCTTATTCTACATTTCACTTCTCGCCTTCCTTTCTTATCATTTTCCACCTCCTTAGTTGGATACACCTATCACTTTCCAGCACATGCCCACCTCTTCCCCTCACTTCTTTCTACCAGCTATCTCCCCTCCACTCTAAGCTTGAAGAAGGGTCCCGACTCCCAACCGAAATGCTGTCTGTCCATAGTCGCTGCCAGACCTGCTGAATTTGTCCAGCAATTTGTTTTTTGCTCAAGATTCCAACATCTGAACTCTCTTGCGCCTTCAAGAAATGGCAAATGCCATCAGAAGTGCAAACAAGCTCTCTGACCACTCAGTGCCAGAAGTGTGAGATTGAGTAAATGCAGAATCTTTTACCCAGAGTAGGGGAACCAGAACCATAGGTTTAAGGTGAGGAGGGAAAAGTTTAATAGGAACTCGAGGGGCAACTTTTTTTTACGCAAAGTGTGGTAGGTATACGGAATGAGCTGCTGGAGAAGGTAGTTGCGGCAGGTACTGTCACAACGTTTAAAAAACATTTGGACAGGCACATGGATAGGCTAGGTTTATAGAGATATGGGCCAAATGTGGGTAGGTGAGAAGCATATAAGTGGATGGCGTGGACAAGTTGGGATGAAAGGCCTGTTTCCATGCTCTGTGACTCTAAGAAATTAACTGACCTCATCAGAAGACCGATACCAGAAGCCCAATAAAGTTGTGGTTTAACAAGGCATTTTATTAGCAATTTGGTGCATTTTTCCACTAGTATTTCATTGATTTACAAACCTTTACGTCTTTGGAGTGTGGGAGGAAACTGAAGATCTCGGAGAAAACCCACGCAGGACACGGGGAGAACGGACACACTCTGTACAGACAGCATCCGTGGTCGAGATCGAACCCGGGTCTCTGGTGCTGCAAGCGCTGTAATAATAATAATAATAATATATTTTATAGTCATTGCACATAAGCGCAACGAGATTTGGTATGCAGCTTCCATCCGATGTCATAACTTAAATAACTAATAAAATTTAGATTTAGATACTCCGAGGACACGATTTGTAAAAAGAACATTACAACAGTAAAATAGTCAAAACAGTTCAAACACACTAAAGTGCAGATGTGTCTGTGCGACGTGACCTTCCGAGGGAGAGTCCATGGGGGGTGGGGGGGGCACTCAGCAGGGCCGGTTCAGAGCCGCTATAGCTCTGGGAATGAAGCTGTTCCTGTCCCTGTCCCACGATGCAAGTTTACCCAAGAGCTCTCCCGAGTTGAAAAAAAAATCAAACTTGTGGTAAATACGTAGCGGGTACGTCGGAGCTCGTGGATGTTTCATAGCGGCTCGTAATGCTAACGGCAGGTACGCGGGAAACGCGGAAACTCGTGAAGTTTTTTCAACAGTGTGAAAAATTTCCAAGAGTAAAAAAATACTCGTGATGAAGTACCACGAGTTTGATTTTTTTTTTAAACTCGGGAGAGCTCTTGGGTGAACTCGCAACGTGGGACAGGGGCTTTAGGCAGCAACTCTACTGCTGCTCCACTGTGCTGATAGAGGGATTGCAGCCTAATGTGAGCAAATAAGGTGAGCTTAGATAGGCATCATGGTCAGCATGGAAGAATGCATTGAAGGGGCCCATTTCTAAAATTTTGCTTGGATGCAAACTCCAATGGTAAGATATCCAATCAGCCATTAAAGAGGTGTAGTGGCTTGTCCGATCCAAGAACCACACATTCAAGGCTTGAAGGCAATTAGGTCACATTACCTGTTGAGGTGGTGGAAGTAGTTATCATTGAGAATGAGAAACTTTGAAGTTAGAGACACAAGATACTGCAAAACAAATCAAGGTTGTGCTCAAAGCTTCCTTGAAGAAACAAAATAGCCCCTCTGATCCACGATTGCTCGAAGTGAAGACGGAGCAATGAGCATGGTAATGAGGCCACGCGTTAGGGGTGTATTGAAGCCCTGCTCACGCAGGAACATTGCATTCTCCAATTTTAGGTAAACCCATGCACACCTTTCATTCTACACCAACATCCCTCCACCCCTTCCACCCAGTTCCTTTCTCCTGCCTCTTCCATCAGCTTGTCACCCACCCTCAGTACTCTGACTCCACAATTTTCCTAATGCTCCCGTCCCTCCTCGTCCTCTTCTACGCTGATCCCTCGTCTGATCCTATCTCGTGTTTTGCTTAGGATTGGATTTCATTCCCTACCAGCAGAGCAACACCACTCCCCTCCCACCTACCTGTCTTTTTGATATGATATGTATCTGTAGATATTCAGCTCCCAGCTCTGAACCTCTTTCAGCCACGACTCTGTGACGCCCACAATGTCATATTTGCCAATTTCTAACTGTGCTATAAGCTCACCTACTTTGTTTCGTATACTGCGTGCATTTAGATATAACGTCTTCGGGGCTGAAGACTTTTCTGTTTGATGCTGCTTTTAATTAAATTAAATAATTATTCATTTCTTACACTGCACTGTAACTTTTATTCTTTATATTTTATACTTGTCTTATTCTATTTTAGCTTGTATTTATTTTCTATTCTTTTTAATGACTGTTTTTAATTGCTTTTGATTGCTTTTTAATGCTTTGTGTAAAGTACTTTGAATTGGCTTGTTGCTGAAATGTACTATACAAATAAACTTGCTTGCTTGCTCAGTCTTCTATTCACCACCCTTCTTCTCATAATGGTCCCCATGTTGCCTGGTGTTAGACTCTTAAAGGGGCTGT
Organism: Amblyraja radiata; assembly: GCF_010909765.2. Taxonomy (NCBI): domain Eukaryota; kingdom Metazoa; phylum Chordata; class Chondrichthyes; order Rajiformes; family Rajidae; genus Amblyraja; species Amblyraja radiata. The sequence continues at coordinate 96,062,444 of NC_045959.1, read as the reverse complement.
CCCACTTGGGCGACCTAATTGGCGAGTTTAGAAGAGTTTGAGAAAATGACATGTTAAAGACCTCGTTCGACTGTGTAGAAGACCTTCGACTATGTAGAAGACCTCCTTCGACCCCCTTCGACTATGTTGAAGACCAGCTATGACTAACTTCGGGAAAATTGGACACCGAATAGTGGAGTGTGAAGACGATCTCCTTCGACCTCCCTTTCGACTATGATGAAGACTATCTACGACTACCCTCGACTACCTTCGACTACCCTCGATTACCTACGACTAACATGCCAACCTACTACGACCTACTACGACTAAACCTACGAGTAAAAAAAGTATAGATTTTTTCCATGGCGACCTTTTTTTACTCGCGGGCATTTTTTAACATATTGAAAAAAACGCCGTGACCTAGCTGAGGCCTCGAGTACGCGGAGATCACTCTCGAGCATGAAGGAGAGTTATGAAGACCTGCTACTACCTCATGTCGACCATGCTGCGAGTATAAGTCGAGGGCATACTCGCCAGAACTCGCGGATTAGGTCGCCCAAGTGGGACAGGCCCTTTACTCTTACTAAACTTCCTGTCCTATTTATTTTTCTGGAGACTTCAGTAACCACTGCTGTGCTCTCCTTCCCTTTAACTTTATCCATAGAAACATAGAAAATAGGTGCAGGAGTAGGCCATTCGGCCCTTCGAGCCTGCACCGCCATTCAATATGATTAAATTGGCTGATCATCCAACTCAGTATCCTGTACCTGCCTTCTCTCCATATCCCCTGATCCCTTTAGCCACAAGGGCCACATCTAACTCCCTCTTAAATATAGCCAATGAACTGGCCTCAACTACCTTCTGTGGCAGAGAATTCCATAGGTTCACCACTCTCTGTGTGAAAAATGTTTTTCTCATCTCGGTCCTAAAAGATTTCCCCCTTATCCTTAAACTGTGACCCCTTGTTCTGGACTTCCCCAACATCGGGAACAATCTTCCTGCATCTAGCCTGTCCAACCCATTAAGAATTTTGTAAGTTTCTATAAGATCCCCCCTCAATCTTCTAAATTCTAGCGAGTACAAGCCGAGTCTATCCAGCCTTTCTTCATATGAAAGTCCTGACATCCCAAGAATCAGTCTGGCGAACCTTCTATGTACTCCCTCTATGGCAAGAATGTCTTTCCTCAGATTAGGAGACCAAAACTATACGCAATATTCCAGGTGTGGTCTCACCAAGACCCTGTACAACTGCAGTAGAACCTCCCTGCTCCTTTTCCATACTTTTCCAATCTGTTGCACCTGCCCCCTCATTACCTGTTGCTGTAGTTCTACTTCAAATAATGCATGCCAGAAAGTTGTTCTCCAGTGGCCTTGCACAAAAGATATTTGACATCTATATTTCACTGAGAGAATTTCCAGCCATGCATCTGCATAATTTTTTGTTAAATCGCGATTTATCAATAGTACTACATTGCCCTCTGTTGGGCAGAAACAAATCTTCATGTGTATTGCAGAACATTGCTTCACAATTTACACCTCGTAGATCACAACATATAGTGGGTTTTTAATGTGGCAATACCATTGAAAATATGTGGATCAGAAATGAACTGCAAGTCACACATCCACAGCAATGTGGCTATGAAAGTATTTCATGTGACATATGGAGAGTTAAGTGGGGATTGAGTCAAATGATCTTTCTGTTAGTTGAAGATTTTTATTACTGCAGGTTAGATGAAATGTCATTATTTGTCTGTATTGAACATGAATCTAGATTAGTCTTTTATTTTTCACTCTAGCTTCTCACTGATTTTGATAAGCGCTCCATCAACCAGTTCCGCAAATCAAATGTTGATGTCCGCAGCCCTTCAGGCAAACATTTCTTGGTTTTCATGCAATGATTATGCGGCTGCCACATTTAGCATTTCAACAAAAGGAAAACACAGAGAAAGAACTCCAGTAAAGGCTCAAATCAATAGGGAAGATCTGTCACAACTGTGCAGTACAGTTTTACTCCCCCTATTTAAAGGAGAATAAACTTCCTTGGACTCAGTGGAGAGAAGGTTGACTGGATTGATTTCAAGTTTCAAAGCATTATCTTATAAGGAAAGATTACACCGCCTCTATCTATACTTTCTGCAGATGAGATAAATGAGACGTGTACAATCCCAGGATAAGAAGTTGTTAAGATGAGGAGCAATTTCTTCCTTTTAAAGGGTTGTGAATCTTTGGAGTTCTCCAGAATGCTGCCAATACAGCATGTTGCAGAGATAGAAAATGAGACATGTGGAATCAAAAGTCAAGTCAAGAGTCGAGTGTTTTATTATCAAGTGTCCCAGATAGGACAATGAAATTCTTATTTGCTGCAGCACAACAGAATATGTAAACATAATACAGAACGGGAGATAAAAGTTCAGTATGTCTATAGACCATAGATCATATATAAACAATCTTCTTCTTCTTGCGTATGGCGTGCATAGCCTAAAGTTGTAAGACAACTTGCTCTATTTGATCTTATTTGATTGTGCACGCCAGGTTGATTGCATTTGTTGAAACAGGGCGTACGACGTGAAGGTTGCAATCTTCCACCCCATATACACAATAAATAAACAGATTAAGTGCAAAAGTACAAGGCAGAAAAAATAGATGAGGCAAGGATCAAATCCATCAAGACACTTTTGAATGGCACAGTTTGCTCGAGGACGTGGAAGACTACTCTTGCCTTTACAAAGTCTACTTACTTAGAGTTGACTTTTCCTTCATTTAGTACATAAAAGGTAATTACAGACAGCAGTGACATTTGTGATGAAATGCTGCTGAATGAAACCTTGAAAAAAATCAAAGTTATGTAGGCATTTGAAGATAATGCACCACATGCCTTCTGTTTTTTCTTGAAGATATAAGCAGATTTGAATGATCACAAATCAGATTTGAATCGGCATGTATTGTCCAGGAGCAAACACGTCTCACCTCTTCCCTCTTTTCATGCTGAATTACCATGTGTGAAATAAATTCACCCTCTGGCAGAGCCGTTAAATTTTACTTTTGCTTTTATAGGTGTATTGAATTGGTGAGAGAATCAGTTGCAAAAATATTTAATCTTCTCCAATGGAAGGAAGGTCGATATTATTCTTTCAACAGCTGATAGCCTTTTAATATGTGTATATTTGGCTTCATGTTTGCATTTTTCTATAGATGTATCAAACCACTGCTGGTTTGTATGAAGCATGCATGGGATGCTACTTTTTAGAATAGTTCTGATTTCTTTACTTCTATTACTGGTGTTGATATATTGAATGAATAACTACTTGAGTCAGTGAGATAAAACTGATCTAAGTGTCTTGGATGTAAAATTAGAATCAAGAACCATAGAGTTATTCAGCCCAGAAACAGGCCCTTTGGCCTACTGTGTCCATGCTATTCATTCCAATTACCTGTGTGTGGTCTACACCCTTCTATGTTTTAATTTAGTTTAAAGATACAGCATGGAAACAGGCCCTTCGGCCCACCAAGTCTGCACTGCCCAGCGATCCCCGCACATTAACACTATCCTACACACACTAGGGCCAACATACACATACACCAAGCCAATTAACGTACATACCTGTATGTCTTTGGAGTGTGGGAGGGAACCAAAAATCTCGGAGAAAACCCACCGGGACACGGGGAGGACGTACAAACTCCGTACAGACAGCACCCTTTGTTTGGATTGAACCCCGGTATTCGGCGCTGCCAGTGTTGTAAGGCAGCAACTCTACCGCTGAGCCACCGTGGCCATCATGTGATGCTGATTAAAGTGCTGGTCGGGATGCTTCAATGTTGTGAAAGTACCTGCCTCCACCCCTCATATGCAATGCATTCCAGATTCCAACCACTTTTGAAGATTCATCCTCAGAATCTTTCCCTCTAAAACTCTTGCCTCTTTTGCTAAATCTTCGCACCTCTGCTGTGGGGAAAAATGTTCCTACTATTTACCTTATCTATGCTCCTCCACTTCGAGGGGAAACAAATGCAACCTTTCCCCTCTTTCCTCAAACTGAAATACGTCATTTCAAGAATCATCCAGATAAATATCCTCTACACACTCTTCAGCAAGTAGCCATCAGAACTGTACACAGTACTCCATCTGAGGCCTAACCAATGTTTTATAAACCTGTGCTGGTGGTGGCCTTTCATAGATGACGAGAGCATGGTTGTGCAGTCTTGTTCCTGAAAACTTCTTTAGGCACTATAATCCATTGTGTATGCCTTACTCCTTATTACTACTCCCAAAAATGCATAAGATCCTATATTACATACGGTAAACCCTTGTTATTGTGGACTTCTTTATGACAGATTTCAATTATAGTGGACGAATTTCAATTACAGTTGTACAGCGCCCTAGTGAGACCACACCTGGAGTATTGTGTGCAGTTTTGGTCTCCTAATTTGAGGAAGGACATTCTTGCTATTGAGGGAGTGCAGCGTAGGTTTACAAGGTTAATTCCCGGGATGGCGGGACTGTCATATGCTGAGGGAATTGAGCGGCTGGGCTTGTACACTCTGGAGTTTAGAAGGATGAGAGGGGATCTTATTGAAACATATAAGATTGTTAAGGGTTTGGACACGCTAGAGGCAGGAAACATGTTCCTGATGTTGGGGGAGTCCAGAACCAGGGGCCACAGTTTAAGAATAAGGGGTAAGCCATTTAGAACGGAGACGAGGAAACACTTTTCCACACAGAGAGTTGTGAGTCTGTGGAATTCTCTGCCTCAGAGGGCGGTGGAGGCTGGTTCTCTGGATACTTTCAAGAGAGAGCTAGATAGGGCTCTAAAAGATAGTGGAGTCAGGGGACATGGGGTTAAGGCAGGAACTGGGTACTGATTGAATGGTGGTGCTGGCTCGAAGGGCCAAATGGCCTTCACCTGCCCCTATTGTCTATTGTCTATAATTTACCGACCTGCACCACCAGACCAGACTGCCAAAGCCTTCCTGGTCGCTTCAGTGGTTCAATGTAGTTTTATTGTCACGTGTGAGGTGCTAACACAGTGATATTCTTTTTCTTACAAACAGTCCTGTAGAGTATTGGCATACCCCCGATCCTCGATTAGCAAGTGTACAGGAATAGTCGACTGAGCCCACATGCAAGGGGGGCCATGTTTTAGTGCCTTTTTCAAAATCCATGCTCTAGTATTTATGAGTGGTGCACGTTCCAGGCAAGCCCCAGGCTGTTGTGGGCCTTCTTCCGTCGCCTTCCTTAGACACCACGTCCCTCTCATCTAGGGTTGCCAACTTTCCCACTCCCAAATAAGGGACAAAAGGTCAAAATATGGGACAAATTCCTGACGGCATAAAGTACAGAAGACCTTTGTCGAGTCACCGCTGACGGGCTTAACCCACGTCCTTTCTGCTTCCCATTGCTTGTTACAGCTGCACAGTCTCTTCATTTTTGCAGGTTCATCCATATTTGCACATGCCAAACCGACCGAACAACACCAGACGTTACTTGAACTTTTTGTTTTGGCAGGAATTGGCAAAATATAACGTACAACTGATGCGCATAAGGGGGCCAGTGATTGGATGACAGGTGAATCACTCGTGCGTGGCGTCAACAGCACATGCAACACGCCCACACGCACGCTGTTGTATCAGATCTAGGATCTGTCTGTAAGCGTGCCCTCTGGTGATCACAGAGTACAGATGTTCCTCAAATTACAATGCTTCGACTTGCGATATTTAGTCTTTATGATGGTGCAAAAGTGATCCACATTCAGTAGAAACTGTATTTCACGTGCCTGGCAGCGTTGGGCTGTGTTGATAATTTAAGCGGTTTGTGGCGCCACCCGATGGTGAGGCCATTTATTATGCGAACCCTCGGCTGTCGGGTGTAGGGTCACGTGACTGGGTAATGGCGGGAAGGGATTGTCACAAGGCTTAGGAGTGTGCCCCGGGTCAACCAAACCCAATTCGTGTGTGTGTTGTTCTCTTTGATTCATCAATAAAGATCTCTTTGATTCATCACGCATGGCTTACTTATTCGCCCGCCCTATGGTAATGCTTTACTGCTTAATTAAAATTGCTTTCCTGTGGTGTAGTTAGATTTACGCCTGTTCTGTGGAGCAGACGCACTCGTCTAGTATCTAACGCTAGCCTGTGCACTTTCTCTCCTATTTATCTTGATGTAAGGTCGTTTGAGTTAGCTGTTTTGTATGCGAGGTATGAGAGAGAGAGAGAGAAAGAGAGATAAGAGAACCGTCTTTGCCTTTGGGGCTGGCACTTGGGAGATTTAAGGGGCGTCGGTGCTCAGGGATTTTGTCAGCGCTCCGACCGAACTGGGGAGGTGGTGGGGGAGAGAGGGGGGGGGGAGAGAGAGGGAGGGGGGGGGGAGAGAGAGGGAGGAGGGGGAGAGAGACGGAGGAGGGGGAGAGAGACGGAGGGGGGGGGAGGGGGGGAGAGAGAAGGAGGCGGGAGAAACTAACCCAGAGAATGAAAACCCACACACACCTGGCGGTCCAACTTTGAACTGGTGATGGTAGGTTAGGTGTATTAAATGCATTTTCGACTTACGATATTTTCCATTTACAATGGGTTTATCGGAACGTAACCCCATTGTAAGTTGAGGAGCAGCTGCTAGCAGCAGTCAAATATGGAACAAGGGCGGTCCCGTATGGGACAAATCAATTTAGCCCAAAATACGGGATGTCCTGGCTAATACGGAACAATTGGCAACCCAACTCTCATCGCCCATCCACCTTTGTCCCCCAGGGCTGCTTCCCGCAGACGAACATGTTGGCCAGGCCCCGGTTCTCTCTCCTCTCCTTGTGGCCTGCTCCTCGCCCGTCGTATCCCTCCTCCTGATCTCTGCTCTTCAGTCTTCGGGGGATTAGCATGACGGTCTCCCCCTTCCGACCAGCTCGGTGACTTCCTCTGGTAGGATGCAATCCGCCGTACCTTGAGATCGGCCGCAGTGGGGGACTGGTGTCCCCTGAAGCTGCGATCCACAGGGTCTTCCTTTCTGTGCCGTTGCTTACCGTTCGGCTGCGCAAGGGCCGCGGCCTCCTGAGAATGTCAACTGTGCGCTGCATCCATGCCGGGCTGCCGACGTCGGCTCGCAATGCGTCCCCGGCGGCTTCCAGACCACGCTTGTCGCCGTCACTGCCGCTGCTGTCACCTACCTCTGCGGGCCGCAACCAATGATTCTGCCAATCTTCGCCTCTTCCACCAGCCGCCAGCAGGCCAGGGCCATCAACTCACCGTTGCAGGCCCAGTTGCAGGCCGAGAGTCTGATGAAGGATCTCGACCCGAGACAGCCACTTTTTCATGTTCTCCAGAGATGCTGCCTGACCTGTCAAGATACACCAGCATTCCAGAAAAATCATCAATTTGCAGGACTGGAAGTCTCTCGGTCAGATATATAAATGAGTTGTGGATTTTCTGGATCCTTGTGAGATCCATTTGTTGCAGCGAAATTGAGGAGATAAGGAATAAAAGTGTGACAAAAAAATCTATTGACTGATGCCTTGCTAACTTGTCGGATGCTACCAGTACCTGAGGAGCTTTTTGCAGTGATTGATACTAAAAATGGTCAGATCAGCTGATGTATATTGTTCAGATTCATCAATTAATTGAATTAAGGAGAATTCTTTGCCTTACGTCTTTAGAAAGAAGTCTGTACAAAATGGAATGTTTTTCTGACAGATAGTAAAATTGTAGAGTAACATTTTGAATTTTCTCTAAGATCAAGGGAAATATATACCTGTAGGAAGGAACTGCAGATGCTGGTTTAAGCCAGACAGGCACAAAATGCTGGAGTAACTCAACTGGTAGGGCAGCATCTCTAGAGAGAAGGAATGGGTGACGTTTTTGGTCGGAGACCCTTCATCAAACTAGTCAGGGGAAAGGGAAACGAGTGATATAGACTGCGATGTAGAGAGATATAGAATAAATGAACGAAATGTAAGCAAAAAAGTAACGACGATAAAGGAAACAGGCCATTGTTAGCTTTGCTGAGGTCAAGAGCGTTCACGTCGCGGCCCCGTTTTCACCAATCTTTCCATCACCACGCACAAGAAGCACAAGAAGCGACAAGACAGACACTATCGTATGCAGATGCCGAGAAGTGTGTTCAGCTCTGGCTGAACAACTTCTAATCTTGTGAGTGGACTCAATAAGAAGAAGAAGCTGTGCTAGGTTAGAACGGGAAGCTGGTGCGACTTGGGCGGGGGAGGGATTGAGAGAGAGGGAGTGCAGGCGTTACTTGAAGTTAGAGAAATCAATATTCACACCACTGGGTTGGACCCCCGTTTTTGTATTGTACTGTCTCTCCCTGTTGTACTGTCTCCCCCTAAAATGTTCTTTCTTTCTGTAACATGCTTATTTTTCACCTTGGAGTTGTAACATTTTTTTTACTGAAGGTTTATTTGGCACCAATGTGATTTCTTTATTGCCAATGAGGTTTCAATGTCCAGCATTTGAACAGATGGTCAGGCACAATAGCAATAGCAGCAATAGAGTGCCTTTAAAACAGGAACACATTTAAAAGATATTGCATTACAGGAGCATTCTCAAATAAAATGTAATACTGGCCTCTAAAGAGCTATGGGGATAGAACGTTAAATGCTTGGAGTAAGAAATAAGTTTCACGGAGTGTTCGTAAATGAGGAGATAAAGGACAAGCTCAAACAAACTCAGAGAAAAAAACCCAGACCTTGAGATATGAGCAGCTGAAAGCATGGCTGTCAATGGCAGAAACTAAAATTTGCAAAGCTCAGGAGATTGGAAGGTCACAAAATTCTTCAAAGGTGTTACTAAACCAAGGGCGAATAACGCTATATAGGAAATTGAAAACGATTAGAATCTTTAAAGATTTTTTTAATTAGTTGAGTTTAGAGATTGAGCGTGGAAACAGGCCCTTCGCCCCACCGAGTCTATGCTGACCATTGATCACCCGTTCACACTAATTCTACCCTACACACTAGGGACAATTGACAATTTACAGAAGGCAATTAACATACAAACCCGCACTTCTTTGGAGTGTGGGAGGAAATCGGAGCACCCGGAGAAAACGCACGCAGGTCACGGGGAGAACGTGCAAACTCCGTACAGACAGCACCCGTGATCAGGATCGGACCCCAGTCTTTGGTGCTGTGAGGCGGCAACTCTACTGCTGCGCCACCATGCCGCCTTGATTTGTCAAAAGTTATGGGGAGAAAGCAGGAGAATGTGGTTGAGAGGGAAAGATAGATCAGCCATGATTGAATGGGAAAGTAGACAAGATGGGCTGAATGGCCTACTTCCATTCCTATGACTTTTGAACATCAAGAAAAGTGAACATGAGTTAGTATCAACTGTGCTAATTGATTAATTGGATGAGAACTTCATGATTTGGGAAGAATAGCCTTGTGTTAAAATGGCAAATGGACACAAATGAATGCTCAAGACAAATGCCCCTGTCCCACTTAGGAAACCTGAACGGAAACCTCTGGAGAATTTGCGCACCACCCATGGTTTCCGTGCGGTTCCTGGAGGTTTTTGTCGGTCTCCCTAATGGTCGAAAGTGGTTTCCGCTTCTTCTATGTTCCGGCGATTATTTCAAAAAATTCAAAACCGGCCGCGACTAAAAATAGGTTGCCGTTTTAAAAATTGGTAATTTTTTAGTCGACGCCGGTTGCGATGCTAGTTGAAGGTGGTTGCTGGAGGTTGCAGGTAGTGGAAGGTAAGACCTCTTTTTCACCCAGTTTTATTCCACCAGGGAGGTCTTACCTTCCACTACCTGCAACCTCCAGCAACCACCTTCAACTAGCATCACAACCATCTTGTGCTTTTTTAGAATCTTATTAACAGTTAATAATAAGTTGCAAAAGTTAAAAGTTGCAAATCATAGGCAGTAACAGGCGTATTTCATTTCTCAGTATGTGAACCTGCTGTGCAGCAACAATGCAATAAATGATAACCTGATGCATTGTATTAGTTTCAAGAATGATCTGTCACACATTGTAGTCTTACCTTATCAGGGACCTCCTGATATGATGTGGACTTTCAGTGATTCTGTGGGTGAGAGAAGAGGAGGGGGTGGACATCTAGAAAAGCAGATGGAGAAGGAGAGAGAGGGAACGGGGAAAGAAGGGGCAAAGATGAGAGGTGGAGAGTTTAACAAAAAGGGCAGAGAGAAAGGGGAGTTTGAAAAGAGATGCAAAGAAGTAAAAGGGGTGTATGGAGAAGAGGAGGAAATGAAAAAAGTAGGGGGGGAAGAGGAAGGGAAGAGAGGACGAGAGAAAAAAATGAAGAGGGGAGATTGATGGAGGAATGAGGGAGAGAACATAAGGAAGGTTGAGGGAGAGAGGAATGGATGGTAAGGAGAGAGGGGCACTACACAATTTGGGAGTATGAAGGGCACTGGAAATATCCTATAAAATATTTCTCATTAGTAGAAAGTTGGGATAAATGGGTTGTTTTTGGATTGGTAATAAATAACTTGTAGGGTGCAGTGCTAAAGCCTTAACTATGTATAACATATTGATGGCTTGGATGAAGCAACTGTATTGAGGCTGAATTTACTGGTAACATAAAGGTAGATGGGTTAGGAAGTTTAGTTTAGTTTAGAGATACAGTGTGGAAACAGGCATCCTTGGCCCACCATGTCCGCGCCGACCAACGATTCCCGCACATTAACACAACCCTATACACACGGGGGACAATTTTACATTATACCAAGCCAATTAACCTACAAACCTGTACGTCTTTATAGTGTGGGAGGAAACGGAAGATCTCAGAGAAAACCCACGCAGGTCATGGGGAGAACGTACAAACTCCGTAGAGACAAGCACCTGTAGTCAGGATTGTACCCGGGTCTCTGGCGCTGCAAGGCAGTAGCTCTACCGCTACGCCACCGTGCCACAAAAGTGAAGATTAATGCTATCTCTGCAAAATTCATCATTTACTGGAAGGATTAGCAAACTAAAAACAGTGCCTTTTCCCAGGGCAACAGACCTGGTGCTGAGGCATTGATTACATCATTCATGTGCCCAGCAACAGTCTCCTGGAATAGATGCTCAATTCTGAGCATTGTTGTGGGAGATTACTAGACAGTGGAGAAAAAAAAGATCAGGACATGCCCAAAGCTTCCTTGAAGAAGTGCAATGTCTCCTTTGTCTCATTGGAACCACTGGCCTAAGACTGCTCAAATGAAGAAGTTATTTGACTTCAAGTCAAGGTGAGTGGAAAGGAAATTGACTGATTGATTTAAATGTGACAATGTGAAAGCATCCACGGTGAAAGGAATTTATGTGTTTAAGAAGGAACTGCAGATGCTGGAAAATCGAAGGTACACAAAAATGCTGAAGAAGGGTTTTGGCCCGAAGCGTTGCCTATCTCCTTTGCTCCATAGATGCTGCTGCACCCGCTGAGTTTCCCCAGCATTTTTGTGTACGCACGGTGAAAGGAAGAATGACAAAGTATATTTAAAATTAAAGATGGCGAGGTCACAAAATGCTGTCATACAGAAGGACCTGGGAATCTTAGTAATTAAAGCACAAGATGTTGGGCGGCACGGTGGCACGGCGGTAGAGCTGCTGCCTCACAGTGCCAGAGACCCGGGTTCGATCCTAACTACCGGTGCTGTCTGTACGGAGTTTGTACACTGTCCCCGTGAGCTGCGTGGATTTTCTGCGATATCTTCGGTTTCGCCCCACGCTCCAAGACGTTCAGGTTTGTAGGTTAATTTGCTTGGTATAAATATAAATTGTCCTTAGTGTGTAGTATAGTATAAGTGTAGGAGGATCGCTGGTGGGCACGGACCCAGGTTTACGAAGGGCCTGTTTCCATCACTAAACTAAAAATAAACTAAGTTAGCATGCAGGTACAAAGTCATGCGAGAAGCTAGTGGAAGGTTGGCCTTTATTGCAAGGAGTGTGGAGGATAAAACTAGAGAAGCTTTGATGCAAATTTACAAGTGATCTGGCACCTGCAGTGCTGTACAGTTTTGGTCTCTACATTTACCATAAGAAAATAGAAGAAATAAGTCATCAGGCTGCTCTGCTTGCAATTCCATAATTCCTTCAAATAGTTATGTATCTCCACATTAATCATTTCTAATGATCTGTCCCCTACCACCTTGATGGAAGAGGATTCCTCAGATTCACTATCCTCAGATATTTCTGCGCACCTCAGATTTAAACGACTGGCCTCTTATCTTGAAACTACAATGCATTCAGAAAGTATTCAGACCCCTTCACTTGTTCCACATTTTGTTACGTTACAGCCTTATTCTAAAATCTTTTTTTTTAAATCATCAATCTACACACAATAACCCATAATAAAAAAAAGAAAATAGGTGTTTAGCAATTTTTGCAAAGTAATTAAAAAGATATAACTGAAATATCACATTTACATAAGTATTCAGACCCGGTATTGAGGCCCCTTTGGCAGCTATTACAGCCTCAAGTCATCTTGGGTGTGACGCTACAAGCTTGGCACACCTGTATTTGGGTAATTTCTCCCATTCTTCTCTGCAGATCCTCTCAAGCTCTGTCAGGTTGGATGGGGAGCGTCGATGCACAGCTATTTTCAGGTCCCTCCAGAGATGTTCGATCGGGTTCAAGTCCGGGCTCTGGCTGGGCCACTCAAGGACATTCACAAACTTGTCACAAAGCCACTCCTGCGTTGTCTTGGCTGTGTGCTTAGGGTCATTGTCCTGTTGGAAGGTGAACCTCCGCCCCAGTCTGAGGTCCAGAACGCTCTGGAGCAGGTTTTCATCCAAGATCTCTCTGTACTTTGCTCCGTTTATTTTTCCTTCGATCCTGATTAGTCTCCCAGTTCCTGCCACTGAAAAACATCCCACAGCATGATGCTGCCACCACCATGCTTCACCGTAGGTATGGTATTAGCCAGGTGATGAGCAGTGCCTGGTTTCCTCCAGACGTGACGCTTGGCATTCAGCCAAAGAGTTAAATCTTTGTTTCATCAGACCAGAGAATGGTGTTTCTCATGCCTTTTGGCAAACTCCAAGCAGGCTGTAATGTGCCTTTTACTAAGGAGTGGCTTCCATTCTACCATAAAGGCCTGATTGGTGAGAGTGCTGCAGATATAGTTGTTCTTCTGGAAGGTTCTCCCATCTCTACATAGGATCACTGGAGCACTGGCAGAGTGACCATCAGGTTCTTGGTCACCTCCTTGACCAAGGCCCTTCTCTCCCGATTGCTCAGTTTGGCCGGGCGACCATCTCCATGAAGAGTCCTGGTGGTTCCAAAGTTCTTCCATTTAAGAATGACAGAGGCCACTGTGCTCTTCAGGACCTTTAATGCTGCAGAAATTGTTTTATACCCTTCCCCAGATCTGGGTCTCAACACAATCCTGTCTCGGAGGTCTACGGACAATTCCTTCGTCTTCATGGCTTGAGTTTTGCTCTGACATGCACTGTCAACTGTGGGACCTTATATAAACAGGTGTGTTCCTTTCCAAATCATGTCCAATCAATTTAATTTACCACTGGTGGACTCCAATCAAGTTGTAGAAACATCTCAAGGATAATCCTTGGACAGTGACCCATAACACATATTAAAGTAATGATTCTATTTCAAATTTTATGTCGAAGGGGAAGTCCAGTCTCCAGTTTTCCAGCAACCTGCTACGACTATGACAGTCGCTGGCAGTCACCGGCAGTCGCCTAAAAATAGCCTAAGTGGGACAGGCCCATTAGTATTTCACATTTCGATCCTGGAAAAAATTCACTGTCCTGCCTCTCATAATTTTATAAACTTTTACCAGGTCGATCCTCAGCCTAAACAATCCAAGTTTATTCAACGTATTCTTATAGCTCATACCCTCTAATCCAGGCAGTATCCTGTAAATATTTCCTGCACTGTTTCCAAAGTCTTCCCAACCTTCCTGTAATGGGGCAACCAGAACAGTATGCAATATTCCAAATGCAGCCTGACCAAAGTTTTATAAAGTTACAACATGACTCCCTGACTCTTATACTCAATGTCCCAGCTGATGAATACTGTAGATGGTTTATGCATGCAACCTATAACGTAGCTACCTCAACACCACTAACCACGCCCAGCCATATCAGTATAATCGTGATATCCTCCCCTTGTTCCTCCCTTTTGTTCCAGTACGCCTGAAGACTAGATGCAGTCAGTACTGGGACGTGTGTAACATGTGCCTTGATTAAAGACTCAGTAAAGGTTACAGTGTGTCAGACTCCACTCCTTTACATGGTGTCAGCAAGTTAAACGCGCGCCTCCTGTTTATCGGGTTTTATTTGTCCCTAGTCCAACTAGTGTTTAATTCCCTATTCATCATGGCATCCTCATGCCGAAAGCCCTCTCCCCTTGTCTTTGACGCTGATATTGCGGTACGCTGGGCTCTTTTCGTGATGGACTACAACCACTTCATCAACATCGTGCACCGAAATTACCCTGATGCAGTCAAAGCCTCGCTCCTGTTGAACCTTGCCGGTCCTGATGCTATGAAACGAGCTCAGGCTTTCAACTATGATCCAGCGGTCCTGGATGACAACGACCAGGTCGTCGAGCCAGCGGATCTGCAAATGACCCGGTATGTCTCTTACGCAAGTTTGCGGAGATTTGTGACTTGCCCTCCAACCGCATATTGGAGCGGGCTAGATTTTTCACACGGAAACAGCAGCCTGATGAGCCTGTTGAATGTTTTATCGCTGACCTGCGCTACCTTGCTCAGCGGTGCCGTTTTGAGACCATGCGTGATCAGCTCACCAGGGATATCCTTGTCACCGGCATGCTAGATCAGAAGCTACGTGCAGATCTGCTGCAGAGACCAGACCTCACCCTGACTCAGGCAATGCATGCATGCCGCATAGCTGAAGTAGTTGCCCCGCCACATGGGCAGAGGGGATCTGACAATCGGGCTATTAATCTGACTGGTGTTGCTATGCCCCGTCGCAAACAAGGCAACTTTCGCCCTACGCCGCGGCCGACTTATGCCCCTCGGGTCCCGCTTGTCAAGAAGTGTCCCAACTGCAATTATATCCACTCCATGCAGTCGCAGTGCCCAGCACTTGGCAAAGCTTGCAATTTCTGTAGGAAGATGAACCATTTTTCAGCTGCCTGTCGTTCCCGTGGGAACGTTCCCTCAGCTCCTAGACAAGTTTTAAACAACCTTCAGCAAGCTGATAGCGATTTCGATTCCCAGTCTTCTGTCGACACTGCCCTCGACTCTGAGCCCAGCTGTTCCATGGGAGATGCCAGTGTTTACACTCTCCTTCATGGCCGATCTCGCCTCCCTGATCCTTCTGTACTCATTACTGTCAACAACAAGTCCTTCTCCGCGAAGCTCGACACGGGGGCGAAAGTGAATGTTATGTCAACATCCCTATTCAAACGGTTAAGAAATAATGAGCTGTTGACTGCTGATCGCTCCATATTGCGTGCTTATGGGGGAGAGGAGCTAACACCTGCTGGTGGTGGGGAAACCTTCCATTGTGTGCTGCAGAAATCATCCCGTGACCTGTCGTTTTTAATTCTGGACTGTGACTGTGTTACTCTATTGAGCAATCAAGCCTGCCAGGATCTCGGTCTGGTGTCTTTCGACCGCACGGTCCACGAAGTGCGGGTGATGCTGAATCCACTCTCCGAGTACCCTGACCTCTTCGACGATAAGTTGGGGAAGCTGCCACTTGTATACAAGATCGCAACTGACCCCTCGGTAGTGCCTGTGATCCGTGCCCCACACAGGGTGTCGTTTGCCATGAAGGGCAAGGTTGAAACCATGCTGAAAAACATGGTTGACATGGGAGTGCTGGAAGCCGTCAGCGATCCCACCGAGTGGGTCTCCACCATGGTCGCCACCATGAAGAAGGGTAAGAACGAGATACGGGTGTGCATCAACCCCAAGGATTTGAATCTGGCAATAAAACGTCCCCACTACCCTATGCGGACTGTAGAAGATGTTGCTGCCCAGGTCGGTCAGGCCACGGTGTTTTCCGTCCTCGATGCCAGGAGCTTGTTCTGGCAAATACCTCTAGACAAACACTCCTCAGACTTAACCACTTTCGGCACACCCTTCGGAAGATTCAAAATTTTGCGGATGCCGTTCGGCATCAACTCCGCTAGCGAAGTGTTTCAGCGCTCCATGGAGCAACTGTTTGCTGGTCTGCCGTGTGCCATTATTGTGGATGACATTCTTGTTTATGGGAGAGATGCTGCTGAGCATGATCGCCACCTCCGACGGATTCTAGACCGCGCACGCCAGATCTACTTAAAGCTTAACCCGTCAAAATGCAGGTTCCGGGTAGCTGAGGTACCATATGTTGGCCACATTTTCACGGCCCACGGGCTGAAACCTGATCCGCAAAAGACAAACGCCATCTCCGAGCTGCCTGCCCCGACAGATGTTACCAGCCTGCAGCGTTTCCTGGGCATGGTCAACTATTTGGGGAAGTTTATCCCCGACCTCAGCGAGTTGAGCGCACCCCTGAGGCAACTGACGAAAAAAGACATTGCCTGGTCCTGGTTTCCCCACCACCAGCAGGCTTTCGATTTCCTCAAAATGAAGCTGATCAGCACGCCGACTCTCAAGTTCTTCGATCTGCGGCGTCCAATTGTGGTTACGTGCGATGCTTCCCGTTTTGGACTAGGTGCTGCCTGCCTGCAGCTCTATGATGGTGGCTCGCTGCAGCACATTTCCTATGCCTCACGAACCATGACGGACACTGAGCAGTGCTATGCACAAATAGAGAAGGAGCTTCTGGCGGTTGTGTTCGCCTGTTCCAAGTTCAAGGACTTCCTTTTTGGTACCAGGTTCACTGTCGAGACGGATCATCAACCCTTGGTGACCATCCTCAACAAGCCTATCCACATCGCTCCAGCCAGACTACAGCGAATGATGCTACAGCTCCAGCGGCTCGACTTTCAGATCGTCTACAAGAGGGGCACTGAGATGCATGTGGCTGACGCGCTGTCCAGAGCCCCCCGGTCCTCCTGCGACAGACATCCCTATGAACAGGAGGATCTGCAGGTACTCAATGTCAACTTTGTTCCCTCTAAGCAGCTGCAGTGCCTGGTTGAGCACACTGCCAGCAACCCCGACCTGCAACAGCTCGCAGCTGTCATCCAGCTCGGGTGGCCAAGCAAACGGACTTCGTTGCCTGCTGGTGTCCACCCTTTCTTTCTGGTTCACGATGAACTGGTGCTCCGGGACGGGATAATCATCAAGGGTCACAAGGTGGTCATCCCTGCCTCCCTGTACGACTCGTACTACACCGCTGCCCACATGGGGCATCCCGGAGCCGATGCCACTGTCTCACATGCCCAAGAACAATACTATTGGCCTGGCATGGCAAAGTACATTAAGGCCCGAGTAGCCTCCTGTCCTGATTGCAATACTCTTGCCCCACATCAGCAGCACCAGCCGCTCCTGCAGCAGCCTGCCCCTGCCATGCCCTGGTCATCGCTGGCTGCGGACATATTTGAATGGCGTGGCAAGCAATACCAAGTGTTGGTCGATTCCTACTTGAACTGGTTCGAAGTGGACCTTCTCCCTGCTATCACCTCTGAAATGGTCATCAGTAAGCTGCGCCGACACTTCGCCACTTTTGGTTCCCCGGTCTGTTTGCAGACCGACAACGGCCGTCAATTCACCAGTGCTGAATTTAAAGCTTTCGCTGTGAAGTGGAACTTCACTCACTACACCAGCAGCCCTGAATACCCGCAGAGCAATGGCCTGGCTGAACGTGCTGTCTGCAGTGCCAAGAACTTGCTCGAGCAGTCTCGTCTCTCCAATGGTGACTTCTACCAGGGTCTGTTAAACCTTCGTAACATTTCCAGGGACAATACCATGCGATCCCCTGCCCAACGTCTGATGTCCCGCGTTCTTCGCCCACCGGTGCCGATCGCCCAGCAATCCCTAGTGCCCAAGGTCCTCCAGCCTGCTGCCGTCCAGCAACGGATTGCTCATAGACACGAAGTTCAGCGTCGCTCTCACGACAAGTCCTGCCGCCCTCTCTCCCCACTACTGCCTGGCCAGGTCATCCGCATGCAGACTGCCACCGGTTTCTCCCGACTAGCAACCGTGGTGGGGGTGGACAATTCACCAAGATCCTACTTGGTGGACTTTGAAGGAACTATTTACCGCCGTAGTCGCCAGCACTTGTTGGCTGTCAAAGAGCCTAAGCCTCCTCCTGTGGCCCCATATGCTCCTCCTCTGCGTTTCGAGCCTCCCACTACTAACTACCCCTCAGCTCGCTGCATGCCTCGGTCTGTCCATTTGCCGCGGTCTCCTCCGTCTGCTCTTCCGGGGTTCTCCTCTCCTGCCCGCTCTCCTCTTTCTCCCCATACATCTACTCCTTCTACCCCGTCTCCTTCCCCTGGCTTGCCTGTGCCGGTCGGGTCTCCTTCCGCATTCCCGGCTGGGTCTCCGCCGGCTTTCTCCTTCCCGGCTGTTCCTGCTCCTCCTACTCTTCTTTCGGGTGGGGAGGGTGAGGGTGCCTTGCGCCCTCGCTCGGGTCGGATTGTCAAACCTCCTGACCGTTACGGTGATTTCGTTTAGATTTGCAGGTGTTGTATAACCGCCCTGCCACTGTTATGACTTCAATCTTAAATTTCTAAGGGATAGGATGTAGATGGTTTATGCATGCAACCTATAACGTAGCTACCTCAACACCACTAACCACACCCAGCCATATCAGTATAACTGTGATATCCTCCCCTTGTTCCTCCCTTTTGTTCCAGTACGCCTGAAGACTAGATGCAGTCAGTACTGGGACGTGTGTAACATGTGCCTTGATAAAAGACTCAGTAAAGGTTACAGTGTGTCAGACTCCGCTCCTTTACAAATACAAACCTTCTTTAACTCTCTAACTAGCGATGTTACAAAACCTACCATCAGCAACGCTGTAGATCTGCCACTGCCTGTGTGGGCGATTCCAGAGGCTTTGGGGGGGGAGGGGGGCGGGATTAAAATTGAGGTTTGTATTGATTGTTGGAGAGAGATTTCCTCAGGCTGCTGGCTGATGAAGAAAAATCGTTCGTGCTACCGTTCGCGGGTTTTAAAAAAAATTTGCTGGAAGTTTGCATTGCTGGATTTAATTTAAACACGACTAAAAATGCCTTCAATGCCTTCAACATCATGGATCACAACATCAGGACAAAACAAAAGGTATGTCGTTTATTTAACATATTATTTTGCTTTATGGAGTGCCTTTATTTTAATCTTATGATACGAAAATGTTACTTAGGCCCACATACGAATCGGCCATGTCTTACCTGCCGATATGGGCTTAAATTTACAGCAACGGCAACATACCAATCGATCTCATTCCAGAAACACCCACTCTCAAGATAATTAAATTCTTTTTTTTGGACAATCACGTCATAAGATCATCTATATTTTTTGTTATTGTCTATCCATGATCAATATTTTCACACTAAATAGCCAGAGTACAGTTTTAGTCAGATGTATTGTGCAAAAAAATAATGATTTTGATCAAAGATTGATTATCTTGAGAGTGGATGCTACTGGATTGATTTATGGCAATTAAACATTAAACTCCTTCCATTTGGCAAAGTGAGATTTAAAAATCATGTTATATTGTGAACGCATGTGAATGGGATCAGTTCGAATTGGTGGAAAGGTGTCAGCCTCGATAACAATCGGCATGGAAGCACCTCAAGGCTGCGTGCTCAGCCCCCTGCTGTACTCACTCTATACTCATGACTGCGTAGCCGGTCATAGTGCGAACACCATCATCAAATTCGCTGACGACACCACTGTTGTGGGACGTATCACTGATGGGGACGAGTCAGAATATAGAAGAGAGATCGACCGACTGACCAAATGGTGCCAGCACAATAACCTGGCTCTCAACACCAGCAAAACCAAGGAACTGATTGTGGACTTTGGAAGGGGTAGGATGGGGACCCACAGTCCCGTTTATATCAATGGGTCGATGGTGGAAAGGGTCAAGAGCTTGAAATTCCTGGACGTGCACATCTCTGAAGATCTCTCCTGGTCCGCGAACACTGATGCAATTATTGAGAAAGCACATCAGCGCCTCTACTTCCTGAGAAGATTATGGATAGTCGGTATGTCAAGGAGGACTCTCTTGAACTTTTACAGGTGCACAGTAAAGAGCCTGCTGACCGGTTGCATCGTAGCTTGGTTTGGCAACTTGAGTGCCCAGGAGCGGAAAAGACTACAAAAAGTAGTAAACACTGCCCAGTCCATAATCGGCTCTGACCTCCCTACCATCGAGGGGATCTATCGCAGTCGCTTCCTCAAAAAGGCTGGCAGCATCATCAAGGACCCACACCAACCTGGCCACACACTCATCTCCCCGCTACCTTCAGGTAGAAGATACAGGAGCCTGAAGACTGCAACGTCCAGGTTCAGGAATAGCTACTTCCCCATAGCCATCAGGCTATTAAACTCAACTCATTCAAAACTCTGAACATTCATAGCCCATTATCTGTTTATTTGCACTTTATCTGTTTATTTATTCATGTGTGTATATATTTATATAATGGTATATGGACACACTGATCTGTTCTGTATTATTCATGCCTACTATATTCTGTTGTGCTGAAGCAAAGCAATAATGTCATTGTCTTATCTGGGACACGTGACAATAAACTCTCTTGAATCTTGAATCTTGAATCTTGAGTTTGTTATTTGTTATTTGGATACCTAGGCTATTTAAATGTGTTATCCTTTTCTTAAGAAATGGATAGATGTTTAGATCTAGTAAGTGAATTTAGATTAATTTAATAGATTAGATGAATTTGATTGATTTGATGAAACTGATGAATATGAATTTTTTGTTGGGTATTTACTGTTTGTTTTAGCATTTAACTTTATCATTTCTACCTTTTTTCTAAAACTGCAAATAATAACTTGTTTCTGTTAATGCTGTTCAGTGTTTTTTTTCCTTTACATTTTAAACAGATATCTCCGAAGAAGAAATGCAAAATTGTCAATCCAATTGGCCAGCAAAAGAGACTGATTTAGACCGCATTCGCAGAGATTATCTGAATTTGTACTCCAAATGTGATGATCTACAGGACATTCTTAATGGGAAAGTAGTGGGCAGAAAGGCATGTCATGCATGGTTTGAAGAGCAAAAACCTGTAGTTTACAATGCCAAAATTGAAAAGTTGAGGAAAAACAAGGTGTACAGAGTTGCTTATTGGTTCCAATCTGAGGAATATGATGATGCTACTGATTATGATATGCCAATGTACCAGCTAGCAACTGATCTTCTCCAAAAAGATGGTCTTTTGCTAGAAATTGTAATTTCTTTACCTGTCTCTTACGGACTTACAGCATATAATGCAATAATATTAAAGTTCTGATCTTGCGAATATCACATTTTGAATTTTCAAGGCCGTCTGGGTGTTTATTACTATTTCCGTCACAGCGGTCAATTTTGTAATTAGCTACAATTAGGTAACTAACTAATTATATGCTTTAATTTCAGGTCATCCAAGTAAGATGTTTTATATTTGTTTCAGAATGCTTCAATCTATAATAACTGAAAATTTCATTCAGTTCTCTTAATTTTTAAGAACGTTATGGGCTTTTGACTGTCCTCGATCACAGCTTTTGTGTTAAGTCAATGGAAAAGCAATAGGGAACAAGATGCTAATTTCTGAGTATGAAAATTGCCATAACTTTTTTAATACTGAAGATATGAAAGTTAATTAGGTATCAAACTAAAGTTATTTTTATGCTTTATCTGATGGGATAAATGACAGGCTTGATTTTTCTCAAATCTCAAAATTCTGTAACATTCCTATTCTAACTACTTTATTGCTACTTTCAGAGAGCTGTGGACTTGGAGTCCAAGATCCCTCGCTACATCATTGCTTTCAGGAGTCTTGTCATTAACTGCATACCTTCCCTTGCATTTGACCTTCCAAAATGCAACGCTTCAGACTTGCCCAGATTAAACACCATCTGCCATTTCTCCGCCCATCTGTCGCTGGTCTGTAACTTGCTGTATTCCTTGGTAGCATCCTTCACTATCTGCAGCTCCACCAATGTCTGTGTCATTTGTAAACTTGCCAACCATCTCATCTGCAATTTTTTCCAAGTCGTTTTATATATATCATAAATAAAAGGTCCCAACACTGAACCCTGCGGAATACCACTAGTTACAGACTTCCAGCCAGAATAACACTCGACCAACACTACCCTCGGTCTACGATGCATAAACCAATTTTGAATCCAAACTACCACAACACCATAGATTTCATGCAGCTTAATCTTCTGAATTAAGATTGGCCTTCCTGAGAGAAAATCCGTGAAAAGCAGGTGGCCAGGATAGTGGCATTTAGAATGGAGATGAGGAAACACTTTTTCACACAGAGAGTTGTGAGTCTGTGAATTATCTGCCTCAGAGGGCGGTGGAGGCCGGTTCTCTGGATACTTTCATGAGAGAGCTAGATAGGGCTCTTAAAGATAGCGGAGTCATGGGATATGGGGAGAAGGGATGAACGGGATACTGTTTGTGGATGATACATTGAATGGCGGTGCTGGCTTGAAGGACCGAATGGCCAACTCCTGCATCTATTGTCTATTGTCTATTGTCTAATGTCTAGATAGACTACCTAGCGGTGTTCTGTGGCAGAGGCATCCCAGACATCCTTAACCACTCATGGCTCTAATTTGATGTCCCCACCTGGTTTAAGAAGACTACTATTATCCCTGTGCCAAGAAAAATTAAGGTAGAGTGTTTTAATGAATGTCATCCAGTGGGTCTGAAATCCACCATCATAAAGAGCTTCGAGAGGACCAGCCTCCACTGCAGTTTGCCTACCATTGCAACCGGTCCAGCTCTCGGACACCTCCTCCTACTTACTCTTGGACCATGACCCCACAGATCAGCACCAGGCTATCATTTTGCTGACTTTCTACAATTTTTATCACTTCCAGCTGTCTTTAAACAAGTCTGAAGAAGGGTCTCAACCCAAAACATCACCTATTCCTTTTCTCCAGATATGCTGTCTGGCCCGCTGAGTTAATCCAGCTTTTTGTGTCTAACTTTAACAGACACCCTCTCCCTGGCCCTAAACTAATTTCTTGAACAACTAGATAACAAGGACACCTATGCCAGACTATTTATTGACTATTGCTCTGCCTTCAACACCATAACTACATCCAAGCTCATCTCTAAACTCTTGGACCTAGTAGCCTCCAGCACCCCTCTCTATCATTAGATCCTTGACTTTCTGACTCATGGACCACAGGTGACAACACATCCTCAATAATAATTCTCAACACCATTGGCCTGCAAGGATATGCTCTCAGCCCGTTACTATACTCCCTATGCACACAACTGTGTGGCCAAATTCTGCTCTAACTCCATCTACAAGTTTGCAGATGGCACCATTCTGGTGGGCCGGATCTCGAACTATGATGAGACGGGGATAGAGAGCGTAATAACATGGTGTCAGGACAACAACATTTTCCTCAATGTCAGCAAGATGAAGGAGCTAGTTATTGTTTCAGAAAGTGTAGTGGAATATGTATCCCAATCAGCATCAGTCAAAGTGGAAATGGTTGAGAGCTTCAGGTTTCAAGGCAAATATTACAAACACAACCATCTGGCCTGGACACATCATATTAAAGTTATAGTAAAAAAAAAGTAGCAATGCCTCTACTTCCTCAGGAGATGAAGGAAATCCAGCATGTTTCCAATCACTCTTACAAACCTCTGCAGATGCACTATAGAAAGTGTTCCATCGGTTTGCATCCCAGCTTGGTTTGAAAATATCCCTGCCTAAGACACCAATAAATTGCAAAGTGGTTTATATATACCAATCCATCTCACGAACTAGACTCCCTGCCATTAACTTCCTTTACACAACCTCATGAGGCGTTACCCCATGAAATTAGCCAACATAATCAAGGATCATAGAAACATAGAAACATAGAAAATAGGTGCAGGAGTAGGCCATTCGGCCCTTCGAGCCTGCACCGCCATTCAATATGATCATGGCTGATCATCCAACTCAGTATCCTGTACCTGCCTTCTCTCCATACCCCCTGATCCCTTTAGCCACAAGGGCCACATCTAACTCCCTCTTAAATATAGCCAATGAACTGGCCTCAACTACCTTCTGTGGCAGAGAATTCCAGAGATTCACCACTCTCTGTGTGAAAAATGTTTTCCTCATCTCGATCCTAAAAGATTTCCCCCTTATCCTTAAACTGTGACCCTTTTTACCCCAGTCATCCCAACTTCTCCCCACTTTCCCTCTTCTTTCTGTTCCCGTCGGGCAAAAGGTACAAAGGCTCGAAAGCACATACCACCAGTCTCAGTAACAGCTTCTTTTCCTCTCTTATCAAACTTTAGAATGGTTCTTCTATAAGCTAGGATATGGTACCAATCTTCCAACCTACCTCATACCAGATATTGGACTTTTTCACTGGAACTGTTATGCAACAATGCTGGAAAAGTATATTCTGCACTCTGGTATTTGTCTCTCAGCTGTGCCTGTTGTATTTGCATGAGGTTGGAGTGTATTCATGTACAGTATTATGTGGTTTAATTGGATGTGGCACACAAACATAAGCTTTTCACTGTAACTCGGTACACGTGTTAATAATAAACCAATATTTATATCAATGGATCATCTTACTGTGATGGACCTAAAGTTAATGTGGACAACATTCTCTGGCCTACCCTCATCAATCATCTTCATCACATCCTCCAAAAACACAAGTAGGTTTGTAAGGCATGACCGACCTTACATGCAAGGCCACGCTGATTGTCCGTAATTGACTAATTCTCTTCCAAATGCGAGTAAATCAGGGACGGTAACAGATGACCTCAGGCAGGGTGGTTGTCCGATAGGTCAATGATGTTTGTTAGCAATGGTGTGATCCTAAGAGGGATAGATCGTTGCGAACTGTGGAACAAGTTTTTTTTTTTTTGAAAATATTTTTTATTGGAGATAGGTACATAACCTATTTACATCATTACAGTCTTACATTTTTAAATTGATAATATTGTCAATTATTATTACATTGTCTCCAATACTTTTTGCCTTTTTTTTTTTTTTAAACTAGATAGAACTAAAGAGATAGATGAAGTAAAGAAAGAAAAGAAAGAGAAGAAAAACAAAAACAAAAACAAACAAAACAAAAAAAAAAAAAAAAAAAAAAAAGAAAAAGATAGTTAAAGAAGAATGGAAAAATTTATTAAAATAAAAAAGACTTTATTCGAGATATATTCGTACATTTCAGAGTATAGTATTTCATCCATTCTTTAGCCCGCGTGCTAGTCAGGTTCCTGTGCTGAACTATTCTGACCCTTTAAGTAATCAATAAAAGGAGACCATGTTCCAACGAATAATTCCTGTTTGTCCAACAGGGAAAATCTGATTCTTTCCACGTTTAAGGTCTCCGTCATTTCTATAATCCACATTTTGATTGTGGGGGCCGTAGGGCCTTTCCAAAATTTTAGAATTAATTTTTTTCCTGTTATTAAACTATAATCAATAAAGTTTCTTTGTGTTGTTCTAAGTGTTTGATTTAATTCTAATATTCCGAGTATTATTAATTTTGGATCTGGGTCCAATTGTGTGCTGGTTACTTTAGATATTATACTAAAAATATTTACCCAGAATTTTTTAATTTTTATACAGTTTGCAAACATGTGAGATAATGTAGCTTCTAAATGTTGACATTTATCACATATAGGTGAGATATGTTGAAAAATTTTATGTAGTTTTGTTTTTGAATAATGTAACCTATGTATTACTTTAAATTGTATTAGAGAATGTCTGGCGTTTAGTGAACACTGATGTATGTGTTGCAAACTTTCTTCCCAAGTATCTTTCGTTATTACTTGATTTAATTCTTTTTCCCATGTTTGTCTGTGTAAGTCCGTCGAAGGAATGTCACTGTCTAATAAGATATTATATATATAAGATATTAATTTTTCTGTATTAGGATGTTTGTTCCAACATTCATCAAGAATTTCTGAATTTCTAATTCGAAAATTTTGGGAGTTCGATTTTACATAATCTCTAAATTGAAGATATCTGAAATAATCATTTCCTCGAAGTCCATAAGTCTGTTGCAACTCCTGAAATGTCAGAAAAGTGCCTTCCTTGTAAAGTTGTCCCATATTTTTAATTCCATAATTCTTCCATTGTGTAAAACCCCTGTCCAACCATGAAGGCTTAAACAAAGGATTATTCACAATTGGAAGAAAAAGTGATAAATTATCTAATTTTAATGTCTTTTTTAATTGTTTCCAAATTCGTATAGCACTAAATATTATAGGGTTTTCCCTATAAATTTTTTTGTTTAATTTAGACGTAGCAAATAATATTGAACCGATATCAAAAGGTAAACAATCTTCCTTTTCCATTTTTAGCCAGTCTGGTTGATGATCTATTTCTTCCAACCAGAAATTCATATTTTTAATATTAACTGCCCAGAAATAAAACAAAAAATTGGGTAAAACCAAGCCTCCATTTATTTTTGATTTACACAAGTGTCTTTTGTTTATCCTATGATTCTTATAATCCCAGATAAAATCATTAACAATAGAGTCCAATTTTAAAAAAAAGTTTTTTTGCCAGGATTGTCTGAAAAAGGTATAATATTTGCGGTAAAAAAATCATTTTTATGGCATTGATTTTGCCAACCATTGAGATAGGAAGTGTTTTCCAGTATTGAATATTCTTATGTAGTTTGTTCAGTAATGGGGGAAAATTTGCTTTAAATAATGATGTATATATCTTAGTTACATAAATACCTAGATATTTAAATTTTTCATTTACTATTTTAAATGGAAATTGTTGTATTATCTGTTTGTTATGTTCCCTTATTGGCATAATTTCACTTTTATTCCAATTTATTCTGTATCCTGAAAGTGAACCAAATTGGGTTATTAGCTTTAATAAGTTTGGAATACTAATTTCTGGTTTTGTAATGTAAATTAATACATCATCTGCGTATAGAGAAATTTTATTCACTGTGTCCTTTGTGTTATACCCATGTATTTCCGGATGCCCCCTAACTCTTTCTGCCAGTGGCTCAATAGCAAGCGCAAATAATAATGGAGATAATGGGCATCCTTGTCTACAACCTCTAGATAGGCTAAATTTAGATGACAACCTTTGGTTTGTAAATATTCTAGCCGTGGGATTTGTATATAACAGTTTTATCCATGTACAGAATTTCTCCCCTAGCTGCATATTTTCCATCACCGAAAATAAATAAGGCCATTCGACCTGATCAAATGCTTTTTCAGCGTCAAGTGAAATTATTGCTAGATCTTCATTAATAATTCTCTTGGAATATATAATATTAAATAATCTTCTTAGATTATAATATGAGTACCGTTTCTGAATAAAGCCTGTTTGGTCAGGGTGTATTAATTTATTCATCACAGCGCTAGTATTTTAGTTAAAATTTTCTGATCTGTATTTAAAAGTGCAATTGCTCTGTATGATCCCGGGTCTTCCTGATCTTTATCAGCTTTAGGAATAAGTGTTATTATAGATTCATTTAAAGTGTCTGGAAGTTTCTGTTGAGTATATATATACTCATACAGTCTTTGTAAACGTGGGCTAAGCAAATCATAAATTTTTTAATAAAATTCGGAACCTAAACCATCTGGTCCTACTGCTTTACCATTTTTTAAAGAGCCAATAGACTCCTCAATATCCTTTATCGTAATCTCCCTTTCTAATAATTCTCTATCGTTTGAATCTAAACCTTTTAAATTACATTTTATTAAAAAATCTGCTATTCCTTCTGATTGTGCTACGGTTTTAGTTGAATAAAGGTTATGATAGTATTGGAGAAATCTATCATTTATGTCCTTGGGCATTTTTAATAATTCTCCTGTCTCTGTTCTAATTTTATGAATTGTTTTTTCCCCTTCCATTTTTCGTAACTGACGTGCTAATAATTTTTGTGGTTTGTCTCCAAATTCAAAATGTAATTGTTTGGTTTTTTGATAAAGTTTTATTACTTGTTCTGAATACATTTTATTTAATTTATATTTCAATACAGCAATTTTATTATGTTTTAAAGTAGATGGCATTCTCGCATTTTCTATATCTAGTTGCTTGATTTCACTTTCCAATGTTTGTTGCTTAATCCTGTTCTCTTTATTATAAAATGCTTGAGCAGAAATTAATGTACCTCGAACATACGCTTTAAACGTTTCCCACATAAGAGAAGTAGGTGTGTCAGGGTTGTCATTTACCTCAAAAAATATTTGAATCTGTTTAATAATATATTCCTGGCATGATCTTTCGTTCAAAATTTGTGGGTTAAATCTCCAATATGCTTGTTTCTCGGAACTGTGGAACAAGTTAACTGACTTTTAGTGGGGGGAAGCGGGAGGGGCAAAGGGGGGAGGGAAGTGTATGTAAAAGTTACTTGCCCTGCTTCCAAGATGGTGTCCAACCCAAACGACTATTTGCGTGCTAGCCACAGAAGCAGATTTATAATCACATATTACAATCACTCCACACTCTTAAATCTCTGCTCCTCCAGCAACATTTATTACTTTAACCATGATCACTAAACGTTATTCCCTTATCATACGCTGTAAATGGCTCGATTGTAATCATGTATTGTCTTTCCACTGACTGGATAGCATGTAACAAAGCTTTTCACCATACATGTGACAATAATATAAACAAAACTAAACTAAATGAAATAATTCATTCATGCTGCTGGTTTGTGAGCTGCCCCAGTGAAATATGTAGTGCTGTCCTTCCAATTTGCATGTGGTCTCACTCTGGCAGTGGAGGGGTCCCCAGGAAAGGTCAATATGGGAATGGGTAGGAGAGTTAAAATGGTTAGCAACCGGGAGATCCAGTAGGCCTTGGCAGACAGAGAGCAAGTGTTCAGTGAAACAGTCACTGAGTCTATGCTTGGTGTTGCAGACGTACAGGAGGCCATATCAGGAACAACAGATGCAGTAGATGAGGTTAACTGAGATGCACGTGAACTTCTGTCTCACCTGGAAGAACTGAATGGAGTAGAGGTAGGAGGTATAAAGGCAGATGTTGCATCTCCTGCCATTGCAGGGGAAAGTACCTTACTACATTCAGGAAAGAGCATCTGTTTGATGAGGGTTTGGGAATCATCGGGAATCATTGTTTTACACAAAAAATGTGATATGGGCAGATCATTGAAGGTACAGCATTACTAGGAGGCTCTGCTTGAGCATAAAGTGCCAGGTAGGCCCGAGGCAGAGGTGGCAGTGGATCAGTGTGACAAGGGGCTTATTTAAGGAGAGAATTACAATGGGATAGCACAGCACAACTAATCTTTGGAAGATACACAAAGCTCTCTTAGTGTCAAAGTAAATAATTTCCAGCTCTTTGGATTTTAGCCAAAGCTCTTAAATAATCTGGACTTTGGCTATTGCAACAAAACAGGTGAAAAATTCTGGAAATGGCATCAGAGTATTAAATTACATCATACATTGAAATGTAGGTATTGCTGTCCAACATTGCAGGTAGAAGTCAAGGATCTAATGATGGTGGTATGTGCTTTTGAGCCTTTGTACCTTTTGCCCGATGGGAACGGAAAGAAGAGGGAAAGAGGGGAGAAGTGGGGATGACTGGGGTAAAAAGGATCCTTGATTATGTAGGCTAATTTCATGGTGTAACGCCTCATGAGGTTGTGTAAAGGAAGGTAATGGCAGGGAGTCTAGTCCGTGAGATGGACTGGGCTACATAAACCACTTTGCAATTGGATTTTATTATCCCAGAAGGCTTTAATTCTATCTGCCGCTTGGCAATATTGGATCAGTTTCCAATGTTTGGCACCAATATGAATAGCTCAGATATTTAATGTACCGAAACGTCCAGACAAATACCTTTAGTCAGACCAGAAAGTCGACTTTTGCCGTACTAATTGGCCGCAGTCCTGTACAAAAATGACGACGAAAGAATATAAAATGTTAGCATGGGTTAAAATTAACTTTTCTTGGTAATCGGCTCACTCGGTGAGCTGAGCAATGTTAAGGACCTGTCCCACGTGGGGGTCATTTGCGCGTCACGCAGGTGGCGCGCAAAGATTTTGTGAATCCTCAAATCCTGGGGCTCCGCGCGCAACCGCGCATCACTGCCTACGTCACCACGCACCATGCGCGCGTAATGCACACCATGCGCATGCAATGCACGCCATGCACGCATCACGTGTGAGTCATGACGTGTAAATTATGTCGCGTAAATGACACGCAAATGACGCCCAAGTGGAACAGGCCCTTTACCTTGAAACACAGCAGACAGAGGAAAGAAAGGGGTATTGGTTGAATTCTTGATATTTGCCAGCTAACAGCCAAATCACCAAAGTAATTGAAGAATAGAAGCTTGAAGCGTTCATTCAGAATGCTGATGATTGAATCTCCACAATGATTCATCCTACCACGCCCAGAAACGAGAAATAGCACCACACTCTAAAGAAATGAATGAACCTGTCCATACTTCAGAACAGTGCATCTGTCAATTTTTGATTACAGACAGATTTGGTGCCTTCAACAGTGTCACTGTAATCTACCGTTGCTGCGTGCAACGGCCCAAAGGGAAAGAATATTAATGACTAGTGCTGCAGCAACAGAAATGCAGTTGGGATCAGTATTTCCCAGCATCAAATGGCAATTCACATTTCTCTGTAATCATCTGTTTGTGAATCACGACGTAATCTTCTTCTTCTTATCGAGTCCACACACAAGATTAGAAGTTGTTCAGCTAGAGCTGAACACACTTCTCGGCATCTGCATACAATGGTGTCTGTCTTGTCGCTTCTTGTGCGTGGTGGTGGAAAGGATGGTGGAAACAGGGCCGTGACATGAACGTTCTTTCCTTGACCCCACAGCGTGATAATACACTTGTGAGGGAAGATGCAGTAAGCAGATGAGACTTATTCCCAAATGCTCTCATTCTGGGTCCTTGCATCTCCCTTTCTCCCTGTCGTTCTGCAGAAAACCTTTGGTTGACTTTGATGGTGTAAGGATAGAATTTTACCACTGATACATGATTTGAATATGTCATTAACTTGTTTAAGTTCTTTGATGGAGTTGTGCGGGGGTTGGGGGAGGTACAGTTCTAGAAAATGATGATCATCAGCAAAGATCCAGATACATGAGTCGAAAGAAAAACATTTATTTAATTACATTACTTACGGGGCAAAGGTCGTGGATGGCAACAGAATCAGCAAGCTCATCAGGAAGGCCGGCTCCGTCCTGGTAGTGGAGTTGGATTCACTGGAGGTGGTCTTGGAAGGGAGGATGCTCCTCAAACTGCAGAGTATCCTGGGTAACATAGAAACATAGAAAATAGGTGCAGGAGTAGGCCATTCGGCCCTTCGAGCCTGCACCGCCATTCAATATGATGATGGTTGATCATCCAACTCAGTATCCTGTACCTGCCTTCTCTCCATACCCCTGACCCCTTTAGTCACAAGGGCCACATCTAACTCCCACTTAAATATAGCCAATGAACTGGCCTCAACTACCTTCTGTGGCAGAGAATTCCAGAGATTCACCACTCTCTGTGTGAAAAATGTTTTTCTGATCTCGGTCCTAAAAGATTTCCCCCTTATCTTTAAACTGTGACCCCTTGTTCTGGACTTCCCCAACATCGGGGATACAGCTCACCCCCTCCATGAAACACTGGTCAACCTGAGGAGCACCTTCAGCAACAGATTGGTTCCACCAAGATGCAGCACAGAACACCACAGGAGATCCTTTTTCCCTGTGGCTATCAAACTGTACAACTCCTCCCCCTTCTGTCCCCCCTGACTCCCCTTCCTCCCCTCCCCAATCATTGCACATCCCCAATACTGTACTTTCCACTCTTCACTTTAATTTCATATTTCATGTATCTTGTTGTGTTTTATGAGTTGGCAGACCAATTCCCATCCTGGGATAAATGAAGTTCTATCATATTGTATCGTATCGCATTTTCTTACATAAGTTCCCTGAGAGTAAATTTTAGGCGTATCTCAAATTTCTGGATAGTGAATTTGGGTGAATTTCCACTACCCGAATGGCCATAACATCTGGATCGCCTGTAATTGAAAAGATTAATGACAGTAGTGTGGTTATTGATATGCAAATAGACTTTAAAATGCCATAGAATAAACATTAAAAAAAGTAAAGACTATAGGATCTATGGGGATAGACACAAAAAGCTGGAGAAACTCAGCGGGTCAGACAGCATCTCTGAAGAAAAGGAATAGGTGACATTTCAGGTTGAGACCCTTCGTCAGACAGGGTCAGGGCAAAGTTCCCCTGAGGAGAGTCAGTTCCCCCGACTCTCAGTCTGTTGAAGGTTCTCGACCCGAAACATCACCTATTCCTTTTCTCCAGAGATGCTGCCTGGCCAGTTCAGTTACTCCAGCCTTTTGTGTCTAACTTGGGTTTAAACCAGCATCTGCAGTTCCTTCCTACACATAGAATCAAAGCGGGAGTGTTGACGTTATAAAATCAGCTGGTAGATAGATAGATAGATAGATAGATAGATAGATAGGTCCTTTATTGTCATTCAGACCTTTCGGTCTGAACGAAATTATGTTGCCTGCAGTCATACACAGAATCAATAATAACAAAACATACAATAAACACAAATTAAACATCCACCACAGTGAGTTCACCAAGCACATCCTCACTGTGATGGAGGCAAAGTCTTAGAGAGAAACCAAAAACAGAGAGAAGTTGTTTTCAGGCTGGAAGGAAGTGTTCAGTGGTGCCACCAATGTTGGATCCATTGGTCATTCCAATACATATTCACCCAACCTCTTTCTTTTTTCATTCTTTCACACTCATACTTGCTTGGAGATGAATCGTTTAAATTTGTAACACTGTTTGTATATGCCAGTGACGGGTTGGAAACTTGCTAACTGAGGAGGTACAGTTATGATTGTTATTGATATATCATTGGCACATTCACTGAGATACAGTGAAAAGCTTTTATAGGAGCCATTAAGCTTAAGTCAGTTTATTATAATCATGTTGTGGCGGCTCCCAAGGGTCGCGCCATCATAGCTGTCGAACCCCTCGGCACGGGAGTGGTTCAGTCCGGAGGGGGCCCATAACCAGAGGGTTTAAAGGCAGGGGTTTGGGTGCCATCTTTCTCTCGTTTGGACCTCCCTACAACCGGGAGGAACATAATTAAAGGTGCCTCTCAAAATACTTGACTTCTCTTCCTTTTTGAGACCCACGCACCACAATGTCTAATTATTTTAGTTTTTAGTTTTTATCTGCCTGTACTTTTGTAGGTGGGACTTGATACGTAGAAGGGGTGTGTCTATTTCTAGAGGAGACTAGCGCAGACTCATAGAGTAGGCGTCAGTTGGGTCTCAGAAGGATGGCGAGAATACAGTATTTTACCACACACGAATCGTGATCACGCCACACCCACGTTAATGAGACGACATACTTTTATCAGAAGAAACTTTCATATGATTTATATGACATGAATGGAACAGCGATTAAGAATGGAAAGTGATGGATTATTTCTTTGCTATGTACTACTTCAGTAAAAGACTAATTAATCAAGAAACAACGTTTGGAAGATTAGTTGTCACTATCTTTATGGGCCTGTCCCACAGGCGACTGCAGGAAACTATGCAGTTGCCACATGGTTGCCACATGTTCGCGGGAGGGTTGCCAGGAAGTCGCCTTCATGGTCGTGAGTAGTTCCCTCATTCTGGGAACTGGTCGAGGCCTCATTATGGTCGCCGCAAATTTTTCAACGTTGAAAAATTAGCAGCGACTAGAATGATGCCGCCATGGAGAGTAGCGAGAATTCTCGTGCCGTAGGTGGGTCGTCAGGAGGTACTAGTGGGTTGCCAGGAGGTCGAAGGTTCTCTTAGGTTCCCATCCATTGTAGCCGATGCTGACCGGCAAATTTCATTGGCTCATTGGGAAAAAAAACGTAAGCAGTAGTTTTTAGAACCAAGGATAACCGGCTTTACCAAGGTAATGTTAAATGTCCGCCGAGCTTCGCAGCCGTGTATCTCTGGCTTCTTAAAAGTTGTCTGAACTCCTTCTCCCCCCTCTCCCCCACCCCCCTTTTAAAAGATTTACCGTACAGTGTGCTTTAGCCGTCTTAATTACAGCGCCAACCTTCCTGTTCATCGTGGTGTGTGTCTGTATCACATTGGCTTTGCACTATGTGGATTTCACTCAGACAGCGCTCCCCCACTTGCCCTGTCCCCCGCCTGCATAAAGGGCTGGTGAAGGAAGCGATGTGCGTGTGTTCCACTCTGATAGTCGCCGTTCCAGTTCCCGGTTTTTCAGGCGACTGCCGGCAACTTGACAGTCAATGGCAGTTGCCTGAAAAATCGCCTAAGTGGGACAGGCCCATACATGTGTCGTGAGTGCATAAACCATACCTCCAACCCATCCCCGAGGAGTAATGCCTATCGAAGTTGGACTTTGAGAACGTTATAAAAACTGTCATTATAGCTTTGTTTATATGCTATTCAGTCACATCATACATTACATGAGCACATTCAAGCCATACACAAGCACAACAGGTAACGTAAGGAGAAAAATACCAAAGTACAGAATATAATAGAAAGATTAAACGAGAACTTACCGTTTGAAGTTTGATCTTTATTTTATGAGAAGTTGAAGTGAGGGATTACTTGAAGAGCCCGCCAGTCCGCATGCACGTCAATCTTTAGAGCAGCTGTATAAAACCACAGAATAGTTGCTGACCTAAGCTATAGGAAGATTAACGATCTTAGAACTACCGAATTATCTTTATGAGAAGTAGGGTTGGGAGTGGAGGGCACGTAATCCCTCACTTCAAATTCTCATAAAATAAAGATCAAACTTCAAACGGTAAGTTCTCGTTTAATCTTTTTATTTTATATCGAAGTCACATGAGTGACTACGTGAAGACTTCAAAGCTCTGTGGTTTCATGCAATAACCCAATCTGTGTGTGAAACACTTAAACAGATAAACCATTAATGGTAGAAAAAACATGGGTTATTAATATCATGATGCTAACTTGCATACATGGCCATTGTTCTTAACCAGACCATAGTCCCAATTGACTTTGAGTTAGACAATAACTCATGCAACACTGTGCAGAATTCTATCTGCAAATATCCGGACATATCAACCAAATTTCTTAATTTATTAACACGCACTATGTAAGCCTCTTGCTGTATGATGAAAGGGAAATATCCATTTTATTGGCTGCTAATGAGCCATCAGCAATCTTGAGACTATTGAATAACAATAAAGAAAGTATCTTTCATCCCATAGGTACTAGCGAGCTCAGTGCACTTGTATACCTAATGACACCCCCAATCTCTGCTCTGGTGGGTATGCTGTCAACTTCAAATGTACGCAATCATGCCATTTTGCTTATGAGACCATTCCCATAACAAGCTACCCTAATGTCAGTTATAACCCAGAGACCGAGCCAGAGATTGAGTAAAGACTGTGTTCTTTGTGCTGAGATCAGTTGCTGAAAACATAATCATCTTAAAAATACTGCTCCCATTAGGAATACAGTAGAAGAATATTTGCATAATAATTTACTGATATACATCATACACTACAATGAGTGTAGGCTATTAGAGTGGTCATATAAAAGACACCCTGCATAATGTTAGTGAACACCGGGTGAATAACCAATAATTTATTGTCCCACTTATGGTACTATAGAGAATGACAAAGCAGCACGAGCAGTGTCAATTATGCTGTCACATGAACGCTTCTCTAGGCTCAAACTGAAAGCCACACAAACCTCTGTTACTTCTGTTTAAAAGTAACTCACATATTTTGTTCACAAGCTTCCCATACAATCGTGCAGAGCTAGATGCCCTAGCAGACTGGCTGCCCCAGCCATCACTCTTGACCGAGTAAATAGGAGTTGCTTCAGCTGCCTTACCATGGCCTGAATGAACAGGCAAAATTGGCATTATTAAATCTCATGTTGCCTCATTCTTAATATTGCAAGAAGTATCTACTGATAACCCCTAAGTTTTATCAGCTGAAAATTCTGCATATTATCTAAACTCGATGACACAATGCCCTTTGAGCTGAGTAGGGCAGCATTGGCTTCCACCACTGGCTTTGTTATCAAACACCAGATAATCTGTGCCACATGTGTATAGATATGGCAAAATATGCATCTCCAAGATTGATTCTCTGAATCAGTTAAACTGCTGAAAAGCAATCATCCATCTTAAACTGGGTAACTAAACACATGATCAGATTAGCCAAATGCTAACCTGATTTGGCATGCTCCATGTTTCTGTGATCTTGAGAAGTATCAGAAATATACCCCTCTTGTTCTTGGGCAGACCACTCATCCGCCGTGAGATGTCACTGATTCCACTCGAAACCACCGTTCCTCTATTGACCATACGGACGGAAAATATTTGGCTTCTCTTGCAGCGGAAGATGCATTATCTAGTTATTCATACATTTCGCTGATATCATATAATCAGAACCTTATGACTAGAGCTGAAAACACAGTCTCCCTTTGATGTGGGAATACGAGTTCCCTGTCAACTCTCAACTATAAGAGTCACCACGAATTCTCAGTGTTCTTCCTCAGTGGAATCTTAGCATAATGCAAGCCTGAATCAGGAATTGCCTCGCAGTCCTCTGACTGAAACCACTTGTCTGAGTCGCTAGAGTGCACAACATAATCTCTTCGACCCGCCACTCAACCAGGAATACTGGTATTGAGAGCCTACGGATTATTATAAATACATTGTTGATTCACAACATGAACCTGTAGGTCAGATTAAAAATATTATATGCCAGACCAGCTTCCTGCTGGTAGCTACCTATCCCAGAGAGGATGGCAATGATGATTCCAATGAACCGGCAACTCTACTAACTGAGGAGAAAATAAACCATGTGTTGAGGAAGACTTCAACTGCTTCATTCTACTGAGCACTGATAACCTCAATCACAGATGACGAGGCAGTGCTTCCCTGGCCAATATGACCCATATGGCCAGGCAGTTCCATGATGGTCTACACTGAACCAGGGTAACCAAGCTGTTCCTACATGGAACTGACAGAGGTTACTATGCAAGGCACCCTGCCAATGTCTCTGCATCAACCTGATCTATCCCAGAGACAGTGAAAAAATACTAGACAGCCCATGTTGCTAGTAAACCCAATCCTGGGCCGACAGACTGCTCCATATCGGAGTTTTACGGAGGTTAATAAAGAGACCTTACCTGCCAGGATCTCTGAACCCGGGTCGATTTGCTTGTTGGAGCTTCAGCTAAGTTCCATTTGCAGACCCTGTGTGTCATGTAATTTCTTCAGCTGGTGTGATGTTAGATAGCTGATGCCGCTGGCCAACTCCTCTAGTAGTGGCCTTATGCGACTCTCGTACATCATGCATTAAAGCATGGGATTCAGGCACAGTCATGTTCGAAGTCAGTGCCATACTGATCTCTGACACTCCCTTAGAGTGGATGAAATAGTGCACCCCGAACCAGGCGTTGCCACATGCGTATGACTCAAACCGCCTGTGCATGCTTCCGTAACACGGAGCATATTTTGGGACACCATCTCCGATAGTCTTTCGAGTGGGAGGAAAATTGCAACCCTGAACCAGGAGCTGCATCAGGCGTATGATTGAACTGCCTGTGCATGCTTCCGTAATACGGAGCATATTATTTGGCACCATCTCCAACACTCCTTTCATCCGAGTGGGAGGAATATTACAACCCTGAACCAGGAGCTGCCTCAGGCGTATGATTCAAACTGCCTGTACATGCCTCCGTTAACACGGAGCATTTCTCGTGCCACCATCTGATTCATCAGATGTTCCAATTGAGACAAACGGCAAATCACATCTGTCATAGATGTGGGGACAGAATCCCCTTGACACAAATCGTCTGACAGACTTGGCTTTGACTTTGTCCCAACTCGGGGTTGTCAAGCTGCTCCCTCTAGGAGCAGAATCGGGACTAGCTGTACAGATCGGTGCTCTGTCGGTATCATCATTATACTTACCAGACAGATTGCACCTGCTAGTGACTCCGAGTCCTTGCTCCCTTCTGGAGCCTCAACGGAGTATTTCAGGGAGGATATAGAGTGCAACCCTGCACCAGGTGTTGTTTCCTCAGGCCTCTGGCCCCCATATGACTCGGATGAGCCGGCAGTATAATCGGAGTCACCTCTTCCCGATAGTTCGCTAGAAAGAGTGGGAGAAATACTTCAACCCTGCCAGGTGTTGTCACAGTTCATATGATTTAAACAGAAGCATAGCCCCATTGGATCAAAGATTCGACTGCTTTGTCGATATCCCCATGGTTGGGATCTCTTATGAATGATCTCCAACGGTCCCCTCTTCTGAGCGGAAATTATCATGACGCAACCCTGCACTAGGTATTGCTCCACAGGTGTCTAATAGACACAGCTGCAAAAAGGCTTCCCAAGCCAGGAGCTCTCAACGCATCAATGGGGTTCCTCCGAACAGCCGCCCGCTCCAGTGGAGCCCCATTCTGTGCCGTAATGGCAAGTCAAATTTTACTACACCATATGGTGTATGATAATAAATGTCCTATCTGCTGCGATAGTCATGAACGTGACCGAACAGCAACCGCTATTAAAACTGCCAGCTCTATTTTTAACTACCTTAATCAGTTCTTCAGATTTTGACTTCAATTAAAGAACTATGTGTAGTATATCGAAATGCCCCTATTCTAT
Organism: Amblyraja radiata; assembly: GCF_010909765.2. Lineage (NCBI taxonomy): Eukaryota > Metazoa > Chordata > Chondrichthyes > Rajiformes > Rajidae > Amblyraja > Amblyraja radiata. The sequence continues at coordinate 96,023,824 of NC_045959.1, read as the reverse complement.
GAATAGGTTTCGATGAAATTTTATGAATATCTCTCTGCCAAAACAAGGTTTAGTTTAATTTAGAGATACAGCGCGGAAGCAGGCCCTTCGGCCCACCGAGTCCGCACCGACCAGCGATCCCCGCACACTAACATTATTCTACACACACTAGGGACAATTTACAATTTTATCAAGCCTATTAGCCTACGAACCTGTACGCCTTTGGAGTGTGGGAGGAAACCAGAGCTCTCGGAGAAAACCCACGCAGATCACAGGGAGAAGATACACACTCTGTACAGACGAGCACCCATAGTCACGATCGAACCAGGGTCTCTGGCGCTGTAAGGAAGCAACACTGCCGCTGTGCCATCAGAGTTGGTTATGACAGGACTTCAAGTATTTATCAGGGAGAGGACTCCATTGACGTTTGTCTTCTTTTACACCCTTCTTGCCAATATCCTCTTACCAGAGTGTTTTTTTCTTGCCCTAGTGTTAAAGTTACCCAGGAAGACTCGCACCTGAAGCTGTCCATGCTCACTGGTTCATGTTGTTCAACTATTTCACTTCTTCTACTATTTCATGTTGGCCTTGAATGCGGTGTAAAGTTGATGAGCCAAATGGTCTAATTCTGCTCCTATCACTTAGGCGCATGAACTAAGATAAGTTTGATACATGCTGAAGTAATTACACACATCTTAATTACAAGATAGACACACAATGCTGGAGTGTGGGATCCCACACATGTGGGACAGGCAGCATCTCTGGAGAGACAGCTAACAATGGCCTGTTTCTATTATCATCGTCACTATTTTGCATATCTTTTATTCATTTGTTCTATATTTCTCCACATCACTGTCTATATCTCTCGTTTCCCTTTCCCCTGACTCTCAGTCTGAAGAAGAGTCTCGACCAAAAACGTCACCCATTCCTTCGTTCCAAAGATGCTGCCTGTCCCGATGAGTTACTCCAGCATTGTGTGTTTATCTTCGGTTTAAACCAGCATCTGCAATTTTGCTAGCCCTTGCTGTCTCCTCCCCTTCCTTAACCCTCTAGCTGTCTCCTCCCACCCTCCCATCCGCCCGCCCTCGGGCTCCTCCTCCTCCTCCCCTTTTCCTTCTTTCTCCCCCCCCCCCACCCCCCATCAGTCTGAAGAAGGGTTTCGGCCCGAAACGTCGCCTATTTCCTTCGCTCCATAGATGCTGCTGCACCCGCTGAGTTTCCCCAGCAATTTTGTGTACCTTATGCAATTACTTCCTACTCTTAATTACAAGAGCTGGCATTTGCAAGAAGATGAAGTGCCCATCCTTATCTGAGCTGCTGCCTGCTACGGAAACAAGTCTTGGAGCCCCAATGATGAACTGGATGTCTCCACTTTCAGGATAAGTCAACTGGTGCACCTTTATCCAATAGACATTTCCACACAGTTTCACTGTGTCTTTCACTGAACTTTGCTCTTGTTTCCCTTTCCCCTGACTCTCATTCTGATGAAGGGTCTCGACTTGAAACGTCACCTATTCACTTTCCCCAGAGATGCTGCCTGACCCGCTGAGTTGCTCCAGCTTTTTGTGACGATCTTCGGTTTAAAGCTGCATCTGCAGTTCCTTCATACACTGAACGTTGAAGGTTTCCTCCTTGTTTATATAACCTGATTGGTAGCAGCTTGTTTCGTGCTGTAGTTTGTAAATCCATTGTTGTAGCCAGCAGGGGGCACTGAAGTACAGTTAATGTAAACCTGCCAGTTAATGCATAATTGGTTTCAGTGATGCTGCTGGTTTTTTGTTACTTTTTCTCCTACTATTTAATAAACAAATTGTCCTCATAATGATTTATCATCCTCATTTTTACATTATAACCAAACCTGTGACCTCTAGCTACAAGGACTACAGGTGCATGGCTACATTATTACAACCTGCAAATTCCCCAACACTTTTCACACCAGACTACTTGGAAATATATCACCACTGCCATCAAGTATTTTAGCTTTCTCTACAACTGAACTGTGGGAGTACTTTCATCAAAATGGTGGCTTGCCATCATTTTTTCAAAGACAATTAGTGACAGGAAATAAATGCTAGCCTCCACAGTGCCATCTGCATCTCAAAACTAAATTTTAGAATGTCATTACCAATATTTAAAAGAGATACAACATGCTGGAGTAACTCAGCGGGGCAGGCAACATCTATGGATAGAAGGAATGGGTGACGTTTCGGGTTGAGACCCTGAAGAAGCTTTTTTGGACGCGATTCCTTCTCTCCAGAGATACAATAGACAATAGACAATAGACAACAGGTGCAGGAGCAGGCCATTTGGCCCATTCGAGCCAGCACCGCCATTCAATGTGATCATGGCTGATCATCCCTAATCAGTACCACGTTCCTGCCTTCTCCCCATATCCCCTGACCGCTATTTTTAAAAGCCCTATCTAGCTCTTTCTTGAAAACATCCAGAGAACCTGCCTCCACCGCCCTCTGAAGCAGAGAATTCCACAGGCGCAGATACTGCATGTCCAGCTGCCTACTCCACTCCTTCATGAAAGGAGTGGTTGATTTAAGTCTCTTTGATTATAAACCACCATGGACTTCTTATTTACAGCGGTATGGTGCAAGTTACAAAGTGTCACTGATAAACTCAGCCGCAGCCTAGATAGACCTGGAAATGAAAAAAGTTCAGCTCACTGTCACCCTTGGTATCATGGGCGATGCAGCTGAGTTCCTGCTTCATGAGTGGAGAAGGCTGTGAAGTGAGGACAGTACGGTGGTGCAGCGGTAAAGTTGCTGGCTTACAACACCAGAGACCCAGCTTTGATCCTGACCACCATGTGATCAGCCATGATCACATTGAATGGCGGTGCTGGCTCGAAGGGCCGAATGGCCTACTCCTGCACCTATTGTCTATTGTCTATTGTCTATAGTTTATCATCCTTTAAGTCTGTACAGAGCTTGCATATTTACCCTGTGACTTACGTCGGTTTTCTCCAAGTTTCCTGCCAAACTTCAAAGACATACATGTTTTGGTAAAATTGTAAATTGTAAATTGTCCCTAGTGGGTGTAGGATAGTGTTGGTGTGCGTGGATCGCTGGTCGGCGTGGACTTGCTGGGCCGAAGGGCTTGTTTCCGCGCTGCATGTCTAAACTAAACTAAACTTGATAGAGGTATTTAAAATTATAAAGGATATAGTTAGGGTTAATAATGACATTTCCCACAGTGGAAATGTGTAAGAGGTTGGAGGTTCAGAGAGGATCTGAGAGAAACATTTTTCACACAGGGAAAGGCTGGAGCATGGACTGTGTTACCTGAATAGGTGGTGGAGGCAGATTCTCTCACAGCTGTAAAACAGCTTTAAGAGAAGTATGAATTGTCAAGGAATAAAAGGCTATAGATTTAAGATGAGTAAATGGGATTTGTGTAGATGGTTACAATAGCTGGCATGGACATAGTGGGCCGAAGGGCCTGTTTCTCTGCTGCGTGACTCTGTGGCGCTATGTATTGAGAGAAGCAGAGTCTTCTAACATACTGCTGCATATATCAGGTGCAGACAAGAAAGCTGTTCGCTTAGCAATTGTGGATAGTATGATCCACACTCAACTTTCCCTACAAGCAATCAACAACAAACTGCAAGTAGTTTCTCTGCCTCAGTGGAGGCAGGTTCTCTGGATGCTTTCAAGAGAGAGCTAGATAGGGCTCTTAAAAATAGCGGAGTCAGGGGATATGGGGAGAAGGCAGGAACAGGGTACTGATTGGGGATGATCAGCCATGATCACATGATGAATGGCGGTGTTGGCTCGCAGGGCTGAATGGCCTACTCCTGCACCTTTTGTCTATTGTCTATTGTCTATAGTTAATCACCCTTTAAGCAGAGGAGGTTAGGGTACTTGTTGCTAATGAAAGCTGGTCTCACTATAAAAGGTGAACACATGGTATAGGCGGCATTGTTGAAGTCACGTTTCATACATTGTATCAGTCATTGTTTCATACATTTAGTTTATGGTGACGTGTATCGAGGTACAGTGAAAAACCTTTTGCTGCATGCTATCCAACATGTTAAAGACAACACATTTGTGCCATTTACAGTGTATAAATACATGATAAGGGAATGAATGCAAGATAAAGCCAGCAAAGTTTTGTGCAAGGTAAAGCCAGATTAAGGACAATCTGAGGGTCGCCTATGAGGTAGATCGCAATACAGCACTGCATGCTGTCACAATCTGTTTGGTCTGCAAACTTCTACTTGGTGTTCACACTGGTTGTGCTATCACTGTTACCAACATGATTGTCGCTGCAGGATGTGTTAAAATGTGTATCTCAGCTGGGCACTTAAAATTCAGGAACGTTCACCACCTCAGCAACCAAATGCAGATTTTACACGTGTGATTTCACAGCAGTGATATCCCTGCTTGGACATCCATGTTTGTACAGAATATTGCATTTTCATCCATTTAACTCACTTCAAAAGATGATTCTAATATTTAGCTATTCTGATTAATGGGAGTTCTTCTCATATGAGAGTGATCAATATGAGACCTTTTGGTGCTGGTCAGAATTCTCCAATAATCTCAATCTGGGTCAAGAACATTGCTTTGAAAGAGTGTTGCTATTAAATTTCTCCAACAACTCTTGTTTTGTACAAATTGTCCCAAAGTGTGTCATAAGAATCTGATAAAAGGATGTTTTACATTGAACCAGACAAGGAGTTGTTAGAGCAGATGCTTGAAGGTTTGGTTCCTGAGCTAGTTAGAGAGCTGGAGGTAGTGGAATAATTTAAATTGAGAAAGTATGAGAGATCAGCATTTTAAGGAACATAGATAGCTCAAAAGAACATGACAGCAACACGGAGAGGCAACAGAATGTGGAATTTTAGAATTGATGTACTGCTTAATCAGGGCTCAATACAAGTCAAACACAGGTATGATGAGTGGATGGGATTTGGTAGGATTAGTTTGTGGATGACAAGTTTGTGGCGTTTAGTTTAGTTTAGTTTATTGTCACGTGTACCGAGGTACAGTGAAAAGTTTTTGTTGCGTGCTAACCAGTCAGCGGAAAGACAATACATGATTCCAATCGAGCCATTTACAGTGTACAGATATATGATAAGGGAATAACGTTTAGTGCAAGTTAAAGCCAGTAAAATCCGATCAAGGATAGTCTGACGGTCACCAATGAGGTAGATAGTAGTACAGGACTGCTCTCTGGTTGTGGTAGGATGATTCAGTTGCCTGATAACAGCTGGGAAGAAACTGTCCCTGAATCTGGAGTTGTGCGTTTTCACACTTCCATACATTTTTCCTGATGGGCGAGGGGAGTAGAGGGAGTGGCTAGAGTGCGACTCGTCCTTGATTATGCTGCTGGCCAGGATGACAATTGGAAGGGAACAATTATGTTTACAGATAACGAAGGCATGCATCGGGTTTAGCTATAGTTGATACACATGCGATTTTACAGAGATGGAAATAGGTGATTTTAATGACTCCATATTGTCAAGATTTAAAAAACCGAGTCAGCCTCAATGGAGTTGGATCTTGTTAGCATCTAACATTCAAAATGGTTTAGTGGCTTCACAAGAACACGGTCTTGCTCAGCGTCACCAAAACCAAAAACTAATTATTGACTTCAGAAAGGGAAAGTCAGGGGACAACATGCCAATTTTCATTGTGTGGGAAGGAACTGCAGATGATGGTTTGAAGGGTCTGAAGAAGGGTGTCGACCCAAACCGTCACATATTCTTTTTCTCCAGAGATGCTGTCTGACCCGCTGGGTTACTCCAGCTTTTTGAGTCTACCCTGCCAATTTTCATTGGTGGGTTGGACAGGGGAGAGATTGAGCAGCTTCTAATTCCTGGGTGTGCTCATCTCTGATGCCCTGTCCAGGATTTAGCACATGGACACAATCACAAAGAAAACAAGGCAGCATCTCCACTTTCTTAGATGTTTAAATAAATCCAGCACGTCACCAAATACTCCGACCAACCTCTCAAGCTATGCTGTAGAAAGTATCCTGACTCGTTGTATTGTGGCCCGGTACAGCCATTCCAATGCACAGGAGCACAAGAGGCAGGGAGTGGTGGCTTGGCATGAACCACCATGGGCACGACCCTCTCCACCGAAGAAAACATCTATATGGGGCACTGCCTCAAGAAGGTGGCATCTAATGCGACCGTTTCTTTAGTCAGAGGGTGGTGAATCTGTGGAATTCTTTGCCACAGAAGGCTGTGGAGGCCGTCAGTGGATTTTTTTTAAGGCAGCGATAGATAGATTCTTGATTTAATGAGAAAATGGGATAAGCACACACAAAGTAAATGCAGTGAACTCTTGTTATTACATCAATCTGAAGAAGGGTTTAGACCCGAAACGTTGCCTATTCCTTCGCTCCATAGATGCTGCCTCGCCCGCTGAGTTTCTCCAGCATTTCTGTCTGCCTTCTTGTTATTAGGGTCCTCCTCATAATGGATTTTAGTTGTAGGGGAACGTGCGTGGCACAGTAATCAGCCATCACTGTCACTTTAACAACACAGGTTGTTAGTTACACTCTCATTGAAATTGACAAGCAATTGCTTCGATCGACACAAAAGGACACAATGTGCATGAGTAACTCAGCAGTTCAGGCAGCATCTCTGGAGAGCATGGATAGGTGATGTTTCGAATCGAGACCTGCACCTGATCAAGACACGACCGCCACGAGGCCGATACCCGCAGCGACGTCAAGAGACGTTGTGCCAATATTTACCGCTGCTCTCGTCTCTCTGTGGCCAGGACCACCAAAGCTGCCGCCGACCCACACCCCCACCCCAGCCCCTTCCCCACCTGTCCTACCGACCTTATCCACCAGGCTGGGCTGCCGATGTCAACCGTCGCCCACAGAAAAGTCTTGCTGACCTTCACCACCAGGACAGGCTGCCAACCACTGTCCCCCTGGCCTCTTCCAGGCTAAACCTACTGCTTCCCTCATGGCTGATCCTTACCTGCACTGCGACCACTCGCGGGCAGCGTCCAATGACTCTGTCGCACCTCACATGTCGCCAGGCCGCCAACAGGCCGGGACCATTAACTCACCTGGATCCCAGGACCAGTTCCAGACAGAGAGTCAAATGAAGGAAAACCAATCCATGTTCTCCCTAGATACTGCCTGATCCGCTGAGTTACTCCAGCTACAGTACTTTGTGTCCTTTTGTGTATTAACCAGCATCTGCAGTTCTTCGTTCCTATTGCTTGTGCAATGATACTCTTATTACTCGGTGATACTCACTTAGGATATGACGGACAACCAGCAATAACGGACACCATTCCACCTCCCCACTGGTACATTATAACGAGGTTTACTGTACATCAAAACTTGGACTGGAGCTGAAAATCAAAAGAAACCAGAAGCTGGCTACAAAGCAGGAGAAAAATACTGAAATATGGAGGTGGGAGGGGGGGGGGGGGGGGGAAATTACAAGTCAAGAAATAATCATCTCTGCAGATAGTTGGACTAACATGGAGACTTGTCAGTTATAAATTCACTGAGATTAAGAGATAACATGAGTTAATTCAAAAAAGTGGGCGAACCATATTGAAAAGAAGGAAAAAGACTAACGTGGATAGATTAACAGAGACTCAGATACATCCTGAACTTCCACATATAGAATGTGCAGTGCTGAACATTTGAAATAAAAACCCAAAAAGCTGGAAAGATACAACAGGCCAGGCAGCTCCAATGCAGGATCAAACACCGTTGACAACTCAGAAATGTATTATATTTTGTAACGTTTGTGCCTAATTTGTGTTCCAGATAGATTACTAGTAGTGATTGCAGCATTATCGCACCTTACACTATATGGCAAAGCGAATTGTGAGGTTTCACGTAAACTGGATATAAATTTTATTTTCAGAGTACGGAGCAGTGACAGCAATCCTTATGTAAGGTTCAATTGTCACCAAACTTACAACATTGACCTGCAAAAATACAGACACTCCCTGACTAACGCAACAAGCGACTTAGGTAAACTCGCATAGTAAACCACACTGGCAGCTTGTGTCTTCCTTTCATCCAGAGATGCTGTCTGACCTGCTGAGTTACTCCAGTTTTTTGTGTCTATCTTTGGTTTAAACCAGCATCTGCAGTTCCTTCCTACACATTTTGTCTGCTCCATTGTGAAATCGCCTCGAGGTATGCCTACTTTGAAGACGTTCTCCTCTCTCTGACGAGAATTCTGCTACATTCTCTCTCACTGCTCCCCCACCGTGATTCCTCCTGCTCATTCATTTGTTCTACAGTATATGTCTCTTTATCACCGTCCATATCTCTCATTTTCCTTTCCCCTGACTCTCAGTCTGAAGAAGGGTCTCGACCCGAAACATCACCCATTCCTTTTCTCCGGGGATGCTGTCTGACCTGCTGAGTTGCTCCAGCACTTTGTGTCTATTTCTCAATTTGTAATTTCCACTACACCGTATGATCACTCGTTTACATTGGAAACATTGGCGACGGTGCTTACCTGGAAGACCGCGTGCCGCACATCCTGGATGCAGCTGGATGCTGCTGAGACAGTTAGTATTCTCAGTGAAGGACACAAGATGCTGGAGTAACTCAGCGGGTCCGGCAGCATCTCTGGAGAACATAGACAAGTGATGTTTGATTCCAACATATAAAATCGGACTTACGTATGGGTGGTCTGAAGAAGGTTCTCAACCCGAAACGTCACCCATTCCTTCCCTCCAGAGATGCTGCCTGTCCCACTGAGTAAAGGGCCTGTCCCACTGTACGGGTTAATTCTAGAGTTCTCCCGAGTTTTCCCCTGATTCGAACTCGGAGAATGTCCGTAGCGGGTCCGTAGGGGTTCGTGGATGTTTTGTAGCGGCTCGTACGAGTAAAAAGTAACCATTTTTTTCATCACGAGTATTTCTTTACTCGTGGACATTTTTCACAGTGTTGAAAAAATGTCACGAGTTTACCGGTTTTCCCGAGTACCTACCGTTACTCGTACGAGCCGCTACGAGACATCCACAAACTCCTACGGACCCGCTACGGACATTCTCCGAGTTCAAATTAGGGGAAAACTCGGGAGAACTCTTGAATTACCTCGTACAGGGGGTCAGGCCCTTTACTCCCGCATTTTGTGTCCACATGGAACATAACCCTTATGTAAGTTGGGGAGAGCCTGCATGCTTGTCCTGTTGGCCGACGTGCCATTTGTCTGCAGTTCGTAGCCTCTAAAACCTTCCTCTCTGTCCAAAATAAAATTGTTATTGTTGTCACAGTGCTTGATTTAATGTATACCAAGGGAAAGCTTACATGTTGCTCTAATTCTTACTAGATTCTACATATACCAGTCACAGAAAGGACACACAAGGAACTGCAAATGCTGGTTTAGAATAAAAGACGCTCAGCGCATCAGGCAGCATCTCTGGAGAACATAGACAGGAGATATGTTCGGTCGGGACCTTCAGACATTGTGGTAGTCATGGGGTTGTGAGGGGAGGGGGGGATGGGGAAGAAAGCTCAAAGCGAGGTGATCAGAAGAAACAAGGCACTACAGATACTGGTTTACAAGTGGATACAGGCAAGGGTGATTTTGATAAGCAGATGTTTGGACAAAGACCGGAGGGGAAGAGACAAAAAGCGTATGAGAAGAATTCAAGAGGTGCGAATTGTGACCACTGCCTCTGCAACTCCGTGGTTCATCATCCCTTTCTACCCAAACCACCCCTTCCCCAGGTACCTTCCCCTGCAACGGCAGTAGATGCCGCACCTGTCCATTTCCCTCCTCCCTCACATCCATCCAGGAACCGCAGCAGTCCTTCCAGGTGAGAGAGAGGTTCACGTGCTCCTCTAAGCTCATCTGCTGCATTTGGTGTTCCCGATAAGGCCCCCTTTACATCAGCGAGACCAAGTGTAGACTAGACAACCATCTTGCCAGCCAAATGCCAAACCATTTTGCCATTTTGCCAAACAATCTGCCTGGGCCTGCTGCATCTCCTGGTTGCTTACATTTTTAATTCCCCTTCAGATTCCCATACTGACCTTTCTGTTTAGGGCCTCCTCCATTAACAGAAGGAGGCCAGACGCAAACTGGAGGAACAACACCTCATATTCCACTAGGGCAGCTTACAACCTAATGGTACAAAATAGTAAGATTAAACGAGAACTTACCAGTTTGAAGTTTGATCTGTATTTTATGAGGAGTTACGATGAGGGATTACGTGAAGAACCCGCTCAGTGCGCAGGCGCGGCATACTTCCAAGCAGCGGTGTGGAATCACAGATAGACACAGTTATTTTGAAGTAAACATAGTAAAGATAAGGAGACATCAATTTATTAGTTTGATCCATATAATGAGGGTGGGAGCGGAGGGCACGTAATCCCTCATCGTAACTCCTCATAAAATACAGATCAAACTTCAAACTGGTAAGTTCTCGTTTAATCTTACTATTTTACTTCGGAGTCACGTGAGTGACTACGTGAAGATTTCAAAGCTGTGATTTCAAACCGTGTAACAGTTTCATTTCACTCACTGCCGAAGTTCTTGAGGGAGGAAGTGTTATCGTAATGAACCAATGAGTCTATTTGTAGAAAAACACAATGGTATTTTTTAAAACAATAACAACAAAGAATTAAGTTGCTCCCCTGGACTTAAATTAAATATTTGCAGTTCGTAAATCTTTACTGCAAATAAACCAGGTTTTGCCAACGGCTTATTATAAAATTTCTGAACGATCTTTTCCCTTCCCACCATCCTGCTGTAGCCAGGATGTGGTGTATAGGCATGTCCATTCTTTAGCCGTCGACATGGATGCTGCCCTGGTGGAATAAAATTTGTACATGTTAGTGTTTATCCCAGCAGTTTCTAGCACCTGCTTGAGCCATCTCGCAATGGTTTGGCTCGTACCCCACCATAAGGTTTTTGTGACTGACCCACAAGGCTTTTCATCTCCCTCGAATATTCTGGTTGTGTCTATGTAGGATAGTAGGTAGGTCATGGCACATAACCGTGGTTCTGGTGGGTAAGCCACGACTGGATTAGGTGTTCCTGGTCTGCTCTGTTTGACCAGTCGCTGGATAACGACAGATCTGGTCTGGAGCTGTGATCATGTTGTCCAGTCGCAATAGGTGTAGTGACTGGACCCTCTGAGCGGATACAAGTGCCATCAACCTAAGCGTCTTTAGTGTAGCTTGCTCGAGGCCGGGGGATCTGGCTGGTGGCCATTCCCTGAGATATGTCAGGACCACACTGATATCCCAAATATGGGTATACCTGGGCTTAGGGCTTGATATTGTAAATGCCCTTCATCAGTTTTACCACCAGTGGATGGGATCCCATCGCCTGTTGTCCTGCCGCAGGTTTGAGATAAGCAGAAAGAGCACTCTGCGCTGTGTTGATGGCACTGTAGCTGATCCCTACATCGTGGTGTAGATGGCCAGGAACTCCAGTATGTTGGTGGCTGTAGCTGTTGCGTATGTTGTCCATGTTTCCTGGCAGTACTTCTCCCTTTTTTGATGCTGGTTAAGTACTGCCTCTTGGTGGATGTTCGAAGGGATGCCGACATGGTGGTGATGGTTTGTTTGGACAATCCCAGTTCCAGGTAAGGTCTGTTCAAACTTGCAACCCTGGCGTTTAATTTTCTCATGGCATGGGTGTTTAGCTTACCTGGTAGGTAAGTAGCTGATAGCCAAATATGTCTTTCGACATACCATTGCCAAATCATGTTGACCAATTTGTCGCATGATAATGATTTTATGCCACCCATATGGTTAATATAAGCCATCACCGTAGTATTTATCAATTTGTAACCGAACATGCAAGTGCTGCATATTAGATACATATGCTTTTAAACCATAAAAGGCGCCCAACATCTCCAGATAGTTAATGCCCAGTGTAAGTAGTAATGATGACTCTAGTTTAGTCCATCTACCATTTGTGCTGGATATGGAGTTAGTTACTCCCCAGCCTTGAGCACTGGCATCTGTTTGAATAACTAAAGTAGGGTTAGTGATAAAGATAGGGCTGAAACTATGCCAAATGTTTTCTGCCCACCACTGTAGCTCTGATATTGCTTCAGTGGGTAAGTTCATGACACGATCATAGTGACCTGTATGTCGTTTTATTGCCCGTACCTTTGCTCTCTGTAAAAATTTTTGATAGTGCAAAGGTCCGAATTGTGTAGCCGGAAATGCTGCTACCATTTCCCCAATTACTCTTGCTACTTGTCGAATAGTTGGTCGCTCGTTGACCATTAATTTGTTGCACGATTGTGCTAATTCAACCATTTTTGCCTTTGGCAAGGTAACAGTCATATGGACTGAGTTAATTGTGAAGCCCAGGTAGTCCATGATAGTGGATGGCCTCAACTTAGATTTATCTGGATGTAGGACGAACCCGAGTTTCGAGGAGCTGTTTTGTAGCTGATACTGCTGCCACAGCCAATTCCATCGTTTTCCCTACTATGAGAATATCCTCCAGATATGCCATGACAATATGTTTTTGTTTTCTTAGTATTGCCATGGCTGGGTTCAATATTTTGGTGAATAATCTTGGGCTGAAGTTCGCCCATAGAGCAATGCTTTGTACCATCCAGATAAATTTTAGGTATCTGCGATGATCCTTGTATATGGGTACTAGATAGTAAGCATCTTTAAGATAAATGCTTGCCATGAAGTGTCCTTTGGAATTCAGTTGTTTGGCAGTAACATATGTCTCCATTTTTAAATGTATATACTTAACAATTTGTTTAGTGATGTTAAGTCAATGATGATGCGACAGACACCATCTTTTTTGGTTTTAGTGAATATATTCGATACAATTTCCAAAGGTTCATGTTTGGTCTTTTTGATGACCCCCTTTGTGATAAGTCTCACCAGTTCAGCTTGTCCCTCACGTTTCTCTTTGACGGAGGGAGAAATACCCTTTGGGGCCATTGTTGAACTGGCGGCGTTTTTTCTGACATGAATTGTATTTTATATCCTGTAATGTTGTTGAGTATATACTTGTCACTCGTGACCATACCCCATGCTTCTTTAAACAAGTGTAATCTCCCCCCTGTTAATAAAGCACCCTTATTCTCTATATGCCGGTAGGGACCAGACCCACCTACCTCCATGGTTATTGGCGATTCTGTTTCTTCATTTTCCTGAAGATTTTGTTCTGACGTGCTGGCGATGTTGGGGGGAGGCGCATTTTCCAGAGGGTCCGCTGCGGGCCCTGATCTGAAAGATCTTTGGGGATAATGTGCGGACCCCAAGCGTTCACCAGTCCCATATTGCGGACGTCGACTGGTGGATGCCGTGGGGTGCTGCCACTTGGGTATCGGAGGTCTTGGTTTGCTCGTCCCGGGGCCTGCCCTCATTAGGCCGAAGGTTTTTGATGCTTCCTGCATCTCCTTCAGTTGTTATTGAAATATTTCCCAAATGGCAGCGCGTCCGTCTCCGCAGCTGGGGCTTTACACAAGCCAGCAAATTTGGGATTGAGGGCAGGTCTTATGTTTCCCTCCGGAGATTGTTGATCTCAAATTGTGTGGTACACATTAATGCCAGCACATCCTGCTGGCAGGTATCCATCTCCGTGGTCTCCACGGAACGAGCAAAGGCTGTGATGGCTGACGTCAGGAGCCTTAGGATCCGCTGTAGCTTGAGTTCTTGGGTCTGGATGTGTGACCCACATGCCCCCAGATTTGGCTGTTGACACTTTTTACTTTGAGGGCCTCACCGTTTTCTGGTGCTGTGTTGTTTCAGCACCTCAGCGAGCACCTTTTCCAGTAATGGTTGATGCTGGCCGCCATTCTTGGTTCCAGCGGTGCTCCAGCCCGTGGGGTTGCTACAAGCGGTCCATCACACCCAACAGCTCTTCATGTTCCTGCACCCCTGGCATACTCCCGAATTCGTCCGCCTGCCCCTGTTCCAGACCAGCCCAGCCCTGGTCACCAATGCTAGCCTCCAGTAATGAGGGAGCAAAGGGCAGTGCATGAGGCACTGTGGAGGGGGTGCCTGACCTCCCTCCGCGAGAGCGCTCTTTCTGCGCATCTCGCTGGAGCTGCTCCAATTGCTGTTGGATGCAGCTCAGGCGGCTGTCTCTCCTCCATTTAGGTGGAGACATGTCCCCGTCCGACGAATCGGACGCCACCGGCCGGATGCCTGTTCGGATGGCTAGACATCCAGCCCGCAGTTCAGGCACTAGCGGGACTGGGCTCGGCGCGGTGATGGGGATAGCGGAGCGCCCGGTTATTGTTCCTACCGCCTGTTGCTGCCCCCCTTGCAATGGAACGCTCCTCCGCTGGAGTCGAGCGGGGGACAGGTTCTTCTGGAGCTTTTGTGCCTTGTGTAGCGAGAGCGCCCCTCAAGCAGCGCGTCTCGCAGGCATCTGCTCCGTGAGCCGCTCCAGCGGCTCAGGCGGCTCTCTCTCCCCCCGTGCGGGTGGAGAGACGTCCCGTCCGACATCGGGAACACCTGCCGGATGCCTCTCGAGTGGCTATGCGTCCAGCCCGCTGCTTCAGGTACTAGCGGGCTGGCCTCGGCACGGTGTCGGGGAATTACGGAACACCGGGTAACGCTCCCACCGCCTGTTGCTGCCCCCTCCCCGACGGGAAAACGGGGGACAGTTTTGTTCCAGAGCCTTTTTCTCTGCCTGTAAAACACAAGCAGAAAAAGGCTCACCTGTAAAAGAAAACCCGACCTCAGGGTACTCACCTGACGGTCCGGTTCATGCTGTAACGAGAGTGCCTAGCTCCCGTTGCAAGCCGCTGTTGCACTGCTGGCGTAATGCCGCGCCTGCGCACTGAGCGGGTTCTTCACGTAGTCACTCACGTGACTCCGAAGTAAAATCATATGGTCATAAGTGATGGGAGAAGAATTAGGCAATTTGGCCCATCAAGTCTACTCCTCCATTCAATTTCCTGATCTATTTCTCCCTCCTAACCCCATTCTCCTGCCTTCTCTCCATAATCCCTGACATCCGTATTAATCAAGAATCTATCTATCTTTGCCTTAATAATATCCATTGACTTGGCCTCCACAGCCTTCTGTGGCAAATAATTCCACAGATTCACCACCCTCTGGCTAAAGAAATTCTTACTCATCTCCTTCCTAAAAGAACGTCCTTTAATCCTGAGGCTATGACCTCTAGTCCTAGACTCTCCCGCTAGTGGAAACAACCTCCCCAAATCCACTCTATCCAAGCCTTTCACGATTCTGTAGGTTTCAATGAGGTCCCCCCCTCATTCTTCTAAACTCCAGTGAGTACAGGCCCAGTGCTGTCAAACGCTCATTATATGTTAACCTACTCATTCCTGGGATCATTCTTGCAAACCTCGTCTGGACCCTCTCCAGAGCCAGCACATCCTTCCTCAGAAATGGTGCCCATAATTGCTCACAATATTCCAAATGCGGCCTGACCAGCTCTTTCTCGAGCCTCATCATTACATCCCTGTTTTTGTATACATGCCCACTTGAAATAAATGCTAGCGTTGCGTTTGCTTTCTTTACTACTGATTTGACTTGCAGATTAACGTTTTGGGAATCCTGCATCAGCACTTCCAAGTCCCTTTGCACCTCTGATTTCTGGATTCTCTCCCCATTTAGAGGATAGTCTACGCCTTTATTCCTACTACAAAATGCATGATTCCATCTGCCACTTCTCTGCCCATGCTCCCAAACTATCAAAGTCCTTCTGCAGAGTCCCTGCTTTCTCTACACCACCTGCCCCTCAACCTATTTTTGTATCATCCGCAAATGGCCATAAAGCCTTCAATCCCCTCATCCAAATCATTAATAACCAGAATAGTCCAGAATACTGCGGGAGTCGGTAGATTTGTAGTAGATGTCAGTCGATAGTCTGTTCCCTGTGATGGAGACAGGATCAAGAAAGAGGAGAGAGGTGTCATAGATACTCCAGGTGAATTTGAGGGCAGGGTGTAAGTTAATGGTGATGATAATGAAATCAACGTGTTCTGCACGGGTGCAGGAGGCAGCCCCGATGCCATCGTTGATGTAGCGGGGAAATAGTTGGGGCCTGGTGCCAGTGTATGTTTGGAACAAGGACTGTTCGACGTAACCAACAAAAAGATAGGCATAGCTGGAGCCCATGCAAGTGTCATGGCTACACCTTTAACTTGGAGAAAGTGAGAGTAGTCCAAAGAAAAGTTGTTGAAGGTAAGAACAAGTTCCTAAAGACAAAGGAGAATGTTAGTAGAGGGACACAAAGCTCAGAGAAGACCCCCCCCCCCCCCCCCCCCCGAAATGTGAATCTGGCCAATTCATTCATATGGGTAGTATTTGAGTACAAGACTTGTTGTACATGAGCCTTGTGATTTAGTGTGAGAAGAGATAAGGTGGGACAGTAAATCAAATGAGAAGTGATTAGAAGTCAGTGTTTCGCATGCATGCTTAAGTAATGCAACTGCTAATAAAGATTGAGTTGTACTGAACCTTGGGTTAGAGCCTTTTGTTCGACACGTTAGTAGATACCCTTTCGAGGTAATAGGGTCAACAGCCTCTTATCTTGCCATGGTTGAGTAAATCACAAGGTAACTGACCCCATGAGTATTGTGTGCAGTTTTGGTCCCCTAATTTGAGGAAGGACATTCTTGCTATTGAGGGAGTGCAGCGTAGGTTTACAAGGTTAATTCCCGGGATGGCGGGACTGTCATATGCTGAGAGAATGGAGCGGCTGGGCTTGTACACTCTGGAGTTTAGAAGGATGAGAGGCAATCTCATTGGAACATATAAGATTGTTAAGGGCTTGGACCCGCTCGAGGCAGGAAACATGTTCCCAATGTTGGGGGAGACCAGAACCAGGGGCCACAGTTTAAGAATAAGGAGTAAGACATTTAGAACGGAGACGAGGAAACACTTTTTCTCACAGAGAGTGGTGAGTCTGTGGAATTCTCTGCCTCAGAGTGCTGTGGAGGCAGGTTCTCTGGACGCTTTCAAGAGAGAGCTAGATAGGGCTTAAAAATGGCGGAATCAGGGGATATGGGGAGAAGGCAGGAACGGGGTACTGATTGGGCCATGATCACATTGAATGGCGGTGCTGGCTCGAAGGGCCAAATGGCCTACTCCTGCACCTATTGTCTATTGTCATGAGCCTCACATGTACTGGTTGCACCTTGACTCATTTGTCCAAAGTCTCTGTGTCCTGCTAAATTCCAGAGCCTATGCTTTGTAATTCAGCAACAGATTGATGGGTGCCACACGGTCTTTCCACACCACATTACCTAGGGCCCTCAATCATCCTTGTAGACAGAACCCAGGCTTTAAATTGGTGCACAGCAAAGACAACTGGAAACAATTCGTGGGAAGCCTGAGCTGCTGCACTTTCCTTTAAAACCATTTCATGCTGTGAAATATCAATCACAACAACAGACACAGCGACACACCAGACATGGTCGAAATAGATTAGTAGCAAGGACATTAGGCTGGCTCTGACTGTCTGTCATCGTGTCAGTAATGTAATTAATTGGTTTGGAGGTAGTAGAAACAAATGCAATTAAATGAAATATAGCCGTATTATTTATCTAAACGGGTATCTGTGTGATAGCAAATGTTTCAAATAATTGGGTGGAATATAGAACTGCATCAACAACAGTTTATATCCGACCTATGCCATTGCAAGTGTGTGATATTAATAATGAAGGTGGTAATTGAGATAAAATGGCAAAAAAGAATATTGTACTCAAGTGTGTCACATTGGTGACAACAAACTGAAAGTGAGGTACAGGAGTGATTAGCAGATGTAAATTGTGTAAGAAGGAACTGCAGATGCTGGTTTAAACTGAAGATAGGCACAAAATGCTGGAGGAACTCAGCGGGTCAGGCAGCATCTCTGGAGGAAAGGAATAGGTGACATTTCAGGTCGAGACCCTTCTTCAGACCGATGGGTCTGAATGGGTGACGTTTTGGGTTGAGACCCTTCGTCAAACTAGTCAGGGGAAAGAGAAACGAGAGATATAGACGGTGATGCAGAGAGATATTGAACAAATGAATTAAAGATATGCAAAAAAGTGACGATGATAAAGGAAAGAGGCCGTTGTCAGTTGTGTACCAGGTGAGAATGAGTTACAGACAATGAGACTCAACAAGATGACTTTGAAGTTAGTACGACGGGTGGGGGAGGGATGGAGATAGAGGGAATGCAAGGGTTACTTGAACTTAGAGAAATCAAATTCATACCACTGGGCTGTAAGCTACCCAAGAGAAATATGAGATGCTGTTCCTCCAATTTCCATTTGGCTTCACTCTGACAATGGAGGAGGCCCAGGACAGAAAGGTCAGTATGGGAATGGGAAGGGGAATTAAAGTGTTTGGCAACCAGGAGATCAGGTAGGTCCAGGCAGACTGAAAGAAGTTGTTCAGCGAAATGATCGCCCAGTCTAAGTTTGGTCTCGCCGATGTATAAGAGTCCACACTTTGAACAACGGATACAGTAGATGAGGTTGGAGGAGGTGCATGTGGATCGCAGCTTAACCTGGAAGAACTTACGGGGTCCCTAGACCGAGTCCTCTAGCAGATGTAAATAGTTGGCTACAAGTTAATTCTACAGTAATTCTACAATTAATTTGCATCTTCACAACAACATTTTATAGGAAATAATGATACGTTTAAATAGCTAAAATTGACATGTTGTACCATTTATCTTGGGGCTACAGAATGGAAGACAAACTTCTTGAAGTGAGATTTATAATAATAATTTCAGGGTGTGTTGCTCCCATATTGACATCACATCCACATTGGACAGTGAGAGATATAGACGGTGCTGTAGAAGACATAGAACCAATGTATGAAAGATATGCAAAAAAGTAATGATGATAAAGGAAACTGGCCATTGTTAGCTGAGTCTTAGGAGAAAACGAGTTACAGACAACTAGACTCAACAAGATGAATTTGAAACTGGTACGACTTGGGTGGGGAAGAAATGGAGAGAGAGATGGAACACAGTGATTATCCGGAGGAACGGTGCCTAGTTGCCCTGCGGGTACTTAATGTTTATGCATTTCTGCATGCTTCCATGGTTCACTGCTGGACTGGGACCTGCCTTCTATTTTATGGGCCTCAACCTCCAACATCAGACTAACATCACTCCCCATCCACTCATCTCGGGCATGATCCCTTCAGTTTTCCAAATGTCCCAAGTCGAAACCCCCTATCCTCTCCGACCTCAGTCCCATATTGCCGCTGGCCCTCAATCGCTCCTGTTCCTCATCCTTGATTCCTTGTTTGGAGAACTTAGTCATGGAGCTTGATTGCTGACCCCCTGAAGCATTGGAGCCCAGGTCGTAGTCTTGCAAAGTCCTGAACTCACCAATGGAGTCGCTGCCTTTAATCTCCAAACCTCCCCAGCAAAATGGCACTAATCTCAACATCACCGACCCATTGCTAGACACCAACCAGCCTCCCATTCCCCAGCTGGGTCCTCTCTTTCATGCTCTCCACCAAAAGGCTCCACTCTTGCTTCTCACACCAATTCAACACCACTGATGTCACATCAAGAATGTCTCGGCGGCACTCAAAGAGAACGTACTGGAGGCTTTGTCCACCGAGGCAGCATGGGTAGAGCTTGGAAATAAGAACGGTGCAAGCTGGTCGGTGGGCCGAGGGGCCTGCTTCCGCCCTGTATCGCTAAACTAAACTAAGCACTCCAATGGGATTGTGCTATAGGCCCCCCAATAGTAAATGGGAGACAGCAGAACAGATATGTAGACAGACCATTGAAAGATGCCAAAGCAACATGGTTGTCCACATGGGTGATGTTAACTTCCCCAATATTGACTGGTACTTGCTCAGTGCCAAAGGATTAGACCAAGGCACAATTTGTTCGATGTATCCAAGAGGGCTTCTTGAAACAGTATGTCGATAGTCCAACCTGAGAAGGGAACATACTGGACCTTGTGTTGGGGGATGAGCTTGGCTAGATGACCAGAGTTTCAGTGGAAGAGCATAATGGGGAGAATGATCACCACTCCATAATGTTTTCAAATTGGTTTGAATAGGGAGAAGTCTGGACCTTGAAGGAAGGTACTAAAATAGAGTAAGCAAATTATAACGTGATTAGACCCGAGCTTGGGACACTCGTACACTGGGAGCAATTGTTATAGGGTAAGCCAACATCTGACAAGTGGGAATCGTTTAAAGGTCAGCTGATCTTGGAAATAAGCTCAGGATGCACCGGATAAACAGTGACTCATATAGATTCAGAAATCGTTTACTGATTGAAGACAAGAAGGTTGTGGTGGAAGGATAATATTCAGGCTGGTGGTCTGTGACAAGTGGAGCTCCGCAGGGATTTGTTTTGGGACCTCTGCTGTTTGTGATAAGTTTGCAGTTGCTGCCAAGATTGCTGGAGTCATGGACTGTGAGGAAGACTCACAAAGTATACAATGGGATATAGATTAGCTGCAGAAGGAGTTGTTCATTTCTTTGGTGGAGAAATGGGAGTTAGAAATTAATCCGAGCAAATATGAAGTGTTGCACTTCGGGAGGTTAAATGTAAGGGAAAAAATATATACAATTAATGACATGACCCTTAACAGTATTGATGTACAGAAGGATCTTGGGGTCGAAGTCCATAACTCCATGAAAGAGATAGAGTGTACAGAAGGCATATGGTATGCTTCCTTTTATTGGTCAGGGCATTGAGTATAAGAGTCAGGAAGTCATGATGCAGCTTTATTGGACTTTGATTTGGCCATATTTGGAGTTTTACATGCAGTTCTGGCAACTCTATAAACAGGAAGGACCTGGAGGCTTTTGAAGGGGTGCAGGGTAGGTCTACCAGAATGAAGACTGAATTTGGGGTATTATCTACAGAGACAGGTTGGACAGAGTTGGATAGTTTCTAGAATATCAGAGGTTGAGGGGAGACCTGACAGAAGTATATAACATTATGGAAGGCATATATAAGGTAGATGGTCAGAACCTTTTGTGTCAGGATGGAAAAATCAAATAATAATAATAATAATAATAATAATATCTTTTATTGTCATTGCACATAAGTGCAATGAGATTTGGTATGCAGCTTCCATCCGATGTCAAACACCTTATTTCCACAGCCGCGTTCGGTACCGGGCTGCTCCGAATTGACTCGGACTTGGGAGCGCAAAGCCGCTGCGTCTGAACGCGCCGCCATCTTCAGATCACATATGGTCCAAAGGGCATAGCTTAAAGGTGAGAGGGGCAAAGTTTAAAGGAGATGTGCGGGGAAGGTTTTTTTACACAGAAGATGGTGAGTGCCTGTATGATGCTGCCGTGAGTGGTGGATGAGGCAGATATGATCGTGGCATTTACGATAGTCCTGGATAGGCATATGGATATACAAGCAGAATATGGAATATGTGCAGGGTTGATCTTGGCATCATGAATTGACAGACATCATAGGCTAAAGGGCCTGTTCTTATGCTGTACCACATGACAGGAGTATTGTCACTCTGGAAACAGAGATGAAATGTAGTATAACATAGAACCATGGGGCTATACAGCATGGAAACAGGTCCTTTGTCCCAACTTGTCCAAGTTACCTAACCTATCTGTTTCTGGACCATATCTCTCCAAACATTTCCTAATTAGCTTATTCAGAGAAGACATAGGGTTGTGGTGGAAGGTAGATATTCTAGCTGAGGCACGTACGAACACAATGTTTAAAATACAATTGGACAGGTGCATTGATAGGATAGGTGTAGAACAATATGGGCCAACCACAGGCAGGTGGGACTAGTGTATATGAGGCAAGTTGGTCGACATGGATAATCTGGGCCGAAAGACCCGTTTCATTGCTGTGATTCTGTGACTCTATGAATCTACGTGGATTCCAGCAAAAACAGTTATAGGTGTGCCAATACAGTGCTCAGCTTGCCTGTCTCTTTTGGGTGTACTTGTACATGGTAGACGATCAGCCATGTTTATATTGAATAGCTGAGCGGATTGGAAGTGTGGAATGGCATGCTCCTGCTATTTTCTAGCTTTCTGAGTCTTTATAGGTCTACACAACATGTCTTTAAGGTAAATTAGATAGAAGACAATAAAGTTCAAAAGATTTTTGTTTTAAAATTCCTTTCTATCCAAAGTAACTTCTTAATAAAGGAAGACATCAGGTATATTTTAATAATGGATGAGTTTCGCAGCAAAGAGGAAAATCAGTGCCCTATTTTTAAGAAATTGTTTATTGTGCACTGAGACTTTAAAAAACACAAGAGAGGAACATCTTACTGAGCAAAGTGCATTTACCTTGATGAAGTGCATTTGCTAGATATTTACAACAATGATCTGGAGAATTCTTCCTGTGCACTGTGGAATATTGAACTTTTAAGCAAAGCTGGCATCGGTCTGTCTGGAAAACCACACCCAGCTTTATTGCTCAAGAGAACAAAAAACAAATGAACAGGTCAAGTCACCTGACACATTTCCGTCCAATTTGTACAGTAGAATGTGTTCATTTTCTGCCTAATGGCATGTCATTTTTGGTCAAGAATAAATCTTGGAATCAGAACAGATTTTCCAGGGAGCAATCTTCCATCAACTATTGATTTTTTTACACTCACAGAGTCTGTACTATCTAATTTAATGTGACAGTATGTTGCACAATGGAGCGAGTGCACCTTGGCAACTCACAGATCGACTTCGAGCAGAAGGAACTTAGTGTCTTTATTCTGAAAAGTGAAAAACAAAGCACTTCCATGTTGATCCACCTGGGAATTTGTGCCATACAGCGTTACCTCCAATTACATGTGAATGATTGAAAGCAACTGTTCCACTAAAACCAACCCAAATACACAAAAGCTGCGAGGAATTAGCTGTTGGTTAAAAATGGCATTCTTTGTTAATAATATTTTTGTTGCATTATTAGAACAGAGTGTGAAGTGGAGGTAAACTCAAGTGGAGGATTGAGCTACAAGAACAGAGTCTCATTCTTGAAAGAGTCAGGTTTTGTGCTGTCAAAGATGCCACGGAATAAAAAAAGCCCTCTTCTTCTGAAAGGAAGGGATGCAATTGATCAAACCATCTCAGCAGAGACACATAGAAAGTAATCGTCCTGGCCTGTTCAAATGCAGCAGGTTGCATATAACAGCACAGTGTGTTGGCTGTAGTTGCCAGACATATAACGAGTACTTGCTTTTACTTTATCTGATTATAAAAAAACATGTCCAGATTTTAAAAGAATCATTTACAACATCTCTAAAGTGCAGAGACATTTGGAATACACTCTACATTGATGTAAGGCATAAAAGCGTGTTAGATTACCTGCACCGTACATTGTGTTACATCTGTTAAAATGTTTCAATGGGAAGAGAGAAGAATCATCTTGAATAAAAATGAATAAATATTTCATCAGACAGGTTGGTTGTTTTAGATCTTTCAACCTCTATGGGATTAATGAATTGCTATTAATCCAATTTATAGCAGTGATGCAGGTACCATTAAGATAACAAAAGAATAACTTCTTAAGATGAAGGTGCGGTGAAAGAATAATCTATGCCTAAGAAAAAGGAACATAAAATATTAATATACAGTATAATATAACCCTTACAGTAATGCGGCATTGCAACTCATTCTTTTTTTTGTTTTTTTTAAATTTATTTATTAGTAGACATATTATAAAATGTAGTTACATATTATAATAAAAAAACTTTTCATATACATCAGTCATACATTATTAAAATTTTCCATTATCAATTACTTCTGCTTCTAGTGTTTTTATTTTTTATAGAAAGAGGGAGAAAGAGAGGGTAGAAATTTACAAATAAAAAAAAAAAAAAAAAAAAAACACAACAGAAAAACAAGGGAGGTGGAATGGGTCACCTGTAATACGTCAATGGAGATAGGTTCGTAGGTTATAAAGTATAGCTTTTCATCTGGTCCTGAGTTCAAGTTTCAGTTGGGTCCTCGTGCTGTGCCAATCTATCCCTTCAGATAGTTAATGAATGGAGCCCAAATTTTATGGAAAAGATCTTGTTTGTCCATTAAGACAAGTCTAATTCTTTCTAAGTATAGGGTCTCCGACATTTCCGTAATCCACATTTTAATTGTGGGGGATGTAGGGCCTTTCCAAAATTTTAATATTAATTTTTTTCCGGTTATTATACTGTAGTTGAGGAAATTTCTTTGGTTTGTTGTGAGTGTTAAGCTTTGTTCTGATATTCCAAGTATTATTAATTTTGTGTCTGGGTCCAGTTTTGTATTAATAACTTCTGAAGTTATTTCAAAAATATCAGTCAGAAATGTTTAAGTTTTATACAGTTTGCAAACGTATGTGTTAAATTAGTCCTCTAGATGTAGACATTTATCACAAATAGGAGAGATTTGTGGGAAGATTCTATTTAGTTTTATTTTAGAGAAGTGTAGTCTATGTAAGACCTTGAATTGTATTAAAGTATGTCTGGCATTTAATGAACATTGATGTATTTGTTGTAAACTTTCGTCCCACATATCTTTCGTGATAGGATGACCTATTTCATTTTCCCATTTGTATCTATATGGTTCGGTCGGTGGTACCTCGTTGTTTAGTAGGGTGTTATAAATATAAGCTATTAGTTTTTCAGTATTAGGATGCTTGTTCAAACATTCATCAAGAATTTCTGATTCCCTATTCCTGTAGACTTGTGTATTAGATTTAACATAATCTCTAATTTGTAGATATCTGAAGAAATTATTTGAGTGCAGTCCATAATTGCAACTCATTCTTTAACAATTAAAAGTAAAACCTGTAGTAGCCAGAGAAAATCTTCAGATTCATCACAAAGATAGACAGTCAGATAAATGGTGACTTCAATGAATTATGTGTTCCATGCTATTTTTTTCTTTATGATAGGAAGGGGTAATTATTTATTGGACTGCCTAAAATATCTCTAGAAATTATCATTTAATCATGGAGTGTTTGAATACATTCAGTCACGAGAAAGATTAGCATTTAAAGTCAAAGTCAAAGACAAAGTATCCTTTATTGTCATTCAGACATTTCAGTCTGAATGAAATTTAATGCTTTGCAGTCATAACATAGAATAAAATAACAAAACACACAATGAACACAGATTTAACATCCACCACAGTGAGCCTACCAGGCACCTCCTCACTGTGATGGAAAGCAAAAGTCTTAAAGTCTTTGTCTCTTCCTTCCTTGTTCTCCCTCTGCGTTTAGGCGATGCAGGCTTTCGGTGTTGGACCCCCCGCCGGGTGATGGTAGGTCCAGCGGCCGAATCCGATCTCCGCGAACGGGCCGGTTCAAACTCCGCAACCACCAGTCCAGCGGACGAAGCTGTTGTTGTGGGAGCTCCGGAGAACCGGTCACCAATCTGGGACCTGCGAGCTCCCGACGATGTCGTCCTCTGGGCCCGCGGCCGAATCCACTGGGCCCGCGGCCGAGCCTCCGAGGCTCCGAAGTCAGGTCGCTGCCGCCGCAAGCCCCAAAGTCAGCCAAACCCCGAAGTCACCACAGCCCTGAAGTCAGCCAGCCCCACCTGCCCCTGTTAGGCCCATATCATAAGGTCATAAAGTCAAAAGGTCATGTGATAGGAGTAGATTTTAAGCCATTTGGCCCCATCAAGTCTCATTGTCGCGGCTATCCCTCGAGGTCGAGGATGATGGTTTACTTTCCGTTGTTTTTATGGACAAACAGGTGGCTTATGAGTCCAATCCTGGCATTGAAAGTTCTTCAGCTGACTAATTCCAGATGGCAGATCGGACTTTGGTTGTTGCTGGATCTCTTTCCGTTTTCTTCTCTTTTCTTCTAATTCTGCGCATCTCTCGGCTTCGAAGGTCACTGTTCCTTCTTGGATGATGGTTCGCCAGAGTTTCCTGTCCTTGGCATTGGTTTCCCAATTGTCGATGTCGATTTCACATTTCTTCATGCTGGCTTTTAAGGCGTCTTTGAATCTCTTCTTTTGTCTGCATCTTTTACATTTGCCTTCTTTAAGCTGGGAGTACAAGGTTTGCTTTGGTAGACGCTCGTCATCCATCCAACCAACATTACTGACCCATCTTAGTTGGTTCTTGATGATGAAGGCTTTGGTGCTAGATGTTTATGCTTCATTCAGCACGCTGACATTGGTCCTTCAGTCTTCCCAAGCTGCTTCGGTCTACTCCACCATGGCTGACCTATCTCTCCCTCCTAAGCCCATTCTCCTGCCTTCTCCCCATAACCCCTGTGATACCCATTCTAATCAAGAATCTGATTCTTGATCAGGAACTAAATTCCTTTACTCTGAGATCCCACTGCTCTACAACACTCCCCAGAGCTCTAACATTTAACAAATTGCTCAACAATATCATTAAATTAATTGAGCTGACTGATATCTCATTGCTATGTTCAAATCAACAGGCTCATACTCTGTATTGCAATAGTGATGACAGTTCAAATATACAATTCATTGATCTTTGAATGCTTGGAGACTTCATTAGGTTATGAAGGGTGTTATTTAAATGCCAACCATTCTCGTGACTGAATGTATTCAACTGCTCCATGATTAAAATATTAATTTTCTAGAGATATTTTAGGCAGTCAAATAAATAATTACCCCTTGGTACCACAATCAATCACGGCTAATCTATCTCTCCCTCCTAAACCCATTCTCCTGCCTTCTCCCCATAACCTCTGACACCTGTACTAATCAAGAATCCCTCTAAACCTTTCCTATCCATGTACCTGTCCAAATGCATTTTAGATGTTGCTATAATACCTGCCTCAACTACCCCCTCTGGCAACTTGCTCCATATACCCATCACCTTTGCTCCACCATTGATTGAGTTGCCCCTGATCTGATGAACAAAGTTGCCAGACTGGCTCCGCAGCAAGCAATAAGTGAACCAACAACACTTACTTGACCTCATGCTCACCAGTTTATCTGAGGAAGATCTGTTCATGATGATAAATCTCAAATGTCATTAGAAACGGGAATAGTCCCCGAGGATTGGCGTACTGCGCATGTTGTTCCATTGTTTAAAAAGGGTTCTAAGAGTAAACCTAGCAATTATAGACCTGTTAGTTTGACTTCAGTGGTGGGCAATTTAATGGAAAAGATACTTAGAGATAATATATATAAGCATCTGGATAAACAGGGTCTGATTAGGAACAGTCAACATGGATTTGTGCCTGGAAGGTCATGTTTGACTAATCTTCTTGAATTTTTTGAAGAGGTTACTAGGGAAATTGACGAGGGTAAAGCAGTGGATGTTGTCTATATGGACTTTAGTAATGCCTTTGACAAGGTTCCTCATGGAAGGTTGGTTAAGAAGGTTCAACTGTTGGGTATAAATGCAGGAGCAGCAAGATGGATTCAACAGTGGCTGAATGGGAGACGCCAGAGGGTAATGGTGGATGGTTGTTTGTCGGGTTGGAGGCAGGTGACTAGTGTCGTGCCTCAGGGATCTGTGTTGGGTCCTTTGTTGTTTGTCATGTACATCAATGATCTGGATGAAGGTGTGGTAAATTGGATTAGTAAGTATGCAGATGATACCAAGATAGGGGGAGTTGTGGATAATGAAGAGGATTTCCAAAGTCTACAGAGTGATTTAGGCCATTTGGAAGAATGGGCTGAAAGATGGCAGATGGAGTTTAATGCTGATAAATGTGAGGTGCTACACCTTGGCAGGACAAATCAAAATAGGACGTACATGGTAAATGGTAGGGAATTGAAGAATGCAATTGAACAGAGGGAGCTGGGAATAACCGTGCATAGTTCCTTGAAGGTGGAATCTCATATAGATAGGGTGGTAAAGAAAGCTTTTGGTATGCTAGCCTTTATAAATCAGAGCACTGAGTATAGAAGCTGGGATGTAATGTTAAAATTGTACAAGGCATTGGTGAGACCAAATCTGGAGTATGGTGTACAATTTTGGTCGCCTAATTATAGGAAGGATGTCAACAAAATAGAGAGAGTACAGAGGAGATTTACTAGAATGTTGCCTGGGTTTCATCAACTAAGTTACAGAGAAAGGTTGAATAAGTTAGGTCTTTATTCTCTGGAGCGCAGAAGGTTAAGGGGGGACTTGATAGAGGTCTTTAAAATGATGAGAGGGATAGACAGAGTTGATGTGGACAAGCTTTTCCCTTTGAGAATAGGGAAGATTCAAACAAGAGGACATGACTTCAGAATTAAGGGACAGACGTTTAGGGGTAACATGAGGGGGAACTTCTTTACTCAGAGAGTGGTAGCGGTGTGGAATGAGCTTCCAGTGGAAGTGGTGGAGGCAGGTTCGTTGGTATCATTTAAAAATAAATTGGATAGGCATATGGATGAGAAGGGAATGGAGGGTTATGGTATGAGTGCAGGCAGGTGGGACTAAGGGAAAATAATTGTTCGGCACGGACTTGTAGGGCCGAGATGGCCTGTTTCCGTGCTGTAATTGTTATATGGTTATATGGTTATAAGTAGAAAACACAGATTTAGCTTAATTGGGAGAAGGAATAGAAGGGCGTTGAGGAAAGTATTTTGCATTCAACAAGTAGTGGGGGTTTGAAACTTGCCGTCTGAAAGACCCTCAAAATGTTTCAAAGTAGCTAGATGCATACGTGAAGATGCATTACCTTCATTAGTTATGGATCAGAAGCTGGGAAGTGGATTAATGGTTTGTTTCTGGCTGGCATGGACACAGTGCCTCCTTTAAAGCTGTAAACCTCTACAATTCCACTCTGTAAAGAAATAGAAATAAGGCAAGGAAAGACTTTGCAGCAGGTGGGACTGGTGACTGCCCTCTTCCCTATCCTCAATGTTTGTCCCATTGTCCTCCACGTTTTTTGAAGTAGTGAGTTCTCAGTGACTGGAGGCACGAAGTGATGGAAGCTGATACTTACATACCACCTGATGCCAAATGTGGGTTTTGCCTGCATCGCTTGGCCTTGGACTTTATTTGAACTTGGACTAAAGAGCTTGATTTCAGACATGAAGGTAGACAAAAATGCTGGGGAAACTCAGCGGGTGAGGCAACATCTATGGAGCAAAGGTAATAGGCGACGTTTCGGGTCAGGTGTCGACCCGAAACGTCGCCTATTTCCTTCGCTCCATAGATGTGAAGAGGATGTTAGGAGATTGCAGGGTGACCTGGACAGGTTGAGTGAGTGGACAGATGCGTGGCAGATGCAGTATAATATAGATAAATGTGAGGTTATCCACTTTGGCGGCAAAAACAAGGGGGCAGATTATTATCTCAATGGGGTTAGGTTAGGTAAGGGGGAGGTACAGAGTGACCTGGGTGTCCTTGTACACCGGTCACTGAAAGTTGGCTGACAGGTACAGCAGGCAGTGAAGAAAGCTAATGGAATGTTGGCCTTCATAACAAGAGGATTTCAGTATAGGAGTAAAGAGGTTCTTCTGCAGTTGTATAGGGCTCAGGTAAGACCACATCTGGAGTATTGTGTACAATTTTGGTCTCCGAATTTGAGGAAGGACATCCTTGTGATTGAGGTAGTGCAGCGTAGGTTCACGAGATTGATCCCTGGGATGGCGGGACTGTCATATGAGGAAAGATTGAAAAGACTAGGCTTATATTCACTGGAGATTAGAAGGATGAGGGGGTATCTTATAGAAACATATAAAATTATAAAAGGACTGGACAAGCTAGATGCAGGAAAAATGTTCCCAATGTTGGGCGAGTCCAGAACCAGGGGCCACAGTCTTAGAATAAAGGGGAGGCCATTTAAGACTGAGGTGAGAATAAAACATTTCACCCGGAGAATTTGTGGAATTCCCTGCCACAGAGGGCAGTGGAGGCCAAATCACTGGATGGATTTAAGAGAGATAGATAGAGCTCTAGGAGCTAGTGGAATCAAGGGATATGGGGAGAAGGCAGGCACGGGTTATTGATTGGGGACGATCAGCCATGATCACAATGAATGGCGGTGCTGGCTCGAAGGGCCGAATGGCCTCCTCCTGCATCTATTTTATATGTTTTGATGTTTCTATGCTGCCTCACCCACTGAGTTTCTCCAGTATTTTTGTCTACTTCGATTTTCCAGCATCTGCAGTTCCTTCTTAAGAGGCTGTCTCACTTGGGCGACCTAATCCGCGAGTTCTGGCGAGTTTGCCCTCGACTCATTCTCACAGCATGGTCGACACGAGGTCATAGGAGGTCTTTGTAACTCTCGCCATGGACAAAATCAATTCTTTTTTTGCTCGTAGGTTTAGTCGTAGTAGGTTGTCATGTTAGTCTTAGGTAATCGAAGGTAGTCAAAGGTAGTCGAAGGTAGTCGTAGATAGTCTTCATCATAGTCAAAGGGTGGTCGAAGGAGATTGAAGGAGGTCGTCTTCACTCTCCACTATTCGGTGTCCAATTTTCCTGAAGTTAGTCGTAGTAAGTTGTAGCTAGTCGAAGCTGGTCTTCAACATAGTTGAAGGAGGTCGAAAGAGGTCTTCAACATGACATTTTTTCAAACTCTCCTAAACTCTTCTAAACTCGCCAATTAGGTCGCCCAAGTGGGACAGCCCCTTAAAAGATTTCAGACCTAAAATGAGATTGCGTATCTAGGAGTCCCATTAAAACTGAAGTCAATGGATATCAGGAAGAAAACATTCCAACAGTTGAATTTTAAGAGGATGTTGCCAGGACTTGAGGGTCTGAGCTATAGGGAGAGGTTGAGAAAACTAGGACTCAATTCTTTAGAGTGCTGGAGGATGAAGGGTGATCTTATAGAGGTGTATAAAATCATGAGAGGAATAGATCGGGTAGATGCACAGTCTCTTGACCAGAGTAGGGAAATCG